>NC_059366.1:29313750-30060000 GCF_019703515.2 Myxocyprinus asiaticus
CCTCATGTTCTTCTAAACTTGTATGACTTTTCTTCCATGGAACACAGAAGGATTTGTTAAGCAAAATGTTAGCCTCAGTCACAATTCACTTTCATAGTCATCAAAAAAGATGCAAAGAAAGTGAATGGTGACTAAGGCTAACATTCTGCCAAACATCTCCTTTAGTGTTCCACCGAAGAAAGAATGTCATATGGATTTGGAACAACAAAAGAGTAAATAAATGACAGGATTATTATTTTTGAGTGAACATCCGTTAAAGTCTACACTACTATTTCACAGATCAGTTTTTGAGAGGCTATAAGGTATAAACCATTCCCTCAGCCAGCCATCTCCCATCATTTTTTGACTGTTTTTGGTTTCAGTTTATGAAACACCTTTCTCTTGTTCTTTTTACTTGTCCATTGATACTCCACTTCACTTCTGTTTGCTCACTCCCTCCTGTGCTCTTATTCTTTTTGGCTCCTTTATTGTGAGGGGGGTTTGTGGATTTACTCGGAAGGCAGCATAGAGAATCCTATCTCTCTGAGTTTAAGGGCTATTAAGACTCCCATCTGCCCCAAGGGTAGAGGAATATGGGGGGTAGAAGATCTTTGGGGGTTTTTATTAGGGTTCTACCATGGTTTGCATGCTACTAGGGGCCTCATGGGAGGAATGGGGGATGTTTTTTCTAAGAACACACACATACACTCACATACACACACATGCTTGCAACTGGCTGGTTCTCAATGTCACAGTACTTGCATGAAAAGTCCCCTGTGTGTGTGCCGTGCGGTAAATGCATTCTGATGGTGTGTGACCAAAGAGTAATGTCCTCATGTGGCGTCGCTTTAGTTTTCTTTGTGCCAAATGTAGAAGGCCACACAGAATGTGCTTTTGTAAAGAGAGAAACCCTGACTCTTGCCTGACCAGGAAATGAGAATATGGCGTTTGACACACAAGCACTTTATAACAGAGGTTTTCAAGTAGGATTTCACAGTGCAATAAATGCTTTATGCACTGAAGCTGTTGCATAATGTTTGGCATGTTTGTATGTGGTAGTTTATCATGTAACTAACCTTTAGACACTAAAGGGATATTTCACTCAAAACTGAAAATTCTGTTGTTTACTCACTCTCACATCATTCCAAATTCAAACCTGTATGACTTTCTTGCTTCAGTGGAACACAAAAGGAGATGTTAGGGACAATAGGCAGTATGTTAGTCTCACCATTAAATTCCTTTTCTTCTTTTTTCAATGTAATAAAAAGCAAATTGTGACTGAGGTTGTCATTCTGCCTAACCTCTCATTTTGTGTTTCATGGAAGTAAGAATGTCAAACAGGTTTGGAACAACATGAGGGTGAGTAAATGATGTCAGATTTTTTTTAACACTCCGATAGACACTGTTTCATTCATCCAAATAAAAGCAGGTCATTCCTAGTGCATGATCCCCAGTTCCAGAGTTAACGCCTTGGGATGAGTCTGTCATGGATTTTGGCTGCACCCTGACTGCTGGGCTTGTTCTGGAAGGGACTAAATAGTAAAGATAATCCCCATGTTGTTGCCATTTCCACACCCTTCGGAATGATTCTGCTTTTCCCCTTTCCAGTGTTGCATGGATTTTTTTGGGGAAGGATAAGGTTCCACTCCCAGTTGACGGAACTGTCTCTTGCCCAATTGGGCCAGTGCAACGATTTTGTTTTTTTATGCATTCCAATCCTAAACATTTGTTTTTCTGTGACATTAAGCATTGTTGCAATATTGCATATTGAGATATTTAATGTCATAATATAAATAGTTATATTTTATTATAAAATATATCTAAATATCTAAAATATTTTAATTATATATAAGATATTTTTATAAAATGTATATTTTTAAAATAATTTATAATATTAATGTGCATTCAGTAAATTTTGCTTAATTAAAAAAAGTTTTACTCCTAAAGAAATGAATTGGTATTTTGAAACATATATGCACTACCGGTCAAAAGTTTTGAAACACTTATTCTTTATTAAAATTTTTTTTTTTTTTTCACATTTTAGAATAATAGTAAATTCATCAAAACTATGGAATAACATAAATGGAACTATGGGAATTATGTTGTGACTAAACAAAATCCAAAATAAATCATAACTGTGTTATAATTTAGCATCTTCAAAGTAGTCACCCTTTGCCTAGAATTTGCAGACATGTACTCTTGACATTTTCTCAACCAACTTCTTGAGGTATCACCATGGGATGCTTTTTAAACAGTATTGAAGGAGTTCCCATCTATGTTGGGCACTTATTGGCTGCTTTTCTTTATTATTTGGTCCAAGTAATCAATTTCAAAAACTTTTTTTTATTTTTTATTACATTTTAATTTTATAATGAAATACATAAATTAATATGGTGGCACAATTATATTTATGTCTACAAAACTAATTTCAAACAATTAAGCATACACCTTCAGATAAAAAGATTTTTAAGATCATGAAAAACATTTCAGTCAAGTGTTTCAAAACTTTTGACCGGTAGTGTAAATATAAAATCATGAGCTCTCACATGAGATGAAGACTCCAGTCAGTAACCTTATATAAGCAGTTTTATTCTATATGGAGAGGGTCCTCTCATGGGGGCTGCCATGTTAGGATCACATGACCATCAGAAAATTACTTGCTTAATCTCAGTAACCACCCTGTTATTGGACACTGTCATTCAGGGATTAAATTAATCCCGTCTGACTGTGAATAGTGAATTTTTACAATGAAATCGGTAGCTAAAAACTATTGCATTTGAATGATGCTGCATCCATAACCCTAGGTGTCAGTGTAAGTCCAAGATGACACAAACAAAAAATTACTGAGTGCACGTTTAATACATATAAAAAATTTTGGTGATAGGACAAGTTAAAATGTGAATACACGTACACGCTTGCTGCCAGGAGAAGGAAAGTGGAGTAAATTGGAGGAAAGCACAGGGGATCTTAAAATGTTAACTGGGGTTCAGAGGAAGGCCATGTTCACTGGGCCTGTCAATCAGG
Source organism: Myxocyprinus asiaticus (assembly GCF_019703515.2). NCBI lineage: Eukaryota > Metazoa > Chordata > Actinopteri > Cypriniformes > Catostomidae > Myxocyprinus > Myxocyprinus asiaticus. The sequence continues at coordinate 29,316,754 of NC_059366.1, forward strand.
TAATGTGTGTTTTCACACACCTCGCTCATGCAAATCTAACATGTTTTGGCTCTGTGTCATTTGACACGTTGCCTTAATCCGTTCTAGATTGGCATTCTTGGGCTTAATGTAGCATGAGAGCATTTGCTTGCTTGCGTAATGTTTTAATTTTCTGCTTGTGCTTGTATTTCATACTTCTTCCCTCCTCTTCTGTTCCCCAAGCCTCTTACCTGCTGATGGACAGATGGACAGCACGGCCGACCTCACCCTCACCTTTCTACTCACTCAGCTCTGCTTCACATCTCTGCTCCGATTAGCAGGTGTGCTGAGTACGTATCGGTGACTTGCAAAACCAATGTTTACAGAGCCCCAGACCTGAGACCCAAACTTCAAAGCCCTTTCTAAAAGTGTTGCCAACACTCCACCAACCCAGACCAAACCCCTCTCGCCCATCAATTCACAGTGAGCAATATGATCCCTATGTCTGTAAATCACAGCAGTGAGCACAGGGTTGGCTAGCGCCCTATCACAGAGTGGCTCATGTTTATAAAGATTAAGGAAACAGATGGACGGCCATGCTGACTGGTGTGGCTTCATTAACTCCCCACGCACGACTGTTCTAAACTCCGCCGGCCCTTGCACGTCTTGCTCCGGAGTGTTCCATGCTGAGTTGAGCCAGCCCAGAGGTCTGCAGGGGGAGGTGGATTGCTCTCATGAAGGCTGTGAAGATGTTTATTGATCTGAAAGCTGAGATGTGTACAGGGTGTTTCACCATGATTGATTAATGTTGAAGTGAAGCAGTGGGACTTTATTTAAAGATAGACTCCTTGACATCATGTTGTTAGATCAGGGGCGCGAGACTGTATTTTATGTTAAGTCTTCAATGATGTGGTTTTTTGAGTTTGTATGGCTATTTGTCAAAGAGCATATGGCAGTATAGCGATAACAAGCTCATTAAAAATAGTATTGTAAAGGGGTTAGAGGGAAAGGAGGAGGCGAGAACCGGCTTGACAATATAAATAATAGTTTAATAATAAACTTAAACAAAAAGACACACAAACACATACAGGGCAGCTGCCCATAATTCTCTCTCTCTCGAGCTGCCCTCTCCGGTCGCCTTTATCCCTCGCTTGCCTCATCAAGCTGATTGGGGTCCGGGCTTGTGTCATTCCGGCCCAGCCCCGCCCTCCTCCGCACAACAAGTATGTTAGGACATAAGGGGTTCATTTTTATTTTTTGGTCAAACAAAGTGAAACCAGTTGTCTTACATTCTCCTTTTTTCTTTGTTTTTTGTTTGAGACTAAATGGAGATCAAATGGGGACTTTCATATAAGTCTGAGGTTTCTCAGATGTTATGTCCTCCAAAAAGTTGCTGAAACTGCACATGGAAACATAATAAATGTCATGAACTGTGCTCAGTTTTGCCAAGACTTCTTCCAAGACCAAATTATCTGAGCTATGCCATCCACATTTTTAAAACTCTAAACTCATGTTTTATGTCAACAATTGTCTTAATTTAACTAAAAATAACTGAGATCCCTATTATGTCTTTTGAACTCTAAAAGTCTTCCTCTGGGTAAACACTGCGTCACAGATTTTTAGCTCTTGCAAGATCTAATCATAGATGACCACATTAACTTTTTTTTTATTTTTATTTTTTTATGATAAAACAAGTTTTTTTCTTAAGGCATTTGTTGCAGCATGGGAGACATCTGCAATTAGTATCGCTTCAGAAGAGGCTTTATCTGTCTTCTGGCCACTCCTGTGCACCAACCATGCATCACTCTGTCTCAACATGTCTGTCTGAAGTCCTGTAAAATCACTATTCTGTAAGCCATGTACAGTGCAGTTAAGCCACAAAGCCCCACCTTTTGTACAAGTGCATGAGGTTAACCTACAGTAAACCTCCAACCCTTTCTCTTTGTCTGGTCTGTAGCATTTTAACATTAAACTATTTGCTACTGAAGACAAAACATGCTCAGGCTTTGACTGAATCTTAATCACTGACCTGAGACAGGCAGACAGACAGCCAACCGGCAACTCATGTGATTGAGGTTGTGACAGAAGATGTGTTTGGAAGGACAGAACCACAGGGAGTCTGCTCTGTCAGGAGAGATGTAAGTGCTGTACCCTATAGTATGTCATTCAGGGATAGACAGGTGGTGGAAGAAACAAACTGGCATGAAACACTGGTTGTGCTTCTGGGGTCAGGGAATACTTTTTGTAGAGGTCTTTTTGTTTCCATCTGTCCAAAAGAGGGATTTAAGCACAACAAAGACCCTACAGGGATCTGTAAGGGTAAACTTATTCCCAAGCACAGATTTTTACTTTTAAAACTCATTCAGAAACCACTTCTTTGGGCATTGCTCAACTGATTTTGTTTTTTGCGATGCCATTGCTACAGTGTGTACTTCTAGTTTCTTATAAAGACTTTTGAACACACTTTTGAATTTATTTTTTTTTTAAATATTTTTACATTGAAGTTAAAATGTGGGAGAAAAGAAGGCATGTGAATTGGGAGAGGTCTTTCTCATAGTCATTTGTAGCTTAAATCTTCATTGCACGGCTGCCAGTAGAAAATAGTGATTATTTTGCTGCGTAGATGCTCTCGTTATTAAGTGCGGGAGAGCTTTTGCTTTATTGATTAAAACTACTAAGTGTGACTGACAGGAAAAAGGGATGTTTGTATGAGTCTTTGTGTATTTGATGGTGTCCACCCAGGTCTCGCACACTTGCTGACTGCGCTTCAGAATGTATTTGTTTCTGAGTGTGTGTTTGTATTGAGTGACTGTTATACAGTGGTGTGGAGGGTGTAAATCAGTCCTAAATGAGGCATGGAAACTTTAGCACCACAATTTACACATCTGTCCTGAAGGCACAGACACACTGGAAATAATGACCCACAATTGACTGTAGACTGTCTGATTGCCACAGAGGACACAGAGAGGGAGAGAGAGAGAAATGGTGGGAACAAGACTAAACAGGACATACAAAACATAACCGCTTTCTATCTCTTCCTTTTCTCTCAATAAGAGGGCCAATTACATGATTATTCCTTACCTGTCTTTCATCTGGTGAGGAGAGCAGTGTTGAAATGATGGTCTTCTCTCATGTAATTACACAGGGCTGTTCTGGATAAGGGTGTCTGTCGCACCCCACGACAGCGATACAGCCTTAAATACCTTTGAGGACATAAAAAGACCCATCTGACACATTTGATCCACCTGGTAACTTGAGAGGCTCCTTCAGTCTTTTGAAGAATCAGTATTCATGCTGCAATTTTCAGTCTGGTTTTACAAGTTCATCAGACACATTAAAACATCAGCACTAATAAGTAGTTCTTAACACTGGTCACCATTGAGAATATGTGGTTCTTTGTAACTTGAAGCATGGGAACACAAGATTTGTTGTCTGTCATATCTATGGCTAGTCAAGGTCTGGCATACAAAGGTGCTCATAGAGCTAGAGTTCAAAGGTGATTTTTTTTTTTTTATCAAGTGTACAATGACAATATTGTTTTAAAGGGTTAGTTGCCTAAAGATTCTGTCATTATTTTCTCACCCTCATGTTGTTCCAAACCCGTATGCTGTTATTTTCCCCGTGGAACACAAAAGTAGAACTTTTTGAAGAATTGTTAAGCAGCTGTTACCATAGAATGAAGGCATTTACATGCACAATCTCACGCGATTATGCTTAATGCTGACAGTGTGTAAGGTCATGTCAACACCTTAAAGGAATATTCTGGGTTCAATGCAAATTTGACAACAATCAACATCATTTGTGGCATTCGTCCCTCCTTTTCTTAAAAAACTAACAAAAATGGAGGAAACAGTGAGGCACTTACAATAGAAGTGAATTGGGCAATTTTTTTTTGAAGGCATAAATGTGAAGCTAATTAAAGCACTGACATTAATTCTGTTAAAACGCATGCATTATTTGAGCTGTAAAGTTGTTTAAATTGTCCTTTTTACAATCGTTTTAGGGTTTGTTGACATTACATCATAATGGCAACGGTGTTGTAAAATTGGAAATAACTTTACACAGAAAAGGTTAGCAAGTGATTTTGACTAAAATCACATTTACACACAATAGTGGCGTGTGGTGGACTTTTGAAATGTGGAGGTTTAACCCATACAAATCTGAAACCTGATTTATCACAGCATATTTTATGAAAAAGTAGGCCTGCATAAAAATATATTATATAAAAAGTCACATATTTTGCTTATAGATGCAACAACATAATAACAAAATAAAAAAAATGGCTGTTGTTCTATATATAACATATCAGCATATTATCATACAATTTGTATAGAATATGTACATACTGTATATGCCCCCCCCCCCAACACACACATTTTTAAGCATAAAATACATATTTTTGTAAGTTGATATTAACACTATCAAATCAAATCACTTTTATTGTCACACAACCATATACTCAAGTGCAATAGTGTGTGAAATTCTTGGGTGCAGTTCCAAGCAACATAGCAGTCGTAAAAGTGATGAGACATATACCAATTTACAATAAACATCAGATTAACACAACACAATTAAAGTCTAATACACATAATTACACACAACACAATATACAAATAATAACATACACTGTACAGTATACAATACACACAATACAATAAAATGTACAGTAGGTTGTATTGTACTGTATTGACATTCAGGCTGTCGGTTGATAGTAAGTTGTTAAGAGAGAATATAATATAATAATAATATAATTTATGACAGTCCGGTGTGAGATATAAGAGTAAGAGTAATAAAGTGCAGTGCTGATGTATTTTGATCATGGGAGATCAAGAGTTCAAAAGTCTGATTGCTTGGGGGAAGAAATTATCATGAAGTCGGCTGGTGCGGGTCCTGATGCTGCGATACCGCCTGCCTGATGGTAGCAGTGAGAACAGCCCAAGGCTCGGGTGGCTGGAGTCTCTGATGATCCTCCGAGCTTTTTTCACACACCGCCTTGTATATATGTCCTGGAGGGAGGGAAGCTCACCTCCGATGATGTGTCTGGCAGTTCGCACCACCCTTTGCAGTGCTTTGTGGTTGTGGGTGGTGCTATTGCCGTACCAGGCGGAGATGCAGCCAGTCAGGATGCTCTCTACAGTGTAGGTGTAGAACCGTGTGAGGATGTGGCGGTTCATTCCAAACTTCCTCAGCCATCTCAGGAAGAAGAGGCGCTGATGAGCCTTCTTCACAATGGCTTCAGTGTGGATGGACCATGTGAGTTCCTCAGTGATGTGGACACCCAGGAACTTTAAGCTGCTGACTCTCTCCACTGGTGCTCCATTGATGGTGATGGGACTGTGTTCTCTGTCTTTTCTTCTGAAGTCCACCACGAGCTCCTTTGTCTTACTGACGTTGAGGGAGAGGTTTTGCTCCTGACACCAGTGTGTCAGAGTGTGCACCTCCTCTCTGTAGGCTGTTTCATCATTGTCAGTGATCAAACCTACCACCTTCGTGTCATCAGCAAACTTAATGATGGCATTGGAGCTATGTGTTGCCACACAGTCATGTGTGTACAGAGAATACAAGAGTGGGCTGAGAACACAGCCCTGCGGGGCTCCAGGTTTGAGGGTCAGTGATGAGGAGATGTTGCTGCCTATTCTAACCACCTGGCATCTGCTTGACAGGAAGTCCAGGATCCAGCTGCACAGCGAGCTGTTTAAGCCCAGAGCCTGGAGTTTCTCATCAAGCTTGGAGGACATTATGGTGTTGAATGCTGAGCTGTAGTCTACAAACAGCATTCTCACATAAGTGTACTTTTTTTCCAGGTGGGAGAGAGCAGTGTGTATTGTAGATGCAATGGCATCATCAGTGGAGCGGTTGTTGCAGTAAGCAAACTGCAATGGGTCAAGTGAGAGAGGCAACACAGAGCAGATGTAATCTCTGATTAATCTCTCAAAGCATTTGCTGATGATGGGGGTCAGAGCAACAGGACGCCAGTCATTTAAGCAAGTGATTTTAGATTGCTTTGGAACAGGCACAATGGTGGATGTTTTGAAGCATGTGGGGACTACAGACAAAGAGAGGGAAAGATTAAAAATGTCCGTAAAAACACCAGCCGGTTGGTTCGCACACGCTCTGATGATGCAGCCCGGAATCTGGACCCGCAGCTTTGCGGATATTCACCCGTCGGAAGGATCGGGTTACATCCGCTACAGAGACTGAGAGTGTACTAACCTCTGTAACTTGGGCTGCGAGAGCTCTCTCCGTGAGGGCGGTGTTATTTCCCTCAATACGAGCATAAAATTTATTTAGCTCATCCGGGAGAGAGGCAGCTGAGTTTTTATTCCCTTTAAAGTCCGTGATAATACTAATTCCCTGCCACATGCTTCTAGAGTTGGTGGTGTTAAACTGTCCTTCAATCTTGTTCCTGTAATGGCATTTTGCTATTCTGATAGTTTTGCAGAGTGCATAATTGGCTTGTTTATGCTCCTCCGCGTTCCTGGATTTAAAAGCAGAGGTCCGCACATAAAGTGCCGCGCGAACATCGCTATTAATCCATGGCTTCTGGTTCGGATAGATCCTTATTGTTTTGGTCGGAACGATGTCCTCTACGCACTTTCTGATGAAACACGTTACGCTATCAGCGGAAAGCTCGATGTCGTCATCAGAGGCGGACCGGAACATCTCCCAGTCCGTGTGATCAAAACAGTCTTGTAGCGTAGAGTCTGATTGGTCCGACCAGCACTGGATCGTTCTGAGGGCGGGTGCTTCCTGTTTCAGTTTCTGCCTGTAAGCGGGCAGAAGCAGAATGGAGGAGTGGTCCGATTTGCCAAATGGTGGGCGGGGGAGGGATTTGTAGCCATCCTGGAAGGGAGAGTAGCAATGGTACAAAACCCGGTCCCCTCGTGTGTTAAAACTAATGTGTTGGTGGTATTTTGGTGCTACTGATTTGAAACTGGCTTTGTTAAAGTCCCCGGTCACAATGAACGCGGCCTCAGGGTGCGCGGTTTCCGGTTTGCTTATAATCCCATACAGTTCCTTGAGTGCCCGGTCTGTGTCGGCTTGTGGGGGGATGTACACAGCTGTGATAATGACCGCTGTGAATTCCCTCAGTAGCCAGAATGGTTGACACAGAAGCATGAGAAATTCCAGATCAGGAGAGCAGAAAGACTTGATAGAATGTACGTTCCTCTGATCACACTAGGATTTGTTGATCATAAAACATACACCACCACCTCTGCTTTTACCTGAGAGGTCTTTCGCTCTGTCCACTTGGTGCATGGAGAACAAAACAAACAAAGCACTACCATGTTGTGTCGGAGCTCGCAACGCAGCAGCCATACTCGGCGCCATCTTGAGTCAACGTATCAAATCAAAGACTCATCAGGTGTATGCATTGTTTTATAATTATTATTTTTTCATTGCCTCAAAACAATACCTACAAGAATACAGCAATAAGCATATTGCATTAATATTTCATCTGTTCGCCTATAATTTTTATAGTCATCTTATTTTTTGATCATCCATCATCTCCTCCTTTGTAAACAACACAGGGTTCGTGATGGCACGGATCTGTACCTTTAAGAGCAAGTGCTCACTAAAAAGCGTGGCACTCACATACCATTTCAAATTTCAAGTAATTTTAAGTTCATTTTGATTTGGATATGACCAAAAATGCTGTGTCCATGTCAGTTAGTTGCTTTCTGTGCAAATAATTTCCTGACTTCCATCAGTTAGTCCCATTCATAGAGATCTGCAGAAGCCTGCTATGAGGTGAGGGCATGAGAGGCGGGCTCTATCACATTGATAGATTGACAGCATATTGATGAATCAGTGCTAACTGAAGCCAGTGTTTCCCTTCATGACTTTTTGCCTATATTTGGCGATTATCTTATGCCCCCCGCCCCCCCACACACACACCATTCATGAAATATTGCACTGAGCTGAAGGGAGGCTTTATTTGAGAGACGCTGCCTCTCTCTGAAACTTTATCCTCTTGGTGTCGCTTTTTGACACAATATCTTTAGAAATACAACTGCTTTACACATTGTTTGAGCACACATTTTGTAATATTTTATTTGTTTTATTTATGTACAGTCATTTATTTTGCTCACCCGAATTATTGAGGAGGCATTGCCTCCCTTGCCTACTCAGAGAAATCGTGACTGACACACATATTGTTTACATCTTGTGGCTATACTTTTGAAACAGTGAGGATTTTAATGTCTACAGATTGGCCCCATTCACTTCCAGTGGTGCCTCACTGTTACCCAGATTTTTGCTTTTTTTTTTTTTTTTTTTCAAGAAAAGGAGGGACAAGTCAAAATTAAGTTTTTTGGTAGTCAACATTATGCCACAAATGCTGCTGATAGAGCTAAACTTGTATTGAATATTCCTTTAAACATTTTCTTTTATCGGGATAAGATCATAAACAGTTTAAGAATTAACCCATTGGCACAGATAGATTTTTGCCCATTACCCTTATTTCATGTTGATGTAAAAACCTTTACCAGCATTCTTACTGGTTTTTCCAGTGTGCTGTGCATATGCCTGTGAGCATTCTGACATCAAAAGCAGAGAATAACTTGATAATTTCAAATCTCATGTAAACACAGTTTTCTTACATTGTCTACTATTTTGAAGAAGCTTGTTTTTGGTAGTTATCACAGCGTATTGGTGTGTAAACACACTCAATGACAGTTCATAGTGACCAGGGCTTCAAAGCTTTAAAAAAGGACAAAAAACACTGTAAAAGTTCCATTAAAGTGGTCCATGCGATTTCAGAAATGCATAAAAAAATAGTACTAAAAAAGTACTCAAAGTTCGTCTGAATTGTTTTGTTAAAAATTATCAGCATGACATATTAAACTAAGAACAGCATATAACCACATAAAACAAAAACACATGAAAGCATAGTCAGGTTTTATAAAAGCTTGAAAAGTTACATGGTGCATTATAATTACCACCACAGGGACAGTGAAGAGGAATATCCTAGTCCATTTGAAACTGTGCTTAGATATATTAAGATTTTTTGGGATGCTCAAGGTGGAATCAAGGGAGGAAGTGTAAATAATAATAATAATAATAATAATAATAATAATAATAATAATAATAAAGGTTTGATATTTAAGTTTGAAACTGACAATTTAATTTCAAAAGAATTAATATTTACATATTTTTTGTAAGATGGATTGAGAATCTTTCTCCTTGCTTTCTAACTAGACATTACATTTCGTAGAGCATAATAATGGCAGACCACAGTGCACTGTCTGCTGTAAAATTTAGGAGTCATTGATGTCGTGTATGCTCAAATGGCATTTCACCACAACTCATTCAAAGGTCAGAAAACAAAGGCTTCAGCAAAAGAGAGTCTTTCAACTAAAGAAAGATAAATATATGAAACAGAGAAAGGGATTGATTAATGTTGCAGTAAAAGCAGATAAATCAGTCAAAGATATAAAAATGCCATGGAGATGTGCAATTAAATCATCATAGTTGTGAGAAGATCTTGTGAGACATTTGTACTGGATCCTGATAAATATCCAGATAAGAGCAATGCAGATCAGTTGCTTGTATGTACTTGTTATGACTTAGAAAATCAAGTTCCTGAGGATCTTGCATTTTATGAAGTGATAGAACATCAAATGGAGCTTGAAAGTGGGAGGTTGTAAACTTCTGATTTTGATTTAGTGCCTAAACTCTAAAATATTTTTTCTCCTGATAAATTGTTAATAGGAACAAGCAGTTATACTAAATAATAAAGCAAAGGACTAAATAGATATTGGTTGATACATTGTAAGCTTAATTAGTAGAGTACTCAATTACCAAAATAAGTTTTTTCCACTCAAAATTAGCTACCTCTGGTGATGCACCGCTCAAAGCTTACAGGGTTATTTCACCCAAAAATTAAAATTCTCCTATCATTTACACACCCTCATACCATCCCAAATGTGCTGATTTGCTTTTTTGTTAAGAAGTTAATTTGCACTTTGGCGCTAACGCGCACAGCAAAATCGTGTCTCGCAGATCCTGAGTTCTCACAATTTTTTCTCTCTCAGTCATCTGGGAGCAGTTCGTAAGAATAGTGCTGTCTGTGAGAACACTGCATAGGATCTCAGACTATCTCAGGATGCATATGCAAATAACATGCAATGACATTGGGACTACAAGGTGAATTGTCATGTGTGTAATCATTATTCAGTACAGCCCCAGAAATGGTTGTTGAACAAGTTTACTCTTTAGCCTCCATTTGTATGTTTTCAAATTATCATTTTGATAATAGTAATAACCTATGGGAATATGTTACAGTATATTTTATAGTCTAAAATAAGTTAAAATGATAGGCTTATATTGTATTTAGTTATTTGTTGAATACAAATGGACATAATGCAGCCTTATACATGGGTTCATTTGCACTAACTAATAACCAAGCTCAGACAATGCACTGACCGATTGGTTGTTTTAAATGTATTTTGCACATCCTTAACTTTTTCCTGCAAATTATTACCGAGCGAAAGCAATGTGTAACTTCTGAGCCATTAGTGTCACCAAACAGAATTGCAAAAATATATTTTGGACAAGGAAAATTGCAAACAAGTTTCTCAAACAATCCCATCGATCGGTTGTTATTGATCTGCAAAACAGATAGTCCCGCCCTAAACTTGTACCTTTGGATGAGCCGATATTGGATAGCCCCACAGTGCTTACACTTTAAGGGGAATCAACCTACAAATGTCTTAAAGTTGTCTAAGAATATTAAATTGGAATAGAAGAAAGTATTTAAACATGAAAAAAAAAATAATAATAATAATTACCCACATCAACTTTAAGAGGAGCTCATTCAACAACCAATGAGCAAGCCACACGATGACATCAAAAGTCTGATTTTGTTTTTCACCTTTTACATTTTCAATCTCTCACATTGCTGATTACTCTCCGCTTTGCCTTTAGTATTTCCTGAAGCTTCCAGGTTTGAGCGATGGCTTCATTGGGTCGCAGCCCTGATGAGAACATGGTTAGCTAACTGGTTCATACCCGGTCACCAAAGGATTTTTAGTCCTGGCTTTCAGATTGGCTTTGAGGTTGGAGAGAGAGAGAGGGATGGATGGTCATAGGGTGAGATAGAAGGGTTCCCAGGAGAGACAGAGCGAGGGGGTGGCTTGGGGATTAGCGTGGTTTTGATTAAATGGTGTTGTCCATCTCTGATGACCTCTACCTCATAAACGGCATTTCAAACACACACTCAGCAACACACAGACTTATTATCAAATGGTGTCCCACAGGAGGGAGTTCAACCACCAACCTAAGCTTGTTTTCATGCTCACTTTTTTTCTCCTGTTTATTCAAGGGATTATGGACCCCTAATCTCTTCGAACCATAATTCAGATTAGATTTTGCATTATTTTTAGGGCCAGGCCTGTACCCAAATCACTCTCTGACCAACCATGTTACTCTAATAGAAAACTGATTAAAATGCTTGACCACTGGCCCAGATTGCAAGAACATGACAGCAGAGAGATGATAAAAACAGACCAACAACTTCAACTTGTAATGCATGCATTCAATCGTTTACTATCGATGACACACCACGATTGATTTTCTTTGTTGCTTTGTTTGTGGCAATGTTTGTGTGAATGTATGTGAATGTTTGAGCATAACCACGGGGAGAAAGAAGAGACTGAGATTGAGCGGGAATATGCCAGTATTGAGAAGATTACTGGATGATGAACTGAGTTATTTTATAATACATTTTACCCCTTCAGCATATTTTCTCTGCTGATTACTGCATAAATGGCCTGAACTGCCCTCACTGTGAGTGTATGCACTGGTTCACATTGCACATGCATATGTGTGAGGCACAAATTGAAAACTCAGTTGGAATTAGGCCTACATCATGCATTCAGTGGATATTTAAATTTTATGTCATCTGTGGAACTTTCTCCGTTTGACCAGAAACAAACTTAAAGTAAGGGTGTAAATCATCAAGCACCTTGCGATTCAATTCTGATATCAATATCTGGGTCATGATATGATTATATTGTGTTTAGTGTATAGTTATTTAAAGCATTGCTATATTGTGATCTTTTACTCCCTAGAAATAGAAATAGAAATTGAGTGTGCATTGACCTGATGCTACAGTAACTGAATGGTGGTCAGTCTCACAAAAATATTAATGGAACTAAAAATATCGATTTGTGGCACAAGAATATCGATAGAGTATCATGAGGTAAAATATTGCAATACTTATTTCCTCCACCCATAATGCAAATGCAAATGTGATTGTTTGGCCAATGTATTGCATGTGCACAGTCCCATTGTACATACTTGACATTCGTTTGTGCGTTACTGTTGGGGTAGCAAATCTACTCAAGAGGGAGCGATAAAGTTACCTTCACATGTCTGTGCCATTAATATGGACGTTTTATCATTCAGGTAGCTAGCGATAGACATGTCAACTTTAACTAACTTGCTCTGCATGATTATCTTCAAACTGTGGCTCCACCATGTCAATAAGTGACCTGAAAGAGAAAACAACACCAAGACGAACACCAATAACAGTAATGCCCACAACAGCGACCCTTGTGGGAACGTTGAGATGCAACACACTGCTTTGCCTTCCCACTAAAACGAGCTTGCTTAGCTAGAAATGTTCGCGTTTATGTACATACTTGGAATGAGGATAGGTGCTTCCCAAATTGCGTACTTCTGCACTATTCAGCGTCATTTTGTAATGTAAGTAGTGCAAGTAGTATGTTCACAATGAAAATGCAACAAAAAAGCAGTGTACTATGAGTATCCAGATGATGGACTTCTTCAACCGAAAAAACACTTCCAGCACTCAGCGGTCATGGTTTTCCCCACTTAGAGGAAGGGGCAGGGTTATGTGATGCTGGCCTGACAATACAACTGTAATTAATGATGAATGTGGCAACAAATAAAACTTCTGTGAAGCACCTTACAAATGTGAGTTGAATGCTTTATCATCACCCCAAGCTGTGCGAATGTGTATATTGTTTTGAGATATGTGTTTGGCTGAGTTTGGAACTCGTTTAACGTTGTGCGACCCCACGCCTTCATGCGCATACATTGTGTTTTGGCTTCGCTATTCACTAATTCAAGGAATGGGACAATAATACACTTTGAAAATGAATACACAGATGGCCGAGTGAAAAGTGGATTTAGTGTACAGTAAGTGCATAGTGTATAGTTCACAATTTGGGAGTGACACGGCTTATGTTTCAGCATTAGATCTGGAACGATACCTGATGTAACAACACCTGGGTTGTTGCGGAATTGTTGTGCTCCGTAAAATTTAAGTGTAGTTGTATTTTGAGTAATCCCTCTCCTTTATAAAACACACACATATACTTATATGACCTCTTCTGCTCTCTCTTACAGATAGTCCCCTGAAAGATGGTCTTTGCTCTGAGCATCCTCTAGTTGCTTCTCTGCTTGTTTGTTTTCCCCCTTGTTTAAGATGAATTATGAAACAAGAAGAGGAAGCTGCGAGCTGGAGTGAGTGAGTGTCGAGTTGTTCAGCCCCAGGCAGAGAGAGATATAGAGAGTGAAGGAGACTTTGTCTTCCCCTTTTGCTTACTAATGCAGCCATTCCCACTGGACCCCATAATACACACCTAAGCTAAACAAATGAAAGCATGCTCCAAACTGGATATTAGAATTGGTTTTATTGCTCATATGAGGGAGATTGAGAGGGTTGCTGTGTGTTTACACTAGCTTCCACTCAGCCGGGGCCAGGCTTTATACTGCAGTGTACATTTCATTATTCTTCCCTCCTCCAGGGAATGCCTGGGAGGATGTAGTGGGCTAGGCTATACAGAGCGCAATTACATTATGAGCTGAAAGTTTTTAGGGTGCTGGCCTAAGGTAAGGTAGGTAATTGGTCATCACTTCGTTTAAAGGAATAATTCGCCAAACAGTGAATGTGCTGTCATCATTTATTCACCCTTATGTCGTTCCAATCCCACATGACTTTCTGTCTTCCATAGAACACAAAATGTGAAGTTCTTACAAATATCCTGGCCACTATTTTCCATATAATCAAAGTGAATAGAATTGGGGCCATCAAGCTCCAAAATGACAGAAAAGCACCATAAAAGTGGGCCATATGACTCATGCATTATATTCCAAGTCTTCTGAAAGCATATGATAACTTTGTGTGAGAAACAGACTGAAATTCACACCTGGCATCCACCCTAGGTCTCCTTGGTATGTCCATGACAGTTAAGGAAGTGATGTCAGATTTAGCCTATGTTCAAACCATTCTATTGAGTCTGATCTTTCCAATGAATCAGTTAATACAGTTCACAAAACAGGTCTGAATGGTCACTATTTGTGTTCCAATGGAAGAAAGAAAGTCATAGGGATTTGGAACGACATAAGGGTGAGTAAATGATGACAGAATTTTCATTTTTGGGTGAACTATCCCTTTATTAATAGTCTTATAACTTGTGTAAGGGGCATGTTGAGGCCAAGGTGTTATCTGATTTACATGCAAATCTTTCCCTTTGTTCATGTTTGGTTTTTGAGTCTGGTTTTACCAATCTCTCATCAATCTCTTGTTTGTGATGTCTGGTTTCTGTTTACCATTCCCTTGCCCTCTCTTGCTCTCTGTTTTTCTCTCACGTGATGTTTTCACATTGAATTTCATGGTACAGTGAGATTAGAACATGACTCGGAACGGCCTCACTCATTTCAAACTTCAGGGAAGGTTTTTAACTATGCATGAGTCACAGTGGATAAGGATTCTCATCTAACCAGTCGTTGAATATTTTACTTCAAAAAAGTTAACTAAGAATATTAATACACAAATATGCAGTGGTGTATATTTGATGTCATATACAAGATAAAAACATGGATTGTTCACTAGGGTGTTTACACTTTTCAGGGAAATCAGTCTAAAAATGGCTTACTTATAGTTGTATCTGCATATTAAACTGGTATAGGAAATTATTTGACATTGAAAACATGTCACCTTTAAGTTAATTAATAAAAATAATTTTACACACACAAACACACACTCTCAAATGTGCATATGCACACATATACAAGCACACTCAATTGCAATAAGTGCAGTTCACATTATCAGCACTGGTACATTATAATTTTCTTTTTTTACTTTTTGTGCCTCATAAATGATAGAATGGAACATTTAAAGGGTCAGGCATGATTGCTCTGACTGGACCTCATTTGCTTTTACCTTCAGCCCACTCAGGCCTGGCTGATTGTGTTGTCAGTAGTTGTCCTGGGTATTGTTTCAGATGCCTAAGTGTGAAGAGTCGGTTAATACAAGACCCCTGAGAGATGTAACATTCATATGACAGGCCTTTCTCTTAATGCCAGACAAGCACTCTCAAAAAAAAAAAAAAAAAAAAAAGACACTCATTCCACTGAAATAGCAGCTTCATTGGCCCTAAAAGGTTTGAGAGCCTTCCAAAGGGACACTTAGATATTATATTGGTTTAGTGCGTGGGTGTGTGAGGATGTGTACGTGTCCTGGTAGTGGTGTGTATGGAAATGAATGTGGACTCATATTGGTTTACTATTATCAAGTGTGTGCGAATTCTGAGTTTTATTACAATGTTTTCATGTGTGTGCTTGTTTTGAGTGTGTCATCGTGGAAAAACTGTTATTTCACCTTGAGTATGTTTTTCTAAAGCATTTACTGGAAAAAAATTCTGCATGCATGTGATTTAGCTATGATTTCACAAAGCGATTATGGGTGCTTGTGGAAAGATAATCTATTATGATTGACTGCAATAATCTGGGCTTTCAAGAGGATGGAGGGCTCTGCCAGCAAGGGGGCTGGGTGGCATTGTTCTCTCCTCTACTCCTGTAGACCACCAAGAATTTGACATCATCCAGAAGAGCCCAGCATATGTTGCTTTTGCTCATGTTAATAACATTTATCAGTGGATTTACCTTCTCTTAGATTTTGGCTTCAGTAACGGTCACCGTGAAATCCGCGTGGATTTGCCTGTAACGACATTTGTAGATAAAGTGATTTGTTTAAAGCACCTCATGTCATTTGTCTCACTGTCCTCTCGTCTAAGCTGGCTCGCTTTAATTGTGTTTGGCTTTGTGTTAAAGCTTATGCTCAGACTTGTCTTCTACATTTTTTTCTCTTTTAAGCTTTGGGCTCTCAGTCTGCCCAGCTCTAATTTAGTGATAATCAATATTATTCTCTCTTATGCAGGTCAGACTCAACCTACATCATTGTGCTCTTAGTTTTTCCCAAATATTTTTCTCTATCTGTCCACACTGCATCTCCCCATCTATCCATCTTCCAGTCTTTCTATTGATTTACCCCTCTACATTTAAAATCCTTGCTGTAGTGCTATTGTACGATGAAGGCTCCTCCATAACACTCCAGCCTTAAAACTCTAGACTACAAGCTTAGAAATAATATAAATATGGCCATGAGGAACAGTCCTTCTTCTTTCTGTCTTTTGCTCTCTCTTTATCTCCGTCTGTTCAGTCACTCAGCAGGCTGTTTAGCTTCTCCGAAGCTCTTTTGAAGGTAAATCTTATGTCAGCTCTTGGCCAGAGGGACTGAGCTGATGAGAGGTCTCTTTATCATCCTAATGGGAGCAACATAGCTCTGGGCTTGCCTGCATGTGGTGAGGGACCACGACAAGCTCTGCAATAGTTAGCCTAATGCTGCATCTCTCTGCTCTGGAGACAGTGTCCATATGCAGGCAGAGTATCTAAAGAACACTGCTGCATACAAACAGCTGACCCAGAGACAGCATCTGATCCATGCAGCATGTCAAAGCATTCATAGGGAATGTTAATAATATGTAGATGCATAGAAAATATGCTGACTCTTGCACAAGAAAATGCAGCACAACAACAAATATGGAAACACTTATATTTCTTGGATCTAAACCTCGAGACAGGCCTGTACACAAACACAACAAAAATTTTCATGAAAATCCAACAGACTGCTAATGAAGCATTTGGTAGTTGTTGCGGTAAGAATTTGCACAGCAGGATTGCTTGAGCTATTATAGGCACACTGTTCCCTGCTAAAAGAAACTGTTGGTCTTAGCTGGTCTCCCAGCCTGGTCAGGCTGATCTGTTACTGGTTTTATGGGGCTTTTGCACACTTTTCTGCTGGACAGGTTGGGAGACCTGCGTGGAGACCAGTTAGACCAACTAAAGACCAGCATGGACAGGCTGGGAGACCAGCTTAAAATCAGCTTGATCAGGCTGGAAGACCAGTTAAACCACCTGTAGACTAGCTTGGACAGGTTGGGAGACCAGCTAGACCAGCTTAAAACCAGCTTGGCCAGGCTTTAAGACCAGCTAGGTCATCTAAATATCAGCTTGTACAGGCTGGGAGACCAGCAAGACTAGCTTAAACCAGCTTGGAGGGAAGAATAATGAAATGTACACTGCAGTATAAAGCCTGGCCCCGGCTGAGAGGAAGCTAGTGTAAACACACAGCAACCCTCTCAGTCTCCCTCATATGAGCAATAAAACCAGTTAAAGACCAGTTTGGACAGGTTTGGAGACCAGCTGAAGACCAGCTTAGACAGGCTGGGAAAGCAGCTAGACCATCTGAGGACCTGCTTGGACAACTGGGAGACCAGCTAGACCAGCTGAAGATCAGCTTGGACAGGCAGGGAGACCAACTATCAGATATCATCTTAGGCTGGTTTTTGCTGGTGTCCTTTAGAAGAGTTTTTCCTCCAGAAAGGTTGGCTTTCTCTCTGCACTTCATAGCAGTGCTGCTGATGTTACAGACAATGAACTAGCTCAGTTCCCTGGCTGAGTGGAAATGAGTGGGAAAAGACCATGTGAAGGAGGGATGAGCAGCTGAAGGAGAGAAGTAGAGGAGAGAGAGTCAGGGGATGTCAAAAATTGTTAGCATCATTGTAGGCATGGGGGCTCATCATGCCAGTCGCTCATGCCTCGGCATCAGAGAGGAAAACATCCAAGCCCAGGGCTCTGGACATGTGACAGGACCAGTCTTTCTTTTCTACAGCTCCCAGTAACACACTGTCAGTATCTGTCAATCACAACAGTGCAGCTGTGATTTCAGTCAACCTGCAGTTGTCTGTATGTCAAGAAGAGGGCTTTCATTTGATAGGACCTTAGATAATGTGCTTTCAATAAATAATGCAATATAAAAGTTTCAAACAAAACTGATCAAACAATGCTGCTAGAGTAGTTAGGCAGAGGAATTAGATCAGTCATGATACATCAAATGAGTGACATTCTGTGAAGGTTTTGAAGCTGATTACAGTTCCAGCTCTTCTCCTCCAACCATCAGATGTTCACTTACTTTATCGCAAGTGCAAAAGTCTGATCCACATTGCAGTTTATTTTGGCTAAGAACTGCCCACTGAAATATGGGATGACAAAGAGACCTTCTGAATAGCATGTAAAGTTACCAACCACAGCTTGATATGTTTTTATCTGCCATTTTGAGGCAGGTTTATCTGAAATGGATTCTATATTATTAGAATTTCTGTCCATCCAACTGAACTGATAATTTTGAAGACAGAACTCAAGAAACAAAGTGGAATACTGTTTTGCTCATCAGTATCTAGTTTGCTTGCTACAAAAGCTGCATAAAGCCAGCCAGTCAGGTTGAAACTAATTATTTCAGTCAGTGGTTGCTGTTTTTCTGTGCAACATGCACCAGACAATTAGGGAACGAACTCTGGGTGATCTTTAGGCGTGCTGTATGTGGCTGAGACTAAAACAATTTGCATCAGCAGTTTCTAGCCACAGTTTACATTTTGATTTGGGTCTCGTATTTAAAGTCTCATCGTAAAAAATAAGCAAGGACAAAACATGTGTTCACACACATCCACTCATGTCTACTTACAAAAGTGAAAAAACCATCAGCATGTCAGTTGCTGGTTTTGAAAAATGTAAACTGGAGTGCTGAATCACTAGACTGGGAAAACAACCAGTAATGTGAGTGAGAGACATTAGCCTGTAAGAGCTTTATTTTACTGTTGTTTTAATGGAGATGGAGGGCTGGAACACTGTACTGTCTACCAACAAGGTGTGTGGAAGAGACAACAAAAGATTATGTTGGGGCTGAAGGTGAGAGGTGAAATATGTTAAATATATAATGAGTGTAGTGGAATGCAAGTGGAAGTAAAGATCTGTAACAAAGAGAAAAATCAGGTTAGATAAAGAATGCATACAGCATTAAACTTAGTTAATCTGAGCACAAGACACATTCACCAGCCAATGTAGGGTCAGTAGGTCAATGAACATCTCCATTTTTTCCTTCTTTCTCATTCTCTCTATCAATTTTATCTATCTTTCTTTTACTTTAAGTAAACTTTGATTCCCTATCTGTCACTCACTCGACGTTGTGTCAATGTAGTGACACTAGGGGTCACTCTTGGGCACCTCTGATCTTTGAAAAAAGGCCAATGGGAATTGGCGAGTGGAATTTGCATTGGAGTGGAATTGTTATCGAGCGCAGCATCAGAGAGCAGGCTCGTCCACTCTGACGCGGACGCCTCGGCTGGGCTCCCTCCTTCGGGTGTGGTCACCCAGTCTCAGGCCGACGCGGAGATGACGGACATGCTTTCCCGGGCAGCCGCGAGCGTCGGGCTAGAGTGGAACCCTCCACTCTCCCCTGAACACTCGTGGCTCGATGATTGGTTCCTGGGCCCAGAGCGCCTCTCACAGCTGCACCCCACCCCGGTCCCTTTCTTCCCGGAAGTGCATGAGGAGCTGACAAGATCATGGGGGGCACCTTTTACTGCCCGATCCCGATCTTTCAGCTCCCCCACTCTCACTACCCTTGATGGTGGGGCGGCCAAGGGGTATTCGGTGATCCCCCAGGTGGATAAGGAGCTTGCGGTGCACTTGTGCCCGCAGAGCACCACCACCTGGCGCGGGCGCCCGAAGCTCCTGTCCAGGGCCTGTAGGTTTACGTCGTCCCTGATGTCTAAAGCCTAAGGTGTCACTGGACATGCTACCTCCGCCCTGCACGCCATGGCTCTCCTGCAAGTTTACCAAGCCAAGGCACTAAAAGAGCTGCACGAGCGTAGTTCTGACCCGGGATTGATGCAGGAACTGCTCTCGGCGGCCGACCTCACTCTCCGGGTGACGAAGGTCATGGCACGGTCTCTCGGGCAGGCGATGTCCACCCTGGTGGTCCAGGAGCGCCAACTTTGGCTCAACCTGGTCAAGATGAGAGAGGCTGACAAGGCACGGTTCCTTGATCTCCCAGGTTGGCCTATTCGGCGACACTGTCGAGGACTTTGCCCAGCAGTTCTCCACGGTGAAGCAGCAGACGGAGCCCATTCAACACATCCTGCCCCATCGCGGCTCAAGACCCCGCACCCCGTCTGCTCGTCGCCAAGGGCATCCTCCTGCAGCAACAGCACCGGCTCTGCCGCAGCCCGCCCCTGCAGCCCGGCCCCGGCGTGGAGTCCACCACAGGAAGCAGACGCCACCCGTCTCACGGCCGGCCGCCAACTATCCTAGGAAGGCTTCGAAGCACCCCTGAGATGGGCGACCCAGGGACGAGGAGATCCGCTTCTACGGAGCTGGTAGACAGACCACTCCATCCCCCGGTGGAGGGCCGGGAGGAGAATCTTTTTTCATTTTTCGCTGCATGCCCAAGAGGCTGCAGTACCCAAAACTTCAACAAAAGAGTGGTTTCCGTGTTCTCTGGTCAGGTGTGCATGGCCGTCGTCACGACCGCCGTCCATTGTCCCATTTTCGCAGGTTTGGCGCTCCAGCGGCGGACCCCCCACCCCTGCGTGCCCAGCTGTGGCACAAACATAGCCACATCGGGTTGGCTCCGATGGATTGTGGGGACGATGTACCTCCTCCCCCCTCCTCGACCAATCGTATGGTGGGTATCAGGAGCCAGGTAAGTGCTTCGATGTCCCTGGACTCAGCACGGCCACGGGGCTCAAGTGCCCATGAGGCCCCCCCCGCCGGTACGTCCGACATGAGTATCCCCTTGGTCCCCCTCGCCCAGAGTTTGGACGTGTGGCTTGCACTTTCCAACCTGTCGCAATGGCTGACCCAGACCATCCGACTCGGCTACGCGATTCAGTTCGCCAGGCGCCCGCCCAGGTTCAGCGGCGTCCGCTTCACCTCAGTGAAGGGCGAGAGCACCGCTACCTTGCGTGCAGAGATCGCGACCCTTCTGCGCAAGGGCGCGATAGAGCCTGTCCCTCCAGCCGAGATGAAGAAAGGGTTTTACAGCCCTTACTGCATCATACCGAAGAAAGGCGGTGGATTGCGGCCAATCTTGGACCTGCGAGTTCTGAACCGGGCCTCGCACAGACTCCCGTTCAAGATGCTGACGCAAAAATGCATTTTAGCGGGCGTCCGGCATCAAGATTGGTTCGCGGCAGTAGACCTGAAGGACGCGTACTTCCATGTCTCGGTTTTACCTCAACACAGACCCTTCCTGCGGTTTGCTTTCGAGGGACGGGCGTACCAGTACAAGGTCCTCCCCTTCGGCCTGTCCTTGTCCCCTCGCGTCTTCACGAAGGTCGCAGAGGCAGCCCTTGCCCCGCTAAGGGAAGTGGGCGTCCACATACTCAACTACCTCGACGACTGGCTGATCCTAGCTCACTCTCGAGAGTTACTGTGCACACACAGGGACCTGGTGCTCAGGCACCTCAGCCGTCTAGGGCTTCGGGTCAACTGGGAAAAGATCCGCAAGCAAGCTCTCCCCGGTGCAGAGCATCTCTTTTCACTGCTTGGAGTTGGACTCAGTCTTGATGACGGCACGCCTCGTCGGTGCTGATCTGTTTGAAGGCGTTCAGACAGAAGATAGCGGTTCCACTGAAACTTTTTCAGAGGCTCCTGGGGCATATGGCTTCCTCTGCGGTTGCCACACTGCTCGGGTTGATGCATGTGAGACCGCTTCAGCACTGGCTTCAGACTTGAGTCCCGAGATGGGCATGGTGCCGCGGGACACATCGCGTGGTCATCACGCCGATCTGTCACCGCCTCTTCAGACCTTGGGACGACCTAGCATTTCTACGGGCAGGGGTTCCCCTAGAGCAGGTCTCCAGGTGCATTGTGGTTATGACAGATGCCTCCAAGACAGGCTGGGGCACCATATGCAATGCCTGCTCCTGGACTGGCCTGCGGCTGCGTTGACACATCAACTGCCTCGAGTTTTTGGCAGTACTGCTCGCCCTAAGGAGGTTCCGTCCGTTGATCCAGGGCAAGCATGTGTTGGTCCGGATGGATAACACAGCGATGGTAGCTTACATCAACCGCCAAGGCGGTCTACGCTCCCATCGCATGTCTCAACTCGCCCGCCATCTCCTCCTCTGGAGTCAGCAGCTCCTCAAGCCACTCACATCCCGGGCGACCTCAACACCACAGCGAATGCATTGTCACAACAGGTTATGCTCAGGGGAGAGTAGAGAGTCCACCCCCAGGCGATCCAGCTGATCTGGAATCGATTTGGTCGAGCACAGGTAGACCTGTTTGCTTCCCGGGAATCCTCCCACTGCCCGCTTTGGTACGCCCTGACCGAGGCATCCCTCAGTATAGACGCGCTGGCACACAGCTGGCCCCCTGGACTATGCAAATATGCGTTTCCCCCAGTGAGCCTACTTGCACAGACCCTGTGCAAGGTCAGGGAGGACGAGGAGCAGGTTGTCCTAGTAGCACCCTACTGGCCCACCCAGACGTGGTTCTCGGACCTCACGCTCCTCACGACAGCAACCGGCGAATTCCCCTGAGGAAGGACCTTCTTTCTCAGGGACAGGGCACCATCTGGCACCCGCGATCAGACCTCTGGAATCTCCACATCTGGCCCTTGGACGGGACGCGGAAGACCTAAGTGGCCTACCACCCGTGGTGGTAGACACGATCACACAGGCTAGGGCTCCCTCTACGAGGTGCCTGTATGTTTTGAAGTGCCGTCTGTTCGCTAAGTGGTGTGCTTCCCAATGCAAAGACCCACAGAGATGTGCAGTCGGATCAGTGCTTTCCTTCCTGCAGGAGAGGCTGGAGGGGCAGCTGTCCCCCTCCACCTTGAAGGTGTATGTAGCCGCTATAGCGGCACACCACGACACAGTGGACGGTAAGTCCTTAGGGAAGCACGACTTGATCATCAGGTTCCTGAGAGGCTCTAGGAGGTTGAATCCCTCCAGACCACGTCTCATTCCCTCATGGGACCTCTGTAGTCCTTTGGGGTCTACGGGGAGTCCCCTTCAAGTCAGCTGAGCTTAAGGCACTTTCTTTGAAGACTGCCCTCCTGAATGCGCTCACTTCCATCAAGAGGGTAGGGGACCTGCAGGCGTTCTCTGTCAGCAAAACGTGCCTGGTGTTCGGTCCGGGCTACTCTCACGTGATCCTGAGACCCCGACCGGGCTATGTGCCCAAGTATCCGACGATCCCATATAGGGATCAGGTGGTGAACATGCAGGCGCTGCCCCAGGAGGAGGCAGACCCAGCTTTGGCATTGCTGTGTCCAGTGCATGCTTTACGCATCTATTTGGATCACACGCAGTGCTTTAGAAGCTCTGAGCAGCTCTTTGTCTGCTTTGGTGGACAGTGGGAAGGAAGCAATGTCTCCAAACAGAGGATCACCCACTGGGTCATTGATGCCATCGTGATGGCATATCACGCTCAGGATGTTCCACCCCCCGTGGTGCTACGAGCCCACTCTACTAGGAGTGTAGCGGCCTCCTGGGCCCTGACCAGTGGTGCCTCTTTGGCAGACATCTGCAGAGCAGCGGGCTGGGTGACACCCAACACCTTTGCGAGGTTCTATAATCTCCGGGTTGAGCCGGTTTCGTCCCGTGTGTTGTCAGGTCTGAACAGGTAAGTTCTGGGAAAGCTGGCCGGGTGTACCGCTTGCGTATAGCGCCTTTCCCCTCCCATGAGGTTAAGACGTGCGCGTTTGACTCCCAGTCGTGTTCACAAGTTGTGATCCCTGGATGATTTTCCTCCTTAGCCCTGTGGCAGACGAGTTTGTGGAGAAACTCGCTGCCAGCCCAGTACATGTGCTAACTAAGCCCTGTACTGGGGTAGGTGCTCCACATGCACTGGTTCCCCATATATGACCCCATGTGATATATCTTCCACTAAATAATTTCCCTGTCGGTAAACTGCATCTTCCTTGGGCAGAGGCCCCTCAGCCCCTGGTCACCATGCTTGTAGAAACTCCTCCCCCCTCTGGTAGGACCTACCAGGCGACTTCTCCACATGACATACTTCCAACAAGACTCGGTAAGACCGTGTGACGTATTTCCACTCGAAATACCCCCCCCCGGGCAGGGTGTGGTCTCCGCGGTGTCTTCCCCTTGAGAGTGACACCCCCCCGACATAGACATTTATGGCCCCCAGTCGGTTAACAAATTCCACTCTTTTTGGGGAGAAAAAAAGAGGAAAAGAGGCCACGGCTGGGCTAGCCTGTCCATATTTGTTGGCCAGTCGACTTGTTCCCGAAGGACCGTTCGACGGTCATAAGAGCATTGGGGGAGGTTACGTGATGACCTGGTGTGCTGGCTACGAGGCACACAAAGGTCTGCCCGTCTCGCACCGATAGTCCATGTAACACAGTTCAGTAGTCGTGGCGTTTTGTAAAGGGACTCCTAGTGTCACTACATCGACACAACTTCGAGTGAGTGACAGATAGGGAACATCCTGGTTACTTTCGTAACCTCCGTTCCCTGATGGAAGGAACGAGAAGTTGTGTCCCTCTTGCCACAACGCTGAACTTCCCGCTGAAATGGCTGGGACCTTGTCTCGGCTCCTCAGCACAAAACCTGAATGAGTGGTTGCGTGTCAGCTCCTTTTATACACGTATGTCCGGGGGAGTGGCATGCAAATTCCCATTGGCCTTTTTTCAAAGAGCAGAGGTGTTTAGGGCTCCCAAGTGTGACCCCTAGTGTCACTACATCGAAACAACGTCTCGTTCCCTCTATCAGGGAACGGAGGTTATGAAAGTAACCAGGAAGTTTTCTCTGCTAATTTCAAAATTCTATTTTTTTGTTACAATTTATTTTCTAGCAGTCAAAAAGTTCTAGCTAAATACAAAATAAAGAAAAACAACGTGGGACGCCATGTTATGCGGTGCATAATCTAACACCTTTAACCTTATTTTATTATTCTCAGGTTTGGTAAAGCAAATCAAATCTGACCTAAATTATAAGCATAAATTGATACTTAAAATCTGGACAGAAGACTCCTTCATGGAAAGTTCTAGCTCATGATCTTAATACACTAAAACAAATGCCTTGGTAGGCAAGTATTTTTGCAGTCAACAAAAATTGTTTTATTGGTTACAATTTTTCTAGCAATCAAAATATAGGTAAGTAAGAAGTACAAAACAAAATAATCATCAACATTTTTTCAAAGGCATAAATTCTGGCATCTGAGATGCTGTCACATTTGTGCAGTATCTCCAATGCTAGATTTATTGCTGATTTTACCTTTGAAAAGTGTTTGATTATTTTGTTTTGTACTTTTTACTTACCTATATTTTGACCTGAAACAATAATCAAACTCGCTCTCCTGATACGTCCTCTCTCTCTATCAACTGGCATTGGGAAGTCTTTTTTATTTTAGAGAATTTGTTCATATAAATAAATGAATCACCGTTCAAATAAACAATTTATTGATTAATTTCATTTCGGTCCCTGCATCAAAATATTAATTAAATGCAGCTGTTCATCACTCTGTGATGGGAGTTATTTAAATGACACCATAATTTGGATCCTTATTGTTTTTTGTCAGAAAAATACTACATTAATTGCAGAATTAAATAATATAAAATGATAGTTTCTAAAGATTTTGTCCCATTAAAGGTACAGTTCACCCAAAAATGTTGTCATTATTGAGGCTACACATTATGACTTTCCTTCTTTTGTGAAATACAAAAGGAGATGTTTGGCTGAATGTTAGGAACTGACAGACTTTAGTCACTATTCACTTTCACCGAATGAAAAAAAAGAGTCTACATTATTTGAAATTTATCTTGTGTTCCATGGAAGAAAGTAATACAAGTTTGTAATGACATGAGGATGAGTAAAAATCATGACAGAATTTTCATTTTTGGGTGAAGTAACCCTTTAGAATCAGAATCAGAATCAGAATCAGCTGTATTGCCAAATATGCTTACACATTCAAGGAATTTGTCTTGGT
Organism: Myxocyprinus asiaticus; assembly: GCF_019703515.2. NCBI lineage: Eukaryota > Metazoa > Chordata > Actinopteri > Cypriniformes > Catostomidae > Myxocyprinus > Myxocyprinus asiaticus. The sequence continues at coordinate 29,342,821 of NC_059366.1, forward strand.
GACAGGAGCTTCCAGTGTACAACACTACAAAAACAATATAAAAACAGCAGCAAGACATAGATAATAATAAAAAATACATATTATTTATTATATAATATATTCAATATATAACTTAATTGTTGTACTTTTTATTAGTAGCTTGTAGTGTAACTACAACAACACTTTTATAAAGGGTAGCTTGACTGTAGTTGAACTTCTTTAAATTATTCGTAGCTTGTTCCTTGGCAGAGCTACAGTTTTAAAGCAGCTTCCCCAACACTGGTGTCTAACGTGTGAGTGTGTGTTGCCTAAGAGTGCCACTGGTGCTCTTTCTACCTGTTCTTGCCTGAGTGAGCACATGGGAAGCTCTCTGATGCAAGGGGACGCAATGACAGAGCCGAGTGACGCCAATCCCTCTGCTCACACGCTTGTCCGCGTGTGTATATGTGAATGTCTGTGTGTGTTTGGGTGTTTATAACCAATATATCACATCCCATCCATTCACAGGCCTGAGTGATCATGCCAGTCATTCAGCATCTGTTATGTATATGGGGTGTGGGAGTGTTACAGTGTTGTGTCGGCTCATCAACGAGCTCCACTCGGCATCTATCCTTACTGCTACATCTGTGCATATACCGATGTATACTGTATAAGAAAGTGTGAGTGTGTTAGTCTGTCGCAATGTGACACTGGTTGCTGGTTGTGCATGTCTCCACATGTCTTCATTAACATGAAAGTGATGCAGCATTGCCAAAGCATTTAGTCAAGAGATGCCGGGCTGTCACAACAAAGTTCATGAGGACTGCTCGAACACAACCAACACCAAAGACAACAGCCCAACACACCACTGGCTGCATTAAACTCACTCAGGGAATTGCTTTAATATCTCCCTCCCTCTTCTCTTTATTTTTCTCTTGCTTTTTCTTTCTGTCTTGCCGCTTTGACACTTTCCATCCTCTATCCTTTCCCATGGTTACTTGGACAAAGTACACAAGTTTTCTTTCCTCCCTCTTCCTGTTTCTGTCCTCATTTATTCTTTATTTTCCATTCTTTCTTTCTCCTGTAAACATATCTGGCTTGCTTGAACGGTTCACCTTTTTCTCAGCCTGTTCTCCAAACTCTGTCATTTCATTCTTCTGCATTACTGTTCTTTTTTTGTTCAGGTAACATTGTGTGTCACCTCACATCTTCATGTTTCCTCCAGTCATTTCTGCAGTTGTGGGGTAAATTCCCCTTCCCTCTGTCTCATGTTCTCTTCACTTTGTCTCAGTCCCTTCTCCTTCTCTTTTCAGAATCTCCTCTCCAAATCTTTGCTAAGTTTGATTAATCTAATAGCATTACTCTCTGGAGAGCCCAGCCACTGTGTCGTACAGTACACAAAAACAAACTTCACTAGCACACCTGTGTTGGCTCTTTGTTCCTTTGTTTCCTTGCATTTAAAATATATTATATTACAATGATACACACACAGTTGTATGAACTTGTGATAAGAATTTCTGTTTATTTCAGACATAATAAGTAAACAAAAAGTGGAGGATATGGTTCTTCTTGCAAATATCTAGTTTGTTTGTCTCAAACAAAACTTAGATACAGTATTTGTTTAGTTTAGTTTAGTTTTGTTTGTTTGTTTGTTTGTTTGTTTGTTTTTTGTGTATGCTTTCTTGCTTGCTTGCTTGTTTTATTTCTTTCTTGCTTACTTGCTTTCCCTCGTCACATGTGCAAAGCCACAAAATCTCAAGGTAACATTGGTATTCTGATGGCGCAGCAGTTTACACACACATTCACCCTCACACACAACTAGCCAAGTGCTCATTAAATGCACACAGTGCTATAGCATTTAACATCCTTTTAAGATGAGAGAAGGTTTTGTTTTTGTCAGATGGTATGTCTGAATAGAATAATGCAAATGTTTTTTGCTTGTAGGTGCTTTGAAACTTCTTGCGAATAATGACAGCTCACAGTCTCAGGTCTGTTTTAGCAATACAACATTCTGGTTGAGGGGTGAGAAGTTTACAAAGCTTCATCATGTAAAAAAAACTAATTGTTTCCCAGTTATCAGTTTTCAGCATGTTTTTGGAAGTTCTAAGTAAATGTTACAATGTTCCTTCATTGTAAACCATAAACGACATCTGGTAGTGTCATGTTTTATATGAACATGTGAACTTAAGGTCCAGGTATACTTCATTTTTATGCGTTCCAGATTGGCTTGCGCCTGGTCGACCACGTTGCCTTTGTGAGAATACTCTTCTGACGTGAACGAATATGAATGCGTTTGACACATGCCCACTACAATTACTTTGTGATACTCTTTTAGTACAGTCAATAGCAAGCCATGTGGCTGTGCTGATGACGCAATTTCCGTCACACATACTGTGCGCAGACACCCGAAATATGCTTTGGGCTTTAGATGTTCACAAATATGGATTATGTTATAATAGTGTTAAGAATCAGAAAATGAACCTGGCCATGCACCAGTCTATGAATCAGACTAATGGAATGAATCATGTTAATTTTTGATATATATATATATATATATATATATATATATATATATATATATATATATATATATATATATATATATATCAAAAATATATATATCAATTCTGGTTAATAGAATGTTTTCCCTGTTGAATACACATGTACACAAGCCGTTTTATTCTCTTTAGCTCATTTATTTTGTGTTAAGGTCTGTGAATTATTATATCTTAACTGATTAGAGACATGAAGCATACATTTACATGAATGTTTCAAGAATGTGAGGTTATGAAGAAAATGTGTATTAGTCATTGACCCTTGAGCGCAGAATGAGATTGAGTGACTCATAGGTTGGTTTTCATTATAATCCACAGTGAGAGACCATCTGTCAGCATACAATTTTCTATGATTACCACAGTTTTTGTGATATGATATTGAAAGAGAGACAAAGAGACTCTGTGTCCAGTGTATGAGATGAAGGTGAGGAGTTTTGAAAGGGTTGGAGGAAACGAAGTCAGGAGAGGAAGAATGGAGAGAGATGCTGGTGCTGGTTGCTGGTACCATTGAACGATCTAATGTTGATGAATCTAGACTACACTCTTTGAGGGAGCGAATGCCCACAGTTAATAGTTAGGGTTAGGCACACAAATACGTGAGAATATATGGTTAGTAAGACCCAGTGACTTTCGCTGAGGTGCACGTGGCTACATGTTTTCTTTGCCGGCAAGGTTCTGGTTTAGGGGGATGTTAGTGAAATTTTGGGCATTAGCCCAGCATAGCCTGCCCTGAGGCTTGTGTCTGATGACATCAAGGGTCAGCGGACAGACTGCAGCTCAGCTCCCTAAAATTGGGTTTTTAGATTTTGAGGGCTTTACTCAATTGTGTGTATATGTGTGTGTGTGTTGTCCTCTATATGTCCTTGTATTAAGTGAAGCTGTTAATCAGGTAGAGTGTGTTGAGGGTAGAGTGCATTTCTGTGTGTGTGTGTGTGTGTGTGTGTGTGTGTGTAAAAGAGTGGGTAATTTTAGGGAGTCTAGAGAGGGCCTGTAATCACCCTGCCCTTAGGAAGGAATGCTGCTCATCTTATCATCTAATTACAACCATTTAAAGCAGACTGGCTCCGCAATTCAACCCAAGGAAGTGGGTGGGGTGTGTTAAGGCGATAAAGGTGCAAAGGAGGGGCACTTTTTTTCTCTGTAAAGTGTCCTTATGTGTTCATCTCCAGAACGCAGGGATAACTTTACCCTCCTACAAAGCCAATATGGGTAAAAAATGACAAGATGTAATTAGATGCATATTTTTGTTGTGAAACTACTTTTTTTATTGCTACTGATGATTAAGTGTGTGTGTGTACTAGGGGTGGGAGTCACAAGGTAATTAGCGATACGATATTATATTGATTTCAACAGAGCATTTTTCAATCCCTAAAACCCGCTGCACATGCAGACAGTATTTTACCCTTTAAATGCATCATTTTGTGATTCACAAAACTATTGTATGGCTTCAAGGGACTTTGAATATAATGCACGAGTCATATGGATGCTTAATGGTGCTTTTATGCTTCTTTAATGTCATTTTGGAGCTTGACTGTAACAATGACACACAATAACACAATACTGGAGCACTGGAATATGCGCTAATGTGCTAATGACCAAAAGAGTGGACACTTCACTTCTGGTATTGTGGACTTTAATGTGCAACATAAACAAAGTTTTTTTGAGGATCTTTGACGAACCAAAATGTTACCAAACTCTGGATTTGAAAGAGGATGGCGGATTTTGAATAGTCTCTGACGCACTCATATCTGCCAACAACTTTTTCATGCTGTGGGTGACATCCGTTCTGTCTCAGCAGTAAAGCATAATAGCTGCACCATTTAAGGGACAGTTGTAGAAGTTGAAAAATGCAAATAATATAGATTTTTGGCACATGAATATCAATACAATATCGTGAGGAAAAATATTGCAATACTATAACATATCGATTTTTCCCCCACCCCTAGTGTGTACCTTCACTCTGTTTGCTCCAGAAAGACTGTCATTGTAAATCGCTATGGATCATCTATGAAATTACAGTTTGCTATTTACTTTCTGACTAAAAATAAATCTAAACATGATATTTAACAATGACTGCATGCGTAGATATCAGATGAAAACAAAAAATTACCCACATATGGAAACTAGGGATCTAAATTCAAACTCTCTTTTAATATAAAACCTTAATTGACTTCCTTTGAGCAATGTCAGAAGAAAAGACAGCTTTTAGTAAATAATAAATAAAAAATTGTTTGTATACATTTTATGGTTTTACAAAAAACTCCAAACACAGAGAAATATAAGTGTTATGGGAGCTCTGCTTGACTCCAAGATAAAAAGCTTCTCCCAAATTTGACACTTAAATAAAACTTTGTGCATCTGTCATTTGAAAGAAGTCTCTTGAAAATGTAGTTACTTGGAGAAAATCAAAGAAAGAAAAAGAGAAAGAAATAAAGAAAGAGAAAGAAAGAAAAAGAGAGAAAGAGAAAGAAAAAGAGCCACGAAATGAGAAGGATAGGTTGAATGCAGTGTGCTGTTCCATGGAACTGTGTGTCTCCACTAAAGGCCTTCAGGGAGATCAAGTGCATGTGACTGAACATCATGGCAACCAGCCACACACATGCAGAGCGATTAGTGGCGTTGCCACCTTGCAGTCTCGCAGCTAAACACAGCATAAACATATACACCTGGAAGGTCTAAGTGCCATCACTTGACTTTGACGTTAAGACCTATTTTTTCCATGACCTTGTTTGTTGAGATCACAATCACATGTCCACAATTCCCCCTCTTGATCACATTCTCTCCGTATTTCCTTTCTTTCAGACTTTCTCTCTGATGTTTGTGTCGGGAGGTGATTGATGATTTGGGGGGTGCTCTGTCTGTTCCCATGCATTAGTTAGTGTTGGGGGATAGAGGTTTGTGTGGATGGAGCAGACGGGGTGCTGTGGAATGGGGCAGTTATTGATGGTGGCTGATAAATAGGCTCAGTGGGGGGTGGCGCCCTCTAGCTGTGCCCCAATACAGAGTCAGCAGCACAGGAAGAGTAGCGACAAGGGGCTCTCCATCTTCACACCATTCCCAAGGACTATGTAACAGGCCCGTATAGATACTTTCACAACTCAGACACAAGCAAAACACCTAATACCTTATAAGAGTGGACATTTGAACAACATGTACATTTGTTAATTTAGCAGACACTTTTTTCCAAAGCGAATTTGTGTAATCTTATCTCATCTGAAATAGTTGAAATGTGTATTTTCTGCAGTACTAGCAGCACCAAATGGAATAGACCACAACAGTCTGGTTCCAGAAGTACAAATTTCAGTTTCCCTAACTACTTATGGATTTGTATACTGTATATATGAATATTTAGCAATATACTTAAAATATACTTTTGTTCGATACTTATAATCAATGACTTGAAACCTATTATGGTTTTTCAAATATTACCTTTCATGTAGTGTGTTATATAGCTGTTTGTGAATGTAAAAAATTCTGCAAAGTTTCAAAAATCAAAGTGCACGACAAATGGAGTTATTGGCTCCCAAAAGAAAGAACTGATTCTGGACACCTGAAACGAGTCGTTAGTAATTCCAGACTTACATCCTGTACTAACCTACGTAATTTGGTAACAAAAAACCCGCCTCTGGTCTTCATTGGCTGCTCGCGAACAGCTTTGACCCACCCTCAAACACTACACTAAGTGGTAGACCCATCACAACAGACTGGGACATCTGACCAATCAGAACAGAGTAGGCTCTCTGAAAGGAGGCGTTTAGAATGGATCATTGAACGAGTCGTTTTTGACACTGGGAAAATAAGGTAATGCTGCAATTTAAATTATGAGCAAATTAAAGTGTTTTTTGACCTTGGATGCATGTAAATCTATTGTATGAGACATTTAAAACAAAATTAGACATGTTTAAAAACCATAATAGATGCTCTTTAAGCACACCTTTGTCTTGTACCTTTGTCTTTTTGTCTGATTTTTAAATACTTCTTTGCTTCAAAGCAAAGTTTAAAATGTTGTGATTCACCTCAGAGCTGGCTGGTTTGGTTCATGGCTTAGAACTCTGTTTTGAAGGATTTTATGAAATCCCAATGGGAAAAATGAATGGGAAAAATACTTTTTTATACTCGCCAAAAGTGGGCGAGCACAGTTTCACTCTTTTTAAAAAAATAATGAAAAATAATGTTTTCAAACAGGTTTCTTAAACATTCTGTCAATCTGCCATTGGTCAGAAAACACATGCCATTTATTGAGCACATGTCTACTCTTTTTGGGGATATTGAATGTCTCAATATCATATCATCAATCTGCACAATAGGTTGGGATTTAAAAATAAAAAATAAATACAAAATAAAATGTATCTTCAATCATTTAACTTCTATCAAGCTAATGTTAATAAACTCTCTTTCAGCTGGATGCAAAGTCCTACATTTATTCATCTGCAATAACAACATTGCTCTTAAGGTTGTCTGGTCAAATAAGCAAGGAGTTTGTTTTTGGATTTTTGGCTGTGACCTCCAACCGTTGATTCATTAATTTTCTCAGTTGTAATTACGTACATTGGGACTGAGGGGAGTGGGTGTGTCTGCACTGTCATCTGATGCATGTCTTATGCAAATAATTCAGTGTATGTGCATTCATGACATGTGTGTTCTTTGTCTCTGTACACACTGGCATAGGTCTCCCAAGGGACTCTGGTGTCTGTGTACGTGTCTGTACATAGTGTGTGCTTATGCCTGTTTGTCCAGCGGCTCTGAAAACACGCTGAATGGATGAGAGCAGCAATCTTGTCAGTACAAATATCTGTTCTCCCGCAAACCCTCACCTATCCCAATCTGCCATCCACCCTGGAGGCCGCATCCACACACATTCATGCACATACTCGCATTCACAGAGGACAGAAAAAGCCCTGTCAAACAAGAGCTTGTTAACATGCTGGATTCAATCAAAGGCGTGACATTTCTGTTGCCATGATAATTTCTTGAGCTGTTATTCTCAAATCTCACACCTCATTTGTGTAGACGCGTGTGTTTATACATGCTAGTGTTTAGATGTTTGCATGTGTGTGTGTGTGTGTGTGTGTGTTGTTTATCTGAGAGAGTGAGAAAGAGCTAAGCTGGAAGTGATAACAAGCTCTACTGCCCTACAAGACAACACGAAGTGTTGATTCTGAAAGAGATTATGGAGGAAAAGGAGTCTGATAGGAAAGCAGCCGAGAGCAAAGTGACAATAAAACTTTCTGGGTAACCATAACAAAAACAAGAGAGGAGCAGTGACTTACAACGGGGTCAAATGTGTGTTTTATGTTTACTGATTTCTTTTGTTGTTTTATGTTTTGTAGCTCTCATCCTCTGTCATCTACCATCACTCAGTTTTTCTGACGTATCATGTCAAGTCGAGCTCCCAGCGCTGTGTGCACTGCAATTTTGTGAGTGAAGATGTACTAGTGATGTTTGTGTGTGTGTGTGTGTGCGCTGTAAACTCTGTTTAACTGGTCAGATCCAAGATGTTGCAGCTTCCTTTACTTTAGATGTGTTAATGGACTACTGAAACCTGTCAATATACACCTTGCTTAGCCTGTTTATATACTGTAAACACACTCTCTAACAGGCTGTCTGATCTCACACCATTTTGTCCCTCTCCTCCTGTCCTCTTCACACCCTTCCCTTGATTTCTCTCATGTTCTTCCATGACATGAATTCTGTGGAATGGATTTAAATTAGGGGTGTAAAAAATACATATTGTATCGTATGATTCGATGCTCACCATACAATACCATATGTATAGTACAATACATAAACAAACACATTATAGTGTATTTAAAACCAAGCGGCGCAATATTGAGAGCTGCGGAACAGTCTCCTCACCGGAAAGGCGGCGCTGAGCGCTCACAGGAAAACAGAGCAACAAACTTACAATACATAGGCGAGAAGATCAATGGCAAACTGCAAGTAGATTGTACTGTAGCGGTACAGCTTGTCGAATTTGCCAAACAACAGTGTCATGTCCTGGTGCTACAGTACATCAAACATGTTGTTTTATTTATGCCGACATCACCGCGCAAATATTGGATTATGTACATATATCATAAACCCAGCGGTCAGGTTCCTCGAGTTTTTTTATTTTTTTCACCATTAAATAACACTGAAAGTAGTTTTTTCCTTGCTACAGTCACTTTAGCTTGTTCACAGGGGGCTTTCAGACAACAAGGCATGATCTTCTATAAAGCTGATTTGAAACTTTGTGTATTGTGAAAAGTGCTATACAAATATAAATGACTAGAGTGTATACAAACTTATTTTCTCAAGAAAAACATGAAAATTGTGAATTCATATTAGGCTTTTTTTTCAGTAATCAAACAAAATAAATGCAGTGCTGTTGTTTAAGTTTCTTAGAGCTCTGTTTTTTGTTGCCAATGTCAGACACTTTTGTGGCATTTATGATTTAAAAGACATTTATGTCGAATCCTTGAATAAGTTTGAGCGAAATGGGTGCTCATATCGTATTGTATCGTATCGTGAGGTTATGCATCGTATCATGTCGTGAAATTTGTGTATCGTTACATGCCTAATTTAAATATGGTAAAATGTGTTGTGCTAAATACGTATTGGTTGCTTATTGGTTTTCTTAGGATAAGAAAAAAACTTGTAGTAAGTAAATGTACAGTGCATTAAGGATATGGAGGACCATGAGACAGAAGTGTTTGTATCGGCAGTAAAATAGCTTCGCTGATTGAGACAAACAGTTATGTTATTATGGTTACACTTTAATTAGCTTTTCCTTGCTGAAATATTTTCAGTTAATCTTTCCAGGTTTTCCATTTAGAATTGGCCTGTAATCACCACTGACATTAAAGGTGCACTCAATAATATTTGTGTTTACTGTATGTTGCACTGACACAAGCAAAAGTGTTTTCAGTTACCAGTGCCATTGTACAAAAGTGCAGATTTATTCCATGAGTGAAAGCATGCAATTACAGATGGTTATAGAGATAAAGGGTGTATTATTCAACTGGTCCTGTGCTCTCAACATGGCAGTGCTCATGAATGTACGCCCATCACCAATTGTATTATACAGCAGATTTTTTTCTCTAACAGCTCTAACACTAAATGACTAGTCTTCATTTCATGTGGGTGTATATAGTTTTATAATTTTAAACAATTATACACCGATCAGCCACAACATTAAAACCACCTGCCTAATATTGTGTAGGTCCCCCTCGTGCCACCAAAACACTGCCAACCCGTATCTCAGAACAGCATTCTGAGATGCTATTCTTCTCACCACAGTTGTACAGAGCTGTTATCTGAGTTACCGTAGACTCTGTCAGTTCGAACCAGTCTGGCCATTCTCTGTTGTCCTCTCTCATCAACAAGGCATTTCCATCTACAGAACTGCCACTCACTGGATGTTTTTTTGTTTTTGGCACCATTCTGAGTAAATTCTAGTGACTGTTGTGTGTGAAAATCCCAGGAGATCAGCAGTTACAGAAATACTCAAACTAGCCCATCTGGCACCAACAATCATCCATGCGATTATCTAATCAGCCAATCGTGTGGCAGCAGTGCAGTGCATAAAATTATGCAGATGGGGTCAGAAGCTTCAGTTAATGTTCACATCAACCATCAGAATGGGGAAAAAATGTGATCTCAGTGATTTGGACCATGGCATGATTGTTGGTGCCAGATGGGCTGGTTTGAGTATTTCTGTAACTGCTGATCTCCTGGGATTTTCTCACACAACAGTCTTTAGAATTTGCTCAAAATGGTGCCAAAAGCAAACAAAAAAAATCCATTGAGCGGCAGTTCTGTGGATTGAAATGCCTTGTTGATGAGAAAGGTCAACAGAGAATGGCAGACTGGTTTGAACTGACAAAGTCTACGGTAACTCAGATAACTGCTCTGTACAATTGTGGTGAGAAGAATAGCATCTCAGAATGCTATTCTGAGATGCGGGTTGGCAATGTTTTGGCGGCACGAGGGGGATCTACACAATATTAGGCAGGTGGTTTTAATGTTGTGGCTAATCAGTGTACATTTACATGTACTGTATAAATAAAAACTAAAATATACTATTAATATATGTTTAAAAGTCTCTAAATGCACCTTTAAGGGTCCACCCCCCTCCCCTAATATTTAGAACAGTGGTCATGTTTCTGATATAACTGTCCTTGCTTTAATTCAAATATTACGTTTGTGTAAATTCTCTCAGTATATCAATCACTCATAATTGTCCTTTAAGAAGCACCAGCGGATATTGTACTATCCATCTGTCATTGTCTCTCTTTAGTCCAACCTGTGTGCCATTACTAGTGTTCCTGTAGAGAACCTGATGAAGATGGTTTGAATGCACACAAGCGTACACACAGCCACTATTAAAATGAATAGGAAGTTCACCACAGATTAGATGACGCAGGTTGACCATAGGTGTGTGTGTGTGTGTGTATATGTTTGAAGGGGGATATTATGTGTCAGTGATGATACAGACATTATAAGATCCTTTCTGCTATGACTACTGTAGTTATCAAGATGCTGAGAGAACATTACTGTCAGCTGCATGTAACTTCCTCAGAAACACCCACATCATCAGCAGGGTATTAGCCAGGCTATTACTCATTCAGAAATCACTCAAACTATCATGTGATGTGCACTAGCGAGAGAGAGACGTTTTCTCAGCCTGCTCTGTTGCGAAGGGGCCACACACACCAATAGTATACAATCGACAGTACATAACAAATCATACAATAAATATGAAACACAGTTATTTTACCATAGTAAAAACCCCTTATCCATGGTAAAATCACATTGCTTTGATGGGCTTATTTCTTTTATTTAATGGTACAACAGCAAAGACACCAGTGTTCAGTAAATAATAACATTTATTGATAATCAAATAAACACTTGTTCTGCCAAGTAATGTAGTTCATTATCTAAGCGACATGGCAACTTGGTACATAAATAAACAGTTGAAGTCAGAAGTTTACAAACACTTAGGTTGAAGTCATTAAAACAAATTTTTTAACCACTCCACAGATTTAATATTAGCAAACTATAGTTTTGGCAAGTCGTTTAGAACATCTACTCTGTGCATGACACAAGCAATTTTTCCAACAATAGTTTACAGACAGATTGTTTTACTTTTAATTGACTATATCACTTTACCACTATTTCCAGTGGGTCAGGAGTTTACATACACTCAGTTAACTGTGCCTTTAAGCAGCTTGGACAATTCCAGAAAATGATGTCAAGCCTTTAGACAGTTAGCTTCTGATAGGAGGTGTAATGAACTGGAGGTGTACCTGTAGGCCTATTTTAAGGCCTACCTTCAAACCCAGTGCCTCTTTGCTTGACATCATGGGAAAATCAAAAGAAATCAGCCAAGACCTCAGAAAAAAAAAACTGTGGACTTCCACTTGTCTGGTTCATCATTGGGAGCAATTTCCAAATGCCTGAAGGTACCATGTTCATCTGTACAAACAATAGTACGCAAGTATAAGCACCACGCAGCCATCATACCACTCAGGAAGGAGACGCATTTGGTCTCCTAGAGATTAATGTAGTTTGGTGCGAAAAGTGCAAATCAATCCCAGAACAACAGCAAAGGACCTTGTGAAGATGCTGGAGGAAACAGGTAGACAAGTATCTACAGTTGTGATCAAAAGTTTGTATACCCTTGGAGAATTGGTAATTATATGTACCATTTTTAAAGAAAACATGAGTGAGAAGGCAAAACACATTTCTTTTATTTCTTATGGGATTCATATTCAACTGCAGGTTATAACAGAATGGCACAATCATAAAACAAAACATGGCAACAATGAAAAAAATGAAATGACCCCTGTTCAAAAGTCTGCATACCCTTAGTTTTTAATACTGTGTATTGCCCCCTTTAGCATCAATGACAGCGTGCAGTCTTTTGAATAGTTGTCTATGAGGTCCCAAATTCTTGCAGGTGGTATAGCTGCCCATTCGTCTTGGCAAAATGCCTCCAGTTCATGCAAAGTCTGTGGTCATCTTGCATGAACCGCACATTTGAGATCTCCCCAGAGTGGCTCGATGATATTAAGGTCAGGAGACTGTGATGGCCACTCCAGAACCTTCACCTTTTTCTGCTGTAACCACTGGAGGGTCAACTTGGCCTTGTGCTTAGGGTCATTGTCATGCTGGAAAGTCCAAGAGTTTCCCATGAGCAGCTTTCATGCAGAAGAATGCAAATTGTCTGCCAGTATTTTCTGATAACATGCTGCATTCATCTTGCCATCAATTTTCACAAGATTCCCCGTGCCTTTAGAGCTCACACATCCCCAAAACATCAGTGAGCCACCACCATGCTTCACAGTGGGGATGGTATTCTTTTCACTATAGGCCTTGTTGACCCCTCTCCAAACATAGCGCTTATGGTTGTGACCATAAAGCTCTATTTTGGTCTTGTCACTCCAAATTACATTGTGCCAGAAGCTGTGAGGCGTGTCAAAGTGTTGACGGGCATATTGTAACTGGTCTTTTTTGTGGCACTGGCGCAGTAAACTCTCTGGCAACTCAACCATGCAGCTCATTTTTGTTCAAGTATCGTCGTATTGTGTGCCTTGAAACAACCACACTATCTTTTTCCAGAGCAGCCTGTATTTCTTCTGAGGTTACCTGTGGGTTTTTCTTTGTATCCCGAACAATTCTTCTGGCAGTTGTGGCTGAAATCTTTCTTGGTCTAGCTGACCTTGGCTTGGTATCAAGAGATCCCCGAATTTTCCACTTCTTAATAAGTGATTGAACAGTACTGACTGGCATTTCCAAGGCTTTAGATATCTTTTTATATCCTTTTCCATCTTTATAAAGTTCCATTACCTTGTTATGCAGATCTTTTGACAGTTCTTTTCTGCTCCCCATGGCTCAGTATCTAGCCTGCTCAGTGCATCCACGTGAGAGCCAACAAACTCATTGACTATTTATACACAGACACTAATTGCAATTTAAAAAGCCACAGGTGTGGGAAATTAACCTTTAATTGCCATTTAAACCCGTGTGTGTCACCTTGTGTGTCTGTAACAAGGCCAAACATTCAAGGGTATGTAAACTTTTGATCAGGGCCATTTTGGTGATTTCTTTTATCATTATGATTTAAAAAGGAGCCAAACAACTATGTGATAATAAATGGCTTCATATGATCACTATCCTTCAATAAAAGACAGTTTGTTTTGAATGATCAGTCATATTTTCAAAATCAATGCCAAAATTTCACAATTTCTGTCAAGGTATGCAAACTTTTGAGCACAACTGTATATCCACAGTAAAATGAGTCCTATATCGACATAACCTGAAAGGCTGCTCAGCAAGGAAGAAGCCACTGCTCCAAAACCGCAATAAAAAGCCAGACTATAGTTTGCACTATAAGTGCACATGGGGACAAAGATCTTACTTTTTGGAGAAATGTCCTCTTGTCTAATGAATCAAAAATGTAATTGTTTGGCCATAATGACCATCGTTATGTTTGGAAGAAAAAGTGTGAGGCTTGCAAGCCGAAGAACACCATCCCAACTGTGAAGCATGGGGGTGGCAGCATCATACTGTGGAGGTGCTTTGCTGCAGGAGGGACTGGTGCACATCACAAAATAGATGGCATCATGGGGAAGGAAAATTATGTGGATATATTGAAGCAACATCTCAAGACATCAGCCAGGAAGTAAAAGCTTGGTTGCAAATGGGTCCTCCAAATAGACAATGACCACAAGCATACCTCCAAAGTTGTGACAAAATGGCTTAAGGACAACAATGTCAAGGGATTAGTGTGGCCATTTCAAAGCTTTGACCTCAGTCCAATAGAAAATGTGTGGGCAGAACTGAAAAAGCATGTGCGAGCAAGGAGGCCTACAAACCTTACTCAGTTACACCAGATCTGTCTGGAGGAATGGGCCAAAATTCCAGCAATTTATTGTAAGAAGCTTGTGGAAGGCTTCCCAAAATGTTTGACCGAAATGCTACCAAATACTTCCAAAGTGTATGAACACTTCTGACCCACTGGGAATGTGATGAAAGCTGAAATAAATCATTCTCTTTACTATTATTCTGACATTTCACATTCTTAAAACAAAGTAGTGATCCTAACTGACCTAAGACAGGGAATGTTTTCTACCATTAAGTGTCAGGAATTGTGAAAAACTGAGTTTAAATGTATTTGGCTAAAGTGTATGTAAACTTCTGACTTCAACTGTATAATTCAACTGATGTGCAAACACAGGTGTGGGCAAATCAACACAATAACAAGAACAGGTGGCAAGTGAAGGTTGAATGATAATAGGCTAGAGTAGCTCAGGATGTGTGTTTAACCAGCGGATTTCAGGTTTGTTAAATTAGTCAGTCACACTAGCTGTTTGTTATCCAAATTGCTAATAAAGTAGTAATTAATTTTGAATTTGTGGAATGTGTTTTTGCAGTTCTACCTGTTATACACAGGTGAGTCATGCTTTTGTGGTTTTGTATTGGGTGGTATAACATGGTATTGAACATTGGCAAACAGACATATAATGTGTATGATATGTAAATGTATAATCTGTCAAAAGCATATGCTTCAGACACGTCAAGCACTCATGTGGAAATCACGGGTCTTAATCATGTCCCAATCCATTTCCTCCTCTCCATCCCCATTGTTTATTTTTCTCACTCTACTATTTGTCAATAGAAAATTTGTAATACCATTCTGGCTCATAATGGCTGAAACAGCATGGCTACCAAAACCTAGTGAGCTGCCATGCCACCTTCTAAGTAAGCATACTGTAGCATGTATCAGGTCTCCCTCCGCCATCACTATAATGAGAGACAGGTGAGTAATTACAGCCCAGGTGACGAAACCTTACCGCTTACCCTCTCCCTCAGACAGACACATGACCACACCCCCTCATGCCACACATACGAACTAAAATGGAACCTCTTAAAGGAATATTCTGGGTTCAATACAAGTTAAGCTCAATTGACAGTAGGGCTGCAACAACTAATCGATAAAATCGATAATTATCGATAATGGAAATCATCGACAACGAATTTCATTATCGATTAGTTGGATATTTGCAGTAAGCACAGAGAAGCCCCGTCAGTGACGTCACTTCACAGCCCAGTGAAAAATGTGTTGCATGATAAAACTCGATTGAAAAACAACAGAGAAAATTTGAAGCAGAAAAAACACGACCCATGTTGTCCAGCACACAAGAGCACTTTCTAAACACTTCAAAGAAGATCATAATAATCATACAGTTTAATGTAGAGCAGTTGCTGCGTCAGGTGCGTTTACAGAGTGATTGTGCTGTTTGATGCGCTAAAGAGTTGTTTCTCTCCAGCACAACAATTACATTTTACTGCTGTTGTTTATGTTTTATTATGTAAACATGTTATGAATTCAAAATCAGCCACGTATTTCGCAAAACATTTTGTTCTTACTACAAGCGAGTCTCTGTTAAACTTTAATGAGCAAGCGAGCGCGTGCATCCACGTCAATCAAACTGATCACAATGGAGAAAGGGAGCGCAATCATTTTGATTAAACTGTCCAACATCATACCACGATTTCAGTTTCAATGTAATCAATTGAGCAGCTTTCATGGATATCAGACTGAAGTCTCAGCAGTCAAGGTGTGCCGGTTTTTAAAGTGTTTTCTCCTCCTCATGTAATTGCATGTAATACAGTTAGCACCGGGATGAGTCTTTTCAGCGAGAGAGTAAATTTGCACAGGGTTTTCAGATGATTGTACTTTATTAAGCTGTATGTAATGCTGAATATAATGTATAATAATGCTAAGGGTCCTGATATTTGAAAGTCCTCGTGATAATGCCACATCATGTAATGTCTGATTTCACTAGTAAATTAATACAATGGCAAACATTATTTTACTGGATAAGCCATACATTTTTTTTTTATTAAAGAATAGTTTAGAAACATGTAATCAGTGAAAATACTATTTTAAAAACTATAATATTAAAATACTTATATGTATGCAATCAGTGTGTACAAGCATATGTATCTATCATAATTATGTATTTTTCAGTTGGGCAGAATTATAAACATTTCTGTTCTCGTGTGACTATTGCCCTCTGCTGGGGTGATCTTTTGTCCCACTCCATGCCCTATGGATCATTTTACTCTTTAATGATGAGCTTTTTTTGTTAAGTTTTACAAGTTAAGCAACTGTTTCACATATGTCCTGAAAGTATAATAACAATAAATTTAAACTTAACTTTTTATGGTTCAGGCTTTGTTCAAAGATTTTGTGAGAGTGAAGAATCGTTAATTCAGTAATGTACATCAAACCAAATCCTTACGCCCTTTATCATTTCAGTTTTTTGAAAAATCATATTTTAATAAAATACAAGAAATAAAATAAAAATTTTATCCGATTAATCGTAGAAATAATCGAAGATTAGTCGATTATCAAAATAATCGTTAGTTGCGGCCCTAATCAACAGCAGTTGTGGCATAATATTGATTACCATAAAAATTCATTTTTTTCTTTAAAAAAAAAAAAGAAGCAAACATCTTCAGTTTTGACAGAAGAATTAATGTAAGTGCTTTTATAAAATTATAATCTTCACATTTCTCCCTTCAAACCCTCCAAAAATTGGCCTCATTCACTTCATTGTAAGTGCCTCACTGTAACCTTGATTATTGCATTTTTTAAAGAAAAGGAGTGATGAGTCGAAATAAATTTTTGTGGAAATGCCAAAAATGCAAAATGCTGTCGATTGAGCTTAATTTGTATTGAACCCAGAATATTCTTTTAAGTGACTGATTTGAAATGCTCTTCATGGCAGCAACTCAGTCTTACAAAAAGTGCTGTTCACACAAATCACACATGAGATTTAACTCATGATTGATTTCAAGATGCTTACTGTTAACAATGTAACATTGCAATTACTCCAATAAGCATAAAAAGACAAAAGCACAAATAGCAGGTAAAATAGTCATTTTGTAATTAGATTGAGCTGTTTTTACCAATAATTTATGGATTGAATGACTTGTATTTAAAATCTATATTTCTCTCGCTTCGTCCACCCTCTTTAATGTGTTCTTCCAATCAACACGTGTCAAGGCATTTATATGATATACGTGATGCTGCTTTGCCTTCTTTTGGCAAAATTCTATCTTAGAAGGCAGCATAATGGTGACCAATGAAGGCTGCTTTTGGAAAGAGGGTTTGTGATACACTAGTGCTTACAGTCTTTTTGGGCGGGATTTTACCACCCATTTTCACCGCTTGGGGTCTAACTGTTAAGAAATGATAAATGTCTTGGCATGGATGAAGTCCAGATCCCATAGGTTTCAAAAGCATCATTAAGAGAGCTGCAAAGCTGAGGGTAAAGCTGCAGTCAATATATATATTATGTGAACGATAATGACAGCTTTTGTAAGCTAATGATAAAGTATTGCTCCCATGACTGTAGACTTTTTGGAGCTAGCAAAATTAAACTGTCTGACACCCTCTGTGGATTTTTGGGTGAGTGTAGCCATTCTTTCATGTATAATTTGTGACTTGCCATTATACTTTTGTGTGTGAAAGAAACAAGACAGGTCTAAGAACATTTTTGATTTTAGTCCACATTTTTGTTGGCTGTGTATTTGTGTGTGTGTCATACTTAGCTATTGTCTTTGGACAAAATTGTCCCCAAAAGTGAGCTAAATCAGGCAAAACCTCTCTTTTGAGACATACGTGGACGTCCTTATCAGGAAATCAATTCATAAAGCAAATTCAATTTTATTTTGTTTTTATTCTTCTTATTTTATTTTAAGGGGCATGGTTAGGGTATGCAGTTATAATTAGCTTTATATACATCAATGGAAGTAGATAAGCAATAAATAAATAAGTGAATGTTTTTTTATTTTTTTTTTTTTTTGTCCCTTCTAGCTTTTTGGTTTCTTTATAGCAACCTAAAAAGCAACCGCTCCACACAAATCCCAAAGTGCAGCTGGCTCTGGTGTGGACATGAATGTCATGTTTTTGTGTTTGTGCGTGGGTGTGTGTGGCTGTTTGCACATATGTGTGGATGTTTACACCATTCCCAGAGACTGAGAGCTGGGAGGCTTTGGTTCCGGCTGTGTCTTGTCTATCATTACTGTGATAAAAGACCTGCAGTCGGGGGCCTCTTAAGAGCTTCCCTCTTTTTAGGAGTGCCAGGACCATTCCAACTAAATTGTGGGCTGCCAAATGCCTGATGGGTATTTGTGTGTGCTCTTCAATGTGTGAGAGTTTTCTGTGTAGTTACTGTCCAGCCCAGTGGGTTAGGAGGGCCATATTTCTTTGTGTTTCAGTCAGACATACAATCTCAAAAAAAATTCAGTCTGTAGCTCTATCTGACTGATTTTGTCTTTTACGCTGACTTTCACACGCACATTGTCACCCAAAAGATCTTTTCTTTCATGCACACACATACACATGCACACGCAAAGATCTATACTACACATTCTCACTTCGCTTTACTCCATATTTCGACAAAATATCCAGGTTTTTTTTTTCTCTCGCTCTGTGTGTGACAGAGAATGACAGGCTATGTTTTTGACTGGTGATTTTGTGTAGCAATCAATGCCATATGTAGGTAGTGTGGAAAAAGAGAAACACAACTGCTTATCGACAGAAGAGTCAAAGTCTGAAAAAGACAGGTTGACAGCTGATGGAGAGGAGAATGAGCGGGAGCAACACAAAGGGAGAGAAAGGAGAGAAGGGAGAGGGAGAAAAATAGAGATGCCAAGTTAGTCATTGGCACAATACATGTTTGTGACTTGAAAAGGAGAGCGATATCTGTGAAAGTGCTCATTGGACCTCTTTTTGTTTAACAAAGTATTATCATTATTATATTTTTATGACACATAAGGAGTACAAATTTATTTACGAGAGTAAATAACAAAGAGTCATGTTATATTTGCTTGGAATCGTCCTTAGTTAAATAGATAGACAGATAGATAGATACGTCTGAAAGTGAGTGAATGTGTATGTGTGTGCGTGTGTGTGGTTACACACTAGTAATTACAATGGTATTATGCTATAAGTGTGATTTATGAGGACACCCCTAGTGTCCCTGTAATTCAAACGGCTTTAAAAGCATACTAAACAGTAAACAATGTTTTTATTTTATTTATTTTTTTTAAATGTAAAAATGACAAAAGTTTTTTGTGAGGGTTAGGTTTAGGGGTATAGGTAGGGATAGGGAATAGAATGCATAGTTTGTATAGTATAAAAATAATTATGTCTATGGAGAGTCCTCGTAGTGAGTACCAACGTGCGTGGGTGTGTGTGTGTGTGTGTGTGTGTGTGTGTGTGTGTGTGTGTGTGTGTGTGTGTGTGTGTGTGTGTGTGTGTGTGTGTCTAAATGTCTTTCTTGCTGTGGGCTTGGAGAAGGGTTGCAGCTGTCATATTGTGACACAAATTTGGTCTGACACTTTCAGCCCGGACCTTCTAGTTGCCTTCCAGCCACTAACCTACAGTATCTGGTGTGTGGGGGTTAATTTGATTTTGTTGTGTGTTATGTACACAATGACAGTCCATGGGACTACACCCATTTTGACATGCAATGTCAAGTAAAATCTCAAGGTATGTTATAAATAATATTAAAGTAATATTATGAAGCTACAGTGACTTTCACAAATGTTCTTGGACATGTAAGCCACATTTAAAAATGCATGAATGACATTAAGTGCCCTTTATTTTTTAAAGAAACATATTGTACCGTATTAAACCAAATTAACACACTTTCCAAGCAAAACCTTTCATAAAACGAAGTTTGTTGTATTTTAGATTATAAAACTTGTGTGAACGTGAGGGGAACTGACTTCATACATCCACTAAAAATGACCTTGGGACCAGATAGTTGAAAATAATTGAAAAAAATAATAAAATAAAATAAAGAAATTGGCTAAGAAAAGTGAAGTTGGCTTTGAGAAAAGTTCAAGCATGCAGATGCCAGTAGCTTGCATATTGTGTAAAATATTTGAATGGAATTCATAAATTTTTTGAGTGTGACTTAAGTGTCCAAAAGTGTCCAAGTACTTTACTGTATATTTATTGTGGAATACTAGCACTGTTTAAGAATCAGAATCAGAATGACAGAGTGACAGAAGTTCCAGTGCACAAACAATACAACAACAAGACAGAGATAATAATAAAAAAATAAAAATAAAAAGTGAATAGAAAATATACACTGGCAGCCAAAAGTTTGGAATAATGTTCAGATTTTGCTCTTATGGAAAGAAATTGGTACTTTTATTCACCAAAGTGGCATTCAAATGATCACAGTATGTAGTCAGGACATTAATAACGTAAAAAATTACTATTACAATTTGAAATAAATGTTCAGAACTTCTTAAACTACTTCAAAGAGTTCTCATCAAAAAAATCCTCCACGTGCAGCAATGACAGCTTTGCAGATCCTTGGTATTCTTGCTGTCAGTTTGTCCAGATACTCAGGTGACATTTAACCCCACGCTTCCTGTAGCACTTGCCATAGATGTGGCTGTCTTGTCGGGCACTTCTCATGCACCTTACAGTCTAGCTGATCCCACAAAAGCTCAATGGGGTTAAGATCCATAACACTCTTGTCCAATTATCTGTTGTCCAATGTCTGTGTTTCTTTTTTGTGATTAACATTTTTATTAATTTTCAAAACAAAGAAAAACAAAACATATATACAGGGATTCAACATTAACACCCACTACTTCCCCTCCCCAATCAAGAACCCCACCCCAAACAAGCATCCCAGTGGTCTTACATAAGTGCACACATTTACAGAGAATAAAATAATATATATATATATATATATATATATATATATATATATATATATATATATATATATATATACATACATACATACACACACACACACACACACACACACACACACATACATACACATATACATACACATACACCTATAATAAACATACAACTCTAAACTATACCTCTCTCTCCACAGACCCACTGCGAGAGCCCCCCAAAATCATCAAATATCTACCCCATTTCCCAATAAAAGAATCCCATATCCCCAGCCTTCTACATGATACCTCTTCGAAGGCTGCCACCCTTCCCATCTCTTCGCACCACTCCCGAATTGAGGGTGCTCCCACCGACTTCCAACCCCTTAAAACAATCTGCCTGCCTATCATCACACTAGTGAGGATCCAATTGTTTATGTATTTATCACCTATGTCGATGACCGCCCCATCAACCAAAACACAGAGTCTGGGGCAAAATGAAATCTGAATGCCCAACACGTCACACAGAACACTCTGTACCTTCAACCAAAATTCCTGAATCTCAGTGCACCACCAAAAAACATGGGCCATGACTCCTTCCTCTGATTGGCATCGCCAGCAGGTGGGTGTGTCTTTAAGAACAAGCCTATACAATTTAGAGGGGGTCCAATAGAACCGATGTAAAATCTTGAATTGTATAAGGCGCACCCTTGCATCTCTCGATGTTATGTTTTTTAAAATCCTAGCCCATTCTCTCTCCTCCAGTTCCAGGTTTAAATCTTTCTCCCATAATCTCTTGAGAGTGGTTGAGACTCCGTCCCTCAGACTCTGAATTAATAGGGAGTAATACACTGACGCCTCATGGCCCTTTCCAAAAGCAGAAATCACCACTCCTAGAGTATCTGCTGCTTTAGGGGGGTGTATGCTACTCCCAAAAATAGTACAGAGCAAATGGCGTAACTGAAGATACCTAAAAAACTGAGATCTGGGGATCCCAAAATATTGAACCAGATTTTCAAAGGATCTCATCACACCGCTCTCGTAAAGATCACCGAGTGAATTAACCCCCCTCGCAATCCACTCTGACCAACAAAAAGGGGACTTATTAATGCATAGTTTGGGGTTTAGCCATAGGCTCGAGGCAACATTTAGATAAGTATCTGAATTAAACACTCTTTTGTCCATACTGAGTGTAAATGTGAAATAATGGGGTATGATTTAACTTCTCTATTTAGTTTGATGGAAAGGCTGTGCAATGGCAAAATAGGAGCAAGGAGTTCTTGTTCAATGCAGAACCAGGGAGGGGCTCTTTCAGGTGGAAGCGACCAATGAGCCAAATGTCTGAGACCGAATGCATAATAATAAAACAATCTTGGGTAGGCCTAGCCCACCTTTGTCAATCGGCCTATGTAATTTATTGAAATGTAGTCTGGGGTGCTTACCACTCCAAATGAAAGATTTCGCTATGCTATCAAATTGCTTGAAATAAGAGAGGGGGACATCTACAGGGAGAGACTGTAGCAAGTAGTTAAATTTTGGAATACGGTTCATTTTAATAACATTAACCTTCCCAGTCATCGATAAATGTAATGAAGCCCACCTGTCTACATCGCTCGAAAACCGTTTTATTAAAGGGTCAAAATTAACTCTGACTAAATCAGACAAATTTGTTGGGAATAAAATGCCCAAATACTTAATGCCCTGTTTGGGCCACTGGAAGGTGCCTGGCTGGAAGGCCGTTACTGGACAGTATGCTGTCAAAGCCAAAGCTTCGGATTTAGACCAATTGACTTTGTATCCTGAGAACTTGGAAAAGGAATTAATAATTCTGTGGAGGCAGGGCATATATCTAGAGGGTTCGGAGACGAATAATAAAATATCATCTGCGTAAAGCAGAAGCTTATGCGCCACACCTCCCGCCATCACCCCTGGAAAATCATCATCTTTTCTTATCGCGGCTGCTGATGGTTCCAGGGCAAGACAGAACAATAATGGGGAAAGAGGGCAACCCTGACGGGTGCCCCTATCCAGAGTAAAATAATCTGAAATTAATCCATTTGTTTGTACCGCTGCTACAGGGTATCTATAAAGTAACTTGATCCAACCAATAAATGTACTCCCGAACCCATACATTTCCAAAATCTTAAAAAAAGATAATCCCATTCTACCATATCAAATGCCTTTTCGGCGTCAAGTGAGATGGCAGCGACCGGAGTCTGATCATTCGCCACTGACCACATGATATTGATGAGATGCCTGATGTTATCAAAAGAGCTGCGGCCCTGGATAAATCCCACCTGATCTATATGTATAAGAGATGTCATAACTTTACTTAATCGGTTAGCCAAAATTTTAGCCAGAATTTTTACATCTAGCTGGATCAGGAAAATTAGACGGTAACTTTTACACTCGCTTGGATCTTTGTCCTTTTTAAGAATCAGACTGATCCGGGCTTGTGTCATGGTTGGTGGAAGCTTTCCATTCTTTCATGATTCAGTATAAACTTCTAACAAAAGTGGAGCCAGTTCTGTAGCATAAGAGCTAAAAACTTCAGCGGCAAAACCATCTGGCCCCGGAGCCTTACCAGTAGGTAGGGAATTGATTACCTCATCAAGTTCCTCCAGGGTTATCTCAGAATCAAGAGAGTTTTTTGGCTCATTTGTCAGTTTAGGGAGTTCTAATGGTTCCACAAAGTTCCTAATATCCTCATCAGTAGACGAAGACGTGGAACTATAGAGATCAAGATACAATTCTTTAAAAGCATTATTAATATCAATGGCTGAGGTAAAAATTTCACCACCAGCAGATTTCACTGAGGGAATAGTAGAAAAAGACTCTCTCTGCTTTATATATCTAGCCAAAAGCTTCCCTGCTTTGTCCCCTGACTCAAAGTATGACTGTCTTGCCCTGAACAACCAAAACTCCACTTTCTGCGACAGAACAGTATTATACCTCTATTTCAATCGGGTCAATTCTCTGAGGCCATCAGATGACATATGGCGCTTCAGCTCTGCCTTGGCACTTTTAATATTTCCTTCCAACTCCACAAGTTCTCGTGCTTTGAATTTTTTGATAAATGAGGCATACTGTATGATTCGACCCCTAAGAACCGCCTTAAGTGCCTCCTAAGCCATGCCCACAGAGGATACCGAGGACCAGTTGGTCTCCATAAAGACACTGATTTCAGTCTTTAGCATTTGTTGAAAATCAGGTTTTTGCAAAAGGGATACATTAAAGCACCAATTATATGATTTCCTTTTCTCTGTATGTAGAAAAAAGAAAACCATGCGCATTAACCCCGCGCACGACAGCGCCAACCGGCGACAATCCCTTTAAACTCAAAGAGTCCATGTACGCCTACGAGAGCCCCCACGACAACTTTGCCATCGGATGTCTCGAGTCCGGTGCTTCTGCACAAATTTTGTAAAACATACCCCAGCCAACAGGCAGAATAACAGAAAAAACATGTAGATTCATTCACAGAACTGTCTTGAAGGTGTGTTCCTCCTCAAAATAAACTCCAGCTTATATAAAACCGTTCAGTTTCCTCGGACAGACAAACAATTGTTCAGTGAACTGGCTGTTATGAGTGCAGAAGATGAGGTAAACATTCTACTAGGAGGCATACGCACAAAGAACAAACATATTTAACCACAACTGTCCCGAAGTAGTGTAATTCCACAAAACAAGCTCCAGCCGTTAGGCAGAGCCAGTGCGAAAAACAAAACCGGCATCCCGGTTCCTTGGATGATCAAGAGCCAAACTAACTTGGAGGCCACGTGCAAAAAAAAAAAAAAAAAGAAAAAAAAAACACCATAACTTACTCAGCCCGTCAACTTTATAAAAGACGTACTTTATGTGAGCATATATATATTTTGTGGTCATCCAAAGTGTCCATTCTCGATCTGGCCGGAAACTTCAGTGTAACAAAAAATCTTCCGTCAATGCAAAAGTTTCTTGGAGTCATAAAACAAACTCCAGCCGCTAGGCGGAGCCAACACAAAAAGAAACAAAAATGGCACCCAGCTTCCTCAAATAATAGAGTTCCTCAACCACGAGTCAGTCCACTAATGTAAGAAACATCAAATGGCTTACTCCAATGTATTTATAAAGGAGAGTGCCTGTTTTGGACAAGTAAATACTTTGCGACCATTCTTCGTTTCTATTCTCAGTTTGGCCAGGAACATCAGAGCAAACGAGATCTTTTTCTGATGTAAGAGTTTCTTGCATTCCTTGAACCGATCGTGTTTCTCTCTTGTGGAATTCGCAAAGTCCGGGAACAAGAAAATATTATGGTTCTTCCAAGAAAGCTTTCCTTTGCTCCTTGCCAGGCACAACACGAGATCTTTATCGGATGATTTCAGAAATTTGGCCAGAACGCATCGAGGCTTATCTCCCTCAGCAGTTCTGCGAGCCGGGACTCTGTGAGCTCGCTCGATTTCCAGCTTGTGGCCTATGTCGAGCAGACACGGGAAAAACTCGTCCAGGAATTTCACCATATCTCTGCCCTCTTCATGCTCAGGAATTCCAACAATTCGTATGTTATTCCTTCGGCTCATATTTTCGAAATATTCCAGTTGACTCAAGATAATCGATTCGTTTTTCAATTTCTGTCACTCTTGTAAACAACTCGGAGAATTTTGTTTCCATCGCCGTAATCAATCGACGTATTACAGCGAGATCCTCCAAGTCAGCAACAACCTTCGTCAGCATCACCGACATGTTGGACAACCGACGCCGAATATCTTCTCCCGACGTGCCGTCCAAATCGTGTCTCCGGTCCGCAGTCCCGTCAAAGGCCTCAGCTTGAACATGTAAGTGTCTTTTAATGTCTCCAGAGTCTGAGAATTTTGACTTCTTTGCCATATTTACCTCAAAGAAAAGGTATGTAATTGGGTATAGCGAATCTCACCTGATCACAACATGAAAATAATTAAAAAACTAGCAAAGTTCGCAGAGCTTGTGTCTCACAAGTCTGTCTCTCGCATGGCGTCACATGAACCCCCAATGTCTGTGTTTCTTTGCCCATTCTAACCTTTTCTTTTTGTTTTTCTGTTTCAAAAGTGGCTTTTCTTTGCAATTCTTCCCATAAGGCCTGCACCCGAGTCTTCTCTTTACTGTTGTACATGAAACTGGTGTTGAGCAGGTAGAATTCAATGAAGCTGTGAGCTGAGGACATGTAAGGGGTCTATTTCTCAAACTAGAGACTCTGATGTACTTATCTCTTTCTGTCCTTGTTAGAGCCAGTTGTCCTTTGACTTTGAAGACTGTAGTGTACACCTTTGTATGAAATCTTCAGTTTTTTGGCAATTTCAAGCATTGCATAGCCTTCATTCCTCAAAACAGTGATTGACTGATTGACTTTCTAGAGAAAGCTGTTTCTTTTTTGCCATTTTTGACCTAATATTGACATTAAGACATGCCAGTCTATTGCATACTGTGGCAACTCAAAAATAAACACAAAGACAATGTTAAGTGTCATTTAATGAACCAAATAGCTTTAAACTGTGTTTGACATAATAGCAAGTGCTTTTCTAGTACCAAATTAGCAATTTAGCATGATTACTCAAGGATAAGGTGTTGGAGTGATGGCTGCTGGAAATGGGGCCTGTCTAGATTTGATCAAAAATGACTTTTTTCAAATAGTGATGGTGCTGTTTTTTACATCAGCAATGTCCTAACTATGCTTTGTGATCAGTTGAATGCCACTTTGGTGAATTAAAGTACCAATTTCCCAGAAAAATCTGTACATTATTCCAAACTTTTGGCCGCCAGTTTAAGTATATGTAGAAATACACAATAAGACAAAAAAAAAAAAATATATATATATATATATATATATATATATATATATATATATATATATATATATATATACAGATTTGTATTTATACATATGTGGATATATATGTATGTACAAATACAAATCTGTTATATACAGATGCAAGGGAATGTATGGCAGAATAGGTAGGGTATGTTGGATAAAGATAAATAGACTAAGCTGTGTACTGCACATAATTATTGCCCAATGGGGCAGTTTTAGCTATTCATGAGATGGATAACCTGAGGGAAAAAAACTGTTCCTGTGCCTGACGGTTCTGGTGCTCAGTGCTCTGTTGCGCCATCCAGAAGGAAACTGTTCAAAAAGGTAGCTGGCTGGGCAAGTGGGGTCCAGAGTGATTTTTCCAGCCCTTTTCCTCACTCTGGAAGTGTACAGTTCTTGAAGGGAGGGCAGGAGCAACCAATAATCCTCTCAGCAGTCCGAACTGTCCTTTGTAGTCTTATGATATCTGATTTCATAGCTGAACCAAACCAGACAGTTACTGAAGTGCAGAGGACAGACTCAGTGACTGCTGAGTAAAACTGTTTCAGCAGCACCTGTGCCAGGTTGAACTTCCTCAGCTGGCAAAGGAAATACAACCTCTGCTGGGCCTTTTTCACAATGGAGTCAATGTGGGTCTCCCACTTTAGGTCCTGTGAGATGGTGGTGCCCAGGAACCTGAATGACTCCACTGCTGCCACAGTGCTGTTTAGAATTGTGAGCGGGGTCAATGTTGGGGTGTTCCTCCTAAAGTCAACTATCATCTCCACTGTTTTGAGTGTGTTCAGCTCCAGGTTGTTTTGACTGCACCAGTGAGCCAGATGTTCAATATCCCTTCTGTATACAGACTCATCGTCATCTTGGATGAGGCTGATGACAGCAGTGTCGTCTGCAAACTTCAGGAGCTTGACAGAGGGGTCCTCCGCAGTAGAGTCATTGGTATACAGGGAGAAGAGTAGTGGGGAGAGCATGCATCCCTGGGGGGCACCAGTGCTGATAGTACATGTGCTGGAAGTGGATTTCCCCTGTCTCACTAGCTGCTGCCTGTCTGCCAGAAAGCTAGTGATCCAGTGACAGATAGACGTGAGAACAGAGAGTTTGTGTAATTTAGTCCAGAGAATAGCTGGGATGATGGTGTTGAAAGCCGAACTGAAGTTCACAAAAAGGATCCTTGCATATGTCCCTGGTATGTCCAGCTGTTGCAAGATATGATGCAATCCCATATTGACTGCATCATCCACAGACCTGTTTGCTCAATAAGCAAATTGAAGGGGATCTAGAAAGGGTCCAGTGATGTGCTTCAGGTGGGCCAACACCAGTCTCTTAAATGACTTCATGACCACATACATCAGAACAATGGGTCTGTAGTCATTAAAGTCTTGTGATTTTGGGTTTCTGCGGGACAGGAATGATGGTGGAACATTTGAAGCAGCAAGGGACTTCACACTGCTCCAGTGATCTATTGAAGATCTGTGAGAAGATGGGGGCCAGCTGGTCAGCACAGGATTTTAGACAAGTGGGTGAAACACCGTATGTTCCCTGTACTTTCCTTGTCTTTTTTTTTTCTCCGTAAGACATGGCACACCTCCTCTTCACAGATCTTAAGTGCAGTTTGGGTAGCGGGGGGGGGGGGGGGGGGTTGCTGGAGGTGTTGATGTTTGTGTGAAGTGTAGGTCATCTTGGATGAATACCAATGACTGTGGGGTGTGAGACTGGGCCTTTCAAATCTACAGTAAAACACATTCAAGTCATCAGCCAGTTTTTGGTTCCCTACAGTGTTGGGGGATGGTGTCTTGCAGTTAGTAAAGTCTTTTAGGCCTCTCCACACTGATGCAGGGTCATTAGCTGAAAACTTGTTTTTCAGCTTATCAGAGTAGCTTCTTTTAGCCACTCTGATTTCCTTATACAGTGTGTTCCTGGCCTGATTGTACAAGATTTTATACCCACTTCTCTAAGCATCCTCTTTGGCTTGACGAAGCTGCCTGAGTTTTGATGTAAACCATGGTTTGTCATTGTTGTATGTTAAATAGGTCCTAGCAGGAATGCACATATCCTCGCATAAACTGATATATGATGTAACATTATCTGTGAGCTCATCCAGATTGGTGTCTGCAGCCACAAATACACTCCAATCAGTGCAGTCAAAGCAGGCGTGTAGTTCCCACTCTGCTTCATTGGTCCAAGTCTTTACTATAGGTTTAGCTGATTTTAGTTTCTGCCTGTAGGTTGGAAGAAGATGAACCAGACGGTGATCAGAGAGTCCCAAAGCTGCTCTAGTGATATGCGTCCTTTATTGTTGTGTTATTATTGTGTAGCAATGGTCCAATGTTTTAGGTCCAAATTAGGACAGCACATCTTCTTTAACGTTGTTACATCTGTACACCAGCTTTCACTGATGTAAAAGCATGTTTCACCGCATCTCGTTTTCCCTGTTAACTCCACAATGCGATCTGCTCTGAACAGCTGAAAGCCCGGCAGATGTAACGCACTGTCCGGAATGGCTTCACTCATCCAGTTTACTGTGAAGCACAAGGCAGCAGTGTTTGAAATGTCCTTGTCTGTACGGTTGAGGAGATGTAGTTCGTCCATTTTGTTAAGAAGAGAGCTGAGATTCGCTAGATGAATATTCGGCAGCACTGTTCGAAAGTCGCGCTGTCGGAGCTTGACCAGCACGCCACTCGGTCCCTTGCCTGTGTCTCATAGCGCGCTTAAACAACACAGCTGCGCCTCCAACTAAAATGTCCAACAAAACGTCAGAATAGTCCAAAACCGGGAAAAGGTTGTCTGGTATGTGCTGCCAAATGTTCAGCATGTTGGAGAGCTCCACACTGAGGCTGCCATCCGCGGCGCCATCTTGACTGATATCATATAAGTGTAATGATTTTGAAATGTTTGTGATGATGCTACAGTGTATTGTGATCTTTGGTGAAGCCCAGTTTGTTTGGCCTCTCTCTCTCTCTCTCTCTCTCTCTCTCTTTTTCTCCCTTAATTCTTGCCCTTTCTATTCCGAACTGAACCTTCAAGTGTTCCTCTCAAATTTGTATGTGAAAACACCATCCCAAATCCAATTTTCAGCTTGCTCTTCCTTCACCCCTCTCACCTCTGCAGTCTGCGGACAAGTCCAGACCTCTGTACATCTCACACACACGTTCCATCAAACACTGAGTCGCAGGAAGACAGTTGACCTGCATGTCAGCGTTCAGAGCACTTATGATGTTTCCTCCCCACCCACTCTCTCACGCTCTCTCCATTTCTGTCTTCCCCTTTCTCTTTTTGCATTATCTTTTCACCACTTATTGAATTCCAACCCTTTTTCATTGGTGCAACAACTTGATATAACAGAGAACTACATTATATTCCTGCACTACATCAAAGTAGGCTACACCAATGGAAATGTTTTAGTCAAATCATACAATGACAGGTGATGACGGTTGTGCATGTGTGGGATAATTAAACTCACACAGAGCTTTCATCCACGAGAGCATTTGCAGTTTAGTGGCTGGACTCTCCTCTGTCTTGGCCAAAGAGAGGTGTCATCTTTGTTGCTGGCTTATTTTTGTTTTTAATTGCCTCTGTTGTAATTTATGATTACACCTGAAAATGAGAGAGCAACTCGACAATTAATTTTGATGGTTGACATTGACTTTCCAATCATTTTAATTTTGCAGGCTAGGGAAGAATTTAAAACAAAATCAGTGATGGAACAGTAGCCTTGTGGTCATTGTGAATGTTCTGATATATTGAGCTTTGGTGCTCATGGAAGACCCGAGATTGAGTTCGGCCCAGGTCATGTCCCCCCTTTCCTCTCTCCATACCTTCCTTTATCTCCCTATACACTGTATCTATCAATACAATTTGGTAAAAAGCCCAACAGAGTAATTACAAGTAAAATTAAAGTAACTATTTAATTGTCTGTGGAACCGGAAATATTCAAGGGCATTTCGTATCTAAATAAAAGCTGTAACACATTATCACCCCCTGTATTTAAAGTTAGTCATAAAATGAGCATGTGACGAGGAGGAGGGTGGGGCCAGGCCACGACTACGCACGCCCGGCCCCCAATCAGGCTAATCAGCCGAGGAGAGGGATAAGTGCAGCAGAATGTGGCTGTTCGGAAGAGAGAGACACACATGCAGCTGCCATGTGTACGTTTATGTTTTTGTGCCTTTTTTAGTTCCTATTAAAATATTACTTTGATTGTTCAGCAGGTTCCCACCTCCTCCTTTCCCATTTTAACCATGTTTCAGAGCATTTCACTGCTAATGAACTAAAGAAATAAATAGATCAGCTCTAAAAAAAAAAGTGCTGCAAATCAGTGAAAGTGCAAACAAACAGCTTTCACATTTTGCCCCAGGACGCCCGTGTCTTCAGACCTAATGTTCATTCTGTACTCAATAGCCTGTGTAGATTTTAGCTTTTAATGCTGAAAGGTTAACAGAATTGTCCTGTTGGTGCCGACAGGGCCTGGGTGTGGAGTCGAGAAGCACACAGGCCCCTGGATGAGCTCTGTGCTGAGGTGCTGCTAGGAATCTGTCACTGGGAAAATGTCAGGGGATAATGTGTGATCACTGGGTGTTTCAATGGAAGGTCAGGCTCCCCTGCCTTCATCTTGGTTCTGTTTGGACTCCCCAGGGATGCTTTGCTGAGCATGAGAGAAGCAAATGCTGTATCACTGGAGCACACTTGAAATGTCAGAGACCATGGCTTACTCTCACACACACTAATAGCACACACTCAGATAGTCTTGCCATTATCCCCAAGGCAAAACACATTTGCAGTGACAGATAGATACTTCTGTGAATACACACTCACATAAACTGTACATAATGCTGTCACGACTATGAAATTTGGCTGACGATTCATTGTTAAACAAATAATTGCGATTATGGCAATTAATTGTCTGTTTTAAGGCTATGACGATAAATTGTCTCTTTAAGGGCTTTCACGAATAATTGACATAAATTGTCATATTTCTTAAGGTGTGCTTTTTTTTTGCATACACCTTAACAAGTCATTTTTACATATTTAACATGAAATATATAAATCAAATAATAAAATAGGGATATATGATTTCCTTTTAAGGCTTTAAAAACTTATGAATGACATGAAAAATAATGTTTTAAGTATAAAAAAATATTTCTAAATACTCATATGTCTCTCCTTTTGATCAACTTTAGTTTTGGTCAATTTATAATTTATAAAAAAATAAAAAAAAAAAATATATATATATATATATATATATATATATATATATATATATATATATATATATATATATATATATATATTGTATTTAGATCATATTTAATATTAAAAGTGCAGTATGTAAGATTCAGAAAACCTTGTTATTAATGACACCTGTGGCCGTTAAGTGAACTGCAGCCAGCTACCTGTTGCTTGTGCTTGCCCTTGTGCACACAATCCATAGGGATGCGAGTGAGCGAGCATCGACCAAAACAATGACGTATCGTACAAAGAGACAACGTGATTCACTGGCATCATGCGGACAGATGAGGTAGCACAATTAAAATTACACAGTTATGATTGTTTTACTACAAACTTTGAGACTGTATATTATATTTGACTCTCCAGTGCTGGAACAGGGCTAAAACAAAGTGTGGATATAGGTCTGACTATGCGAGACTGTAATTTGAAGTAATCACTTTTCTTTGCATGATACATTGACTGCATTTATATGATAGCCTATGCCGGCGTTAGCTAGCTAGCCAGCTTTATCAATAGCTGTTAGCTAAATTTGGTGGATGAAGACAGTAGCTGTTTATAAAATAGACTGTACATTATAAATATGTTGACACAGTTCAGTATTGATGTGATTCCATCACAACTGTCATTTTGATATATATCGATGCGCTATTGTTTTATAATAATAGAATGTATACATTTTCTGTATAACCAAGTTACTTTACACTAATGAATGGGTCTTTTTGCATTATCTTGAACATTGTCTAGCATTCATTTCATGTGTTATTGTAGTTTAGCTAAAATTACACAGATCAATCCTTATGGCACTATATTTCACATGCTTTGCAGTTATGTAAGCTTATCTGTCCAATAAGAAGAACGCCAATTCAGGGACAGTTTTGATCCCCAAAACCGAACGAAGGTCCCTCCAGGAATCAAATGCTCTGCTGATGTTCCCTCTAGTTTTCACTCGACCACAATCATGTTCCTGCTTAGCCAGATGGGATTCAGTAGATAAATGTTTTTTGTTTTATTTTTTTGGCTTACTCGGAGTTTGTGTTGTGCTGGGAGCTGGACGTTTGCTGGATTGCATCTCTAAGATAATATTACACAGTGTTGCAGTTTGTTGTCGCTGTTGAATAGCGGAAGAGAAGCTATTATTGTCTCAGGCAAGGCTCTCGGGAGCGTGCATAAACGTCACATCCTTTGGATTTTCCCGGCAAAAGTGACCCGCTCCCTTCGCATGAAAATCAGTCTACAGGCTTTAATAAGCAACCTAGGAAGTCCAGGAAGGGCTCATTTTTTAAGTTGCGTTACAATCCGTTCACACATTGGCAAAAAAAAGGGCAAATATTACTTGAAAATTGTTACATATTGCACCTTAAATTTTATAAGAATTATTTAATAAAATTACTGCGAATTGCAAAAAAAAAAAAAAAAAACGAACTACTTCTCAGATAAATTTGAACAATCCCGCAATAATATAAAACCTACGTGGAACCTAATTAATGATTTGCTGAATATGAAAAAAGGCCTCCACACCTATTCCATTTCAGTTATCCCATGGTATGAGCAATTGTACTTGTTCTGCTGATATAACAAATGGTTTTAATAATTTTTTTTGTAAATATTAGTCCTTCTTTGGCTAAGAATATTGAAAATATAGCTGAATCCCTTTTCGTGAACATCAAGGAGCAGTATCCTTGCTTAAGCATGTTTGACACTCCTACCTTAAAACAAGTGCATGACACTATACTGGAAATGAAAGACTCTTCTGCAGGGCATGATGAAATAAGATCAAGCCTTGTAAAGAAAGTAGTTCTCTTTATCGTTGAGCCCCTGACTTATATTTGTACTTTATCTCTTAAAACAGGTATTATATCAAGTGTCCTTAAAGTAGCTAAAGTCATGCCGCTGTTTAAATCAGGTGATACCAGCATATTTACTAACTATCGTCCTATATCTATTTTACCATGCTTTTCTAAAGTTCTTGAAAAACTACTATATTCAAGAATAAAAAAACATATGGATGAGAGCAACATAATGTATTGCCACCAGTATGAATTTCAGATTTTGTTTTTGACTGAAATGGCTCTTTTGCAGCTTGTTCATCAAATCTCCATTGCCTTAGACAACAAAAAATCTGTCTCGGCATATTTTTAGACTTGTCAAAGGCCGACTGTCGATCACAACATTCTTATTAAAAAACTACAAATATATGGCTTTCATGATGGTGCTCTTAAATGGCTGGTTGATTATATAAAGGATAGAGAACAGTATGTATCTATTAATAAGCATAACTCAAATAGAGCTAAGCTACTTTGCTTTAGGGATCCTCAGGGATCCATCCTTGGACCTCTATTGTTTTTGATTTATATGAATAACCTACCTAGGGTCTGCAATAATGTACTACTTTTATTTGCTGATGACACGTCTTGTTGCTTCACATGAAAAATATATTACACTATTTCGAGAAGTAAATGAGGAGCTATCATTTATCTCCAAATGGTTTCAGATGAACAAACTTTCTCTTAATATAAAAAAATCTAATTATATGATATTTTGTAATAAAAATAAAAAGTACTTAAAAGATAAAGACAAATTATTCATAGACTCCTTATTAAATTCTTAGGAGTGATAGTAGATGATAAATTAACATGGAAATATCATATTGATCTGATTTGTAAAAAGACTATGAAGTCAATTGGTATTTTGAGTAGAGTTCATCATTGATTAATCAATCTTGCATTTTAATTCTATATTAAAAATTTCTTATATTATGCAACAGTAAAATATTTCCGTCCTAATATCTTCACTTTAACACACTATTTTAATGCTCTTTGATTCTACCCAGGAGCCCTTATTTCTCATGAGGCAAAACCTTTGAGATTGCGTTTTATCATTTTATCACTCCACAGAAATGGAGTAAGTGTGCGTCTCCTCTGTGTCACTGCGTGTCATTAACACTGCGTATATGAACCTGCTATGACCAGGAACATTGTCATTGCATGTTCGTTTAATGTGAAACCGGAGCACTTTGCATTCACTATCACAGTTTATACTTGTTCGTTTATATTTTCACTTGAGTTTGGCGCAAGCCTCACACGCTCTTCTGGACAGGAGCTGGTTGACGTCTGCGGTGTGGCTCAGTGACGCTTGGACTCGGAGTTCAACTGAATGACACACAAACGCACCGCTCATGGCATTTATACAGTATATTCACTCTAAAATCCCCTTATTTGGGCATTAAAATGTAATTGGAATTAGAATGCCCAATAATCGCAGTTAGATCAAATAACCGCAATCAGACGGTTATTTAAAAATCGCTACAGGCCTAACTGTACACATCTTCTTACTACTCTCTTTCTGTGCCTGTAGATGGCAGTGATTACAGCGAGGTTCTCCCGGATGCGTTTCCATCTGCTCCCGCCGAACCGTTACCAGAGTTCCAGAGCGAGCCAGAGGACGCCTTCATTGTGAAAAACAGACCTGTCAAACTCTCCTGCAAAGCTACTCCTGCTACGCAGATATACTTTAAATGCAATGGAGAATGGGTGAACCAGAATGACCACGTCACCAAGGAGAGTCTGGACCCGATCACAGGTAAAGCCTGCTAACAGGTAACACTACCCTGCTGAAAAAGACCAGCGTGGATGGTCACCACCATACATTATGTTGTGTTATGGATGCTGGTGTGCTGATGTCCCTACCAGGCCTGTTAATCGATTTAAGCAAGATTATTTTGGTTAAGCATCTCCATGAGAAAGACTAGTTGTTTGCCAGCATTTTGGCATGGCTATACTGGTTAACCAACCAATATAATCCAGCCTGGACCAGCTTGGAAATGTATTCTTGTCTAAACTCGTCTTTTTGGCTTGGTACACACATATAGTGGTCCCAAAAAGTATTCAGACACTTAAGCTACACTTAAAAATGGATGAATTTCTTTTTATATGCCTTTATTTCAAAGAGAGAGAGCACAAGCACACTTTTAAAACATTTCAAAATAAGAAATTTGTTAGGTTTCAGAGACGATTAAAAAATTGAGACAAAATGATTTTGAGACTTTCTGGTTGTCAACCTTTGATGAATATGTTCATAGTTAATGTGATGAACGGCACCTGTGGTTACTCTGCTAGGCAGTGTCAGAAATTAACATTTCTGGGGCAATAATTGTTCCCTGGATAAAATTTTTGGGGGGCATTTTTTATATTTATGAGGTTTTTTTTTTTAAACATAACAAAAAATGTATTGTCATTCCTTTATTCAAATACAGGTACTTGTTTGGTCAACTTTGATCAACAATTTAATCATTTAATTTCATTCATACATATGTTCTCAATCTGAATATTTAGATTTATATATTCTCAATATATAGGCTACTACCTCCTACCCATTAAATTAAATCAACATCAAATCATAATGTATGTGATAATGTGCATATCTAGGCTTAGAATCGAATATTAAGAGTTATATGAGATGTTAAAAATAAATAAATAAAAATATTTATAACATCTCATATAACTCTTAATATTCTATTCTAAGCCTAGCTATGCAAATTACCACATAAAATATGATTTGATGTTAAACAAATGTTGTGATGTTGATGTTTTGCCCCCAACATTTTGAATTTCTGGGGCATTTTTGTCACTTTTGGGGGCATTTTTGCCACAAGTACCCCTTAATTTCTGACCCTGCTGCTAGGACACCTGTGTGAACAAGAAGAAGGGACTGAGATCATATATCCACTACAAATCACTTTGGGACCAGTTGGTTGAAAGTAATTGCAAAAATCACTAGAGAAATGAAACTAGTTCTGAGAAAAGTTCTAGTTTCAGAAAAGGTCTCTATATTTTAGCAGATGCTGCTTGATGTGATATTTTGTTATGTAATACAATGAGTTTCATACATTTTTAAGTGTCACTTAAGTGTCCAAATACTTCTTGAGGTCACATCATATACGTTGTTGAACAGCTGTGAACACTACTATAGCCAAAAGATCTGCGAAGGGAACTGAATCAGAAAATTAGCAAAGCAAGCAGGGGCCACTGTTTCCTCGGTCTTCTCTGAAAAATTTAAATATGCTGATTCATATATTCTGATTTATTCAGATGGATGAATTAAAAATTATGTCTGTAGCATTTCATTTTTTATCTTATATTCCCTCCTCATTTCAGTCTCTTTCATTTCTTTTGATCTTTCTCAGGTCTGGTCATGAGAGAAGTAGATATCTCTGTTTCCCGGACACAGGTAGAGGAGTTGTTTGGGCTGGAGGATTATTGGTGCCAGTGTGTTGCCTGGAGCTCAGCAGGCACCACAAAGAGCCGGCGGGCATATGTCCGCATTGCCTGTGAGTTTGTGTTCAGCAGCTAATGATGTCGGTGTGAAATACCGTTTTAGGCACACACTCTGCATTTAGAAGACAGTGTCTTGGTAGAAACCTGTTATGGCTACAAAACACTATGGTTGTTGTTTTCAATTTTTGCTTGTGAAGGAATAAGGTACTCATATTCATTGAAAAAAAATTTTTTTTCTTAATCAGTATTTTTGTCTTTGTCTTTTTGTCCTTTGATACATATACTTGAGAAGCAAAATTACATAATATAATATATTATAACATAATTATAACAAATAACAATAACATAATATTTCAGATAAATCTGACAAGATGTATTTAAGTTTATGCTTAAAACAAGAAAGAAAAAAAAAAAGAATAAAAGAAAGAAATATTAACCAGTGGGTTCAGAACAATTTATTTGTATTCCCTTTGAATTAAGTTTATTTTTCTCACCCCTTTGGCAGTTTTCATTACATTGTTTTTATTTATTTATGTGTTCATTTATGTTAATTAAGACAATAATACAAATTAAGAAGATGTTTTTTTGTGCAGTATTTAATCTATAACACATATGAGCAGACACAGACACAATATCTGAGTGCAGAACTCCGCAGATTTCTACGCATTCCCACCCCATGCATTTTTGTTTATTAATATTTTGGCTAATTTCTTGATTATTTTAGCTACCAATAAGAGTGTATTACTCGTTTCTTTCAAAATTAGCTCAGAAAATTGCTAATAATTAAAAATAATGGAAACACTTCAAATATATATTTCTGTTGTTTGTATGGGTAAAAAAAAATATAATAATAATAATTTCTTTCATTTCAGACCTAAGGAAGAATTTTGAGCAGGAGCCACTTGGCAGGGAGGTGCGTCTGGAGCAGGAAGTGTTGCTTCAGTGTCGTCCACCAGAGGGCATCCCACCTGCTGAGGTGCCATCTCTCCTTCCTCTCCTCCTTTATATTATTGACTCAGTATCCAGCTGGGTTTTTCTTCAGTTTGTTTTGAGCACACAGACAAAAAATAAAAACATTTTCTTGTTATTTACAGTGGGGACAATGTTACTTTAAACTAGTAGGCTTTGGCAAAACATTCAGCCGCATAGGAAACTGAACACCATCCAATTTCATTCAAAAAACACCTCTGCTGTATCCAGAGCATGTCTAGTGCTCTTTAATTTTCCATTCAAATGGTACTGCTCACTTTAAGTGCAGTTTTAATCCAGATACACATCATTCTGTCAAA
The DNA here is from genome assembly GCF_019703515.2 of Myxocyprinus asiaticus. Classification (NCBI taxonomy): domain Eukaryota; kingdom Metazoa; phylum Chordata; class Actinopteri; order Cypriniformes; family Catostomidae; genus Myxocyprinus; species Myxocyprinus asiaticus. The sequence continues at coordinate 29,381,654 of NC_059366.1, forward strand.
CACACTGAATGGACAGATTTCCCATATTGCGACAGGTGGACTGGCTGAAGAATGAAGAGCTCATTGACCCTGCGCTGGATTCTAACTTTCTAATTACCATCGACCATGACCTAATCATCAAGCAAGCTAGACTCTCTGACACGGCTAACTACACCTGTGTGGCTCGCAATGTGGTCGCTAAGCGACGGAGCAGCACTGCAACACTCATCGTCTATGGTAATCACTTGACCAGTTAGAATGTCAGGAATCTGAATAACTGAATAACTGAATGAATGTGTCATGTCTCAAAGTATAACTAGAATAACCTGCAATGTTTATCAATATGCATGATATAATATATTACATCTTGTACATTATGTGCACTATTCAACATTAGAAATGAAAGCGCAAGACCCCTGCGCTTCATTACATTGATGCCAAAGGTTTGTTGTTGAAAGCATTGGGGTCTATACAGACCCCAAGGGGCCTCTACATAGTTACAAACAGGGCTTATGCCTAAGTGGCAGTATTTGATGCCATGGAGCTGAGAACAGGTTGACTAACTATATGACTTGTGCTGTTGTATGGCTCTGAGAGTTTTCCTTTTGCATTGCCGGTTGTTTTGTTCACAGTCCAATAACTGTTGCTAACATACCAATACCCTCAGAGCAAACTGCATGTCTAGCTCAAGTCTGAGTGGATCTAGAATGATGTGTCTGTGTATGTCTCATGATGTGTGTTCTGTATGTATATGAGTGTTTGACTTCTTTTTCAGTGAGTGGAGGCTGGTCATCCTGGACAGAGTGGTCAGAGTGTAATGCTCAGTGTGGGCGGGGCTGGCAGCGACGGACACGCAGTTGCACCAACCCAGCACCACTCAATGGAGGAGCCTTCTGTGAGGGCCCACCATTCCAGAGAGTCACCTGCACCACACTCTGTCCAGGTGAAGAATGACACCTGTCACAACTTGACATATCTACATAACAGGACACAACATGACATAACATAACATTACTTGCCTAAAATGACATAAATTGCCTACATTAACTAAACCACACTCATACAAGGGTTATTATAGTTTTGAATATTACATATTGTTTTTATAATTATTTTATTTTTTTCAACTTGCCCGTTCAATATAATTTTGGTAAGTTTTCACTCATGATTTTGTTTCCCAAACCACTTAAGTGCAAACCATGCTCCGCAGTCATGACTAAACCCAAGAAAAGAGTGGTTTAATACTGGGAAACGTACACTTATGTGTGGAAAAAACTCTGCCAACACAGCAAATAGGTTTATAAAAAAATTATTTTTCAATTATTTAAATTGTTCTTCATTCATTAATAAACACTTGCAAACAATATGATTTCATAAAATGCAGTCCCAACCTTGAATTCATATATCGTCTGCATTAGCTTGTCTACTAATTATAACATTTTGAACCACTTAGTATTAATAATTAAATGCACACACAACATTAAAATATTTGTCTATTTCAAGCTTTGCATGAGCAATTCATTGTCACAGATTCTGACAATTTGTGCCTCTGCACAATAAAAATGTTTATCCAAAAAAAAAAAAAGCATTCTTTTCAATTCTTAAACTCATTTTTTCATTCTTTAATAAAGCCTTGCAAATGGGGCCTGGGTAGCTCAGCAAGTATTGATGCTGACTACCCCTGGAGTTGTGAGTTTGAATCCAGGGCGTGCTGAGTGACTCCAGCCAGGTCTCCTAAGCAACCAAATTGGCCCGGTTGCTAGGGAGGGAAGAGTCACATGGGGTAACCTCCTCGTGGTCGCAATTAGTGGTTCTCGCTCTCAACGTGTGGTAAGTTGTGCATGGATCACAGAGAATATTATGAGCCTCTACATGCTGTGAGTCTCCGCATTGTCATGCACAGCGAGCCACGTGATAAGATGTGCAGATTGACTATCTCAGAAGCGGAGGCAACTGAGACTTGTCCTCTGCCACCCGGATTGAGGTGAGTAACTGCACAACCACAAGGAGCTAGTAAGTAGTGGAAATTGGGCATGCCAAATTGGGGAGAAATGGGGATGAAATAAAGAAAGAAAGAAAGAAAGAAAGAAAGAAAGAAAACTCACATTGAATTCTTCAAAAACCAGCAAGTAATTCTGACAGCAAAATGTTGTTAAAAACTACTGGCATATCTTACCGTTTGTCGGCGTCGGATCCGTTCCCGATCTTTCTGAAGTCCCAACTATTCACAGGTAACTGCGTGATTGAGATGACCAATGAAAATGTTCCTGAGGGTTTAGTCATGACTGCTGGGTGTGGTTTGCGCTCAAGTGGTTTGAGAAAAAAAATCACGCTTAGTTTAAGACTGCTACATCAGTGCTATGCTATACGTCATATGTGCAAAGTCAGTGAGCATGACCATGAAGTTTTGGTATTTTCTTGCAAGTATGCATTAAGTCTTAGCGTTTAATGGGTTAGTAACAAAGTGCGTACAAAGCATAAATGGGTTTGGCTAAGTGCAGTTTAATTCGGAGGTTCTTCTTTGGTTATTGTGCTGTCTGCATCTTGTTATACTGAGTTTAGAGTTTAGCAAGAACTGAGTTTAGACTTTGCGGCGAGAATAGATGTGGTTCTCAGATGTCTTAGCGCAATGACCCATTTCTCAGGAAAATATCAAATTGCACTTTGCACCATTTCATTAAAATACAATACACCCACAGTTTGTGTGCATACACCCACAGATTCTGCAAATACTCCGACTCATGCCCACTTGCGTGTTGAGGGGCCACAAAAATTGCACTTATAATAAGCACTAATATGAAAATAGAGCGCTATGACTGTTAGTTTTAGTTCGTTTTAGTGTGTTATTTCTAGGTTCAGTTAAGTTTTAGTTTTTCAGTATATTAAGTTTTCTTAGTTTACTGTTTTTTTTTTTTTTTTTTTTTTTTCAAATCAAATCACTTTTATTGTCACACAACCATATACACAAGTGCAATAGTGGGTGAAAGTCTTGGGTGCAGTTCCGAGCAACATAGCAGTCATGACAGTGATGAGACATATACCAATTTACAATAAACATCAGATTTACACAACATAATTTACATATCTAATATACACATAATTACAACACAATATACAAATAATAATATACAATGTACAGTATACAATACACACAATATAGAATACACATTATACAATAAAAATACATATTTTAAGGTTAATACATTTACTTATATTTAAATATGTTTAACTTGAAGTGGGGTTGTAAAGGTTTTTGCAAATTGTATAATATACCATGTATCAAGAACAAAATTTGATTTGTTTTAGTTCATTTTGGAGTCATAAAAATTTATTTTAGATTAGTTTCAGTTAATTTTTTATCATTTAAAATATTTTAATTTAGTTTTCATTTTCTTTAACAACAATAACTCTGACTCATACAACCACTAACCAACAGCCACTAACAGATTCACACTTGATCCACAAGGTGATTCATAAGTCACATCCATCCAAACACTCATGTTATTACCAAACAGACATGACAACAAAAAATGTGCAGTGTTCCACAACAGACACTCTGAAGTCAACCATGTTGATTATGTCCCCTTCACTTCTAATCGCTCATTCTGTTCAATGTTTTCTGTCAGTGGACGGAGGTTGGACAGAGTGGGCCAAGTGGTCAGCTTGTGGGACAGAGTGTACACACTGGCGCAGCCGTGAGTGTCAGGCGCCCCCGCCACGTAACGGAGGACGCCACTGCAGCGGTAGCATGATGGAGAGCAAGAACTGCACAGAGGGACTGTGTGACCGCAGTAAGTCACATGACTTTCATTACACAGAAGGCCAATACACCAATTAATAGTAATTATACAATAGTCTGCATTCTGCAACATACGATTGCCAGTCCTGCTTTAGATTATTAAGTTCAGTCTTGCAGTATTCAAGCCGCTCTTGTAAGCTGTTGTATGAACGTGACAATTTGAGAATCTGATCTGTTATAAATACAATAAATACAGTTGTCAATCCCAAACAATGACTGTGTGAACATAGCCACATACTGGATATGAAGCTGGTTCTCACGTCCTCACAAAGGGAAATGAGTTAGCACTTCATTGAGCACAGATGGACAGGAGAGTAAACGCAGAGGTTTAGCGGCCAGACAAAATGTACTTAACGTAAGCAAGTGGAGAAACACTCAAGTACATCAGCCTTGCGAGGGTGACCCAGATTCATCTTGACACTGGGTGCTCATCCCAGGGCTGATTTGGGAAAACCACAGCTAACAGCATCGAATTAACTCCGGAGAACATCAATAGCACACTCTCGCTCTCACACACGCAGAACACACAGTGCAGACTGAAAGTTTTAGTGTGGTCTGTCTAGGCTGAAAGTTGGAGCACATCCCAGATTCCAGCATTAATAATACAGCACACACACACACACTCATATACCCTCACAAATAATTTCTCTACTGCATGCCATCCCCTGAGAGCACTGTTAAGACATTTACTTTTGCTCTGCCCTCTGTAAACCTATCATTTCAGTGTTTATGCTTTTATATTTCTATTGCCGAGAGTCTTGTATTAGCATTTATTGATTATTTGTTCCACTTTTGTTTGCAGTCATTTCTGATCTACGCTCATAACTTGCTCATCCATCCCCATGTTCATTCTTATTTATTTTTCTTTGTTTTTGCCTTCTTTCTAACAGATAAAAAGGTTACTATTGGACATACAAGCCATCGTAAGTTTCTCTGTTTAATAATATATATACACTACCGGTCAACAGTTTTGAAACACTCATTCTTTATTATAATTTTTTTTTCTTCACATTTTAGAATAATAGTAAAGTCATCAAAACTATGGAATAACATAAATGGAACTATGGGAATATGCTGTGACTAAACAAAATCCAAAATAAATCAAAACTGTTATATTTTAGCATCTTCAAAGTAGTAACCCTTTGCCTAGAATTTGCAGACATGTACTCATGTACATCACCCTGGGATGCTTTTTAAACAGTACTGAAGGAGTTCCCATCTATGTTGGGCACTTATTGGCTGCTTTTCTTTATTATTTGGTCCAAGTCATCAATTTCAAAAACTTTTTTATTTTTTTTTATTTTTTTTAATTACATTTCAGTTTTATAATTAAATAAATTATTATGGTGGCACAATTATATTTTTGTCTACAAAACTAATTTCAAACATTTAAGCATACGCCTTCAGATCAAAAGATTTTTAAGATCATGAGAAACATTTCAGTCAAGTGTTTCAAAACTTTTGTCCGGTAGTGTGTATGTATGTGTGTATATATATATATATATATATATATATATATATATATATATATATATATATATATATATATATATAATTTATTTTTATTTTTTTACACTGTTCCATCCACTTTTCATCCTCTTTATGTCTGCGTGCCTATTTATGTGAGTGTGTCTGGGAAAGCAGAGGCAAAGTGATTGGAAATGTTACTCTGCAATAAGCAATACAAGTCTGATCAATGCTGTATTTGTGTTTATATATACAGTATGTGTGTATGAGTGTGTGTGTACTGTTGGACTGTCATGTCTGTTCCTTTTTATCTGTGGATACAGTACATACAGGAACACACTGACTTGACCAGCATGATAAATCAGAATCAAATTAAATGAAGTGAAAACATGCCTTGAAATGATCTAATAGAGAATTAATCAGCCGAGAACATGGTTACATTATTGACTGATGCTGATAATATAAGAATGGTCCAATATTGTCTTATTAATCTTCCTGGCTAATTTATGTGTCTGTCACTATTTATGATTACCATTTATCACTTTTGGACAGACAGGATTGGTTATCAAATACATTTGATAGTTGGCACTTTTGTAAGTGTCATTTGTATATCTTAAACCCATATAATTACTAATATTTTATAAATATATTTGTTGTTTTACATGTTGATTCCTTCTGCATCACAGATGTATTTTTTAAAACACACACACACACACACACACACACACACAGGAAAATGTGGATACGCATTCCTGGAAGATGATGTATAATACATATGCAGTCTTGGTTCAGAAATAGAGTGCTTTTTAAAGACATTGAAGTTAATGACTGTGCATCTAACTGGCCCAGAGCAATCAATAGGGTAGCTTACAGTTGAAGTGATGCTAATATTCCAAGATCAATGTGACATGTGGGACTTGAGAGACGGAAAAGTAATGCACCTAACTCGGCTTGGTTCCGTTTGCTATAATAAGTTAAGACGGCTGTCGGATTCACTTCCGTCCTGCCACGTGAGCCCTTTTGCCCTTCTTCCAATCTCACTCTTCACACGGCTCTGCTCTCTTCCTCATTTCTTCTCAACTGTCTGTGTCTGATTTGTTTCTTAAAGGGTCCAGTTCCTATATATTTGCCTTTGTGGTCCAGATAGCAGGTCTGACTATCCAGCAATGCACTTTTAGATCCACAGCACCCCAGATGTTTGATAATCAGGACAGCAGTAGGGATTCACACTTTTTGACTCTTATTATGCCTAAATGTTGACCTCTTTTTAGTCTCAGCCTCAGACACACACCCACAAACCACCCACAGTCTATATATTGTTATATATTATATACTATATTTTGCTATTTATTTTGTATTTAACTATTTATTCTGCTATTTAACAGTTTACAGAGATTGTTGCACCATTATTTTTATTTATTTATTTATTTATTTTTCTATACCAGCCTATTATTGTGGCATAATCTATTTTAGATAAACCCATCCTTAAAAGAGACAGCACATAAAAACAAACCAAACTGTTTCTTTATGTGCCAGTCAGACAGTCTCTTCCTGTCTAAGTGGGCGGTTCTTGGCCAGAATAAGCTGCAATCTGGACCAGACTTTATGCTGTTGATCAAAAGTCTGGCTATGCGAGACTAAACTCTTCTCATCTCTCTACACTACTGTGACGAGGAGGAGGGCATGGCCGGGCTGTGAGGGTGCACAGCCGGCGCTGAGTCACCTAATCAGCCGGGAGGGGGATAAAGACGTGTCGGGGGCGCCAGTTTGAGAGAGAGACACGTGGCCGCTGTGTGTGTGTGTGTGTGTGTGTGTTTGTTTATGTTTGTTTAAGTTCATTTATGAAATTAAAGTTACGTTGACTGTTCTGTCGGTTCCCGCCTCCTCCTCGCCCATCTTTTATATGTTACACCTACCTAATCTCTTTTCTTTGATCATACTGTACTTTTATGATGCATAACATATTTTTATTTATGTATTTATGTTGCAAAATGTATTTATATTGGTTACAGGTTTGCATATGTGAGTTGGTAATTCTGTGTGTATATGTGTCTCAGCTCTTGGCTCTGGTGCTGGTGTAGCGGTGTACGCAGGACTGGTGGGGGCTCTGCTACTCTGTGTGATTCTTGTGCTGTGTGTGGGCATCCTGGTCTATCGCCGGAGCTGTCGTGATCTCCACGGTGAAATCACAGATTCCTCGTCAGCCCTCACAGCTGCCTTCCACTCTGCAAATTACAAACCACCACGACAGGGTGAGACATCCGTATATCTCATTCCCTCTCCCTTACGTTCTCTGCCTTTTTCTCACACACACATTTTTTATAGCTTTTTATTCTCCCCTCTTCTTCTCACTCACACTTTCAGTCCCTATCTCCTTCTCTCACCCCATTAAACCTAATATAAACTTTTTCTTTCCCTGTATTTTAAGTTTTTAATCCTTTCTCATGCTGTCTCCTGCTCTCCCAACAGTATTTAATCTGCTCTGACTTGCTTATGTGGATTTTCTTTTAAATCCTCTCACCTTTAATGCTCTCATTTCTTAGGCAAATCCTGCCATAACTTTGCAGCCTAACTAAAAACATTTCCTTTCTGTTAAAATGTTCCAGAAAATAAGAAATAAATGATGTCAAAATATAACATAGGAGAATAGTTGTGAATAGTCCCAAAATAGGAAAATTGGTTTGATCAATTACAGTATGATGTCATTTTTGACACTTTACTAATAAGATTTTATTCAGTTCATTATAATTAAAATGTTTCCCACTATCATGAACAAATGAACTTATGCAAGAAGAAAGGAACATTGCAGAACTCTTTACAGATTTACTCCTCAGTTACATCAACTCGTCTTATAGCTCTTTAGACAAGACTGAGGTCAGGGGTTTGATTCCCAGGAAACAAACATACTGATAAAAAAGTATACCTTTGGATATAAAGTTGCTTTAGATAAAAGCATCTGCCAAATGCATAATTGTAAATATAAACATTGCTGTACCATCTCCAAAATTTAAAGTTTAAAAATGTAGAAATACAGTTACACTACCGGTCAAAAGTTTTGAAACACTTGACTGAAATGTTTCTCATGATCTTAAAAATCTTTTGATCTGAAGGCGTATGCTTAAATGTTTGAAATTAGTTTTGTAGACAAAAATATAATTGTGCCACCATATTAATATATTTCATTACAAAACAAAAATGTAATAAAAAGAAAGAAAAAAAGTTTTTGAAATTGATGACTTGGACCAAATAATAAAGAAAAGCAGCCAATAAGTGCCCAACATAGATGGGAACTCCTTCAATACTGTTTAAAAAGCATCCCAGGGTGATATCTCAAGAATTTGGTTGAGAAAATGTCAAGAGTACATGTCTGCAAATTCTAGGCAAAGGGTGACTACTTTGAAGACGCTAAAATATAACAGTTTTGATCTATTTTGGATTTTGTTTAGTCACAACATAATTCCCATAGTTCCATTTATGTTATTCTATAGTTTTGATGACTTCACTATTATTCTAAAATGTGAAGAAAAAAATTTATAATAAAGAATGAGTGTTTCAGAACTTTTGACCGGTAGTGTATGTGCTTCAATGTTTCTTTAATTTCGGGCACTTTTCCAGGGGTAATTTTTTTTAAGCCTTTCTGTTAAATGAACCGTGCTGTCCCATTAGGGCTTTATCATTTATTTTTGTAACTTTTCAAATGCCTTTTATGTAAAGATATTACTGTTTTAGCTTTGTCCCAGACCCAGACTGTTAATGTTAAACTATGAAATTATTACATCTTTAAAACTATGACAATCTTAACAAAGAGTGAAATAAACATAAACCACTTCAATATCTTTCAAGTGAATATGGATTCTATCAGGTGGTTTGTATATTTATTTATTTTTTTTTTAATTATTATGTCTGTCCAACAGTTGTGGCATAATTTAATTTCGTTTATTAAATAAACGTTAAAATTTTCATTTCCACTACGGAATTCTTTTAAACAATACAGAATTTGAGAAATGACTTTCAGAAAAAATGATCATGACATAAAAATCTTTGATTCATGTATGTATTCAATGTTGGACATTGTTGCTAAACAAACAAAAACATTTTAAAAAAATAAAATAACATTTTTAATAAAAAAATAGTGAGAGTATGAAACATATTTTAACAAGACTTCACTTTCGAGAAGTCCACAGTGCTAAAAGTTAAAGAAATACCTATTTCTGTTTGAGCCCTCATAATAATAGTTATAATTGTGTTTCAAATGTTACTACACATTGTATAAGTGGAAAGACCTCTTGACAGAATAATTACTCTCTGTTTACTCCTCTACTTTTTTTAGATAACCCACACCTACTGCATCCGTCAGCCCCCCCTGACCTCACAGCCAGTGCCGGAACCTTCCATGGGCCTCTTTTCTCACTGCAGCAGGCCACCCTGGACTCTCAGCATAAGATTCCCATGACCACGTCTCCTTTGGTGGACCAACTGCCTAGTCTGAAGATAAAGGTGTACAATTCCTATACCATGTCCTCCCTTGAGCTGCCGACCGGCCTAGGCTCAATTGATGGAGAAATCATGAGTCTAAAGACAGTGGGCTCTGGACCTAAAGACCACCATGGGCACACCCTGCCAAGAGAGCCTAGTCACAGTGCCAGCGCCACACTGGGATCCCTGGGTGGCCGTCTTACCATCCCTAATACAGGTAATATGCTTTAAAAGAAGCCATATTTTACTCTTTTGTACCATTTTCCACAGAAGTCCACTTGTTTTAATGTTTTAAAGTTATGAAGTTTGTTAATTACATTGTCATTTTGTTTTATATAACCATTTTCCACCCTCTCTCTGACACTTAAAATTAAAAAGTTGTTTTAGATACTGTACTTAATAGTGCAATGTACTTAATAGTTCTATATCATGTAATTGACTTCTGCTGTGATTGGCTAAACCGACTGTTTTGCTTCTGTACTTATAAGAGTTCCATATGTAAATGACTTCTGTTATTATTTGGCCTTTTAGTTCACACTGGTGGGCACAGTTGCTAAATACTGAAAAGGTGTTTATACTGTATATACGCTAAACGTTGGCTGTCATATGTTATTGAGTACTTCCGACACCATTACCATCAAAATCAAGAAAGGTTCTTGTTTGTTTGCATCCACTGTTTAGAATTGCTAAACAGATTTTGCTCTGCTAAAATGTCTGCATATATTCTTTTATCTCATGTTACCTCACAGTGCACAACACTGTATGGGAACCTATTAAATTAAACAGTCATATTGTTTTTTCCCTGTCAGGGGTGAGTCTGTTGGTTCCACCAGGGACGATTCCTCAGGGAAAGTTCTACGAAATGTATCTCATCATCAACAAATGGGAGAAAACAACGTAAGTCAGACACTTAGAACTGTTTCTCAGTCCCTGCCCCATCATGCTCGCATTTATCTGTCACTTTGTGCAATTGCAAACGGTCCAGTTCAAAAAATCTCAACAGCCCTCGTGGAGCAGTATTGACTTCAGAAACACTGTGACCCCAATGGCAGCACAAGAGAGAGAAAAACATTTCAAAACTATGACGTAGTGAAAAACAAAAAGACAAGACAAACAAATATGTCATGAATGCACTGAATGGTTGACTGAGCTCTGCGGTTTTGTATTGAATGTCAAATATGACACATATAAATGTAATTCCTTGTGCCTTAAAAAACTACAAAGCTTTGAGACTGCAAGCTTTGTGCTTCTCTGGGATGTGTTCAATGTTTTAGGTGTCATAAAGGTTTTCAATAAAATAGCAATTACTGTCAGAACCATGGCCTTGCGGTTAGCACGTCTTCTTCACTTTGAGCTGACGCATGTTTAAAATTTCCGAATCCCCTTCCCCCATTTTTTCTGTACTTTCTCCACTATCCATTTAAATTGAAGTGGCAAAAGGCCAAAAATAAAATGGATAAAAAAAATACAAAAAATTAAAAACAATTAATACTTGAATTATCTATGTTTATTTGAAATCTGTTGGTTTTGATCATTTCTGGTTAGTTGATGCATATGAAAGTATGCACATTAATTTTTCTTTAATCACATCAACTTGTAAGGTTTAAATGTATATGAAAGTATAAAGGAAAGGGTATATTTAAGGTGCTTTGAGTGGTCACAATATTTTTCCTGTTTTAATCACCTTTTTGCCCTTGAAATATATGGAAATGGCCCTGTGATGTGACAAATGCATACAAATATTATCTCAATTAATATAGACATCAAAGCTGAATGCATAATAATTATAAACATTTTAAATGAAGTACAACATGCCACACCACATATATTATGTATGCAACCAGTAACAATTTCTAAAAAGAGATTAGTGACTTGTGAAAATAAGTGAAAATAACTGTCAATTAGGTGGTTAATATATTAACGTAGTAAATCTGAGATACAGTCCGTTGTGTCTGTTGTGCTCTTAAATGTGCACCAAGGCAATCAGCATGAATGTCATTGTGAATTAAGCCTGTTCACAGCTCCTGCTCTATGTCCTGTGTTTCCATCAGGTTGCCATCAGATGGTAGTGAGACGGTGCTGAGTCCAGTTGTAAGCTGTGGACCCTCGGGCATGCTGCTGAGCAGACCTGTGGTCCTCACTCTACCCCACTGCGCCCAGCTCGAGCCCCCAGACTGGACCCTCACCCTCAAAATGCAGAACCATCAGGGCGCCTGGGAGGTGAGGATGTTGTCAGAAATACTATAATAGAACTGTTCAGTTTGTAGCTCTAAATCCCAGAAGAAAAGTCAGGTTTTGGAACTATGGGTTCCCTCTGGAATTTCTAATGGTTTTCGATTTATGAGTAAAATAAGGTACTTTACAAGAGACTTTCCTATGTTATCAATAACACACAATCATACCTCAAATCTGAATTTTGAAACATTTGTATGCTTTTAAAATGTAGATTGTTACATAAGGACTGCAATAGTTGTCCAATTCATCATGCACATTAACTCACATCCTTGTGGTAGTTGTAGTGCTTACAGTAAATAGCATCTTGTTAGCAGCTTACATTTATAAAACCGTGTCCTCACCAGACACGATAAGATTCCTGCAGCAAGCAATCAGTCTGTTCACACTGAATGTGAATCTGCTGCGCAGCATGCCACAATCACAGCCAATCAGAACATATTTGATGTTTAATGTACTGTTTTGAGAAGCTGGAATATGGACCAATGAGAGTTCACAGTGGGTGGGGCCACCTAATATCACAGCACAGAAATGGAAACCAAGTGATCAAGAGTTGTCTGTTGTGGTCTTGGCTGGTTATGAAAAGCACACAACGGTTTCAAAATGTGTGACATTTAAAACAGGTAAGTCTCTTTAAGTAAAGTTACCCACAGACCTTATTTTTCACATAAATATGTTTTTCTAAATTTTCCATTAAAAATTCCAGAGGGAACATGTGGTGAATTAGCCTTGCGGACTGGGCTACAAGTTGAAGTCATGACTAAACAGCTCAAAAGATGAATGGATAATGACAGGAAATCTTGACGTCTTGATGATGAGAGAATCGCTGATGAAGGAGGCCGGAAAACAGTAATTGCCCAAGTTGGAGCTACAGTGAAACCATGTAGACAGCAGGGAATGGAACATTGTAATAAATAATGATGTGCATAAATGAGTGTCTTTATGGATGACAAGATAAATCAGGATATATACCTCTGACTAGCCCAGTTCCATCTGTTTAACTTTCACAGACATCACATCATTAGCTTTATATAACAGGACTCTTTCTCCATTCACACTTACCACTAGGAGGTGCTAACTGTTGGAGAGGAGAGTCTGTCGTCACCCTGCTACCTACAGGTGGAGGAGCAGAGCTGTCATATTCTGATGGAGCAGCTGGGGACGTATGGTCTGGTGGGGCAGTCGGCTCCCCCTCGGCCAGCCTGTAAGAGGCTGCAGTTGGCCCTGTTTGCTCCTCGGGCCCCATGCCTCTCCCTGGACTACAGCCTGAGGGTCTACTGCATACAGGACACCCCACATGCCCTTAAGGTCAGTCTACCAGTCTGAAGTATTCTTACTAGCTGATTTCACTAAAATAATTGCCAATAGAAATTTAAGCTTGGAAATAAGCTTCATCTTGTCTTCCTCTTCCTGCAGGAAGTGTTAGAGGTAGAGCGAAGTCTGGGTGGAGTTTTACTAGAGGATCCCAAACCCCTCCCCTTTAAGGACAGTTACCACAACCTGCGGCTGTCAATTCATGACATTCCTCATTCACATTGGAGGAGTAAACTTCTGGCTAAGTATCAGGTGAGTGAGACATGCTCAGATAAACCCATCATTGTGTTAATGGTTATAATTTTGTGTTTTGTTAAAAGTAATTGCAGTTTATTTACTGAAAGATAACTTTATTTTATTGTGTTTTATTAAATGAATACTATCTGCTTTGCGTAACATTTTTGGGTAGCACTTCTACGTTTAGGTTGCATGGATGGGTAGCGCTTAGACTTACATTTATATTCTCAACAAATATAATTATACAATATCATGCTTTACAGATCATTAGTAAGAAACTGCTTAAATTTCAGATAGAAATGTCATGAAACTTTGATTATTTGATATAATTCTAAATACTGTATATTCATATTTGAATATAGAGGAACAACTCATATGTTATGTTTATGAATCATTAATGAAAGTTAAAGGAAATGGTACCCATTTGAATGACTCTTTAGACTCCTGAGACCTGAGTGTGACTGCTATGTGCATTTTTGATTTGTTATTAGTAGCACCTAATAAACAAGAAAAAAAATTCTAAAAAAAATTGATGTATGTCCACATATGTGGACAGCGGTTTTGACATTTTAAATAATACCAATCTATAGAAAGTCAGATATTTTTCATCAAATTGTTTATGTGTCCAGGAGTGTTGGTTATATTTTATTTTTTTAGATGTTACAGACATTACAGCTGAATTTCTATAGAGCTGAATAAATAATTCTTATTCAAAGAAATGGCCAGCATCATCCAGTCACTGCTAACCACGTTAAAATAAAATTTAACATTATACAATTCTGAATCTATGTACTGATTATCATTGTCCTATGTCTGTCAAACATGTTGAGTGGTCCAATCATCATCTGCAGTCTGAAACTGAACTTTTGGTCAGATTTTAGAAGTGAATGCACTTAGCTGCATAGAAAGATGTAGAATGCTCCATTGCTCCCTGTTTAGTGAATAACTTAACCTCCAGTGTGATGTCTGTCTGTACTGGTCTCAGAACAGTTCGAAATGCACCTTATTTTCATCCTAACTACATATAAAGCCTCTGAAAGCGACATTTTTCAGCTTGAATACATTTATTCTCGATGTGAAAATGCATAATAAATATATAGGAATGCATTTACTAATGTTAATGAATAGAACCGTATTGTACAGTGATAACAAAATAAAATACAACAACATTTATATTGAAATGAAGCAAAATGCCCCACAGATGTGATAATGTTGAAAGTTATTCAAAATAACTAACATGTTTTTTTTTTTTCAACTTTTGAGGGAATAAGGTCCCATTTTCCACATATGTGAACATCATGTTTATCAGCACGCTGATGCTGTAAAAATTAATGATTTTTTTTAAAAGCGTCATATCAAACGAAACTAGAGACACTATACAACCAAACAAGTTTCAGTGAAAAAACTTAGAGGTTTCTTACCAGAGGCACTTTTGTTGGCGCTGTGCCCTTGTAAGTGCTTCACAGAAATCGACGTCATGCTATTGTGTCATGTGATGCGGTGCGCCAAAAGTTTAATCCTTAATTGACAGTCTAGTGTGTCATAAACAGTATTCAGTCAGTTTAAATTCATTTAACTTATGAGTTGTGCATAGCAAAGCAAAAATACAACGTCCACACGTGAACACGAGGTCGCACAAGGTTAATCAAAAATTACCACTTTGTGTGTCCTAGGAGATCCCATTCTATCATATTTGGAGCGGGAGTCAGCGACCGCTACATTGCACCTTTAGTCTGGAGCGAGGAAGCTTGGTGGTTTCTCAGCTCACCTGCAAGATCTGTGTCAGACAGGTGGAGGGGGAGGGACAGATATTCCAGCTCAACACTGACATCCAAGAGGTAAAGTTTCTAGGACATGAGGGTGGCTACATGACAATACTATTTTCAGTTTTTTCACAGTGTTTTAGACAAAAAAAATTTCCTCTACACTATTTGCACAACTTCAAAGATGCAAAGATATACAAATGTATTTATTTATTTGTGAAGCTACACTTTAAAATGAGGAGAGCATTTGCTCCCTCCATTTGATTTTATTTATTCTGTAAAGTCACAAATAAATGATTTGATAATGTAATCTTTTTTTTAACAAACTAACAAGCCATTCTCAGACTATAGAGTAACTGGCAATGAATCCTTTTCCTATGTTTGCCCGTATCTTCTTTAGACTTTGCCACCACATTCCCCACTGCCAGCGGGTGGATCCTGTCTGCCTTCATCTCAAGTAGGCCCATATGCTTTCCAACTGCCCATCTCCATACGGCAGAAAATTTGTGCCAGTCTGGATGCCCCCAGCGCACGTGGCTGTGACTGGAGGATGCTGGCTCGCAGCCTGGGCTTTGACAGGTATTATGACATCCTTGTGCTTACATTCATATTCATCGTTCACAGTATGAAAATAAGCATATTTATTCTAAATTATAAATTATTAGAACGGTTTCCTCTATTCTTTTTCACATCATTGCTTTTCACATCTTTCCCCCAGGTATCTGAACTACTTTGCAACAAAACCAAGCCCCACAGGTGTGCTACTAGACCTGTGGGAAGCTTGTCACCAGGGTGACGCAGACCTGGTCTCCCTGGCGACAGCTCTTGAAGAGATGGGCAAGAGTGAGGTCTTGGTTGTCATGACAACGGACAGAGATTGCTGACTGGCAAATCAAAAAGTGTGAAATGGGGATATATTTGCCACTTTAAACCTAGAATTAATGCAAGTTGATGGAAAGAAGGAAACAGATGCGTCAGATGCACAAACCAAGTTCCAGACCATCAGTACAGCTTGCTTCTTACCTCTGTGATCATGCAGAATCACCAAGGATTGCAAAATGGAGCTGGGGCCCAGCAATCTCATCTTGGAGTAATACATACCTATATGTAGCAAACGAAACTATGCTGTAATCAGACAAAAGAGATGTCATTTGAATTTAAAAATTGTGAATGAATTGTCAAGAATGGTCCGTCTTCATCGGTGCATTTGCTGGTACGATTAAAAAACACCATGTGAGCAGCTCTTTATTAGAAGATAATTTCATCATACACACTGATTCGCTCTTACACATGCAGATACAAATAGCTAGTGTGAAAGTACATGATCAAACACCATTGCACATCGAGCCACTGGCTTTGTTTCCTAGCAACCACTAGATGCTTAGAGACACTGAGATTCAGTGTCCGGTAAAACAGCAGTGCGCCAAGCACCTCAGGAAATGCACACAAAAAGAAAATAGACAGAAGTATAGATGTAAACAGATCAATAATGGCTATCCAACAAGGAGCTATGATAATCTGCACTAAAATCAACAGTTATTTTCATAACGACTTGTTGGTTCTCGTGGACTTTTGTTTGAAGCATTATTTTTTGTGTGTGTCTCTTTTTGAAATAGCTTATAGGAATGAATGAATTAGAAGAGGACCACTCATTCTGCTAGATTTTCTTCTTTCTCTGATCATACCTCCATTTGCCACCTATATCTCTGTGGCTTTTCTTTAAAAAAATCTTCTGTTCAATCCATCATTTGCAATGCAGGAGAGCTTTCTGGTAAACTCATATTAGTTTTGTATAGGGAACAGACTTTTTAAGTTATTATCCCTATTTGTGGATCTTTGTTTTTCACTCTTCTATTCGTAACTGCTGTTCTGGTCATAATCTTTGGTCTCATTTATTTTTAATTTGCTGGACAGTTGCATTGTCTCTGACTGAACATAGGCTGGAGTGCAGAGAGCAGTATAAATTCTCATTGGCGCTCCCCCAACCAGTGGAACCCTATTTCGCCTATGCCTAAAAAAACAGCCTTGCTGCACAGCATAAAATGCTTAAGAAAACCATGCATCACTCCGTGTTATATGAAGTTGTGAAGCTGTAATACATTCTGGTGTCCTCTCATTGGATAACACTTCAGACACTTGGAGAGCTAGAAAAACAATGACAGTTAAAGGCCTCACAGCCTGGAAAATGCAGATTCACTGGCTATTTACCAGAATGTCAGTTAGCTCAGAATTAATATGAATAGAGGTTATTTTAGAAGGTAAAAGACACTGTAATCTTTATCGATGCGGGAAGGCAGAGTCTGGAAAAAGTAGAGAAAACATGACTGATTTACACAGGATTCAAATTACGGAGAAGCTCTGGTATTTATTACACTACCCCACGTCCCCATATAAAAACCAGTCCTGTCCAAATAGTGCTTAAATCATCATTTACTTTGACTGTATCTTTGTTTCCATGCTATGAAAGTAAATGGTGACTGAGGCTGTCATTTCACCTAACATCTTCTTTTGTGATCCATGGAAAAAAGAAAGTCATATGTGTTTGGAACAGTATGAGGGAGAATATACAATGACAGAATTTTCATTTTTGGGTGAACTATCCCTTTAAATGTTTTGATCATCATTGGTTAAATGCACTGCAAATATGATGCACGGTTTAAATGAAATTGCACAAGTGGCAGAAAGCCCTCTTCTGGGTTTGATGCCAGTCAGTTGTGCTGTGTATGTTATAAATAGCTGCCTTGAGATCCAGCGTAAGTGCTCTGATGATTGCAGTTTGACCAACTTGCTCTTCATGGTCAGTTTCGACATTTGGGTTTTAATGGGTTCCCCTTGAGTAAGACTCCAAGCCATGTCCTGGACTGTTTATTATCAAAAGTCATGTAATCATTTGAAGTGGGCGGGAAAAAAGTGTGTTTTATCCATTTCTTTGTTTTCTTGACCTTTTCTTCAGATGTGTTCAAATTATCTGGCAACAAACGAAAGGTAATGTGCTGTATCTGGCAATGCCTGTGAAGATGTGAATTAAATAAACAAGGTGTGTGTTTGTGTGTGAGTGAGAGAATAGAATGTGAGAGATGTGTTTGCGCCAACCTCTGAGTGAATGAACAGGCTTCATAATCTGTTGTTTCTCCTTTCCCATTATAAGTACTATGCAAGTGCACAACAAAAGAGAATCTATGGCCGTCTTGATGTCTTGTGTATGAAGTACATGGAATGGGAATCTTATATCTTTTCCACTGCTGTAACAAAGCTGGGAGGAAACTTGACCTCTTAAGGCCTCTCAGCAGTAATAAATGCAAACAAAACGACTGTAATTGGGGGTCAGGGATCCATGACCTCCCAATCGTTCCTCTTCACCTGTTTAGTAAGCTTTTGGGCTGTCACAACAAGCAGTTTGTTGGGAGGATTTTTTTTTTAACTTCTACATGCGAAAGGCTGCAAGAACATTGAAAACCCCTGATGGCTTTACATCTCTGAACCTTTATATGACTCTGAAATGTCTCCAGCCGTCTCTTGGCCAGTGTTACATGAAAACGCCTTTAAGCATTTGTAAAGCTGTTTTGGGTCTGCTTATCTCTGGACGATAATCGCTGGTCAAAGATGCTCACATGTGGCCGAACTTAATGCTTAATGCTTTTTTTTTTTATTTTTATTTTTTATTTATTTATTTTTTTTTTTAGATGTCATTTTCTATGAAAGAGGGTACACAGGAAGTCAGGAGTTTTTTTTTTATTTATTTTTTTTTTATTATTATTATCATTATTATTTAATACTGTAAAGTACTACTGTACATAAATGTTTAGACTTCTTACAGTAACTAAATATAATTTTTATGCAATAAATTATATTTCCTAGTAACAAGACAAAAGAGTCTTCTATTTTGTGTCAGACAGCATTTTTTTAAATGGTTATACAGCTCAAATAATATCAGGAAAATCATATGCTTTATAATCTACATAATATAATTATATTTATAGAATGTATCTAATCCCCTGCTCAAGAGCATTGAGTCCCTTTGCAAGATACAAAATTATATATATATATATATATATATATATATATATATATATATATATATATATATATATATATATAGGCTACATAGTATATACAAAAATTGTGGATCAGCTGACCTCAAAAAGGTTCTGACTCATACACTTGCAGCGAACAACTGTTTCATTTTCTTTGTTCTCAAAGTAACATGATTCTTGTATGGCCATTTGAAGCTTTTGGGCAGATTAAATGTATGGCAGAGTGAAGAACCTTTTCCCTTCAGTCTTTATAGACTTGTTACAGAGATGTGAAGAGGATGCACTCTTCCATTTATCTGTGAGTTAAATGTGTTAATAATGCCCTAGAGAGGAAACAAGAGCGATTGAGAGATAGAAAAGGTTTTTAGTGTCTGGATATTTCCCTCAGCAGCTGCAGTGAGCTTTTTGGTTTGAGCAAAATACCTGTTTCATCATTTGGTTAAAATGGTTGAATAGACAAGTAATCATATTGCTTTCTGCTCCGGGTATCTGTTCCATCTTTCCCTGGAGCAATTCACAGGCTCTTTCGGCACTTAACAAAAGCCTACAAGAATAAATTGCCAGACATTCAGTCCAACCCTATTATGAATCCATTCCACACATGAAGTTATTTATTATCCGAAAAATTACTTCTTACATATGGATTCTAGGTGTAATTATTTTACACGGATTATTCCATGTAAATTTAAGGTTAAAAAATGGAAAACAAATAATTTAAAATTACACACTTGTAGTTTCTGGCTTGAGACAAAACTGCAAAACTCAATTGTCTCAGTTGGGTAAACTCAATTGAGTTAAGTTGTCATTTACCGCCATCTTCTGGTACTCCATGGTACTACACAAGCCCAAATACAGGTGGTACAGTACAGTGGCCATTGGCAAACGTACAGTAACGTGAATCCTACTGACAGCTGTACATTAGATTCCCATGGACAAGGGACAGAGTCCCTTTTGTGCCTCTTGTTCACGTTAGTGTTGATCATTCAGTTGACTTAAAGAAAAAACATCTTTACCTAAATTTCAGTAGACCCTAAACTTAAAAAATAAATAAATAAATAAATCATGAGTTTTTACAAATTTATGTGATCTAGGACCTTTATTCCGCCTTATACAGTGCATGACATTTAAGAAGTCTGCCCTTCACAAAGGTGAAATATGGCGTTGATTGAATAAGCTTTATTTATTTATTTGGCACAATATGATAAATCGCTTGTGTTTTCCTCATTTGTAAGCCACTTTTCATAAAAGAGTCTGATGTAATTACATATTCCACCTCTTGGTAGAGCCTGAGCACAGGTAATTTAGAATTCAAATAATTTTGGTGCGTTTGTTTTGTATAGGCTATTTATGCAGATAAAGACTTTATTTGAATAATGGTGATTTATTTAGACGATCATGTGCTCTCAATCGGGTCCTCTAACAGAGACCTGGAGCTAGAGGAAGCGCTGTATCTGCACTTCTCGCAGTTTGCTCTACTGGATGGGGACCTTCAATTTTTTTTTTTTTTTTTTTTCTGGGATCTGTTGAATCCATTGTTTTAGTTGGGAGGTCCTTGGCCTCGTGAACCTCATCACAGTCGGATTTACTTTAGGTATGGGCGATACCACATTTTCTTTTCGATCCGATACCAATAATTTAAAGTCCAACACCGATGCCAATACCGATACTTCTATAAAAAACAATTTCTTTGGGATAAATGGGTAATTTAAAATATTATTTTTGTCATAATTCAAGTCATTATTATTATTAATTGATATATATATATATATATATATATATATATATATATATATATATATATATATATATATATATATATATATTTATTGTGTGTGTGTGTGTGTGTGTGTGTGTAAGTCTAAACAGCAAATTATTAGACTTCTGTTTTGTTTACCCTTACAAAAATTAACCATGGGTTCACTACAGTAAGCTAACTATAGTTTAACCATGGAATTTAGTTAAACCATAGTTACCACACAATTAACCATGGTTACTACTACAATATTAGTGTGGTAAAACCATGGTTTTGATCCCTCTTGTTTGAACGAGCCTTGTCACGCCGCAAGCGTTAGTCTGCTTGTATCTTTCAGCATGCATGTTAAAATGAGCGGAAGAAGAAATAGTTCCCATCCTGCACAAGTATTTGCTAATATGGCCTAATCCGTTTTATTTCACTTTGAAGCTTATCATTATTGTTCATGTTCATGGTAACCAAATAATATCCCTAGTTTAATAAAAAAAATTTTTTTAGAATCGATATCTTTTTGTGATGATCGATATTTTTGATACAACATCAGTATCGGAAGTATCGATACATTAGGATCGATCCGCCCATCCCTAATTTACTTTGAATTGACTTACCTTGCTCTTTAGTGCAATTAGGCAGACATACTGTTGCCTATTAGCCTACATTTAAACCGTCAACAACCCCCCCATAGTTGGATGCAATGAAGCCACTGCTTTTTCCAATACGAGCAAACTAATTATTTTAAAACGTTTATTATTCGTCATAGCGGTTAGTTGAAGGTTCCTGTAGCTGGACCACAGGCTCTGCATGATCCCTCCTCTCATTCAGCGCTTTTCTTCTCTCTGATTGTCGCTTCCTCTTCTGATGGTTAATGCATCTGCGCTTGATGAACTTTATCTGTAAGGTCGATGTCTTCAGTGCAACCGTAATTCACTTTATTTGGCAACATGTTGAGGGTGGTTGTTGAATCCGCCAAAGGAATACCGAAAAAGACACTTGGAAATCCAGATCCAATAGCAGCAGTCATCTTTAAGGGTAAGTTTTCTGTTTTGACTTTTTTTTCACAGGTGGGGGGGAAACATCTCAATGCGTTACTTTTTTTAATTAATTACTTTAAATGCGACTTTAAATAATAGGTAAATATGCACATTTAACTGATAAGCTGAGTTTTCGTGTTGTACTGTATGTCGTACAGAATGCTGAGAAGATGAAATAAACAATAAACATGAACAA
Organism: Myxocyprinus asiaticus; assembly: GCF_019703515.2. Classification (NCBI taxonomy): domain Eukaryota; kingdom Metazoa; phylum Chordata; class Actinopteri; order Cypriniformes; family Catostomidae; genus Myxocyprinus; species Myxocyprinus asiaticus. The sequence goes on from NC_059366.1 coordinate 29,403,932, forward strand.
AATCTTTGTGGAATTTTGTTTCGTATGATCTGTACACACTTATCAGTCATTCATATGAATTTCACATTCACATTCATTCATTATACATTCATCTGTTTGTGTTAAGTTATTGTTTGCATGAAAAGGAACAGCACATTTCCTTATAAGGGATTTGAATGGCCCACCATTATAGGGAATACTTGCAGTAGTTATATTAGGAGATATATCTACCTGAAATATATTTTATTTGACCCCTACATTTCTTGGTGCATCCTAATGTAGTCAGGTTGATTCAGTCATATTAAATAATATTTCTGACTTGAAGTTAAATCAGTTAATTTATATGTTATTAAGTACATTTTTATGTTATCTGAAATTTTTGATTGAGTATTGGTATTAAAAATACGATATATGTAGTGCTGGGCGGTTTGTGTATTGTAATCAGGTACTGATTACAAATTACATGACAAAAATGCAACCAGTAATGTAATCTCATAGATTACATTTTTTGGGGATAATCTAATCCGATTACTTTTGGATTACTTTCAATCTAATTCTATTTTATTTCACGTCACATGCATTTGAGTTGGATAATCATTTTAACATAAAAGTTCAAAGAGGAAATTTATTCCATTCTTTTTTATTAACAAAAAGAGCCTCACAAAAAGAGCTCCTTATGACATTTTTAAAAAATCCATTAAAAATTACATGAATGAAATAATAAACATTAAATCTAACAGCAATGACAGTGCATGGCCAAAATTGTATAATTCAAAATACTGAGACATCAAGTTAATTTTAATTGCATAAAACAATAGCAACATTACAAACAAATATTGCTAGGTCAAAGCTTTCATCAAAAAACACTGAAACATTTTTATCCCTTACTGCTTACTGATAGTCCATTACCTATTCCAAAGCTGAGGTGCAAGATATTATCTTTTGAACCGCAAGAATATTCGGTAACACTTTACAATAAGGTTCCATTCGTTAACATTAGTTATTGCATTAGGTATCATGAACAAACAATGAACAATATATTTTTTACAGCATTAATTAATCTTTGTTAATGTTAGTTAATAAAAATACAGTTGTTCATTGTTAGTTCATGTTAGTGCATTAATGTTAACAAGTACAACTTTTGATTTAAAACAAATTTTTTGGGTACGTTTACAGGACAACGATGTACTAAAAACGGAAAGGTTTTTCCTTTGCCTTTTTGAAAAGTTTCGCGTACAGACAACAACATTGTTAAAACAATCCCCGTTCACACAGATCCGCGAAAACGACTAAAAATGCTGTATTATGCATGCCAGGCCAGTAGTTGGCGATGTCACTTTGTAAAGAAACACTACACGCCTGTGCACATAAGCATTCTTCCACAGAGCGGTGAATACAAACAATGAAGATGGTGATCGCTGGTCGTAGTAGTGATGCAGTAAATCTACACTTTGCTGGAGAAGCATCAATAAACTCAAAATCTTGAGCAGGACAAACACAGTCCTGTAGTCCGCCATTGTAGTTTTGAATGTCTCGCTCATTGTTTTGAAGTACTCGCGCACATGCCTATAGATTGAACACGTAATGACGTCATTGTTTTCATCGTTTTTGTATGTTTACACGGAGACGATGACGGCATCATTTTCAAAAACTTGCACTTTGAAACCCATTTTCAAAAGTTTGCATTTTCAGGCCCCAAAATGCCGTTGTCGTGTAAATGAACAGCCAAAACGCATAAAAAGTTTTCAGTTTTTAGTTGAAAATGTTGTCGTGTAAACGGCCATTTATTATATGTTGAAATTAACATTAACAAATGCTTAAAAAGTGTTGTTCATTGTTAGTTCATATTAACTAATGCTAACAAATGGAACCTTATTGTAAAGTGTTATCAAATATTCTAAAAGAGCAGAATATTTTAAAAACATCAGAGTTCCACCGACTCACACAAGGAACAATTGTGTTAAGTTTTATGTCAAGTTTCATGCAGCGGAGTCCACTGCATCAGCAGCAACAGTAGAGCGATGGGCTTTGTTCCTTATTGTTGCACATTTTGCTGTTGAATTATTGCGTACCCAGCGGGCAGGACCCTTAGAGATGGCATCCACTAGATCCTTTGAAGCAATTAAGTTCAGTGTGTGAGCTGCACACCACTGGTGTCATTTTATTTAAAAAAAAAAAAAAATGATCACTATTGCTCCAGTGCTTAAATGCTGAGGTAGACCACTCCATCTTCACCTGGCTGACTAGTAACTTGTATCCGTTCTGAGAGCAATACACACAACCCTCCCCTCCCCCTGTTTTCCACACTTGAGGATTTACCGAACATATATCAGCGGTGTGCTGATTTAGAATGAAAATTGTAAAAGATTTAAAAAAGAGAATGATTAGGATGATCAGTAAATTAACAATTTACTGCTGTTGCCCTGTTAATATGTAATCATATAATCTATAAAAAAAAAAATAACTGTAGTCCAATTACCAATATTTTAAAATGTAATTTAATCCAATTACAAATATTTGATTTTTGTAATATGATTACATATAATCCATTATTACCCAGCACTGAATATATGTGTAACGTTTGGAAGGAAGTCACAAGAGCTGGATCTAGATGCGGCAAGAAGTTTAATAAAGAATATAAGCAAAGGGGGGCCTGGGTAGCTCAGTGGTAAAGATGCTGGCTACCACCCCTGGAGTTCGCTAGTTCGAATCCCAGGGTGTGCTGAGTGACTACAGCCAGGTTTCCTAAGCAACCAAATTGGCCTGGTTGCTAGGGAGGGCAGAGCCACATGGGGTAACTTCTCGTGGTCGCTATAATGTGGTTCGTTCTCGGTGGGCTTCTCGCTCAACAAGCCACATGATAAAATGTGGCTTGTGTAAAATGCGCAGGTTGACGGTCTCAGGATTGAGGCGAATCACTACACGACCACAAGGACTTAAAAGTGCATTGGGAATTGGTCACCCCAAATTGGGTGAAAAAAATATAAGCTAAGTATGAAATAACTAAACACAGGAACAAGGCATAACTTGGAACTAGAAACATCCACAATGGGAACTGGTACATATGAACAGAGGAGAAACACAACAACTCACAAACACTGGGTAGAAATCAGGGCATTATATACACAGGGGTAAATGAGGAAATGAAACACAGGCGAGGGAACAGAACAATAGGGAACAGCTGGCAGTGATGAGGGCAGGGAATTATGGGAAGTGTAGTCCAGGGGAACAGACGACAGGCAAAACAACAGTGAATCATGACAATATGCATAAACATCAGAGAGTGAAATCATTATAGATTGATTTTAAATATAGCGTGTTCATGCTTTTAGTAGATGTGTATATAGTTTGGTTGCTGAAAATAAGAGACTCATGAGCTTTTTAAAAATTTTTTAGGTGAAAAAAAGAAAACAAAAGCAATTGACAATGAATTAAATCCTGTTTGGAATGAGGTCAGTGCAATTTACAGTGTTTTCTTTAAAATAGACTTTAATGTCTTATAAATGTAACATCTAAAAGTAAAGTTATTCTGAAATATCCAATTTTTCATGTGTTCAGTAACCGATACCTGCTTTTGCCATTTCAGATCATTGAGTTTGATTTGAAAAGTTCTGCGTTGGATTCCACATCGTTCATTGATGTGGTTGTGAAAGACCATGAAACCATTGGAAGAGACAAGTATGTCGCTTGCTTTGCATCCATCACTGTTTTACAGGCCTATTGGTTTTTAATAAGTCCATATAATGCAGAAAGCATGGTTTAAGATAAGCTTTGCCAGGTGGAGTAGGTGGTGTTCTAACGATGAAGACAAAGGTCCTTATTTGCTGAGTGGGTGTGGTGGGCTATCCTGTCATTCATTCCATTATCTGCATATGACTGTAGTTGAAATCACTGTAGCGTAATCACATCACACTAGTGTAATTTGTAAATGTATCAGTGTGGGTGAAGCGGAAGTATTGGGTAACTTTGTAAAACAAAAGTAAATAAACATTTTATGTGCATGCCATTGGCAAGAAGTTTGATAGGTTAGTCACTGCAGAGCAAGGCTTGAAAACATTTAAAACCCTCACTGCCACACCCAACCACCTTGTCTAAACTTGCTATAAGTTATGCGAGCTGAAAGACTCTAGGCAGTCCAAGGTAACACTGAACATTCACAACGAGTCCTTTTAAAAGTGTCCGTGATAAAAATACATGTACTATAGATGCACTTTATGTAGTCATTCATATTGACTCCTTAAGACGTTACTTTTAAAACAACATTGTTTTAATATCTTTTTTTACTTAATAAGATTGGCATTTGCTGGGTCTTACATTACCTTGCATTTTGTACTGATCAGCAGGGCAGTTTTTCTTCCAAGTTGCACAAAGTCTGCCACGATAATGAAGTTTCCATGAGTCACATGAGGTTTTCAGACTCACACAAGTCTGCACACACTCAGAAGTTTGTATTCCTTGTTGCCACATGCTAGAGTAACATAGCAACTAAAGTAAGAAATAGGGAAATGCTTGTGAAAACTTGTTTAGCTTTTCTTGGATGTCTGTTTTTCATAGAGACACTACTTGAATCACCAATTTATTAGCATGACTTTAAAAAAGTTGAAATCTGCTGTTTCTCGGATTGTCCTTATGGCATTATATGGGAATTTAAAATAGCTTTGGATGGGGGCCTTTATTTGGGAAGTGCCATATTTGATAGATTTTATCATAGTTTTATGACTCATATATACCATGTACAAGGTTTGCCATTTCTTTAGGACATTCACACGGAGTCTGCTTCAAGTCCATTCTTGAAGACCACAGCCATTGTTTTAAATAGGAAATGCCATCAAATAGTTTAGGTATGAAAAAGAGAGAAACATTTTTGCATATCATCTCAAATTTTTTACAGAGAGTGCATTGTTATGTTCCAGAACAGATCAAATACTACCAACATCTGAAGTATTTTTTAAAACAAACATATATTTAAAAGATCATATTATTCATAACTCTTTTTGTTCTCTAAGAAGTGCAGAATGTGACCTGTAGTCTTTGTGTAAAGATGAAGCAGAAATAATTCTGAATATATTGCTCAAATTTTCACTCATTAAGAAAGTTTTACATATAAATAAATGAATAGCACTTTTTAAAAGTTTGTTTAAAATGATGCACACTTACATAAGAGGAAGACTCTAGTCATATCAGTAACCTAATAAAAGCTGTTTAATTTTACATGCAGCTGGTCACCTCATGGGGGCTGACATGTTGAGATCATGTGACCAGCAGCATACTATGCACTTAATCTCACTAATTCCCCTTAAACTAATACTTCTTAAGAAATATAAAGTCTTAGTGTTAAAGTCATCTAGACCCCGTTTACACCTGGTATTAAGATGCGTTTTTGGTTATCTGATCACATGTGGTCAGCGCTAAAACGTTTTGTGATCGGATCACAAAAAACACATATGAATGTGGTCAAAAAAGCAAATGACCGCATCACATTTGAGGTGTAAATGCTAATCCATCCTGAATATGTCCTGGCAACAGTGAAGCGCCACCCCTCACCTGTCAACCGCTATGCTAAAACAAGAATTTAAACTTTGTTAGTTAGGAGAGGCTTTAATAACCGTAAATACACAAACACAAGAACTTCACGGATCTTCTTCAGTGTGTCTGAAATCAACATGCAGGGACACTTATGAGAAGCACAAACATCTGCAGCTCAGGTTAATTCAGGTAATCCACTAAAATAACAGACAATTCTGCTCAAAATGTTGCATTTGTGCTTATCTTAAATTTGAGATGTATCATGGAGAAATAGCGCACGTTTTTTTTTTTCACATTTTTCTTTGTCATTTCTGACTTTGTTTCTTATGACATTAATGTCATGCAGTAACACACTGACATGGTGACTGATGTATGTTGTCATAAAACTGAGTCACTCCCCGCAAGTCAGATCACAAGTGGTCACAGGAGAAACATTTCTGTGACCAGGTGTAAACAGTGATGTGTCTCACTTGACCACATGTGATCAGATCACCCGAGATGCATCTTAATACCAGGTGCAAACGGTTTGAAACACACAAGTTAATCTCCATATGATGCTGTCCTGTCCACGTGGCGAACACATCAGTGATGGTTCAGGAATGTGAATACTTGTCATGTCAGTTATGTATAATAAAGTCACTTCACCTTGTGTGTGTGTGTGTGTGTGTGTGTGTGTGTGTGTGTGTGTGTGTGTGTGTGTCTTCACAGCCTTACCCACTCCGAAGTTGTTCGTTTATGTCCCCTCTATCTGACACACGTTTCTGGACAAGTGTAATTACTTACAGCTGGTATTTTCCTCTGATTCCATACCAGTGCTCTTTCCAAAGTTATAAAAGAGCTTTTGGATCTGCTGTACAGTAACCAGAATGGCAACAAAATCATTCAAAGGGAACCTATCGTGGGAAACACATATTCTTTACTCTTTAAAAATACTGTGCAAGAATTGTATGTACTTTGTAGACAACATTCACAAAGCTCCCTCTCAAGTCGACCCAGACCATGGAAACTAAGCTTCAAAACCTGGTGATTTAGAAAGCGTAACAGTATTGATGTCACAGCCATGATTAACCAATGACAGCCCATATGTTTGGAGTGGAAGAATCCTTGACTAACATTATCAAAATTCTACAAAAGTATAGATTGTGGCTCCACACACAAACACATACACACAAAAAAGTAAAAAAAAAGTATGCATTTATAGATAAAGCAAGTTAGTTCAACTTTCTAATTATATGCATCAATAAAACATCTAATTACAATTCCTTGTCTAAGACTAAGTAATAACGGTCAGTGCAAGTTTTGAATTCAGCAAAGGCAGTCATAGAATCAGATACAGTATAACAAAGAAATGTCTAAACGTTAGGGCACAAACATAATAGTATTTTTTTTAATTTAATTTTATTTAATTTTTTATGTGGAAACATAAAAATACAAGTTTGCACACAAAACAAACACAAAGTTGACTGTTTTTCTTTTTTTTTTCTCTTTACATCCTGATTTCTGAACAAAGTTCAGTAGCTGTGAACAATAGGAAAGAAGCAATCATCACCTCTCATGTTGAAATTTGGTGGATGTGCCCACCCAAGCTATTTTAAATCCTGTTGTTGTGTCACCCTGATTCACCATTCATTGCAAAACTACAAATGGTCACTTTCAGGTGTCTATGTGAGTTCTCATTCAGAGAGTTCTGAGTCTTCTGACTGGGCTTGTCCAGAAGGAGAAAAGCTGAAGTGAAACCAAATAATGTTATATATGTTGCTAAAAACACAGCTGTGCTTCCCCAGGTTTATGAATTTAATTTGTGAACCGTTGTCATAGAAGCATTGTCTCAAAGTCATGGGTAAATGGAATGTTTCATGATGTTACTATATATGGTATTTACTGTACTATAACCAAAAGCACAGAATTTCAAACACAGAGTGCAATTTAAAGGAATAGTTTACCCAAAAATGAAAATTCTCTCAATATTTACTCACCCTTATGCCATCCGAGATGTGTATGACTTTCTTTCTGCTGCTGAACTCACATTTTTAGAAGAATTGCTCAGCTCTTTTGGTTCATACAATGAATAGGTGCCAAAATTGTGAAGCTCCAAAAATCACATAAGTCACCATAAAAGTAATCCAGAAGACTCCAGTGGTTAAATCAGTGTCTTCAGAAGCGATATGATAGGTGTGGGTGAGAAACAGATTAATATTTAAGTCCTTTTTTACTATAAATTCTGCTCCCTGCTCAGTCAATCTCCACTTTAACTTTCATTTTCACATTCTTTTTGTGTTTTTGGTGTTTCACATTCTTCATGCACATCGCACCCTACTGGACAGGGAGAGAGTTTCTAGCAAAAAAGGACTTAAAGGTGCACTCAGTAACTTTTTGTTTGTTTCATCTTGGACTTACAATGACACCTAGTGGTGTGGATGCAGCATTATTCAAAATCAACAGTTTTCAGTTACAACTGCCATTGTAGAAATTCACTAATCACAATCAGCTATTTAATTTAATCCAATAGTGAAAGTGTCCAATAACAAGGTTACTGAGATGTATTAGTATTCAGCTGGTCATATGATTCTGAAATGGCAGCCCCTGCCACATGTAGAATAAAACAGCTTTTAAAAGGTTACTAAAATGACTATAGTTAGTTAGTTATATATATATATATAGTTACATGTACATGATGTTATACATATGTTTCAAAATTACAGTCATTTCTTTAGGAGTAAAACTTTTTTAATGGAGAATGAATTAAAATATTGATCTGTTTCTCAACAATACATATCATATCACTTCTGAAGATATGGATTAAAACACTGGAGTCACATGGATTACGTTTATGATGTCTTTATGTGCTTTTTGGTGCATCAAAATTTTGGCACCCAGTCACTTGCATTATGGACCTACAGAGCTGAAATATTCTTCTAAAAATCATAATTTGTGTTCTTCAGAAGAAAGAAAGTCATACACATCTGGGATGGCATGATGGTGAGTAAATTATGAGAGCATTTTCATTTTTGAGTGAACTATCACTAAAAATCAATTTAAGCTTTTTTCTGTTTTCTAGGTTTATTGGTTCAGCTAAGATCTCTCTGAAAGAATTGGCTGCTGGTCAGACTAGATCTCTACCTTCAAATAATATTCCTCTCATTAATGAGAAAAAACAAGAAACTGGGGTAATCTTTTTTCTTATTTTTATTTTTTATTTTTTTATGTGACTTAAGCAAACATAATTATTGTATGCTGCTTGATTTCCAACTTAAATATGTTGGCCAGCTTCGGATATTCAGATTCTAACTGCATTTCTGCATTTACTTCCTCAGGCCATTATCAATTTAATGATTGGTTATGAGCCTCCTGCAAGTACCGTCCCAAACCCAAATGATCAAAGTGTCAGAGACGGAGTCAATGCCGGAGAAACTGGAGGTTTTCTTGATTTACTTACTATCTTAGATATTCTGTTATTATTTTTATTTTACTCCTAAATGTTTGTTTTGGCCAGTGGAGTTAGACTGCACTATGAAGCTGCAGGAAGGTTGTTGGCATTTGTGTTTACATAGAGTATGGAAATGATGCAAATGAGAGGCAAAACATGGATCTCTCAAAACACAAAGGACACTTGACTAGAACTTTTCTTATTGACTCTCTGTGCTCAAATAGTTCTTATCTGGATATAATGATATACAGATAATTACATGGCATAGAGCAGAGGATATTTTGGTCACACTTTATTTTACACTGTTCATGTTACTGTGTATTAACACAGGTAATTGCTGATTATTACAAATGAACTACATGCATTTATTGAGTAATTATTTTGTAGAGCTGCTTGTACTTACAAATTGTTATTGTTTTTACTATAGTAATTAATAATAGTAACATGTAATGTGTAACAGGGACACTGTAAATAAAGTGTTACCAATATTTTTAAACAGGGCATATGATGGACTACAGGAATTTTTCTTGCTCTTTTGAAATAGAAGAGTTTGATGCACTATGTTGACATACTTTAATGTAATGCAAAACTCTTTTTCCGAGTTCATCCAAACCATTTAGTGTAAGCTGCAAAAATAGGTCATACAGAAATTCTCACATTATTAATGTCAGAACTCTCAGCACATTAACATGTGACCGTCCACATTTACATATCAACACATATTCAGTATTCAGCAACTTGGCAGGGCATTGTTGCACTTCACTTGTAAAAGTCAGGTTAGCCAGTCCTGAAAGATGTAATTTACACGTGGAAGTTTTAAAAGTACAGTCGCAAAACAACCTGTTTATTTTTAAGAGTCAGACATAGGGTGGAACTTACATTTTAAGTAGACTTCTTGGGGTTTAAATATGACCCCTTTAAGATAAGCAACATTTTACGATTTTTTTTTTCTAAATCATCTAAATCAGTTAGAAAAAAGCTGAGAGTTATACACTTTTAATGGCTGCAAAATTATTATAGCCAGATTATGTACTTAACAATATTTAATAGTTTATTTGCCAATATGTTCATTATAATAATTATTCTTTTAATAACATTTAATAAATAAGACAAAAAAAAAGGCAAGGGATTAATGTGTAGACCTTTGTGAATGTGTAGAACTTTGCAAATGACATATTAAAAACATATGAATTTGAAAAATCTGTGGAGTTTTCTGTGGAATTCTGCGGCCTCAGATTCCATTTAAGATGAGTTATATATGTAAATTAATAGAACTTATAAACAATAGATGATAGTATCTGTTTGCTTTGCTAATAGCTGGTGAAGAGGAGAAAGGTGTGGATAGTGATGAAGAAGCAGGAGATGGGACTGAGCCAGGAGTACCTGGAGCTTCCCCTTCTGGACAGCCTGGAAAAAAGGTTATTCGTACAACTCGGAGGAAGCAAAGAACCCTGGCCAACAAACCCCAAGATTTCCAGGTATACCTTCAGATCCCCAGATCTCTTTAATGAAAAGAGCTTTTAGGGCTTTAATGCATTAACAGTCTTGTTGTTACTTAGATACGTGTTCGAGTTATCGAGGGACGACAGTTGCCAGGCAATAATATAAAACCAGTCGCCAAAATAAATGTGTGCGGACAAACGCACAGAACAAGGATCCGAAGAGGAAACAATCCATATTTTGATGAGGTATTTTAGTTTTCAGTGAGCTCATTTCAGCATTGTTATAGGATTGCCTTGTCTCCTGTTAAACAGAACTAATATTGCCTTGTCTTTGGTCACCACATTTTTATTTTTTTCCTAGAGAGAATCTCTCTCTTTCTCTGGACTACTTTGTGGCTTTGATCTGCTCTGCCCCACTCTACAGCGCTCCTGCTGGCCTACTTCCTTACTTTTCCCCTGATATTTCTGTCCCTCACTTACTTACTTCAGTGAGTCTACGATCACTTAATTTCACTGCATAAGTCTTGACAAAAACTGCTGTTTTCATTAGAATTTCATGACTTGCAGTGTTATTTTGTTGTCCATAGTGTTTTAAAATAATCTAATTTAGGTGAGTGTTTTCACAGATTTTTTTCTACAATGTCAACATGCTTCCCTCTGAACTTTTTGACGAGAGCATCATAATACGGGTAAGATGCATCTTTGGATGTACTTGACATAACAAGATCTACACAAATATGAGATACTCCTGGAACAACATTTCAATCCAAAACATTTCTCGCAGATTAAGAATAACATGTGTTTACTGAAAGAATAGTTCTCGTTGGCGTAAACCCTGTCCTACGGTTCATTGATAGGATTCTCGCTTGAACCGGAGATTACCCCTTATGGCAGGACAGGACCTAAACTGGTGGTGATGGGGTGGGTGGGGGGAAAAACAGCGGCATAATGAAGCAATGAAGGATAGCTGTGCTGAGCTCATAAGACAGAGGCTCGATCATGATTTAATTACATTTCTGAATTGAATAAAAGAATGACATAATGCTTACTAGAGAGTCCTCTGCCAGAACAATTGCATAGGCTTCCATTCCCAGTGCCCAATAGGAAAGTTGTACCTGGATCATCAAAGGATGAGGATGGCAATGTACACTGCATAACATTTGTAATCGGTCTTAATTATCATAGTCCTTTATCACTGAGTGTGTTAACATATACATTTTTATAACAAATCTACATCAGTGTAACAGTATAAAGATGGGAAAGGAGGAGGCGGGAACTGGCTGAACAGTCAACATAAAGGTTTAATGATAAAAATGAACTTAAAACAACATAAAACATAAATGAACACAGGCACACATGCAGCACGGCCACATCTCTCTCTCGAACTGGAGCCTCTGGCTCCCCTATATCTCGCTCTCCCGCTGATCAGCTGATTCATCACCGGCTGTGCACCATCATGGCCCGGCCATGCCCTCCTCCTCGTCACAATCAGTAAGTACATTTTAGAAGCCTACATATACACCAAAATGCTGATAGCTGTCAGAAATCTGCTCCTTATAAAAGCTAGACATTGTAAGAAAACTGTGTTTACATGAGACTTCTTCTGGTTTTTCTCTGGTTTTGATGTCAAAATGTAAACGGACACACACATGAGACATGCACACACTCAATAAGCTGGCAAAACACTGGAGCGTATGTTTACACACAGACAAATCGATGTAACAAGTCAATCGAAGTGTTCCACTTGGGTTTTGCTTAATTCTTTACCTTTACCTGATAAAAGAAGACCATAAAGGGGTTTACATGACCTTACACAGCATATTTGGTGCAAGATCATACATTAAAATTAATATAATCTAATATTTTTTGCAGAGAGAGCTTGTACTTTGATCTCTAGTTTTCATGATTTTTAGACCATGGCTGAGTTTACTGTACTTTTTTATTGTCTTTCTTATAATAGTTATATTTCTCTTTTAAATCTAGGTGTATAATGCCTACTCTCTGAGAGCAGACAGTCTGATGGGGGAGTTTAAGGTAGAACACTCTAAAATTATTAACATGTGCTTTAAGGCTTGGTATGAATTTTAATGTCTAATTCCTGTAAAATATGTATTCTTACAAAGTTTTCAAACACTGTTTTAACAGCTGGACGTTGGCTATGTCTACGATGAGCCTGGTATGTTTGCCAATTGATTGTTGGATTCTCAGTTGTGCTGTGTTAAAGGGATAGTTCACCCAAAAATGAAAGTTTTCTCATTTATTCACCCTCATGCCATCCCAGATGTGTATGACTTTCTCTCTTCTGCTAAACACAAACAAATACTTTTAGAAGAATATCTCAACACTCTTGGTCCATTTAATGCAAGTGAATGGTGTCCAGAACTTTGAAGCACCAAAAAGCACATAAAGGCAGCATAAAAGCAATCAGTTCAACTTTACTATAAAGCTACTATGCACGTTCACGAGAGTTCTTCTGTTTTTTGCTGATTTGCATTCTTTTGCATATTGCCATCTACAGGCTGTATTGCAAATATGATTTATTTATTATTTTCCTTTGCTTTATCCCTCCCTTTTTTCTTTCTCCTCCCTGCCCAGTTGATAGCGACATGCACGAAGAATGTAAATCGCTAAAAAACAGAAGAAGAACTCTGTCCTCTCTTGAACACGCATAGGAGGGCTGGTGAAAGTGTAGATTTATAGGAAAAAGGGACTTAAATATTGATCTGTTTCTAATCCCCACCTATCATATATCTTCTAAAGATATGGATTTAACCACTGGAGTGGTATGGATTACTTTTATGCAATATTTATGTGCTTTTTGGAGCTTCAAAGTTCTGGCCACCATTCATTTGCATTGAATGGACCTACAAAGCTGAGACATTTTTCAAAAATCATTGTTTGTGTTCAGCAGAAGAAAAAAGTCATACACATCTGGAATGGCATGAGTTTGAGTAAATGACGAGAATTTTCATTTTTGGGTGAACTTTCCCTTTAAATTTGGTTTCTCAATTGTGCTGTGCAACACAAAGAAAATTGTGTACAGTAAAAATTTTGAAGCTTTTTTCCACATCAATACAAATGCATATTGCATTGGCACTGAGTTGTATTATGGTTGTGATGTTTTTCTTTAATAATCTGTGGGGTGGGGGCCTGGGTAGCTCAGCGAGTAAAGATGCTGACTACCACCTCTGGAGTCGCGAGTTCGAATCCAGGGCATGCTGAGTGACTCCAGCCAGGTCTCCTAAGCAGCCAAATTGGCCCGGTTGCTATGGAGGGTAGAGTCACATGGGGTAACATCCTCGTGGTCACTATAATGTGGTTCTCGCTCTCGATGGGGCGTGTGGTGAGTTGTGCGTGGATGCCATGGAGAGTAGCATGAAGCCTCCACACACGCTTTGTCTCCATGGTAATGCGCTCAACAAGCCACGTGATAAGATGCGCGGATTGACAGTCTCAGACGTGGAGGCAACTGAGATTCGTCCTCCGCCATTTGGATTGAAGTGAGTCACTACGTCACCACGAGGACTTAGAGCACATTTGGAATTGGGCATTCCAAATTGGGGAGAAAAGGGGAGAAAATAATAATAATAATAATAATAATAATCTGTGGGGTGTGTTGTGACCCTGAAAGGCCATGCAATCATGAGGAAGTGGCTGCTGCTAAGTGACACAGATGACTCAAACTCTGGAGCCAGAGGTTACCTGAAAGTCAGCATTTTCATAGTAGGGACTGGAGATGAGCCTCTGGTAAGCCCCAAAGTGTATATCACACTGGAAAAAGTTTGAAAAGAATGGACATTCAAAATAAACCTGGTTGCTGTATTTTGGAAACTAGCTGGTTTCTAGCTGGGCCAAGCTGGTAGACCATCCTAGACCAGTAGCAAACCAGCTCAAGGTGGCCAATCTGGTTTTTGGGACATGGTAGTAGCTGGTCAATCAGCTAATGGACCAACTTGGACCAGGAAATACCAGGTCAAACCAGCAGATAAATAGCTTGGACCAGCAGGAAACCAGCTACCATGTTCTGAAACACAGCTACCAGCTTAAGATGGATTTTCCTGCGGGGTAAACTGTACACTGCTGTCAAGTTATAATATATGAGATCATGTAGACACTACAAGTGTTACTTAGTGGGATTCAGGTAAACTGGTTTTGCAATTGGACTTTATTTCTTATAAGATGTTTTGCCACTTATCAGAATAGCTTCATCACTACTGTATATTACTGTTAAGTTGTAATTTGTCAAGTCAGTTAATAGAGAAGTTCTGTGTGAGGTGGAGTTCATTGTTTTGCAACTGGACTATATTTCCCATCATTTCAAGACACTGTCACTTTTCAAATAACTTTATCACTGTTAAGTGGTGAAATGTCTTCACACAACATAAAGTCCAATCTACATGAAATTTCACTATGATTGGCTGAATGGAAACTTAGTGGCTCTAATGAAATGCTTACATGAGGATGTTATTTCTACTAGACTCTCTTAAGTGAAATTATATTACAGAGTTCCCACAGTCATTAAAAACCTGGAAATATCTCGGAAAAATTTTAAATGTAATTTAAAAAGGCTTCCTTTCTTTCTATCTATCTATCGATCGATCGAGCGATCGATCAGTTTGTCTGTCTGTCAGTCTGTATATTAAATGACTTTTAAAAATACTTATCCAATAATCACAAACAACTGGAAAAGTCATACAAAGATAATTTAATGTGAAAAATCATGAAAATTCATTGGTCTAGAAGTTAAGGAACTGAAATTACATTGTTCCAAGATTCCATTGTTATCTCTTTTCTGGGATAGATAACTAACTTTTTTGTCAGGTGGAAAAGAGAGAAGGGAATGAGGAACAGGATGACATTGAAAGCAACCTGCTGCTGCCGGCTGGAGTTGCTTTGCGATTGGCTACGCTCAGTCTGAAAATCTACCGTGCCGAAGACATGCCACAGAGTAAATTTGACAGTAACACTACTACAATTCTATAGGCCTATACTCCCATTGCCAATCCCATTGTTAGTAACCTCTTTTTGTTGTCACATCATATTCAGTGGATGATGCATTTGCTCAGACAGTAAAGCACATATTTGGTGGAACAGATGACAAGAAAAACTTGGTGGATCCTTTTCTAGAAGTCAGTTTTGCTGGCAAAAAGGTAAAATGAAGAGTTAAATGTGTTTACTGTTAAAGAACAGGGCTGATTGGTGAAGAATTTTGAGAAATTACTTTGTGGTCTTTTAAGGTGTGCACAAAGATTGTTGAGAAGAATGCCAATCCAGAGTGGAATCAGCTCATTCACCTGCAGGTTAAGGTAGGAAGAGTGATAACCTAGTAACAGCAAATAATCATTGTCTAGAAAAATGGAATACATACAATATAAAGATACAATCAGTCAAACAAGGAAAAGGTAATGACCTAGAAGTAGAAACGTAGAAGCAGAATGGCTACAAACATCTCTCAGAACAGTAATGGGTTAAAGGGATAGTTCAAACTTTTCATTTGAGGGTGAACTCTCCCTTAAAGGAATAGTTCACCCAAAAATGACAATTTCCTGATAATTTACTCACCCTCAGGCCATCCAAGATGTATCTGAGTTTCTTTCTTCATCAAAACAGAATTTAAGATTTTTAGGATTTAATTTCGGGCCTCCTCCTTTAAACAATGCAAGTGAAAGTGATGGTCCAAAATGCATATTTAGAGTGCATCAAAATAATCCACAGGACTCCAGTCAACAAATAAAGTTCTTCTGAACCCAAACGATTGATTATTTTTAGAAACATGTACGCGCTTCCTGACTCCTCCTCCACGTGATGCATGACCTTACCAACAAGCTTACGTCATCCCTCTCATGAGCGCACATCACAGAGATGTACGGAAGCGAATATTTGTAGTTAAAAAGTATATAAGTATTGTTTTGTTTCTCAAAATAATCAATCGTTTGCATTCAGAAGAACTTTATTTGTCGACTGGAGTCATGTGGATTATTTTGATGCACCCTAAATGTGCATTTTGGACCGTCAAAAAATGGAGTACATTCACTTGCATTGTTTAGAGGCCTGAAATGAAATCCTAAAAATCTTAAATTCTGTTTTGATGAAGAAAGTATCTCAGATACATATTGGATGGCCTGAGGGTGTCAATTATCAGCAAATTTTCATTTTTGGGTGAACTATTCCTTTAAGTGTGAAATAAAATGCTTAATGAGCTCAATATCTCTTTCTTTTTAGTTCCCATCAGTGTGTGAACGAATCAAGCTCACTCTATATGACTGGTAAGTTCCTAATATAAAGCACTGAGTCTGACATACATACATACATAAAACTCAAGATTATTCACCTTTGGTGGTACAATAGCAGTTAGCGCACATGCTCTGACACATTAAGCTGTGGTGCTCATGCAGGTGATACAAGTTTGAGTCTGGCTTGTGTCTTTTCCTAATCCTGTGCCTCTCTTTATCTCTCTATCATTTCCTGTTGCCTCTTTCTTCAAATATTTTTTCTATAATTCATTATCTTGCCTTGCCTACAGGGATCGGCTGTCAAGAAACGATGTTATTGGAACCACCTACCTGAATCTGACTAAAATAGCATCATCTGGGGGTGAAATTGAAGGTAGCGTTCTCTCTTTGCATCTCCTTTGTGAATGTGTACAAATTAATTTATACAATATCCCACATTAGAAATAAGAAGAACATTAATGAAGTGTCGTTGAATTGTTACTCTCAGTTCAAATCAATCTTATTGTAAAATAACAGCATTTACTAATAAAGGTTTAATGTCAAACAAGCTACGCATCCTGTCTAAACCTCTATTTCTTCACCAGAATTGCCTTCAGAAAATGGGCTGCCTCCTTCCTTTAATGGTATTGTGAATCTTCTGGATCTAGTTCAGTTAATTGCACATTAAAAGTGAAGTGTGTTAAAATATGTTCTCCTATGATAGTTTAACCCATAAATGCATGGTTGTTTTGCCAAATATTATTACATACCTTGGCACGGTGGCTCAGTGGTTGGCACTGTCACTTCACAGTAAGAATGTCCCAGGTTTGAGCCCCAGCTCAACTGGGCCTTTCTTTGTGGAGTTTGCATGTTCTCCCCATGTTCATGTGGGGTTCCTGTTTACCCCACAAGTCCAAAAACATGCAGGTTAAGTGAATTGGAGACTCTAAATTGCCCCATAGGTGTGAGTGAGAGTCCCCAGCTACTGGGGGTTGTGTCAGGAAGGGCATCTGGTGTAAAACCTGTGTCACTAAAGACCCAAGGTATACATTAAAGGGTTAATGTGCAAAGAAAACCATAACTGGGTCATACATAGGTTGACTTCTTGAAAAGCAATTATCTTTAATGCCACTAGTAGTGCAGAGATTACACACTTCACTTTTATTCCATTCGATTTATGCTGTCTGTTTATAGAAGTGATATTCACATTTTATCTAAGTGAATATTCATATTTATAAAATAATAGAACATTTACATTTTAATTAACCTGTTTTCTGCTTATCAATTATTTTTTAGTGGACACCACAGAAGCTAAGGTTGGCTTTCTTCCAGCTTTTGGGCCTTGTTATATTAACCTTTATGGAAGTCCAAGAGAATTTACTGGGCTACCTGACCCATATGAGGAGCTGAATAATGGCAAGGTAAGTGCTGTGAAGAAAAGGCTGTGTCAGGGTTGATGAGAGCTAAGTGATAGAATATAATGAGTACTGGCCAAGCCAATATTTTGACTGTTATCCCAGCAACAATCGAGAAGGAAAACATATCAGCAACACCTTGTCTTTGAAGATAATGTTGTTATTCACGGTTTGCTTTGCGTAAAGATTTTGAGCAAACATTGCATGAACAAGCATTTACATTCACTCCGCCAGTTTTCTGTTGCACTGTGTGCGGCAGTTGTCAGAGCTGCTAAAAAAGATTTATGTGCCTCAGGGTGAAGGCGTGGCCTATCGAGGGAGGGTTCTGATTGAGCTTTCCACTCAACTGGAGGACAAAACTGACGAGAAGGTGGAAGACATTCCAAACGATGACATTTTGGTGGCACAGGTACCACCAAGCTTTTCCCAGTTGTTTCCTGTGGTGCTTCCTAGAGTTAACACTCATCTGAATATGTGTGATTCCCCAGTTAGGGGAACTTTTCTGTTTCCAAAGATGACAATATATATATAAATATATTATTATTATTATTATTAATTTATTTATTTTTAAAGGATAGATCATATGTAATAGTTTTACACTTTTTTAATGTGTCTCTTTATTTACTTCTCTCAATTTATATGGAGTGTTGAAATTTCACTATTTTGGGTTTGTCTCTCATCAAAACATTTAAACTTCCCCTTTATAATAAATTGATTAAAAAGTGAATTCGTGGCGATTCATTTCACTTAATAATTTCATTTTCCGAAAAGACCAGGGAATTTTAAGATAAAAGATCACAATGGGGCCTGGGTAGCTCAGCAATAAAGATGCTGACTACCACACCTGGAGTTGCCAGTTCAAATCCAGGGTGTGCTGAGTGTCTCCTGTCAGGCTTCCTAAGCAACCAATTGGCCCGGTAGAGTCACGTTGGGTTAACCTCCTCGTGGTCACTATAATGTGGTTCTTGCTCTCGATGGGGCACATGATGAGTTGTGTGTGTATGCCGCGGAGAATAGCGTGAGCCTCCACACGCGCTAGATCTCCACGGTAATGCGCTCAACAAGTCATGTGATAAGATGTGTGGATTGACGGTCTCAGATGCGGAGGCAACTGAGATTCGTCCTCCGCCACCCAGACTGAGGCAAGTCACTATGCCATCACAAGGACCTAGAGCCCATTGGGAATTGGGCAAGCCAAATTGTTGAGAAAAGGGGAGAAAATCTACCCCCCCCCCCAAAAAAGATCACAATAATTATATTTACAGAATAGGTCTCTCAAAATTCTTGTTTTATGTACCTTACTGTACAGAAGTTCCAACGGAGAAGGAAGTATTCCTTATGTGCCGTGTTCCACAGTGCCTGTATGCTGCAAGAACCTGGAGAACCTATTCAGTTCGAGGTCAGCATTGGGAACTATGGGAATAAACTGGATTCTACCTGCAAACCTCTGGCCTCCACCACTCAATATAGCTGTGCTGTTTTTGATGGTAAGTTCCTCATAATGCCAATAACTTCAACCGAT
The DNA here is from genome assembly GCF_019703515.2 of Myxocyprinus asiaticus. Lineage (NCBI taxonomy): Eukaryota > Metazoa > Chordata > Actinopteri > Cypriniformes > Catostomidae > Myxocyprinus > Myxocyprinus asiaticus. The sequence goes on from NC_059366.1 coordinate 29,423,455, forward strand.
ACAAATAGTACAAACATGAACCCTTGATAACTGCATCATAGTTTGCTCATAGTCTATTGTGTTTTTCCATAGGAAATCATTATTATTACTTGCCCTGGGCTGATTCTAAGCCAGTTGTTATCCTCACTTCATTCTGGGAGGACATTAGTCACCGTTTGGATGCAGTGAACATCATTCTGTACACTGCTGACCGACTGGTATGATTTCAGTGCATTTCTATGCCATACAGTTTTATTGTTTTAGCTAACAGGTAAATGAATCAGAGCAACCACATTTTTAACATGGTGCATTCTTCAGCAATCCAACATTATCTCTCTGAAGACGGCTATCCTGGCTAAAGTATCTGATTCTCGCCTCGCTGAGATCTGGCTGAAACTCATCACTCAACTCATCGATGACCTTACCAGGTATATCTCAGATAAGGACAAGATAGGGAACTTTCTTATCTTCCCTTGTTTGATTACTCAGCATTGCCTTTGGGAAAATGTGCTACAAGGCTGCACAATTTGGTCAAGAACAAAAATCCCTGTTAATGTTTTGACAAATATTGAGACTGCGTGATAATATACTGTGATATGATAAACATTTATCATCACATATTGCTTCTGGTTAGGTATTAGATAAAAGAACAAAAAGGCATTAAATCCTTTTAAAATTAAAAACATAAGCTCTCAAATTCAGGAGCTCTCATTAAGTCATGTTTTGCCCACGCTCTACTGCCACTAGCAAAAGTTTTTTTTTAAGGGTGTTCACACTTGTTTTCTTTACAAGAACCAAATACAGAATTATGTCAGCTTGCACAAAAATAAACTGAAGTGGAATAAAAATCCATTTCTCATTGCAGTCACTCTGGAACAGGATTTAAAAGTGGACTCAGATTTCTCTTTGGTCCACTTGATATTGTCTCAATCCACTTTTCATTCAAGCAGTTATTTTTGGAAACCCTTTAAAAACCTAAATATATTATTGCAATATAATGCTGAATTATTATTACTATTATATATTGAATATTACCATTTTGTTATTTCTAGTAAAAAGCTAGGTAGAATGCAGGTGTCTTGATATGCATTTTAAAAACACGGTTCTCCTGTGCAAGATACTGGAACAACAGCAAGACACAACAGTCACAGACGTCAGTCTAGTGCGTGTTTACATAAAAAAAAATATTATTTAAAAATAGGGAAGATGGATGCAAAAATGCATCCAGTGTGAACAGCCCCTAAGGTGGTCTTTTTCAGTTTAATATTCACCTAGGACATATTGTGATTTCTATTTTATTTTAATTAATTGTGCGGCTCTACATTGCTACTTGATTTGCCTGCCATGTCAGACATGCAATTAACTCGGATGTTGTTGCTATTAGTTGCAAGTTACCAAATCTGGAGGGTAAGCCAAACATGACGGCGCTTGATATTCAGATCAAGAATTTGCGTGACAAAACCATGGACAGTGTCAAAGGGGCAGCCATTCGCATGAGGGATGAGGCTGTTGATGTCAAAGCCACTATGGCTGATATAGAGGACTGGCTGGAGCGACTACAGCAGATCACAGAAGAGGTTTGAATCTAGCCTCATTTGACACTAAGCTTATAATAATAATAATAATAATAATAATAATAATTCCTTACATCTATATAGCGCTTTTCTAGGCACTCAAAGCACTTTACATAGTATAGGGGGAATCTCCTCAACAACCACCTGTTCGATGTTTAGAGTCATGACTTTCATAGTCGAATGTTCATAACGTAAGATGTTTATTTGATTTTTTTGGTGCAGCCTCAGAACAGCATACCTGATGTTATCATATGGATGCTGAGAGGAGAGAAACGTGTGGCTTACGCACGTATCCCAGCCAACCAGGTTCTCTTCTCCACCCACAGTGAGCAGGCCAACGGCAAGTACTGTGGCAGGACACAAAGCATCTTCATGCAGGTAGAGAGGAGCATTGAAATTAAAGTTATATTATTGCCGCATCAAGCAGTATACTAAATAACAGCACTCTTGTTATTGTACACAAACAAACACTGCAGCCTAAGTGCACATGCAGGTAATGCGACTTCAGATCACAATTCCCACTTTCAGTTCCTCACCATTTCCTTTCATTTCTGTTCTATAAAAAGGCCAAAAAAAAAAACAAAAAAACATTACAAAATAAATCATGACAGTAATTCTAAAACAGATTAAACTGGACACTGACACAGATTAGATTGTTTCCAGTACCCAATGGACAAAAACAAAGGTCTCAAGATCCCAGTGCAGCTGCGTGTGAACATGTGGCTGGGTCTGTCTGCACATGAGAAGATGTTCAACAGCTTTGCAGAGGGAATATTCAGTGTATATGCAGAGATGGTAAGTTTTCCTTTTAATTGGACACTGACATAAAAGCTTTATAATATAGCAATTGCTTTGTTTATGTTGTAGCCTGTTGTGTGGAACTTCCCTTAGAGACATTGCGCCTCTCTCTGTTCGCCTTTGTTAGTACGAAAACCAGGCTCAGGTGTTTGGAAAGTGGGGAACCACAGGTCTTGTGGGCCGCCACAAGTTTTCAGATGTGACAGGGAAGGTAAAACTGAAGCAGGAACGGTTCATGCCGCCTCGGGGATGGGAATGGGAAGGAGATTGGATCATCGACCCAGAGCGCTGGTAAGCTGATCACTGAAAAATATAGTGTATGAATGACTGGTATCTGAATGCTGATTAATATTTCTATTATTGTTGTTGTTATGATAATTATTGTGAATATTGAGTATTACTTTTTTAGCAATGGTCTATAAAAAAATAGGACATATAACATAGAATGGTGTATGTACATGTGCAAATGGTAATATATGTGCAAGGTAGGGGTATGTACAGTTATTGAATCAAATATGAGTTTACATATTTACATAACATTGTAACAAGTCTGGACATTGCAGAAATGAGGAAGTGGGATTCAGGTAACATCACACTTTATATACTTACAATATAGTCTGTATAGTTTTTAAGCACACTCGTGTAGCTTCAGCTGTGTAGCACTCTCTCTCTGGGCTCTGGCGTGGGCTTCTATTATCGCTTCTTCCAAATTACTGCAACAAGAAACAGCTGTTAGACTTAATTATAACCCAGGGATGAATCCTTACCACTTCCCCTCTCCCTGGATGGACACTCAACCATGCCCTCACCACAGACATATTTATACATTTTTGCACTATGGGAGTCCTGAAGGCAGTTTAATTGTTCATATAGTAAATGGCCTGAGGGTAAAAACTGTTCTAGTGCCTGGTTGTCCTGGCACTGAGTGCTCTGTAGTGCCGGCCGAAGGGCAACATTTCAAAAAGGGAGTGGGCATGGTGTGTGGGGTCCAGAGTGATTCTACCTGCACGTTTCCTCACTCTGGAGACGTACATGTCTTGGAGGGTGGGCAGGAGGGCTCCAGTAATCCTCTCAGCAGTCCTGACTGTCCGTTGTAGTTTCCTTCTGTCTGATTTGGTGGCTGAACCAAACCAGACAGTTATAGATGTACACAGGACAGACTCAATGACGGCTGAGTAGAACTGAGTCAGCAGCTCCAGTGGCAGGTTGAACTTCCTCAGCTGGTGAAGGAAGTACAACCTCTGCTGAGCCTTCTTCACAATGAAGTCTATGTGGGTGTCCCACTTCATGTCCTGAGAGATGGTAGAGCCCAGGAACCTTAATGACTCCACTGCTGCCACAGTGCTGTTCAGAATGGTGGTGGTGGTGGTGGTGGGGGGGGGGGGTGTTGTGGGCGGATTTCTCCTGAAGTCCACTATCGTCTCCACTGTTTTGAGCATATTCAGCTCAAGGTTGTTGTGACCGCACCAGACAGCCAGCTGTTCAACCTCCCGTCTGTAGACTCATCACTGTCGCGGATGAGGCCAATGACCGTGGTGTCATCTGCAAACTTCTGGAACTTGACAGAGGGGTTCTTTGCAGTGCATTAATTTGTGTACAGAGAGAAGAGCAGTGGAGAGAAAATGCATCCCTGAGGCGCACAAGTGCTAATAGTGAGGGTTCCAGATGTGATTTTCCCCAGTCTCACTAGCTGCTGCCTATCTGTCAGAAAGCTGTTGATCCACTGACAGGTTGTGGTTGGCACGGAGAGCTGGGTCAGTCTGGTTGAGAGAAGATCAGTCATGATGGTATTGAAGGCTGAACTGAAGTTCACAAATAGGATCCTTGCATAAGTCCCAGGTCTGTCGAGGTGTTGCAGGGTATAATGCAGTCCCATGTTGACAGCATCATCCACAGACCTGTTTGCTCAGTAAGCAAACTAAAGGGGGTCTAGCAGGGATCCAGTGATGTCCTTCAGGTAGGCCAAAACCAGTCTCTCAAATGACTTCATGACCACAGACATGAGAGCGACAGGTCTGTAGCCATTAAGTCCTGTGATTTTTGTTTTTTTGGGGACTGGAATGATGGTGGAGCATTTGAAGCAGGAGGGAACTTCACACTGCTCCAATGATCTATTGAAGATCTGTGTGAAGATGGGGGCCAGTTGGTCAGCGCAGACATTCAGACAGGCAAGTGAGATACCGTCTGGGCCTGAAGCTTTCCTAGTCTTTTGTTTCCAGAAGACCCAGCACACATCTTCCTCACAGACCATAAGTGCAGGTTGAGTAGCAGGAGTGGGGAGGAGGGGGGTTCCAGGAGGTGTTGGTGTGTGTGTGAAGTGAAGATCACAGCAGGGGAGGGGTGTGAGGAGGTGGTGTCTTATACTTGGTAATGCTTTTCAAGCCTTTCCACACAGATGCAGGACTGTTGGCTGAAAACTGTTTTTTCAGCTTTTTAGAATAGCTTCTTTTAGCCACTCTGATGTCCTTGGTCAGTGTGTTTCTGGCATGGTTGTACAATATTTTATCCCCACTTCTGTAAGCATCCTCTTTGGCATGACGAAGCTGTCTGAGTTGTCTGAGAATGTCATGAAACACAATTTGCTGTTTGCTAGTTGGTTGCAGGTAGTGCAAAGGCCTATTCACACTGCCCCAACAAACATCAGCATCCAACAGATGTTGGGTTTTGTCAGATTATGGTGTTCAACCTGTTGGTGTTCGTTGGCATCTGTTTACCCCAATTGAACATGTTCAATCAGCATCTGTTGCTTCTTTGAAAAGTTTGAGCAGTCTGGGATGATTTTCCAACACCAACAAACTTGCATCTCCGTGTGTCGTTGTTCAACTTTCAATAAGATGACTGACAAGGAAGAGGTTGCAGATAAAGTCGAACATACACAATTTAATATATAAATATATGAAAGTGTGACTCCGTGGTAAAAGTACAATTAGTTAGTCTATTTACCTCTTTCTTGAATACAATGAGAGGAAACTGGGGTAGTTGGCATAGAGCCATAGTTGGTCCTGCTGTAACATAAACAAATTCTCTCTGCCTGGCTCCATCTGCTCTGTGTTTATATAGTCAGGTCATGTTTCACTCTTCAGAACTCCCTACAGTGACCCAAACTCCATGCCCTGTTCTGTGTTATGGCCTTGTAGTCATGTGTATGTCAAAGTATATATTAGTGTTTTATGTACTGTATGTGTGTGCTTATGAATACATGAGAAGACATAAGTGAGAGGTTACTATTTGACAGTATTTTTCTAGGTAGGTTTATTTATGAAAGTCAGTTGTCTTGGTTGCAAAAAAGCTATTGAACATGTCCAGCATTATTGCCCAGGAAAAAAAAGTGATACAATTCATTGAACATAATAGCATAACTATGTCAGTTAATAAAAATAAAAAATAAAAAAATAAATACAAATGGAAACAGTAAAACATTTATGAAACACAAATCTACTTATGAAACAGCAAAATTTAATTTTGAAAGTGAAATAAAAAAATGTATTGCAAAAAATAAAACATATTTTAAGTTTTATTTAATTTTGTTAGAAATTGCACAATTAAATTTAATGGAATTTTGTTATGAAATTGAAATGCGTAAAACTTAAAAATATGCCAAATTATATAGATTTATTTAGTGTATAAAACAATTGCCCTGACCTGATATTTCTGAAAAATACCCTTGTCGGGAGAACACAGTTCAACCTTTTTGTTAATATCTACATTCATTAAACTGTATATTTGAACCTATGCAAAAATGCTGATGATTATATTTACATTTTAGTGGAGCACATAATTCACAAAAAAAATATTCTAATTTAAGAGTTTTGAACTCCACCATAAACCACCATATAAAAACTCGCTGTTAGAGAAAACAAGCATTTGTGTAATTGGACTTTTGACTCAAAATATACACCGATCAGCCACAACATTAAAACCACCTGCCTAATATTGTGTAGGTCCCCCTCGTGCCGCCAAAACAGCACCAACCTGCATCTCAGAATAGCATTTTGAGATGCTATTCTTCTCACCACAATTGTACAGAGAGGTTATCTGAGTTACCATAGACTTTGTCAGTTCGAACCAGTCTGGCCATTCTCTGTTGACCTCTCTCATCAATAAGTCATTTCCATCCACAGAACTGCCCCTCACTGGATGTTTTTTGTTTTTGGCACCATTTGGTGTAAATTCTAGAGACTGTTGTGTTTGAAAATCCCAGGAGATACAGAAATACTCAAACCAGCCCATCTGGCACCAACAATCATGCCACGCTCCAAATCACTGAGATTACATTTTTTCCCCCATTCTGATATCTCATAAATGTCATAAATATACTATTTAGGCAGGTGGTTTTAATGTTGTGGCTGATCGGTGTATGTTATGTGTATGTCTCAGTCTGCTTACAGAGGCTGACGCAGGGCACTCAGAATTCACTGATGAGGTCTATCAAAACGAAACTCGTTTCCCTGGTGGAGAGTGGAAGCCTGCAGCCGAACCTTACACTGATGTGGTGAGAGAAAAAGCACAGCATGCCAGCACAGCAAAGAAGAAAGTTCAATGTCAAATTACAAATGAAAGTGTTTATTTAAATAAACCAATTTCCTTGTACATTTGGGATTCACAAGCTCAACAGGACTTCACATTTGAGTTTAACATTTTAATTTTGAATGTAGTATGGAAACTTGAAACAGCAGACCTTTCCACTCGTCACGTGGAGAGATGTCTCTAAGCACATTTTCACTCGATACACTATTGTTAGATCACTGAGGAGCAACTGTCAGCAGATATTGCTTTTTACTCATGATGTTGGAAAATGTTGTTTTAAAGCAGATTGTAAGCATGCTCTTCAATCAATGCCTGGACCATTCAGATAGCAGACACTTGCTGGCAGAGAGCTGAAAACAGTCTTGAGTAATGGGATTTGTTCTGTGCAGAATGGAGAGAAGGCCCAGAGTCCTGAGGAGATGGAGTGTCCCCCAGGCTGGATTTGGGAAGACAAGTGGAATTTTGACAGCAACAGGGCAGTGGATGAGAAAGGTCAGGAATCAAAACCATTGCATAACACTAATAGGAAAGTAGTTTGGCTAAACATAGCAGTGCATGTTTAAAGGTGCACTCCTGATTTTCATAGCTAATTACTAAACATTTAAATAAAAATATATATTAATAGTAGAACAGTATTTTGAAAATTGTTTAAAGTTACCTACACTCATATGATATGAAGACTAGTCATATCAGTCTATGAGAAAAGGCTTCTTTATTTTACATAAGGTGCTGGGTGCACATTCATGAGTGCCGATATGTTGAGATCATACAATATGACGAGCTGAATATTACTCACTTTATCTCAATAATACCCTGTAATTTGATGCTTTCCATCGTTAAATAAATGAATCATGTCTGCAGATAGTGTTTTTCTACAATGGCATGGGTATCTGAGAATGTCTGTTTTTGCGTGATATTGCATCTATGCTGTTAGGTGTCAGTGCATCGTTAACACAAATATTACTGAGTGCACCTTTAATGAATCAGTCAGATAAATGAACTAATATGCACATATTGTACGTAACATATTATCATCATTATGCGTAATGTGATGAATGATGTCTTAAATGTGGGAGCTGATTCCAACACTCCAAATGTCTTTATTTTTCCACTGCCAGGTTGGGAATATGGTGTCACCATTCCTCCTGATGATAAGCCCAGGTCCTGGGGTGCTGCAGAGAAAATGTACCATATCCATCGCAGGATAAGTTTGGTCCGACCCCGCAGGAAGACAGCAGACTCTCCCACTCTAGAGGTGAGGGGACCTTACAGGTTTTTCCTGTTTTCCTGAAATCCTTCTGATTCATTTCCTTTACATTCTGTTTCACAGTTATGTTTTAGATGTCAGAACATATGTTATGTATCGTACTTTACATTGTGTTCTGACCAGACACAACACAACAAGATTCCAGCGACACGTAATTTGTCTGTCCAAACTGCAAGTGGAAATGCCTAGCGACACCTCACAATCACAGCCAATCAGATTACATTTGATATTTAATATAAGGTTATGTGCCACAGGATTTTGAATCTATGAGATTTTACTGTGCTACCCAGGGAAACATAAAATGTACCATGGCTGGTTAGGACTAAAACTCAGATTAACATAGAAAAACTTTTATTACTTGACACTTTGTTGCAGTAGTTTAGGACACTGTTATGAAAAGTTTATTTGTGCTTAGAAAGTACTGCAAATCATTAGTCAAATATTGTTCATAATATGTATAGCTGTAAAATTGACTAAGATACAATTTGGCAAAAAAATTTCCCAACAGAGGAAAGACTTGGGTGATGGCTGGGAATACTCGTCACTGATTGGTTGGAAGTTCCACAGGAAGGAGCGTTCCTCAGACACGTTCCGCCGCAGACGCTGGAGGAGGAAAATGGCACCAGCTGGCACTGTGGGCGCATCGGCTATCTTTAACCTGGAGGGGGCCTTGGTTAGACCATTCATTTTCTTGAATGACTGTCAGAACAGAAAAGGCTAATTAGATTTTTGAAATATGTTTTACTTTGGCCAGTTCCTTAACTTCATTAGGAGACAGCCTTGGACTTATTGCTAATTTATTTGTCCCTGACACATAACAGGATTAAAAATATTATTACTTGTCTTTGGACCATGCCTGTGGTTTGTGGTTGTTTGATGCCTGAACATAATTAAAAATGACTACACTCATTTCATTTAGAACTTATTTTTAAGGTATATCGAACTTATTTAAAAGCTTGATCTTCCTCACATATTGTTCTTTGCTTTTAGGGAATAGATGAGGATGAGAAAGGCAGCAAAAAAGACACATCAGCTAAACTCTTTGGTGCCAACACGCCCACTGTGTTTTGTAGATTTGACAGTGAGTCATGTTTATTCATTCCTGCTGATTAAAGGACAAGATTCCTTCTACTGATTATCTCAGTATGACTTACACACCCCTCCTCTTCCTTTTTTGACATTCTGGACATGAGATAAAGCAAAAAATAACAACAACACACATTAAAGGTATAGTTCACCCAAAAATGAAAATTCTCTCATCATTTACTCACCCTCATGCCATCTCAAATGTGTAACTTTTGTTCTTCTGCTGAACACAAATTAAGATTTTTAGAAGAACATTTTTGCTCTGTAGATCCACACAATGCAAGTGAATGGTGACCAGACCTTTGTAGCTCCAAAAATACCATAAATTAAACATAAAAGTAATCCATAAGACTCCAGTGGTTAAATCCATATCTTTAGAAGTAATAATATAGGTGTGGGTGAGAAACAGCCTGAAAGTCACATGTGGTGCCTGTTTAGTTTCAGTTTCACATTTGAAAGTGAAAGTTAAAGTGGAGATTTAGAGTAAAAAAAAGGACTTAAATATTGTTCTGTTTCTCACTCACACCTGTTTTATTGATTCTGAAAATATGGATATATATGGAGTCGTATGGATTACTTTTATGTTTCCTTTATGTGATTTTTGGAGCTACAAAGGTCTGATCACCTTTTACTTGCATTATATGGACCTACAGAGCTGAGATATTTTTTAAAAAAAACTTCGTTTGTGTTCTGCTAAGGAAAGAGAGTCATACACATCTAGGATTGAATAAGGGTGAGTAAATGATGAGAAGTTTCATTTTTGGGTGAACTATACCTTTAATGGAGCCAATTGAATCCTAAAAACTGCTGATTAATGGGATTATTGAACAAAATTCGATAGCAAGAGGAAACAGCAAACACCTAGCTATGTTTCGCGACAGCATTTCCATTGACTTTTTACGTGGACAGAAACTTTTGTAATTAAGTAGCTTTTGTACCTAACTATTTTGGTAACACTTTACAATAAGGCTGTATTTGTTACCATTAGTAAATGCATTAGGTACCATCAGCTAACAATTAACATGATTATTTTACAGCATATATTAATATTCGTTATTATTAATTAATAAGAATATATTTGTTCAGTGTTAGTTCATGTTAGTTCATAATGCATTAACTAATGTTAACAAATTAACATTAACAAAGATTAATAAGCGCTTTAAATGTATTGGTCATTGTTAGTTCATTTTAACTAATGTAGTTAACCGAAGTTAATGAATGCAACTTTTTTGTAAAGTGTTACCACTAAACTGTTATAAATAGCTAGGAGTTGGTCCAATTTGAGAACTGTTTTAAATAATGCTTAATTGGAATGCAGTGAAGTCCTTTTTTGTTATTTCTGTAAGTATTTTATATATATATATATATATATATATATATATATATATATATATATATATATATATATATATATATATATATATACACACTACCGGTCAAAAGTTTTGAAACACTTGACTGAAATGTTTCTCATGATCATAAAAATCTTTTGATCTGAAGGCGTATGCTTAAATGTTTGAAATTAGTTTTGTAGACAAAAATATAATTGTGCCAACATATTCATTTATTTCATTATAAAACTAAAATTTAATTTAAAAAAAAAAAGTTTTTGAAATTGATAACTTGGACCAAATAATAAAGAAAAGCAGCCACTAAGTGCCCAACATAGACGGGAACTCCTTCAATACTGTTTAAAAAGCATCCCAGGGTGATACCTCAAGAAGTTTGTTAAGAAAATGTCAAGAGTACTTGTCTGCAAATTCTAGGCAAAGGGTGACTACTTTGAAGATGCTAAAATATAACACATTTTTGATTTATTTTGGATTTTGTTTAGTCACAACATAATTCCCATAGTTCCATTTATGTTATTCCATAGTTTTAATGACTTTACTATTATTCTAAAATGTGAAAAAAAAATAAAATAAATTATAATAAAGAATGGATGTGTTTCAAAACTTTTGACCAGTAGTGTATATATATATACACGTCTCTATGCATCTTGTATGCAACTGGTATATGTGTCTTCTGTGTATATAGTTGTGTGTATATGTGTGTGTGTGTGTGTGTGTGTGTATATATATATATATATATATATATATATATATATATATATATATATATATATATACACATACAGGGTTGGGGAGTAGTGTAACAGGATTACGTATTTCAAATACAAAATATAAGTAACTCTATTCCACTACAGTTACAATTTATATAATTGGTCATTAGAATACAGTTACATTCAAAAAGTATTTTGATTACTGAAGAGATTATTTTGCATTTTATTGTCATTTGTTTCATTTAATATTTAGTGCTTTCAGATGGAAAACATTTATACATATAAATGATGTGATCCAAAGTGCATTTGAACAGCAGTGAAACACTTTCTTATGATGTGTTACATTCATATGAGCTGACAGAGAAGTAAGTTTGGAGCAGAAGAAATAGAAATAAACCTTGTATAAATTGTCAGCTTTACGCTAAGATAAAATGCTATTTCTAGCCATTTTACATGCACGTTTCCACGCACGATCATATTTTTTTATCAAGAAAATTCACGTTGGATCATAATTTCTTTTTTTCTAGAAAGACCTTTGATATTAGGGCAAAAATCATATTCTTGATAATAATTTTTGTATTGTTTTCCTGTAAAAATATCTAAAAATCCTTAAAACAAGATCAATTTGATTAATCTTGTTTTAGAAACAACACTGCATAAGATACTTAGGTTTTTTAGAGAATGTATTTTTTAACATGTATTTTGTCTTAGTGTACTGGCAGAGTTTTTATAGTCAAAACAAGTGAAAAAAATCTACCAGTGCTGAAGAAGTAATCCAAAGTATTTAAAATACGTCACTGACCTTGAGTAATCTAACGGAAAACATTACAAATTACATGTTACAGCATGTATTCTGTAATCTGTAGTGGAATACATTTCAAAAGTAACCCTCCCAACCTTGTGTGTGTATATATATATATATATATATATATATATATATATATATATATATATATATATATATATATGAGTTGAAGTCAGAAGTTTACATATGCTTAGGTTGAAGTCATTAAAACTCATTTTTTACCACTCCTGAGATTTAACATTAGCAAACTATAGTTTTGGCAAGTCCTTTAGGACATCTACTTTGTGCATGACATGAGTAATTTTTCCAACAATTTTTTACAGACAGATTGTTTCACTTTTAATTGACTATATCACAATTTCATTGGGTCTGAAATTTACATACACTAAGTTAGCTGTGCCTTTAAGCAGCTTGGAGAATTCCAAGAAATTATGTCAAGCCTTTAGACAATTAGCCACTTAGCTTCTTATAGGAGGTGTACTGAATTGGAAGTGTACCTGTGGATGTATTTTAAGACCTACCTTCAAACCCAATACCTCTTTGCTTGACATCATGGGAAAATCAAAAGAAATCAGCCAAGACCTCAGAAAATAAATTGTGGACCTCCACAAGTCTGGTTCATCCTTGGGAGCTATTTCCAAATGCCTGAAGGTAATATGTTCATCTGTACAAACAATAGTATGCAAGTATAAACACCATGAGACGACGCAGCCATCATATCGCTCAGGAAGGAGACGCATTCTGTCTCCTAGAGATGAACGTAGTTTGGCGTGAAAAGTGCAAATCAATCCCAGAACAACAGCAAAGGACCTTGTGAAGATGCTGGAGGAAACAGGTAGGCAAGTATCTATATCCACAGTAAAACGAGTCCTATATCGACATAACCTGAAAGGCTGCTCAGCAAGGAAGAAGCCACTGCTCCAAAACCACCATAAAAAAGCCAGACTACAGTTTGCAAGTGCACATGGGGACAAAGATCTTACTTTTTGGAGAAATATCCCCTGGTCTAATGAAACAAAAATTGAACTGTTTGGCCATAATGACCATAGTTATGTTTGGAGGAAAATGGTTGAGGCTTGCAAGCCGAAGAACACTATCCCAACCGTGAAGCATGGGGGTGGCAGCATCATGTTGGGGGGTGCTTTGCTGCAGGAGGGACTGGTGCACTTCACAAAATAGATGGAATCATGAGGAAGGAAAATTTTATGGATATATTGAAGCAACATCTCAAGACTTCAGCCAGGAAGTTAAAGCTTGTCGCTAATGGGTCTTCCAAATGGACAATGACCCCAAGCATACCTCTAAAGTTGTGGCAAAATGGCTTAAGGACAACAAAGTCAAGTTATTGGAGTGGCCATCACAAAGCCCTGACCTCAGTCCGAAACAGCGTGTGTGAGCAAGGAGGCCTTCAAACCTGAATCAGTTACACCAGTTCTGTCTGGAGGAATGAACAAAATTCCAGCAACACATTGTGAGAAGCTTGTGGAAGGCTACCCAAAACGTTTGACCCAAGTTAAACAATTTAAAGGCAATGCTACCAAATACTAACAAAGTGTATGTAAACTTTTGACCCACTGTGAATGTGATGAAAGAAAAGCTGAAATAAATAATTCTCTCTACTAATATTCTGACATTTCACATTCTTAAAATAAAGTAGTGATCCTAACTGACCTAAAACAGGGAATGTTCTCTACGGTTAAATGTCAGGAATTGTGCAAAACTGAGTTTAAATGTATTTGACTAAGGTGTATGTAAACTTCTGACTTCAACTGTGTGTGTATATATATATATATATATATATATATATATATATATATATAATACTTACAGATCTAACAAAAAAGGACTTCACTGCATTCCAATTAAGCATTATTTAAAACAGTTCTCAAATTGGACCAACTCCTAGCTATTTATAACAGTTTAGTGGTAACACTTTACAAAAAAGTTGCATTCATTAACATCAGTTAACTACATTAGTTAAAATGAACTAACAATTACCAATACATTTAAAGCGCTTATTAATCTTGGTTAATGTTAATTTGTTAACATTAGTTAATGCATTAATGCAGTATATATATACACACACAACTATAAACAGAAGACACATATACCAGTTGCATACAAGACGCATGGAGACGTATCACTCTGTGATAGAATACAAACTGTTGATGTTTTACCCAAATCATCATGTGCTTCAACAGAGTCATTCATCTACCATCTCAGAGTTTATGTCTATCAAGCCAAGAACCTTCTTCCTATGGACAAAGACAGCTTTTCTGGTGAGGAATCTGATTAAAAGCATTGAAATAAAGAGGAAGCATTGAAATAATGATATGTTCATAATGAATTATGAATGATTGATCTTTTGCATTGTATTTTTACAGATCCCTATGTCCATGTGTCCTTCTTGCATGTCAGCAAGACCACCGAAATCATCAAGTCCAACCTCAATCCCACATGGGACCAGACCCTCATTTTTGATGACATTGAAATCTACGGAGACCCTCAGACCATTGCTCATAATCCACCTAATGTCATCCTGGAAGTTTATGATAGTGACCAAATGGTATTATTATCTATTATCTCTGTTATTATCTACTATCTCTATTATCTCTATAACTCTCTGTTATCTCTATAACTCATTTGAAACCTTAGATTCTGGATTAAGGTATCTGTATTTTGAAATGTAATCAGCAGAGTTGTGTTATTTAGACTACTGATTATAAATTTAAGAACAGAAGTTTCATGAAGGAGGACAAAACATACGTCCTAAACTTTCTGTAGATTGTGGATTCACGTGAATGGCTGGTTTTATGTTGTATTCTTAACCTATGGATGTATTGCAGGGAAAGGATGAGGTTATGGGCAGATGCACGTGTCCTACAATGGTGAAGCTAAACCCTGCGACCCCATTAACCCCAAAACTCCTTTGGTTCCCCATCACCATGAAGGGAAGAAATGCTGGAGAAATGCTGGTAGCAGCGGAGCTCTTGCTTAAAGATAAGGTTTGTTATCAGAAAGTTTTAAATAATTTAGATTTAAAATCTTTAATATATTTATGTTTAAAATATTATTTTATGTGAGTATGGCAGTCTACCTGCCGTCATCTACACATGTAGCCATACAGTGACTTATTTAAATACTGTTTGTATCACTGGAGGCCAGTATTTTTCTGTTACAGTTTTGTAAACGTGTCTGAGTTTTATGTTTAATATTACAATATAGTCTCATGGGCGCCATGCGAGGGTCAGACGTGTGAACGGTGAGTTTTAATAATATTTGTGTCACAAACCGGTGAGATTTGATACACCCTGATCCTTAATTGTTTTGGGAAGACAATACGTCAAAGAATTTAAAATCCTTGGGCTCTGGAGATATTAAAAGACACTTACGTGCTCGGGCTGATTCTCCTCAGCAGCAGGCCGGAAGCCCCGGACTCAATTCGGACAGTGAACTGAAAGAAATCCGGCGTGAACTGATGAATGTGTCGGCAATGCTGACGAAGGTCATTGCAGACTTGGAGGATCTTACTGTATACGTCGATCGATCACTTCCATGGAGGCGAAATTCACTGAGGTGCTTACAAGAGTTGCAGATGTTAAGAAACGGATCGTTTATCTGGAGTCATCGGAGAGGGAATTAGCTGCTAACCCACTAGCGACCATGCAAGCAATGTCCTTCATAAAAACATTGGAGTGAGTAAGCCATTTGGTGATTTTCATGTTGTCGCCTAGTGGACATGTCTCATTGAACCTACACTTGACTGTCCAAGGAAACTGAGCACCTTTTTAGTTTCATTTTGTGCTGGTTCTGCCTAGCAGCTGGAGGTTGTTTTGTGTAGAATCATTTCTTCGGGACAGTTGTGGATGAATCTGCTCATTCTCGGTGCTTATGCCTCCTATCGGCTGGAGTTTGTTTTGTGGAATATTTCTTGCAGGACATTGGAGTGATTAGGGCATGTGTTCCACTTGTGTAACGACCGAATGGACCGACTCACTGAACATTCGTTTGACTGCCCGAGGAACTGAACAGCCCCCATTTTTTTTTTTGGTCCCACTAGCGGCTGGAGTTTGTTTTGTGGAGGAACACACCTTTGGGGCAATCTACACGTTTTTTGTGTTTTTTCCACGTACTGGCTGGAGTTTTTATAGAATATTTTCTGTTTGTAATTCTGTCTGACAAATTTGTATAGAAGCACCGGACTTGAGCAATTCGATGGCAAAGTTGTCGTGGGGGCTTTCGTAGGCATGCATGGACTGTTTGAGTTTAGTGGGATGGACGGCGGTTGGCACTGTTGTGCACGGGGTTAATGCACACGTTTGTTTGGTTCTGGGGGAAGTTTGGGATTTGATTGTTGCTCTAATGTTGGAATGTAGTCGTTATAATTGTATTTTTGTTATACAATCTATTTTTTCTAATATGTCAAAATGTTAAATGTTAATATGAATGGATTGTCTCTCTCCATGTGGATTGTGAATGGGTTGGGGCACCCCATACAAAGAAGGAAGGTTATTTCTTTTCTTAAACGTAATAAATATGATATAGTGTTTCTTCAAGAAATGCATCTGTCATTGCAGGAAGCTGAAAAATTTGGGAAGATATGGGGTGGACATGTTTTCTTTAGTGCTGGCTCAAGTAAGAGCAGGGGGAGACATTACATTGATAAGTAAACATTTACAATTCAAATGTCTCAAACAGATTAAAGATAAATTAAGAAGAGTCATTATTGTTTTAGCAGAAATTCAGGGGCAAAGTCTTATTTTGTCTAATATTCATGCACCTAACTTTCATGATCAGGGCTTTTTTATAGATCTTGAAGGGATGTTGCAAGCCACTGGCACCCCTCATGATATAATATTGGGAGGCGAATTTAATCTTTTGATGGACTCAGTCCTTGATCATAGTGAAGCAGAAGTGTGTAAGCCCCCTAGAGCAAAATTGACGCTTCACAGGATGTGTAAAAATCTTGGTCTTACAGATAATTGGAGACTTTTGAACCCATCTGGGAGGGACTATACATTCTTTTCATCAGTCCATAAAATGTATTCTAGAATAGATGCTGTCATTTGAAAGTATATCTTTTTTTAATGTTTTATTTATTTATTTTATTTATTTATTTTTATGTTCTAATTGTTGTTGACCACTGTAGTGCATGTTTGTGTCGGGTGGGGGGTGTGGGAGAATGTTCGGAGGGAGCTGTTTAATGTATATAATTGATTCCGTATTTTATGTTATGTTTGTATGATTTAAGTATGGAATCAATAAAAACTGTTAATAAATATATATATATATATATATATATATATATATATATATATATATATATATATATATATATATTTTCAATATAGTCAACCATGCTACAGTTAACTATGCTCCTCAATCTCTTAACAATATTTGAAAACATGTTGTTCCCTAGAGGTGCCATTGTTATCATTTGAAAGATACAAGTAGCTGCTTAAATCAGTGACCAAATTGATGTTTCTATTAGAGATATCATCTTAACCATAGCACCATTCCGATTTGCTTAGTCGCTGTGCTGTTCACTGTTGATCTCAGGCAAATGATGTCAACCTGCCCCTAGTCCCACCTCGGAGAAGTGAGAATCTTTACATGGTTCCTCAGGGGATCAGGCCTGTGGTGCAGCTCACTGCAGTTGAGGTAATACAATTACCCTACTGGTCATTACTACAATAAATAGAATTACTGCAAGTATCTCATTCATACTGTATGTTTTGACAGATCCTGGCTTGGGGTTTAAGGAACATGAAGGCATATCAGTTGGCTGCAGTGTCTTCCCCCAGTCTTATAGCTGAATGTGGAGGACAGACTGTTCAAACTGCCATTATCAAGAACATCAAGAAAAATCCCAACTTCCCTGGATCAGTCCTGTTCCTCAAAGTGGTACAGTACTTGCTTACCTAAAGAAACTGCACCAAAACGATGAAACTGCACAGCTAAAATAACTTGCATATAACAAATAAAGAGAGTTTTTGCCACCAGTGGCCTTAGTTTTACATTTTTGTACAAGCTATATTTTAGTCCTCCACAAAAGAGCACTCCACAATAAAGATTTGTGGTGCTTGCTAAGGCTAGCACCACTATTACTATTGCTCACTCTAGCAACCACCCAGAACACCTTTTCAACAGAATAGCCATGCACTATAACACCACTCAGAACTAACAACCACCTAGTAACACCCTAGCAACCAACCAGAACACCCTAGTAACCACCCAGAACACCCTATCATTGTGGTGGCTAGTTTTGCATGGGCAGGCAACAAAATCGAGTTAATTCATGACAACTCTCGGAAAGATATAGCTATGCTGCTACTGAGCAATTGACCCTTCACTAAGCCCCGCCTTAAAAGCGGTTCTGACCAATCCTGTCTTAGCAACTGTTGCCCTGCTGCCATTACTCTGACACATGTTAGCTATTTCCCAGTGACAGCCTATGGGAGTAATGTGTGTTTGAGTTCTTTTAAATTAGATTTTATCAAAATAATCCAAAAAACTTAAAACATGTTGTTGCTTGGTCATTCGTAATAGAGACAAGAGTTACCCACAGAGGTTACACGCAGTGTTTTTCTTTCTTTATTTTTAAATAATCTTAAATAAATCTGGAGAAGAGCATGTCTGGATTAAACTGTCAGCTCTCATTCCCAAATGAACATATAACATCTGCAACGACACCTACATTTGCTCCAAGGTAAATTAAAGCTAATAACTAAACGTTAATTCATTTATTTATTGATTCAAGTCATAATAAAAGCGATAGTAAATAAACAGTTTACAGCATTAAAATTTGTGTGTTATGAGACATTATAAACAGCTCTGTTCATATATACTAATGTTATTAGATGTGTAATCGCTATTAAATGAAGTTTTTCTCTTTTCAAGTGACTGTAATAATCATTTGCCTTGATTCTGATTTACAGTCTGCACAGTTTTCAATCAAATTACTGTGTAATTTAACAATTTCTTTTACAAAAAACATAAGATTATTATGCATTAAATGTCACGCGTGGTTCACGGCATTTTCCCATTCATTCCAATGGGGAGTTCTTGTCAGAGCAAGCAACTGTAACTAAGGGGGGGCGGAGCTTAGTGAAGGGTCAATTACGAACACTTGCTACTGCTACAACATTCACAGACATGCTGAGTTAAACATGTTGGCATGCTGCTGCACAATTAGACATACATACAGTCCCCATGTAACAGATCTGTGGTGCTGGGGAGGTGGAGGGTTTCAGAGAAAAAACTCTCACAGCTGCAGTGAAACCGGCTTATTTGCAAAACTGAACAATTTAAAAATTAGACGAAGAAAGAGTACACAAGTTGATTGGCTACCCAATGACATGTCAAAGGACCTATTAGCTTCCACCATGCAAGACAATTGGCTTAACATATCACATGTGAGCAAGCCGATTGGCTTACAGATAACAAGTTCAAAGAACCTATCAGCATTCTCCATGTAGAGTTTCATGCCTGAACTTTACTCATTTGTCTTCAAAGAGCATGTGTCCCTAGACTCTATAAATCTGAACTGCTTCAGGATTTAAAATGTGTTTTTAAATCAGTCACAGTGCACAAAATTAGGCCTAGTAAAAACACATACTTTAAGCATGTTGCGTTAGTCAATGGACCTTTGTTTTTTTGTTTTGTTTTTTGAAAAAACAGATCTTGAAAATGTCTCTCTTTTCAGCTTCTCCCAAAAGATGAGATGTATACTCCACCCATTGTGCTCAAAGTCATTGACCACAGGCCCTTTGGTCGAAAACCAGTTGTTGGACAGTGTACTATAGACTCCCTGGAGGAGTTCAGATGTGATCCTTACATAGGCACCACAGAGGTGGCCATGTCTGCCAGGGGTAAAATCACATTTCACAGTTTCTTTTTGTTTTTTGTTTTTTTGTTGTGTAATAAATAGTCTGGCAAGAACATAAATGTTTATGTTAAAACGTAAAACAAAAAAAAATTCAAACAATATTATTATTTGACTGTCAATGCATGGTTATAATTGTCTCTTATATAATTTATATGTCTCAGTGGCCATGATGACATCTGCTCCTAGAGATGTAATAATTGATATGGAAAACAGAATGCCCAGCGTTGCTAGAAAGGTACTGTGAACAGATTTGAATGACAGTTTTTTTTCTTCAGAGTAATTACACTGACATTTTCTTTGTAAACCATCATGATGGTTAGTAGTCTTTTTTCCAAAACTCCTTTCCAAATCCTTCTAAATTGCTTCCTCTCATAATCCACTTAGAATATTCCCACTGCCTACAGAAAAAACATTTACTGTAAAAAGATTTGTCTATCAGTTGACAGACTGTTACAGCATCTTAAGAATCCAGATTCAGATATATTATTTAACAATCTGTTGTAGGAAGAGGACACTGTGGACTGGTGGAGTAAATTCTATGCTTCCATTAACGATCATGAAAAGTGTGGACCTTATCTCCAAAAGGGTTATGACACCTTAACAGTGAGATTACATGCCTGCTCTTACCATCCTTTTAAGATGTCGGAATGCATACTGCTTATGTTTCAAAGTAGATAAGGTATGGCTATTGTTATTCAAAGTTGTTAAAAGCTTGAGTCTGTTTCAGGTCTATGACACTGAGCTTGAAGACGTTCCTGAATTCAGAGGGCTTACAGATTTCTGCAATACATTCAAACTGCAGAGGGGCAAGACTGAGGATGTGGCGGACGACCCTTCTGTGGTAGGAGAATTCAAGGCAAGTCTGTGCCATATGGTCATGTACTTTACAATGCCACAGCTATTCATAGAGTTTCCTCTGCTAATGAATTGAGTGGCTTTTTATTAGAGGTAGGAGTTTCCTCATAATTAAAGGAATAGTGCACCGAAAATGAAAATTCAAAATTAATCATATACTCAGCTTTATGTCATTCCAAACCCATATGACTTTCTTCCATCCATGGAACACTAAAATAGATGTTAGGCAAAATGTAAGCCTCATTCACTGTTCACTTTCACTGCATTTTTTTTCCCCATACAATGAAAGTGTATGGGGACTGAGGCTAACATTCTCCCAAACATCTCCTTTTGTATTCCTCTGAAGAAAGACAGTTATATCGGTTTGGAACCACTCGTGCGTAAATGAGTGAATGATGGCATGATTTTTATTTTGGGCAAACTCTCCCTTAAAGATCTGGGCTGCCAAAACAAAGTTTGTATGTATAATCCAAGTAGGATATAATTCACGGCCCCTCACCATATCCTCCACAGTTTTAGCAATAAATGCATTGTGTTAATATGCGTTATTAATAAAAATTGTGTATCCTTTCTTATATGCTACAATTAGAACTTTCCTGACCCAATACATCATTTATATGTTAAAAATATATTTATTTAATTTTTTTCAATTATTTGTCTTCTTTATCTTATTTATGTATACATTTTGGATGGTTTATACATATTTTTTTATTTTTTTATAATTTTATTTGTTTAATTTTTTTCCTTCACTTGTACTTGTCTTTATGATTGTATTCATACATTGTTTGATATTATTGAACATTTATTTAGAAAAAACTCCACAGTTTACCACCATTTGTGGACTTTTCAGACGGTCCCTTACATACCATAGGCAAATTTTCCAACTTATATCAATGTTAAATTGTGACGCTATCTGACCAGCTTAAATACGGGACGATCTCATATTTTATGGGATGGGTGGCAACCCTACCTATCATGGTTGAGACTAAGTGCAGGGCACTTAGTCACAGGTTTTTTTTGTTGGAACTGTTCCCCTACTTGTATACTGGTAATAATATAAACATTTTGAAAGCTAAAGTTGCTAAATGGCACATTCCCAAGTACAAGAGATTCTTAACAACTTTGAACAGTGGGAAAGGTGGGACAATTTTTGGCCAAAAAGGCATTGCACCAACAAAAGAGTGTAAAGGATATTAAACTGCCATCTGGTGGTAGCCACCTAGCTGATCTAGCTAATAATTAAAGGGATAGTTCACCAAAAAATGAACATTTTGGCATCATTTCCTCACCCTCATGTTATTTCAAACCATTATGACATTCTTTCTTTAGAGGAATACAAAAGGAAATGTTAATCTCAGTCACCATTCACTTTCATTGTATGGAAAAAAGACTGAAGACTGAAGCCAACATTCTGCTAACATCTCCTTTTGTGTTCCACATAAGAAAGCAAGTATTTCGAGCTTGGAACCACATGAGGATGAGAAAATGATGACAGAATGGTCTTTTTTCTTTTCTTTTTTTTTGGGTGAACCACTGTACGCCTTTAAGTTCCTCCTTCCTATTAGAAATATTGTAGCAGTTAGTCTATAGTAATGTGGTATGACTGTGTTCACAGGGGTCATTTAGAGTGTATCCCTTATCAGATGACCCCAGTGTCTCAGACCCACCTCGGCAGTTTAGAGTGTTGCCTGAGAGCTGCCCTCAGGAGTGCCTGGTCAGAATCTACATTATACGCTGTCTTGACCTACAGCCCAAAGACAACAATGGCATGGTAAGAGTCAACTGTAGCCATTTGAGAAGTAAAATAACAAGAGGTTTTTACATAACTTACAAAATATCACATATCTACATTGTGTTTTTGAATGGTAAAAGTTTGAAGTTTCGTATGTACCTACCCTTATTTTAGTTTTGTTTTTGTTTTTTTAGTGTGATCCTTACATAAAGATTTCTCTGGGGAAGAAAATTATTGATGACAGAGATCACTATAAACCAAACACCCTAAATCCAGATTTTGGAAGGTGAGACTATGGAGATATATGAAATGCATTCATGCACAGATCACTGCATATTTCTAAATTAGTCAGTGAGACTAACAATTATTTTATTATGATGTATGTTCATAGATTGTTTGAAATGAACTGTTACATTCCACAAGACAAGGACTTGAAGATTGCCGTCTATGATTTCGACTTGCTCAGTTCTGATGAGAAGGTTGGGGAAACAGTGATAGACCTTGAGAATCGACTTCTCTCTCGGTTTGGGTCACATTATGGCATCCCAAAATCTTACTGTGTGTAAGTTTTTATCTTATAATTGTGGACACTTTTTCATTGCAGTTTAATCATCTGATACATGTACCCTAAAGAGCTGTTCAGGTTGTAGTTTAAAAACCCAGAAGAGAATTTGCCATGGGTCCCCTCTGGATTTTCCTATGGGGTTTTATAAGGGCAGTTTTGGATTTATGAGTAAAATAAGGTCTTTGGTAAACAGTACTTTAAGATATGTGGACGTTTTGTTCTACAACATAAATTACACACAGTCATACCTCAGACGTATATTTTGTTTAGTAGGAACTGTTCCCCTACTGATGTACTGTATCATGTAATAATGTAAACATTTTGAAAGTTGCTAAAAGGCACGTTCCCAAGTACAAGAGATTCTTAACAACTTTGAACAGTGGGAAAATAATTTTGCCAGAAAGGCATTTCACCAACAAATGTGTATAAAGAATAAAGAATATTAGACTGCCATCTGATGGTAGCCATCTTGCTGATCAAGCTAATAATTAAAGGAATAGTTCACCAAAAAATGAAAATTTTGATTATATATGATTTCATTATAATGAAAAAAATACAACATACAGTAAATTACACACCGTCATACCTCAAACGTACATTTTGAGGCCGCCTTGTGTTTTTTTTTTTTTTTTTTAAGTTGCTTCAGTGTGGCTTCAAAATTCACATTCGCCTACAAACTGACGTCATGGCTAAACAGCTCTATAACTAGACCTATTTATGTACTGCTATTTGGAATATGTATGGAACAGATCTGGAGTGAACCAGTGGAGAGGCCAGCTCAAACCATCTCAGATCCTACAGAATCTGGCCAGGTTGAGAGGAATCCCTGCTCCTCAAATTGCAGATGATGGCAGTTTTCTGTGTTTTGGAGGACAAGATTACAGGCTATCTGAACTGGGTATGCTCCTTTAAACCATTGGATTTTACCTGGACCTAAAGATCATGCACATCTTAATTTAAATACTGAATATAAACTTAAGTATCTTTCTGGTACTAAATATAGGGACAATTTGCTGTCACATCAGGAATTGCCCCTGAGGGCAAATCTATAGGATATAAAATAAGTAAGGAGATGCATATTCATAAGGGTTTTTTGACACATCAAAGGATTTAAAAAAATAAAGAAAAACTTATAAAGGAAAAACAATTCTTAAAACCAAAAAGGAAATTCATGGAAAGTTCTATAGTGAATATGGGTTTTTCTAGTACAGTAGTTACTGTATGGTCAGCTCTGAAATATTTCAGGGGCTTGAAATTGCTAGAAAGTGAAATGTCTTTAAAATGATTAAAAAAAATCCTTATCCAGTAATCACAAAAATGTAAATTAATTGGTGTGGGAACCCTGATTTATTGCATTTCTACTTTTGTGCGGAACTTGGAGCAAATTTACTTTGCTATTTAAGAAATTGTATCATTGTAATACAATATATTTGTGGTGAAAACACTGGAAATGTTCTATTCTGAATATCATTTTGCTCATAGAGGCCAATAAAAGCATCCACCCACACTTGGGCCCAGCTAAGGAGCGAATCTGCCTGCATGTGTTGAGGAGGCAAGGCCTTGTACCAGAACATGTGGAGACTAGAACCTTGTACAGCACTTACCAGCCCACTCTCTCTCAGGTCAGTCCCATACGCCAAGCTCTTCTCATACATATATAATTTTGCAATGATTTTTATCACAGAAGTACTGTTTGTATCACCCATGTCTATATTATCTTCATAGGGTACAATTCAGATGTGGGTTGAAATATTCCCTAAAAACCAAGGTATTCCAGGACCGGTGTGTGACATCACTCCTCGCAAACCCAAAAGGTACTGTCTGCTTTTCTTCACATTGTAATTGTTACATTGTAACTTTTCTTCTAATTGTGCTGTTCTAATGTGTCTCTTTACATTGAAGATATTTCCTGCGAGCCATCATTTGGAATACGACTGAAGTCATCCTGGATGAAACCAGCATCACAGGAGAAAACATGAGTGACATCTATGTGAAAGGGTAATTGTTCTACTGATAATATTAACATGTATGAATATGGATGTCCATATGTTATTAATTTAATTGATCTACTGTTCAATCACTCTATTAATGGATTGTATCTTAATACAAATACATGCATTAGTTTTTATGGTAACACTTTAAAATAAGGTTATATACGTCAGCATTAGATAATGTGTTACGAATCATGCACTAATAATGAACAATACTTTTTAAAAGCATTTATTAATCTTGTTTAATGTTAATTTTTAAATATACTATTGTTCATTGTTTGTTCAGCTTTTAATATTAAAAATGTATTAGTATTTGTATAAATTAATATTAACCTAGATTAATATGTGCTGTAAAAGTGTAGTTCATCGATAGTTCTTTTTAACTTACTGTATGTTAATTTACAAAACCTTATTGTACAGTGTTACCATTATTATTTGAATTTATAGGTGGATGCCAGGTATGGAGGAGGACAAGCAGAAAACTGACGTCCATTACAGGTCTCTAGATGGAGATGGAAATTTCAACTGGAGATTTGTCTTTGACTTTGATTACTTGCCAGCAGAACAGTTGTGCCTTGTGTCTAGAAAGGTTAGTGCTTGCAAAAGCGTTGTAACAAAAAAGGCTTTTATAAAATGCTTTATTCATTAATAGCTACAATGAACCCAATGTGTATTGATATCCAGGAACACTTCTGGAGTCTTGACAAAATGGAGTTCAGGATCCCTCCCAAACTGATCATCCAGATCTGGGACAATGACAAATTCTCCTTGGATGACTACTTAGGTGAAAGTTCTGGATTCAAACCAACATATGAAGTCACCAGACTTTATGATTCCCTCTAGAAAGATTATTCTTTTGTAGCACACACATTATTGTAATTAGAAATCACTTGCTCAATCATATATCTAATTGCACGGCTTTCTCAAATAGGTACAGTGGAGTTGGATCTGCTTCACCTTATCCCTCCTGCTAAGACCCCTGAAAAGTGCTCTTTAAGCATGCTAACACATACAGGCAAGAGCCTTCCTCCTACATCACTCTTCTCTCAGAAGTCAGTGAGAGGCTGGTGGCCCTGCGCCATGGAGGAAGATGGCAAAAAAATCCTGGCTGTGAGTATAACTTTCAAGCATGACACATACATGCATAGTGCACCGTAAGTTGATTTCGCTAAAGACCCTTCACTTTGTGTTAGGGTAAAGTGGAGATGACTCTGGAAGTGGTGGAAGAGAAGGAGGCTGATGAGAGACCAGCTGGGAAAGGAAGAGATGAACCCAACATGAACCCTAAACTAGATCCTCCAAAGTATATTATGTGTTTTGAATATCATATTTTGGTCATTCATTATCATGCCTGATATGATGATGTGACAGTAATTGTAATGTGTTCCAACAGCCGTCCAGATACGTCTTTCCTTTGGTTCACAAATCCATGTAAGACCATGAAGTTCATCATATGGCGCAGATACAAATGGCTCTTCATTGGACTCAGTATTCTCATACTGGTGATCCTCTTTCTTGGAATACTCTTGTATTCCTTCCCTGTGAGTCTTTTTCTTTTATTATTACAAGTAATTTCATTCAAATTTCGCTTCTTGAAGAACCTGCACGAATCACTTCATCATGTGCTTTGCCTAAAGTCTTTCATTTTATTCTTTCAGAACTACATCTCCATGAAAATTGTGAAGCCATTTTAGTTGAATTTCAAAAGTGATTAAGCAAACTTGCCCTGGGACACAGTAAATGTTGAACCTGTTGAAGTTCAGTTTTATGTATTTCTTCTTTTTTTTTTCTCTCTCTCCAAAAAAATACTTGAATGAAAAATCTACTGCAATTGCTATTTTTTTCTCCTCTGTGGACTTCGCTGGGTTGACGGTTTACAGCGCTGCTTGAAGTTACACTGTGTTTGTTTGATTTCTGATAGCCAGCTATGTTTATTTTCTTTGTTAATATGCAATTTTTTTTATTAAAATACAAATTTATCGCAATGGTAACACTCACAAAAAGGTCGTATTTGTTAACATCAGTTAATGCAATAGTTAACATGAACTAACAACAAACAATACGTTTACAGCATCAATTCATCATGTTTAATGTTACTTTCAACATATACTAATACATTTATTAGGACTTTTGTTATTTAATGCAATATGAACTTACATGAACAAACACTGAACATTAGTGAATTTATAAATGGACATTATTCATATTTGTGATCAATAAATGCTGTAAAATGTTTTACTATTTATTATTAGTTCAGGATACCTAATGCATTAACTAATGTTAACTTATTTTAAAGTTTTACCATTGCAATATTTAGCTTTTGTAGAATTATGAGATTTATCCAGTGCATAAAGTAGAATTTACCATTTACAAAATCACTTGCCATTTTCTATGATAATTTTAATGTATCTATTCCTTTGTTATTCATTATTCATTAAAAAATATTTATTGTATTTTTTGTGTTTTCTTGTATCTTGTAACCCGAATATAAGCTGCCTCTTTAGATCACATTAATGAAATACATTCAGTTAGATAATGTTATTAATTGTATTGATAATGCAAATTAATTATTAATACCAAGTAAAAGCTTACTTTCCTTACTTACGCCAAGTCTCCTTTCGTGAAAGGCTGATAAAAGGACGATTCTGATGGTGAAGGAGATACAAACTAATAAATTAATTGATACTATTAAACGGAAGGGGGCGCAAGACTGCCCAAAGTGACAAAACGTTAAAAAAAAATAATGTCAGTTCAACTTGCAGCACAATGTTTTGATCCATCAAAGGTATTTTCCTCTGTGTAAAATATGTTTAAAAAAATATAACTTTCATGAACACATATAAATCCACATATTAAGATTATGAAAGAACCCGCTTTCTTTTTTGTTGAACTTGAACTCAAGAAAGCGGCTTCCATTTTATCACGTGACACGAATCTACCCAATCAGCGGGCAACTTCATGTTCCGGAAGTGATGCTTTGCCTTTACTAGCTCTGCTTTCTCCGTATTTTTCTGTGTGTTGATAAAAAGCAAAAGCCTTTGCATAAATAGGTGTTGTTTTCCCGACCGCAGGAAAAGAGCTCGAATATGTGTGCGAGCTGCACAGGGATACGAAGACAAAGCAAAAAAGAGTGCAAGTATGATTGTTTGATCCGTGATCAAATAAATGACTTACAGTATATCAGCCTGTTTTGAACACAAATATTAGGATAAAGTATTTAAGGGCTGTTACAATTTTTGTAGCAATAATAATGCCAAATAGCGCGTAGTTATAATGTATTAGAACTGAATGCGATATATGGATTGGTGTTTATATTTTAAGGCTCCAGTTTACTGATAGACATACTGTAGATGTGTGTTGTAGTTAAGTTAATATGTGCTCTGATGACGAAGATCTGGATATGAGAGATTAATATGAATCCATCTAAGAAATAAATACAATATATTTAGAAAGATCTTCGAGGCTGATATTAGTCTAGAAATTCATGCATACCCTGACCTGCCTTTTGTTAGCACTCAGTTCACAACAACAGAGTGAACTTTCTGTAAACCTTATATAAACACACAACTCTCCTTCCTAACCAAACCCATAATATCTGTATAATAGTTTAGATTAAAAAAAAAAAGATGCTGTTTTGACAGATTGTGAAGTTAAGAAGAAATAGAAAGTGAAAGCACACTTTTTTCTTTTTTTTTTCTTTTTTTGAGATATGGAACAACTTTAACTTCCAATTTCATTTCTGTGATCACTTTGCTTATGACAGCAGGTAATTTGGCTCCAAGTGTGTTTACGATGAATATGGATGAATCTAAGAAAGATCTGAACAGGTAAATGGATTTTACTGTTATTTACTTAATTGTTTAAATGGGTGACAGATTCCATCTGAAGCAGCCAGTGTTTCTTTTCTTTGCCAGCCATGTTGATGGTGATGATACAAAGTCTGAGGATGCAAGAAGTGATCTCCACAAGTCTTTTGAGTGTGAAAATAAGGACAATGTTCAAGCAGCCATGAAAGATAGCGATAAACTGTGTGACTTTACAAGAAAATGTAAGGAGCAGGATGACACTAAGCTGGACATAATACAATCCTCTTTGCCAAACTGTGAAATGGACTCAAAGGGCATCAGAGATGCCACTGTCAGTGATGATGCAGCCAGTCAGTTAAAGCCAAGCAATGGAGAAAAGGCCTCTGAATCAAAGTCACCGGATAGCAAGCTAACTTGCACGACTACAGAAATAATAAAGACAAACCTCAGTTTATCGCTAAATGCAAGCGACACACCTTGTACAGATGTGGAAATGATGAGCCCAGAGAGCCCACCATGCATAGTTTCTCTGCCCAGCAACTCGGGGAAAAATGCCTCTACTTGCCTTGACTCGCAAGGGTCTTGTTTAAGAGTTGGTCCAATGGTGGAGTCCAAACCCCCAATCCCTAATCCAGAAGCTGTTGACAACATTAAAGACAAATCTAAAGTGACAGACATGGAAACGGATAATACAGAGGGGCAAAATTCTAGTGCTGGTGCTTTTGTTCCTGTAAATCCTGTTAAGGATGAGCCTAACTGTAACCAGACACAGACAACTGCTTCAGCAAGGTAGTGTGTTTTCAGACACTTTGCTGTGTATTTAATCCAAAAATGACAATTCTGTCCTTATTTACTTACCCTCCTGTCATTTTAAACCTCTATGCTCTTATTATAATTTTTTTTTATATGGAGCACAAAAAGTCAGATGGATAATTCTCACATTTTCGGGTTTGAAACGCATAAGTAAACTATTGCAGGGTAAACATCTATAGGAGTGAATGGGAGATCACAGCAAATATTAGTTTTGCTTAACCGTTTGCTCGAACAGCAAAAGTAAAAATTCACGGTTTTGTTACCATTACCATATTTCCATGTTTCCAAAAAATAAAGAGTGCTGGATTATGGAAGTCAGAAAGATGCCAAATTTACTGTCACTCTCTCAGCAGCTGTATTAGAAACCCCATCACAGCTGTGGTAACTCATATTTTTAAACAATTACAGGGTAATATATCACAAAGCATAATATTATAAATGTACACTAAATAATAAAAAAATATAAATTATAAAAAAGTTTGCTAGATTTATGCTGTTAAATAAGGTAGAAACATGTCATCACAGTCTGTGAAAAGGGTCCATTTGGAAGAATCTTTGTCCAACTCTTTTCCATACAACAACAGTTTGGTGTGATAATTTCTGTCAAGCTCCAAAAAAAAAAAAAAAAAAAAAAAGCACTATAAAGTAGTCAACTTGTTTCAGAATATTCCAAGTTTAGGAAGCTATTCGATAGCTTTGTGTGAGGAATATTCTGAATTAAGTTGTTATTCACTGATAATCTCTGATGTGTTCACAACAATGAACTGTCATATGAAAATGGGCTGTGTAAAGATTCTTCAAAAATTCTCCTTTTTTATGTTTCACTGGGGGGAAAAAACAGCATAGAGGTTTCAAACTACATGAGTAAATAATGACAGAATATTTGCAGTATTTAGGGTGAAATATTACTTTAATTTTGAAAGGGCTTGAAGCCAAATCATTTGGAAACATGATATAAACACCATAATTAATATCATCATAATGCAAATAGCATAATTTTTTCCTTCATTTTAGTGGGCAAGTGTTGGCTGAGCAGAAAAAGAGGAAATGGCTTGGAACCCCAGTAGAGGAGTTTAGAAGAATGCCTCAGTGTGGAAAGCCCCTGCCACACCTCAGGGTGACAGACAGTCACAGAGTACTCATCAGGGTAAGCCATGGTTTCCACAGCACTCCTCAGAGACACTGTGATGTTCTCGGCCAGCGCCTTAGGGCATCCTGTCAGTGTGAGTCTAATCGGTGCCCACACACCATAGAACTCAGTGTTTGGATATTTTATTAAAAGGATTTTGACTGAAGTGATGGATAAAACTTCTAATGGCCCTAAAGAAATATTTTTTCCCATCACAATTGCGAAGTATATTATCAAGAATTTGAGAAATGGTAATTTATCTGTAGTAGACTAATTTCATTTTTAAAATTACAATTTTTATAAGTAGCCAAAAAAAAATTGCCATCTTTTGCAATGACATCCTGACCTGTCTATGAAATTGTTTGTAGTGATTCATAGGAGAAAGCATAGTTGTAAAAGCCTGTTAAATTGATTCGAAGTGTCTCTGGTTTATAGACAGACCTGCTAAAAGAAGGTGAAGTCCCCGTTCCCTACCCAAGCAAATTCAGAGATTCCTGGGATGATATGACTGTTAAGATGCCTTGTTCAGAAAAGAATCTGTTTCCTGTGGAGAATGAGGTGACCTCTTCTTAAATGAATCTTTTAATCTTTAAAAAAAAAAAAATGTAATCTTAAATTAACAAGTGCTGTCTACATGCCATAGAATATTAATGTGACTGGAATTTCCTTTCGGTCAAAATGGATAAATTGCATTGAATTTGTATTATATATGGGACTAGACTTATGTTGACTGGCTGGTGATATTTGTAAAGCTTAATATGAATTGATTAATTATGCTGCCTATGGTGTGTCCCTTTTTCCAGGATGGAAGTAGAGTGCAGAGTCGATGGGAGCTGATTCGTTCTGCTTTGCAAGGTGGATGCAAAAGTTCACTTGATATTAGGGTAGGTGTTAATATGTTTGGTGTAAATCTCTGGAGAACTTCAACATATGCACTGTCAAGTGGCAAAATGTGAAGATACAATTTTGAAATGTAAGAGTTATGCTATCTGAATGAGTGTAAAAATACCACCAGATAGTGGGAGAATTGCTTCAAAATGTGTAGGATCCCTTGTTTTATGTGTACGTTTTGTTATGATATAAATCTTGTACTTTCAACAAAATGATAGTATTAAGTTCTGTTCATGTGATTCAGTGGTTTTCCTTGCCTTAGATATCAAAAGCTGAAAATTGAAATTAGAATATTTTAGTTGTTAGATTTATTATACATGGTAGATGGTATGATTTTATATATATATATAAGAAATAAATCAATTTTTTAATCTCCAAAATTTTACAGGATGCAATATTGAGTTACAACATAGCACATGCTAAAAGATGGGACTTCACAGCTTTGAATGTTCTCTGCACTGAGGTAAGGCATAACAAATTTTTCAAAAAAGCAGATTGTCATTTTCCTTTTGAGCGAACTTTTTTCAGAGATGACCAATGAAATGGTGTCCATTTGTATTTGTGCTGATATTTCACCATGTGTTAAATGAGCATGGAGAAGCAATTGACACACTCCATCTGGGTGTAGTTCAAAGTGTCCCAAATATATATGCAGATGGTTGATTTGCATTTGATAGTGTCATTAGTGGAAATGAAATTAGAAAGTAATAAATTAAATCTACAACTTGCTCAAATCACTAATGAGTTTGAACAAACTAAACTTGAGCGGATATTGAGTTTTTCTGTTTAACAACATCAAATTATGCTTGGACAGTAAAAGAGATTTAAAAAAAAAAAAGTGTTATGAATAGGTGGAGAGCCAGTTTAATTGACAATCCTAGTATAAACATAATATTACAAATAAACCTCTTTTCATGATGCAGTTTTGACTGTCTGTATTATAGTTGCGGTACAGCTGCTGTAGAATTAAAGCCCTAATATTGTTGCTCTTATGAAGTGAGAGAGAACCAAGTCCTTAAGTGTGATTTCTTGCAATGTGTCACATGGGACCAGAAGGCCCCATGGTACTACAAAAGCTCCCTGATTGTGTAATCTGACTGGTTTGAATTTACTGGCACACCAAAGGCATTACACTCTTCAGTCAGAGAAGAAGCAGGTTAGTCTCCAAGTGGATGAGCACCAAGCAGTCCGCGTCTGCCCCTTCTGCTAGCTAGTCCCTGGGGATCTTTTTGCATCCAGCACTAGTCAATTAAGACAGAGGTGGGCACATCAGCATAACGAGCAGCAGCTGGCAGAGGAAGGCTAGGGAGATGAGGGCCCTGTTTACTGCAAATAAACACACTCAGCAGATGGGCCACAGTCTTGCATATAGCCAGAAGCTAGTCTTGATGGTGGGCCTAATAGGAAGATGACTTGCGAGCACTTGAGGTTGAATACTCTTATTCTGCAAAGAGCTGGACCTAAATGGGGGCCCGTTGGCTGCTTTTTTGCCTTAGTAGTTCTTTTGCATCTTGACTTGCTAGTTTGGTTCATCATTTTGGAATTTTATTAAGCAGTGTGGGCTGAGAGAAGCAGTCATACAGCTTATGCCCAGATTTTGTTTTAGCTTTGGTTTCTGCAAATGACAGTTTTTAAATTACATGTATGTCCCATCTTAGATTAATAGTCAAAAGCCATTTCTACACCACCGTGCTGTTCTTATGTTTATGAGCTTCGGCCAAGACTTCAGGATTTTTCTTCCATGCTTAAATGATTTGGTAGAATAATCTTAGACCGGTTTAAATCAATAGCAGCCTGTATCTTTTCATGGCTCTATCCAATTTAATTAAACAGCCATTAAATCTATAAGAGTCCAATCAAAGCCATTAGCAAAGTGCACCTCATTCTAATAAAGCATGCTTGTTTGGGCCAGCTCCTTAAACTGTCACTTAAGAGCTTGAGCTGTGCTTTTTCTCCATGTTCCTCAGTGTTTTTTTAATTTCTCAACTGTTCCTTTAATCATTTTATTACTGCACAAATGTTTTTGGTGAGCATACATCAACCCTTCAGGGCTGTGCCCACTGTTTTGAAGCATACCATAGAGGTGACGAAATCTCCTCATGAAATAGCTTGCCTACATTAAATACAGTCTTATATTGTATATGTTCTCTTTATTTGTTGTACTGAATTAATGTGATGTCGTTTACATTGCTTGCAGCTGTAGTTAAGTATGCCGGTGTCACACATGCATGCTTTCCCCTGTGTAATGGTTATTTATGGATCTGTTCTAGTGCTCTGTCATTAAATTGTGTAGGCGAGAGTATTATTAAATATTCCCAATATTATATAAAGTTCCCAATGTCATGGAAATCCTAGAAATATCAGGGGATTTTAAAATTTTGATTTCTAGGTCAGGAAAAAAAATGGGACTTAATACAGTCTTAAAAGGTCATGGAAATTTCAGTAGTAAATACAAATTGTTGCAGTTTAATTGGCTCTAAAATATTTCATGTGCTAGAAATTGCTCTTTGTATGTGCATTTTCAATAAAATGATTTTTTACAAATCTATACAGTAATCATGAATGACTAGAAAGTCATGGAAATGTGTGGCTCATATGGTATGGGAATTCTGTATGTAGATCTTTGCAGTATTATGCTATATAATTTTGAGCAGAAACATTTAAATGCTTTCCTGCAATTTTGTATATGCTAGCTCTTTAGTTCCCTTTATCATCAACAGAGGGCACTGGTATATCAGACTAGAGAGCTGGCAAGTGATTTTCATTGTATGAAATTAAAAGAAATATAATTGAACAGCGGTCAGTTGACAACAGTAGGACAGTTCTGAATTGTATAGAGAGCAATTCTGAAGGATGTGTGCTTGCAATGGACTGCAGGTCAAAACTGTAAGTTTTACAGGAAAATATAGATTCCAAGATCACAGGACCACATAACACAGGGCAAAGAATCATAGAAACCTTGGAAAATATCAGGGAATTTTAAGTTTGTAGTATATTTATTATTATTATTATTATTATTATTATTATTTGCAGGTCTGGAAAAGGCATGATATTTTTAAAATCTTAAGTTATGGAAATGTATGTTGTGAATATTTTCTTTTTTTTATGCTTTGCTCTAAAATAATTTATTGGCTAGATATTGCTATTTGTAAGTGCGTCGATTGCTCACAAGCCAGCCGGCATAATAGCATCTATCTTTCCATTTATGGGAGCTGCCTGAGTGACTAATTGGATGACAAATGCTCAACAAGTTCATAGCTGTTTCCTATGGGCCACATAGTGGTCTTCCTCAAGGGGAGTGAGGGATAGGAGTTCAGAAAACTGAATTGTCTGTTGAGCCACTTGTTTTTGTCTTTATCTTATTGGTGACATTTGTACACTTGATGATCATTGAAATTTAGTAATTTCCAGGATTGGTACCTGACATACAAATGGAAATCCACTCAAGAATTCTCTGTAAAATATAGATTTTTTTAATCCATGTGTTAAAAATCCTTGTGTAGTCACAAATGGCTATAAAGTTCATGGATAATCACTGGTAAAAAAAGGAACCTTGATCATTTCAAATATAGGTGTTTATATGTATAATCTGGTGGGTGTTGCATTTTCTATTTCATTGCAACCATATTTACCCATGCTGTAGCTCTATACCATCCTTATAACATGTGGAAATTGAGAGCCGCTCTGACGTATTAAAATTCTGTCTGTTAACGCTGGACTCCAATAATTGTCACAGAGTGAACGGTCTCTGCGATTTTGATTGACAACAGCAGTGTAATGGCTATGGAAAGAGGCAAAATACACATTTGAGGCTGTCTTGTCATAAATTGTGGCTGAGATTTAGCCCTACCCTGAAATGAAAGTGTCAGAGCCGTGGGTTCTGATAAATTCACGCTGCTGGCTCAGTGCACAGAACTCAACTAGCCCTTCTCAAACGCCTTTGCATCTGCAACCCTCATATTTCACTGTCTCTGAAGGGAGGGAATTCCGAGCAACCATCATACAGTGTGTTTATGGAAGCATATTGACCAGCTTAAGAGTGCAAATAAATAAGTCAAACTGTTAGCGGAGCTGGTTGCACAAGGACTGCCTTTGGACATGCTTTACTCATAAGACATTAATTAGACAATTGTAGTTACAATTAAACTTCGACAACATTTGGATGACAATACAATTCAATTTTCTTTAGTCTTGCATAGCCAGACCTTTGACTAAACAGCATAAAAGGTCTGGTCCACTTATTCTGACCTAAAACTGCCCACTTTGATAGTTTGAGACAGTCTGATGGACATGAAAATCAACCAATCACAAGTTTTGTTTTTATGTGCCATTTAATGCGTTTTTATCTGTAATAGATTATGCCAAAATAATGAACAACATGGAAAATATAGTTCAAATAATGGTGCGGCAGTCTCTGCGAACAGTTTTGCTGAAAAAAAAAACTTTATAAGTGATTCGCTCTCAAGTTATTAATTCGTCCTCAGAAGCGTTCAAAGGATCAACCTGGTATCTTTTAAACAAGACTTTGTTTCGAGGCGTAATGATAAAAAATATAAATCTCTGTGTCCTTAAGCCTTGTTCATACCGCCAGTGACTTTGTTGCTGGATGTCGCTAGTCTCTGTGCTGTGAAATCGCTAGTGGGCGTTCCTAATGCTATCGCTTTAATGTTATCGGTTGACTGTAGAACTGGCCATTGCTTTAGAAATTCTGATCACAGATGAGGCATATTGCTGGTAAAACTTAAATCATTCTAATTTGACAAGGAATCAGTTTTCAGTACATTCTGCATGGGAGAATGTTTTATATAACCTGCAGCAGTGCTCATTGCATCATATCATTATCAAGACGAACGATCTATCAAAATATTAATCAAACTCACTCAGAATGCCGACAGTATCTGGCACAGTTTCAATGCATTTTTTTTATTATATCCATGTATTTGATTATAGACGAATGATACTGAACACTGAAATCCCTTACAACATAAATTCTCTCTTCTCAGTCTTGCCTGCAATTGACACCAGTATGTCACAGGAGAAGGATGACATGAGCTCCACTGCCTTCATTCCTGCTGGTAGTCATTTGCAAATATGTAAACATTTCTCAACTTTGCCATATTACTCGCCACACCCACATCTTGTCGCCAACGGTCACTGTCGCTTGTGCCACTGGAAGCCGCTCTGCTGTCATTGAAAATTAATTAGATTGTGTCACTGGTGGTGTGAATGGTGCTTTACTCTTGGAAATTGTGTAAAGCAAGCCAATCAGGTTAGAGTTTGCCAGATACAGAAAGTGCTGTACAGTTTTAGGTGCAGCATGCATCAGAAAACCAGCAAATGGACTGTGGGCGATTTTGGAGTTTGTCTTCTGAGGCTGAGGCTACATTTTCTTTCCTTTTGGGTCTGATTTATGCCTACACACCCCTGTGTAAAACACTGAGAAAGTCTTTCAAAAGAAATTCCTAACAATAATTGATTTATTATGTACATGTAAAACAGTGTCAATAAAATCTCAGATGATTATTTCAGTTTTATACTCTAACAAATCAACAACAAAATAATGATCGTGTACACCCTAAGATCTCTTATTGGTTGAGAGATGGAGATTGTAGTGTTAATCTATGGGGTTCTGGTTGGGCAGGATAAGGGGGAATGAGGGCGGCACTTTGATTTAGTGAGATCTAACTCCTGCAACCTCAGCTCAGACCCATCGGGCCTGTCAGCTCTACTCACTCATTAGACCCAAAGGAGCACTTTACGATTCCAAGCAAGTCATTACTTATGACAGCATTTAGTCAGGCCTCCTTTGCAGGCATATAAATGCTCCTTGGTTAAATTGTCAGACAAGGCTTCCAGCCAGAAGAGCCCTGCAATGTCTCTCCTTCCTCAACCCATTTGCATCTGTTCCAGGAATCCCATTTAATCAGCTGAGCACGCCCCGTAACCTTGATGAAATGGGCCCATGACTGAGCACGCTGCCAATTGCAGCCAATATATTTGTAAATACGTGTGTTGTAAATCTGTGTGATGATAAAACAGTAGCATACTTATTTATTTAAGGTTGCTGAGCCAGCCTGTGTGGTTTTGACACCCCCGGCTTCGTATGGAATATTGCCTGATCAGAGATCTATGGTGTCAGTAGTTCGCTGTATTTCATGATGAGAAGTGCACTGAGGGCTTTCTCACTCGTCTTTATTTCTACCTCAGTGATGTCCTTCACCTGTGGGAGCTCCACTAATATTGCACCATTACGTTTTTTTATAACCTCTGCACAATAGATCAAGCTTTGTTACTGCCTCTCCGGATATGAGTGGCATTTTGTTCTTACCACACTGACAAACCAAGAGGTTTTATTTATGAAGCTCCGTGAATTCAGTTTTGTGGAGGCCCGAGGCAATGGAAAGAGATAAAACGATTGCTGTAATTGCCCATCAGAATTCTACTAATAATGTTTAAACTGCATTTAATGTGATCAACCTGCATTTGATGCATTTATGTAGCTCAACTGGCTCTGGCAACATTAAGGTTTTGGGTTTGATTCCCAAAGAACACACATACTGTACTGATAAAATGTATAGCTTCAATGTACTGTAATTTTGCCAAATGCATTGATTTAAATGAACCAATGTGCTTGAAGTGTTTATGTTCTATGCATTTTATTTTTCAAATGCTAAAAGCAACCTGCTTTGTTGCTGAGAGCCAGCAGCCAAGGATGCTAATAATTTAGTTCACCTATTGATGTCATCCTGACAGCATGACGTCCAATCATTTTGATTTATCTGACACTTGAATAATGCTCTTTATGACAAGTCGACAGCTGGGTTCAAGTGTCTTATTCAGCAATATGGCTCTGTTTTCTGACAGTTGTTTTCCATTAAATGGTGTTTTAGGAAAGGGGAAAAAAGGCCTCAGGAAAAGAGAAATGCATGCAGAAAAAGGTTCATTATTTATTCTATTTTGTAGACC
The DNA here is from genome assembly GCF_019703515.2 of Myxocyprinus asiaticus. Taxonomy (NCBI): domain Eukaryota; kingdom Metazoa; phylum Chordata; class Actinopteri; order Cypriniformes; family Catostomidae; genus Myxocyprinus; species Myxocyprinus asiaticus. Next base: position 29,462,189 of record NC_059366.1, read on the forward strand.
GTTGACATTTGAATTTGGTTTTTCATGAATATTATTTTGAGTACATAACATCGTAATGCTGTCAGCCTTTAATTGGTAATGGTCAATTGTATGAGTTGTTCTCTGAATGAAGGTATCACTGCACTGAAGGCTTTCATAAGATTGAGAGACGAATTCACCAAACAGTTTTTTGCAAGGGCAAACCTGCGTCTTATTCATTAACCCATGAAATCCATTTTACCTGGGCACTAAATGTGCTGCCTGATATAGTGCTGCACTATATTGAAATTAAGTAACTGTCATGCTTTTACACGCAAACACGCCTCCTTTATTTACAAATTAGCCTTATTATAGAATGTACATTATTCACAAAACTATGTTGCTCTATGAAGTGAGTTTTACTTAAGAGAGATGTTTGTTAGCATTTTCTATGTGATCATGACAGCAGTTATTTATCAAATGATCAAATTATGAAAAGAGCATTAAAACTGGGCATATATCCAGAAATCTAATGCAGTGTAGTCAAGCGTACTGTTATGTTTTTAAAGAGCCGATTCAGGTGCCTGGATTGCAGTGTTGGCGTGATGCTGTACAGTCTTGGTAAAAAATGACAGATAATAGTAGTCTGCTACTTCCTTCACTGTGCCACTTGCGTTCAGCAAAATATTTTGGATTTGCATTATTCCTTTAGTGAATCAGGCACTAAAACAATGCAGACAGCATGTGCAATTAAATGCCGCTATTAGTGGGTGCAATTGAAAAGATTTGTTTTATTCATTTCTGTGTTGAAACCAAATTAATGATCTGTAGCAGATCCACGTAGATAACAAACACATGTCAATTAATCCATGAGTAGTATTACACATATATAACTGATTTTGGCACTATAGTCATTCTGTAAAGCCAGAGGGGAACTGGGTCCCCCAGCTGAGTCTGGTTTCTCCCAGGTTTTTTGTTTTTTTTTTCTCTCCATTAACTAGCATGTTATGGACTTTTCAGTTCCTTGACACGGTTGCTTTTGGCTTGCTCTTTGGGGGCCTATTGCATGCTGAAAGCAAGTTTCAGTGAGACTGCTCAGTGAGGTCTTTAAAGGGATTCTGTAGTTCACCCAAAAATGAAAATGATCTTATCATATTGTATAAGGTTTCAATAAGAAGGAAGTGGGAGCCAGGGTTGGAGTCCACGTAAGTCGGGTTTTATTCTCAGCGTTTAACTCAAAATTTTCTTTACAGCCAGTCTCTTTTTCTTTGCATACACAGCTTCAATTATTCAATTATTAAAAACTTCAGTTCATCCACAAATAGCTTTTCAGCATAGGGCTTCAGGGTGTGTGTGCGGCTCGGGCTCTCTCTGTCTCTCTGGCATTCCGCTGGCCTTTTTAAAGCCTGTCTCCGCCGTCCCTGAAATGAGACATGTGTTTAGCATCAGTAATCACCATGTGATGGCTCTTACCGCTTCCTCTCTCCCCACTGACAGACACACGACCACATCCCACTCCACACATATACTCACCCTCATGCCATCCCAGATGTCCATGACTTACTTTCTTCCGCAGCACACAAATTAAGATTTTTATTAGAATATCTCAGCTCTGTAGGTCCATACAATGCCAGTGAATGGTGGCCAGAACTTTTAAACTCCAGAAATCATATGAAGGCAGCATAAAAGTACAATCCAAATGACTCCAGTGGGTAAATCCATATCTTCTGAATCAATATAATAGGTGTAGGTGAGAAACAGATCGATATTAAAGTCCCTTTTTACTGTAAATTTCCACTTTGGCTTTCACTTTTTTTTTTCTTTTTTTTTGTGATTTGCATTTTTCGCCAACCCACCAGTCGGCGCTGGCCAAAGGTGGGGATTTGTAGTAAAAAAGGGCTCAAATATTGGTCTCACCCACACCTATCATATCAATTCTAAAGATATAGATTTAACTAATGGAGTCTTATGGATTAATTTTATGCTGGCTCTGTGTGATTTTTGAAGATTCAATGTTCTGGCAACCATTTTCTTGCATTGTGTTGACTTCAGATATTCTTCTAAAAATTCACATTTGTGTTCAGTAGAATAAAGAAAGTCATACACATCTGGGATGGTGTGAGGGTGAGTAAATTATGAGAGAATTTTCATTTTTGGTTGATCTATCCCTTAAAGTATTTAAGTTGTTACAGCAAAATTTTCTGTAAAGTTGCTTTGAATTTTTATTTTTATTTATTTTTTATTGTGAAAAGCGCTATACAAATAAAAATGACTTGACATGTAACCTCTTTTACAGGGTCTGGAGAATTGTGATGTGCAGTATCTCTTTGATGTTACATTGCCAGCAATGGTAAAACTGACTTTGAATGCGCCCAAGATTTGCACCCAGGTAAGGAAAACAACACACAAAGTGTATACACAAAAGCATATGCTTTCCTTCACAGGCTGGTACAGACACTAAGGTTTTAAGTAGAAGTAGATAAATAATAGTAATCATGTCTGGCTGGTGAAGGTCAATGGGACCCAAGTGCTGCAGTGTAAAACCAGTGGCTGGTGAAGGACACTTCCACATGAGCAGCAGCAGCCTCATTAAGACCCGAACTAATGATTATGTTTACATGGACACCAGAAAGCGGGTTATTGCGAGAAAGCAGCGTTCTTGTTTACATGCACTGTTTAAGCAGCGTACTCTTTACTCTTGTAAACATGCAGCTGGCTCAGTCAGTAAGCAGCTTTCTCCAGAGCAACGTAACTTCCCCACGATGCTTGTGTAAATAACAAACATGGTATCCGAGGAAGACTTCACTATTTTATTTTCTGTTGCTTCTTTTTATTTCCAGATATTCCAGAGTTGTTGCTGTGTTTGTTTCCTTACCTTTCTATCGCAACCTGCAGTGGAAGTGTGCTGCAATAGGCGGGTTTCACTTTACGTAAAACTCAGGGATTCCTTTACGTAAAACTCGGGGATTCTTCGAGCAGAGCTACACATGCTGGGTTGGTTGTCACAGAAAAATTTGCTCCAAGCTCAAGAGAGACAAAGCCGACTCTATAATAGGGGTGCCCAGCTACGGAAATTTGCACCGGGAGACAAAGTCCTTGTATTACTGCCCACGTCGAGCTCAAAATTAATCGGCAAGTGGCTAGGACCCTTTGAGGTTACACGGCGAGTCGGGGATCTCGATTATGAGGTTAAACGAACGGATCCAGGGATTTGACAGCCCCTTACGTGAACGTGAGGGGCCATCGATATTTTACAGTGGTGTTTATAAATGGGTGTTTTATAGTGTATGTGCTTTTCCCACTGCACTCCCTGAAATGTTTAGTTGACTTGTTGTTGGGCACCATCCTGACGTTTTTTATCTGGTCTGTTCCACGCACATGTACACTCTTCAAAAACCTGTTAGAATGCTGTGTATGTGTTTACATGGTCACATAAGCAGCTTTCTCCGGGAGAAACCTAGTTGCTTTCCTTTAATCCCTTAAATGGTGTAAGGAAATCAGCGTTCTAGTTTACATGACATTTCAGAATGCCGCTTTCTGCAAAAACTCTGGAATAACCCGCTTTCTTAAGTGCATGCAACCGTGGTCAATGAAAGTTAAAGGAAGCCGTCCATTAGCCTGTGTTCTGCTATCAGAAAAATACTGTTGAGGGATTATTTCCCTAATTTCCCCACATTTGCTTGGCCTACTTAAAGGCTCCAAAAAGGATAAATAAGCTCCATAAGCTCCATAGTCCAGCTGACTTATGCACTGTATTTCAAGTTTTCTGAAGTCATTCAAACCACACAATTTGCTCCACAGGAACTGCCCATGTAATGTACTGTAAATTGAAAGTGAAAGTGTCTGCTAAATGACAACATTGACTGTTAAAATCTAAATGAGGATTTTTAGATGAATAAATTTAGCTTCTTGATACCTTTAGTTAGGAACTATCTAATTCGTGACCACTCCAGTAGGCCCATTCTTACTTGATTAGCCATATAAAAAGGACTTATGTAAGATCCTGCACAAGCTTTTGACATTCAGAAAGTCAAGAATACCCTCATTAAAAAATAATGTCTTTAGTCTGTCTTGCTCAACCACACTCTTTATTTATGTACATTTTATTAATGCTTGCATTGATTAGTCATCTGTTCTGCCCTTAAGAGTCTTTAAGGCCAATCAGTCGAGATGGATAACCCTCATCTGCTGGCTGATGGTGGAATACAGCAGGGCACCTTAATTACTCTTGGCCATTTGCTTAATGTAATTCTGTCTCCCTGTTTGGTCAATTGCTAAAATAATTATCTTTGCCTCTCTCTCCCTCTTCTCCCTTCCATCCTCCATAGCCAATCCCGCTGCTTAAGCAGAGGATGAATCAGTCCTTGACCATGTCACAGGAGCAAATTGCCTGCCTTCTAGCCAATGCCTTCTTCTGTACATTTCCCAGACGCAACTCACGCAAGTCTGAGTACTCCAACTATCCTGAGATAAATTTTTACAGGTACTACGTCCTTTCTGTACAAGACTGTGGCACCTCTTAATCAAAATTAGACTCTTGCACATTCACAAATCCACAATTTGATTTCCATTACACAGGACTTTTTTGTTTTTGTTGCATTTTTACTAGAGTACCTCATGCATTCAAACCATCCATTAGGGGGCAGTGATGCTTTTACTGCCATGAAAAGAATATTACCAGAGACTTTTGATTTAGGAGAGAGGGGCCACTTCTATTTAAATGAATGGGAGAAATTCGCCCAACCAAGAAGCTCTCACGCCCAAAGGTCAACGGATGTAGAAAGGAAGTCCCACGGAAAAGAGCCAGTCACCTTTTAGATACAGACATCACCTGTCAATCAACTCGAGAACACAAATGCACATTAGCTATACAAGCTGGGAAAATTACGTTTTTTAGCGTTATATGAAGTAAAGAAGCACAATTTATGATACCAGTTTTGTCAGATTTTACTGCTGATTTAAAATATGCTCTTATCATAATCTTGACTAACCGTTTTTGGGATTTCTGTGTTCCCCCATTCAAGTAGATAGGAGCTGCATTGGCATGACTGGAAATAATCTCCCGGGAGCATTCCAAAGATGGCCGACAGTAGACTGACTTGCTAGAAAGACTTTGATAGTACAACTAAAAGCAAAAATTATTTTGCCGTTTACTCACCGTCATATCGTTACAAACCAGTATGACTTTCTTTTTCCCTTGCAACACAAAAGATTCATTTTCTGAAGAATGTCCTGGATGCTTGTTTTCCATATAATAAAAGGGAGTGGGGACTGGGGCTGTCAAGCTCCAAAAATTATCCAAAAAAGCATAATTTAAGGATAGTAAAACTAGTCCATATGTTATATTCCAAGTCTGCTGAAATCATTTGAGTGCTTAGTATCAAAACAGATCTCAGATCAAAATAGCAAATCTCAGATTTGATGTCAATGGCTTCAGAACTTACTGACCATATTCCGTAAGTGGTGTTGATGTACCATTTTTATAGTCCATGCAACTTTTAAAATCCATCTCAGATCTTCAACAGAGAGGAAGATCATCACCTTTTGTTTTCCATGGAAGATAGAAAGTCATGCAGGTTTGGAACAAAATGAGGGTGAGTGAAGCGTGATATAATTTTTGGGTGAATTGTTCCTTTAACGATTTGAAACTATGTTGTTCCTACAAGATTTTCAAGACTGCAACAATTTGACTGATGATTCATCTAGATATTTTACAGTGTATAGAGGAGACGACGTTTAGGAGTTTCTCTCCCCTTTTAAATTGCGGCTCTACAACAAAGCCACTCATGTGGCACAGTACTTAAATCAAGCCTTTACAGGCTGATTAAAACAAATGAATGAGATGCTAGAGAGAGTGATGTGAAGTGTGTAGCCATCCATCTCTTGTCTGTCACCATGCCTCCTCAGATGTCTTCCTCTTATGAGCAGGATCCCCCTCCAGCCAGAGCTCATGACTCATGGAGATGTTTTAGTGATTATACAATAATATATCATAGTGTATGCTTTTGGAGTACGCTTTGGGTTATATTGTATTGTACACTGTGTTTCTGTGGCTATGAAATTTGCTTGAAAATTGTTTGTTTTGAGCGACCCGTTTAGACCAGCCCTAACAATGTTACTCATCCAATGGCGTGAGTTGGGGGTGGGACTATCTCTTTGTTTGACCAACGGCAGACAGGGGGTGTATTCAAAAAGCTGTTTTGAAAACAGCGTTTATTTTTGCAATTCTGTTTGGTGGCGCTAGTGTTGCAGAAATTACATACTTCAGCTTTAACATTTAAAAAAATTACACACTTCACCTTTAAGTCCAATTACAAGTAAAAAGTTTTTGGAAAATGCTGTTTTTTCTAGACTTTTCAGTGTTATGGGGACAAATTTGATTATGGTAAGTGAAATGTAATTAATATGACATTGCCATATTATTGTTTTGTAACATTTTCAGATTTTCATGCATGTTTAGGTGAGACAGGAATCATCTGTCTTTGCTTTAATGAAGTCATTCATGGAGGTCAGAGTGAAAAAAAAAGCATCCTTTAAAATCTAATTGGGAAGACTGCTGGTGGTTCAGTGTACTGCTCGCTTGCAAACGAACGTTGCAGCCCTCTGGCTCTATTTTCATGAGTGCGCAAAGTGCTGTGCTACACGCTACGACCGTGCGCAACGTCTTATGCAATTTTCATGAGAGTGCTAATTCTAAGTGCAATTCACGTGCCAGCGCACATCGGCGTGGGTGGGAGTGTTTGCATTATTGTGGGTGTATGCGTGCAAACTGTAGGCGTGTTGTATGTAAATGAAGTGGTGCAAAGCACAATTTGCTATTTTTCTGAGAAATAGGTTGTTGTGCTAAGATGTTTCAATACCACCTCTTAACTCAGCACAAAGTTCAAATTCAGTTCCTGCATTTGTAGTTTGGAGATTCCACCAGCAGGTGCTAAGAAAGTTCATGTCCAAATTCTGAAAGTATAGAACATTAAATAGTGTCCCTGACAATTGCAATTTTTCAGGAGTAATTGCTTGAGATTTGTATTAAACTTTCTAGAGGAATGTTTAGTCTCCAATGGAGATTAGTGATTCGCCTCAGTCCGGGTGGCGGAGGACGAATCCCAGTTGCCTCCGCGTCTGAGACAGTCAACCCGCGCATCTTATCACGTGGCTTGTTGAGCGCGTTGCCACGGAGACATAGCGCGTGTGGAGGCTTCACGCCATCCACCGCGGCAACCACGCTCAATTCACCATGCGCCCCACCGAGAACAAACCACATTATAGGGACCACGAGGAGGTTACCCCATGTGACTCTACCCTCCCTAGCAACCGGGCCAATTTGGTTGCTTAGGAGACCTGGCTGGAGTCACTCAGCACGCCCTGGGATTCGAACTAGCGAACTCCAGGTGTGGTAGCCAGCGTATTTTACCACTGAGCTACCCAGGCCCCCCTTGATTTTAATTTTTTAATTTTTAATTTTAAAATCCTTTCTATACTTTTTTCAATTCTTTCTATCAAAAATGCTTTACTGTAACCCAAAAAAAAAAAAAAAAAAAGTGACAGCTCCATCAACTGGCACAAAACTCTCATACTGGCCCAGGCCATCTGGCGATGCTTATTGTTGAGCCCTGTACCATGACTTTTTGGACATGGCACCAGTTTAATACCATAGTATTATTTTTGTAGTAGCTTGAAATACCATACTACAGTGTATGAATATGATAATTATTCAGTACCATAGTATATATCAAAGTACCATGGTATTACCATCTGATACCATCACTGTACCATAGTACTGCCACAGTACTTTTTTTTTTTTTTTGCTTTAGCCATGTAGCAGAAAACAAGTTTCAGCAAGACAGATGTGCGGATGGTTATGGTGCAGCCCACTTTAATTGAGTGACTGTCCATCAGTTTACTCATCGGCTTGAGCACTGCCGCTATCAAGCACCAGGCAATTTAGAGATTGCTTGTTTGGCACACCTGTCAAAGTCTGCCCTTTAGGAAATGACAGACTGGAAGAAGATACATTTACTTAAGTTTTAAAATGTGCACATCAAAGTGTGCTTTCCTGTGGTAAACCTTCAAAACTATAAACATGGGTCCATGAATGAGGTTTGAATAACTGTCATTGTTTTAAGATTCAGATTGATTAAAGCCTTCTTAGGAGCCACTGATTGTCATGTTGTCACCTCTGCTAATATAGAGGATTTTTGTCGTGCATCTACTGCATTGAAATAGATTGACCAATTCTGGGATATTTTTATTTTATTTTTTAGTTTGGACCCAGCAATCCCCAGCTTGTCATGTTGTTGAGAATCAGATTTATAGATTCTTTTTCCACCGTTGTAGGTTCCAGTTAATTTAATTTCATATAGGTATGTTTTTAATACCACACATTAAAGGTCAGCAATCCGTTTCTAACTAAAATTTCTCTCCCCCATTCATCTTCTGTCAATGACAGGTTGCCTTCCAGGCTACATTACACAAAATCAGCTCCTCCATCAAGGCTTTATGTAGAAAGCCTCAATAAACAAGTACTCTGTCTTTCTTCCTAAGGGCTTTTAGTGCATCAGCATTTCCTCTGTCATTTAATTTGTTCTCCTCTTTTTTTTTTTTTTTTTTTTTTTTCCTGATTATTCCTTGTACAATCCTTGAGAAGAAAGTTGAATGCAAGAGGAAGTTGGTTAGCTTGAAGACTTCAGTATTCTAAATAGAAAAAAGCCATTGAATGGGGTTGGGGCAGGGGGATCAGTGCTGATCACTCTAAGGCTTTTGCTATTTGGGACATTTTAAAAGCAAGCCTGCAGTTCTTTAATGGTCTTTAAGGGAATGAAGCAGTGTTTCTCTCTCTGTGGGCTTTTATTAAATGGGACACGAGTGCAGCGCTGAGCCCGCAGGCTTGGGTCCGTATCATTGTTGTCCAGACAGAGAGTCCATCACAGGCAAGCGTGCTGAGCAAACAAGACTTGTGAGATGGAGCGGCAAAGTCTGATCACACGGAAGGCCTCTTTCCACTCACGTGTCCTGAAGAATGACGCACTAACCTGCCAAAGTTTGCGCTGAAGCTCGTATACGTCACTTTGACTTTAAGAACCAAACGTCTCCCTCTCATGGTCATTTTATGACTGCATTCTTTGAATATGAACGTTGTGTGTAATGAATTTGCTGGTGAACGTACCTAACCAGCCCTTTTTTGTATCACTGTCTTTTTCTAGACTGTTTGAAGGTTCCTACCCACGTAAGATTGAGAAACTCAAAACTCTGCTGTGCTATTTCAGGAGGGTCACTGAATCAAGTAAGTCTGAAGCGGACATGACGAACAGTACAAATCCCCACTCAAAGCTATGATGTTGTTCATTGTGTGCACAAGATTTTTCTTTTTTTTACTGGTGTCTTTTTTCTCTCTCTCTTTAGTGCCCACAGGCCTTGTGACATTCACAAGACAGAGTTTGAGCAGTTTTCCAAAATGGGAAAGGTACATATGTTTACATGCTTATTTACATTTAATGCTAAAAATAGAAACTTAAATTGAAAAAACATTTTGAAAAAGATTATTTACTGTTAAATGAATCTCACATTTGTCTTTTGAATGTGATACAGCTAGGGGGCTCACAGTGACATTTAAAGTTATTCACTTGCAGACTTTACTCCTTCAAACATCTTTGTACTTGATAAATCAATTTTGGCACTGAGTAGTCACTTCAGCCAATTGCTTCCATTGGCAATGTAGGCCATGCCAAACTGCCTCTCTGTTTTGCTTATTAGAGAACAATTTCTGCTGAAATGGTTATATTTTAAGTGCTTGAAGTCAAGACTGTAACTTTACACTTCTAGTTCAATAGAATTTCTTCGTAGTACTTGAAAGTGGAATTGTTTTGTTTTTTTTAACCCTAAGCTCCAACACCCAACTCACCCGTCTTCATATCACCTGTGAGGGCACCATAGAGGATCAGGGCTACGGAATGCTTCAGGTGAGAGAATGTCACTCATGGGTAATTTTCGCCATGACATATATGTCAGATACAGTATGATCTTACTTTGAATGATACAGAAGACCTTCTCTGTCATCTTTTCTTTCAGAGAAGACACATTTGCATTGTTGTTGATTATAAAATTTCATGCAAGTTGTACTTGAATAAACAGAGCCATGAGAAACCTGGAAATATCAGAGGGATTATAAAATTGCAATTTCCAGGATTGAAAAAAAAATTAAATTTACTTTTTAAAATTTAAGGCCATAAAAAGTCTTAAATATCTTAAATAAATTACAAGAAGTATTAAATTTCATTTGCTGAGGTTTAAAATTTTGGGGCTTGAATAGAGGAGACGCTTAAAACAGCAAAATCTGCGTGAGTCAAAATCATCTCTCTCTTTCTCTCTCTCTCTCTCTCTCTCTCTCTCATGCATCCGTCATTTAGCAGCTGACGTTTGAGTTTAGTGTAAGCGTGCACAGGGAAGCACATTTTTACTGAACTTATGATGTTTCACATGTATAAACCTTCATAAACCCATTAATCAGAAATGCAAATGGTGGTGATTTGTGTCTCTGTAACACTGTCACTCCTGCTTATAATTGACAAAGCTGTCAATGTGACAGTTTGCAAGCGCACGAGGTTGGAGCGGTCTTTTGATGCCTTTCAAATCTTGGCACTTCCTTATTTTACATTAAAGCTAACAGAAATACTCAGCTGCAGAGTTACACCTGTTAAATCTCTCATCTCCACCTCTCTTGAGCTCCATCTGACATATACAGGTATTTTCTCTGCCATCTGAATCAGTCAATTAAAAAAAAAAAAAGAATATACAAAACAATAATAATAGAATTATATAAAATTATAATATTAATAATATACATAATATAAAAATATATTATATATATTTGTTTGACGAGTTTTGACTTTTACTTGAGATATTTCACACAAAAATTAAAATTATCATCACTTTCATGCTGTTGCAAACCTGTATGACTTTCTTATTTCAGTGGATATCAATAGCACATATTAGGGAGTTTCATTCAGCATTCACTTTCATTGAATGAAAAACAAGATGCAGGGACAGTGAATGGTGACTGAGACTAAACATTTTGCTTAACATCTCCTTTTTTGTTTGTTTGAATTTGAAAAATTCATACAGACTCAAGGGTGACCAGTGATGACAGAAATTTCATTTTTAAATGAACTGCCCTTGAACTACCTGTTAAAGTATTTGGTAAAGTTATCTGCCAAGAAAAAATATATAAATGTTATTCAGCACATGCTAGACCTTATTCACAGCAGCGCTATATTACATTTTTGATGAGAATGACAACGAGGCTGTGCGGGATAGACGTACATTCTCTTCAGTGGGCTATACTGCAGTTTAAAGTGTTTTTGGATCGTTCCACAGACAAAACATTGGAAAAATATATTTTCAAGGACACTCAGTAGACAAAAAACTCCAGACAACATGAGTTGTGGAAAATCAGATGGGATATTGGAGCTTTTTACAGATTTATACCGTGCATGCCATTGAAGAGATGGTAAGTCTATCCCTCACAGCTTCATTTCCATTCCCATTAAAAATCAAACATGGCACTTCTGTGAATAAGGTCTATAGACCAATCCTCTTGTTTACAAAAATGTCAGCGCATGTGCTGTAAGTGGTGGCAGAAAGCCCACTGACTGTTGTGTTAGATTTGACAGATTAGATAATTAAACGAAAGTATGACACAAAACCATCATAAATGCAAACATATTTTTAGTGATACAGTTACTATATTAAAATGAGTTAATAAATAACATATAATCATGTTCGCTATACATTTTTGCTGCAGAGTTGTGAGTTGAAATGATCTCAGTCCGGTCAGCTCTGTTGATGGCTTAAAGCCACAGCAGTCAACTAGAGCCCTCGGAATCATTTTTCAACAACGTAATCCGATAAAAGTTTACTTTTTATGCATGGTTTCTGCCACCACTTCCATGTTTGACATGAGCAGTGACATTGCCAAAGCATTGGTCTATTGCATCACGTCTTGCTGGAAAGCAAGTGACTAAAGAGAAAGGTCACAATATAGGCTACATACTTTAGGCTATGTGCATTCATATTGAATTCATTTAGAGTTTTAATGTTGTATTAACTTACATAAAAAAAGAAAACACATAAATGCACAATACAATATAAAAACACATGTCCAGAGACATCCAAGTAGTCGCAGTGGTTTTGTTTTTACCAGCTAATGAATTATTTAATGTGTTTGTTTTTTATTATTATTATTATTATTATTATTAGCGAAAGTGGTCTTACATTTCTATTATATTTGGCCTTAAAAAGTCTTAAGTCTTAAATTTCATTCCTTCAAACCTGCAGAAACCCTGAGTTATGGAAATTTCAGTAATACTTTACAATAAGGTTGTATTTGTTAACATTAGCTAATGCATGAGAAATCATGAATGAACAATAAACAATATATATATATTTTTAAGCATTTATTAATCTTGATTAACATTCATTTATGAGAGCACTAGTGTGCATTGTTAGTTCCAGTTAGTTCAGTGCATTAAATAATGTTAACCTATATAACTTTTTAAATATATATAAATGTTAAAAATATATTAGTAAATGTTGAGCTTAATACTAACCAAGATTAATAAATGCTGTAAAAGTGTTGTTCATTGTTAGTTCATGTGAACTATTGTAGTTAACTAATGTTAACAAATACAGACGTATTGTCATTTCTGTGGTGAATATAAATTTGTGATCAGCTCTTAAATGTTTCGTTGCCTAGAAATCACTATTTGTGATTTAAATTAGTTTTAAAAAATCTTCACTTAGTCAGTAATCATAAACGACTGGAAAAGTCTTGGAAATCCATTGCTCAGAAGGTGTGGGAACCTTGATAAATCATAGGTTCTAGTCATTTGGCTTTGAATATAGTTGGTAAAATCATTGTTGCAGTTTTATGATATGAGAAACATCAAGGATCATATTTATTAAAGAAACACTAAATTCCGTATTACAGTTTGAGAATTAAACTCATAATATATTTTCCCCAAACTTTCTTTCCTATTAGACATAAGTTATTAAAGATTTCAGACACATCTGTGACTTTATTTGGCCTCTGGGTGACTAGGTGAGACTTCTTTGTCAGCAATGCCCAATATGAGCACCGTGCAATGAAATAAAACAAAACAACTGGAACATCACAATCTTGACCTGTCTGACTGAGGTTCTGCAGATCGCTTGGCCCGATCACATCCCTCTCTGTACTGCTCCAGTTCATCGGAGAGTCTTTCTGCTGGGGTCCGTGGCCCTGCTCGCCTCTTCCCATCCCTCCCCCGGTTGGGGCAGGGCACACCCTGACAGCTGATGGGCACACATGAACAGCCCTGGGAGGTCTCGGGAGCCCGGGGTTCTGCCGGCCGGATTGACGGATGTTTCCGGAAGGGTGGGACGGGCTGACAGGTTGTCAGTGGTGCTGAGGAGAGGCGGGGCAGTAGGAGCTGGAGTTGAGTGACCTGATCAACGAGATCATCTGGCAGCCTGCCAACCTCCCTCCCCCTTTTTCCTCCGTCTCACTGAGGCGGCTGTGGCCCAGTGAGCCCAGCCTGACAGCCTCAAACACAAAGCCCCAAAGGGGTCCTATGCTCCCCTTGTTTAACTTTTCAGAGCTGCCCAGGGTCTGTATTACTACTGCTGCCCACACACCCGGGTCTTTGCAAAAATAAAAATGCATAACAATAGACGAATATGACAAAAGACAGCACTGTAAAAATGGCCTTCAAAACAGAGTTGATCATTTCTAAAAATCAAGCACTTATGCTTATACACTGTACAGTAGTATTGCACATGATGTGTATGATACACAGCATGGTTTAAAAGTTGTGAGTCCGCAATAAAAAATGTGTTTGAAAAATGTACAAAATATGTTTTAAACCTGAAAAATAAAACTTTAGGATGTTGAGAAGTTTAAATAACCAACATTATGATGTAAAGTGAATAAGAAACATTAACATACTATGTCGAAGTTGTACAAGCAAATGTGTGACACTGTTAACTCCTTTGTACAGGATTTCCTTGCATCATTTGAAGCATACTAGTTGATCTTTGAAACATTCTGAAATCATGCTTGGATAACATGCCAGCTTGAGTGTATGTTGTCGTTAAATGAAAAGGGGGACATACCAAATACTAAGAAATGCTAAGAAAACAACAACAAAAATTGTTTAATTCAATTTTTCAATCAAATTGTTATGCTGATAATCTAATTTTGCATGATAAAGTCTATATTAAATTAGACAAACAAAAGAAGCATTTTCACAAGTTGACCCCTTTTGAACCCTGTTGTATATTGTAACATTCAAGTATATAATGTATACTACTGTAATGTATAATATAGTAGTATTATGTAGTATGATATGCAGTGATATGACAGTATCATAAAAAAATTTGTCTTTGCAACCACAAGATAATTAAATTAGACAAGAGCTTATTCAGTCAGCCAGGAAGCTGTGATCACACATACTCATTTGTTTGAATGATCTGACCTCCGTGGCTAATGGCTAATCCTTAATAGATCCATTATTCTGTACAGAGGGAGTGGTGTGTGGCCTTGGCAGCAATCTGCAGTGTAACAGTGGATAGAAACCACAGGAGTCATAAAATGTGTAAACACACACTCTAAGATTTTATCAACACACAAAGTCATGTGATTTGAAAAGAGTGTACACTGTATTTAAAAAAGTTTAAGTTTAGCAAGCATAATTTTCTCCATTTATTATGTAGGTCTTCAGCTGCGCAATTGCACGAAGCTTTTGTTGCTGTATTTTGTGCTTTATAATGTGCCACACGTTCTTAGTTGGAGAGGGGTCAGGACTGCAGGCAGGCCAATCTAGCACTCGCCCGCTCTGCTTACGCAGCCAGGCACTTGTAATCCGTGCTGTATGTGGTTTGCCATTGTCCTGCTGGAAAATGTATGGACATCCCTGGAAAAGCCGTCTGGATGGCAACATATGTTGCTCCAAAATTTTTACATATCTTTCTGCATTAATGGTGCCCCTACCCCTGCCATGGGCACTTAAACACACCCATATCATGACAGACACTGGTTTTTAGGCCTGATAACAGTTTGGATGGTCCTTTTCCTCTTTGGCCCGAAGAACATGAAAGCTGTTTTTTCCAAAGACTATTTGAAATGTGGACTTCTCAGATCACAAAACACGATTCCACAGTTCTTTCTTCCACTGTTGTTTACTATCTAAGATGAGACCGAGCCCAGAGAAGTCAGCAGTGCTTCTGGACAGTGTTGATATACTGTATGGCTTCTGCTTTGCATAGTAAAGCCTTAACTTGCATATGTGGATGCAGCAGTGAACGTGTTCACTGACAAAGGTTTACAGAAGTATTCCCAAGCCCGAGGGATGTGCACAAATTAAAGGTGTTCTTAACTGTGCTGAAATTTCCCAGTGTACTCTTCTTTCTTAGTTTTATGCACAGCCGGGCAGAGCACTCTATTTTCTTACCCCTGTGCATTTTAGCTGCCTGTCCCTTACCAGAACCTATAATCTTTCATGACATACTGGGCAAGGTTCCTCACAGTTGGACCAGTTGAATATGCAGACAAGTATTGTAGATTTCTGTACCGTAACATAAGATATTTTGACTCTTTAGAACAACTGAGCAGAGCTTTTGTTTGTAGCTGATGAATGTTTTCTCTCTGCGTGTTTGTGTACGTGTGCTTCAGGTGGACTTTGCGAACAAGCTGGTGGGTGGAGGGGTAACAGGTCTGGGGTTGGTCCAGGAGGAGATCCGCTTCCTCATCAACCCTGAGCTCATCGTATCACGCCTCTTCACTGAAGTTCTGGACCACAACGAGTGCCTCATCATCACAGGTCAACACACGCACACACAACCGTCCATTCCTCCCTTCCATCTGTCATCCACACCCTCACATCTCTGTCTGATTGATGTCCTCCACCATTGAAGTCCCTGGTTCCTCCCTCCTTGCTGTTCAAACACCTGTTTTCTAAAAAAAATTTTTATCCTTGGATAAACGTATGGTTTATTAAATAATCAAGTGATATCACACAAGCAAGAGTGCACGGGTCGCCACAGTCATGCTCATTGTTTTCCAGTAAAATGTCTAAACATATTTTAAAACAGGACACTTTCACTTGAAAAGTGAAATGAGCTAAGATAATAAATCTTGTTTTCAAAGAAATCTAACAAAAGAGAGATACATGCTTAAAACAAGGAAAAACTATTTGCCAGTGGGGCAAGAAAAAAAAAGTAATAAGTATATTTTTCTTGTGAGCATAAACCTAAATACATTTTGTTAGATTTCTCTGAGAACAAAACTTAGTTTCTTATTTTATTTTGCTTCACAAGTAAATATATTTGTTTTAATGATGTTCAGATATTTTTCCTGGAAAACAAGATAAAAATACTAAGAAATAACATTTTTGCTGTGCTGTTATTCAGTACAATAGCACAATTGTGAGAGTGAACAGGAAGTTAAGTAAGGGATAATGCACAGTCAGCTGGTTATTGCGAAATAAACCATGACAGGGTGATCAGAACCCCGACGCAAAGCCGTTTAATCCTGCTTATTACACCACTACTAAGCAAATAAATATTTAAATAGACATAAAATATTGATTTGTGTTGAAATTATGTAATTATGTGAGAATAAATAAATTGCTGAACAGCTGAAATCCATCTCTGGTTTGAGTCTGAGTTATGTTGGTATTTATTTTGTGTAATAACCGTCTGACTCATTATCCAGCCTATTACATGACTGCTTGCCAAATAAATAAATAAATGTACATGAAGCATAGATTTGAGTTTAAATAATTTTATTAGCTTACATGTAGAGGTCGCACAGTGATCCAAGAAGCAGGAAAGATGACGCAGTACCCGAATGAGCGGTCTGATACGTCTTAATCCCTGGATGTGCGGTTATTACTCAGAGATATCAGACCGCTAGATGGCGCCATTGGTTAATCAGAATCAAGTATTCCAGAGTGGTGTGTGATAATATGATGTAACTTACATTTTAACTAGTTATTTTGTTTCTTTTTTCACTCCAGCAAAAGTAGTTCCAAAAGAAGCCAAAGAAGGATAAGTCTTTGCATTTCAGTCGAATGTGTGATATAAATAGTGAAATGTTCCAGTGCTGAAATATCTGCACTCTTGGAACACAGTTTGTCCAAGCAATTTGAAGTACTGGAATGAACAGTTCTATAATAGGTGCTAATTTGTTCTGCAAAGGCGTAAAAACGTAGTTAAGGTGGCGTCTCACTAGCTGATGTTTCCAATGATTTTCAGGTGTTAGCTTCATTAACATAATCACCGGCCAGGCATAGGGAGACAGAGCGCGCATTACCATCTCTCAGCGGAAGGTGTTAATCACTTGACTCTCGGGACTACCTGCTGACTTATAAATGTGTAAAACCTTTTACATTTAATATTTGGGTCTTATATTATTTTATATAAAGTAAACATGATCTTTATATTTTTATACAGATTTAGATTATATAAATATATTGTAGTCTACATTTAAATAACATTATGTATAAATATGCATACCTTACAAGTTTGTACTTTGGTTTTATTTAAGTTCATGGTGCTTTAATATATTTTTGAATGGATCACTTTCTACCAAATCATGTTTGTTGTGCAGCTCTTTGCACAGTGTGACAATAAATGTGTCACATTTATTATTAAAGGGATGCAATTTATTTTTGCCATGCATTCTCAATAGGACATGTTTTTAACAAACAACCAAACATAGCAGATGCTGCAAACTCTTGGAGTAATATTTTTAAAAAATTATTGTATATTCAAAAGTTTCAGGTTGATTGGCTGTGAAAACGGGGCATGACAGTGAAGCGTTGAGAAGTCAAAGACAGTCGTTAAGTGTGACAGGCTCCCTGACTAGGAGGGCAAGATCAGTGAAAGCAGTCACAAATCGAGTTGTTCTGAGTCTGCTAGTGTGGAGCCAGCTTAACTGCACATTTTGTCAAATTTGAGTTATGACCGAAATCAGACCTCTTAGACAATTTTCTGTCCTGTGACGGACAGTTTGGGTCAAATATGTTTAGATTCTGAGAAAGTGGAGTGAGACTATTTTATAATCCACATTTGGCTAGACAAATACTTTTTTAAGTCATGTTTCATTGTTGGTGTAGTTACAGCGTTTTGGCTTTGTATGGCTGAGTTGTTGTGTTTTGACCACACAATACGATAGAGGAGAGTAATCATGGACCATATTAGAATGAGATCAGGTTTGTTTTTATCCAATTCTCTTTTACACTACAGTCAGTCTCAGCTATAATCATAGTTCTTTAACTACATATAGTGAGTAGGCCTCTCCTCTATTTTTTTGCCACAAGTAATTTGCCATTGCTCAATGAGGCTTGTGTATTCATTTGGCTCCATTCTCACACACCCCCTTCCCTCCTCATCCAATTTGAACAGGAATCCATTACATTGATTCACGCTGGACTCAGGCAGCCCTGTTATTTCTCCCAAGCTGAATTGCCCTATTTTTCACCCTCCAACTCACTGTGCTTGAGTCAACACGTTAAGTGACAACCCCCCTTTCCTTTCACAACATATCTCTCCCTCTTCTCTCCCTCTCTTCATCTCTACACCATTCCTCCATTACTCTATTCCTCCTTTATGAACCTTGCTCTATGACTGAGTGGCAGCACTGGAGGGGAACCCAGGTCATGAGTAAGTGTCCTGCATCCGATACAAAGCAAACACATCAGTTTCTCTCTCCACTTCCTCTACGGATGGAGTCCCGCTGCTCCTTTCTTATCACTGCTGCTTTTTTAATACACGCACCCCTTTCTGACATCTGTTGTACAGGTTTCTGTACATTGTGGGTATTTTGTTAAGGGAAATTGGAGCCAGCAGTGACATAAGTGACAACATGGAACAACTGAAACATTTAACTAAAGACTGTTTTGATTATAATAAAAGAATTCTAAGTTTCAAAGTTGGCACAGTGATGCACCATGAATCTTTGTTTTTCCTGCTTGGTAATACTGAAAGGATGCAAAGCAATCTGCCTAAATCAACATCACATTTCCCCCTCACTGGTTTTCTTACCTGCATGCAAGGACACAAAAAAAAATCCCATGGATCCTTTTGTAGTGACAAATGAGCATAAATTGTGTGAATATAATATGCTTATCAAATTTTTGCATAAGGAAAGGCTTATGTGTTTTGAAAGTTTGCAATAGGAAATTTTACATGTCCTTTGGTGTGGAATGCTATACTCTACTGTTCGCATCTAAAACCATGTTAAACTTTGCTCATTATTTTCTAATTATTATGCATGAAGTTTTTATAAGCATATTATGAGAGAGACCACATAAAATATTTGTACGTTTTAAAATTAATTTGTTACACCCCAGGACCATTCACAAAAAGTCCTGAAAGGCTTAAATATGGCAAAAAACTTCAGAGAAATGGTGACCTGCCATGTAGTTATGTTGTGCTAAAATTGGCTACTGCCCACACTCGCACCTGCTGTCATTTCTCGTCCACCCATGCCCACTCACATCTTCCACACAAAGTGGTGTGCCAAGCATAGGACAGTCCACAGTGCACAAACTGTTTAAACTGATATATCATTTGCCAGAAATGTGGAAAAGATTTAACAGCCTATGTTTAGGGTTGGAAACCAAGAAAGATTAACTTTTTTGTTTTGTTTTGTTTTTCAACAGTACCGGAACCGAATGATTTTAATGATTTTCGGTTCTGTTAACGATTCTCAAATGTGCATTCTTCTGCCAATGCGGACAGGACACCATGCTAAAATACTCTGACAGTGTTTCTGTGCAGCGCAATTCAGCGGCAGTGCTTCCCCGCTACTGAATCTACAGCATGAAACACACAGCACGATCAGTGTAATCCTATTAATGAATGACTCTTATTAGTCGGTTCTTTTGAATCTAGTGTAATATCAATAATAATTTTGATTTACATAGCGCTTTTCATTTGCATTGCAATCTCAAGGTGCTGGACAAAGGAAAACTAAGACTGCTGTAAAGCTTGCTGGTAAAGAGCGGTTTTTAGATCTTTATTGAGGCTTCAAGACATTCTATATTATGGAGACAAGAAGACAGGGAGTTCCACAGAGGACCATAGACTGAGAAGGTATGATCACCCATGGTATGGAGTCTAGTTCTGGGGACATGGAGGATTGAGCATATGGTGGACCTGAATAGGCGAGCTGAGGTTTGACCTCCGTCAGGTAGGAAGGTCCCAGGCCACGTAGGGCTTTCAATTCCCATCCCTAGTTATGGTGAAAGAAGTGGCTGCCCAACAGTTGAATAGTCTTTCTCAGTGCTGTGCTAGTGAGTTATAATTCTGGAAATCAGCCTCAAAGTCACCATGAACTTGGGATCTTTCCACCCTGTCACATCACACCCTTACATGGAATCAATCTCAGATATTAGTCATCTCTTTCTCTTTCATTCATGAAAGCTTTCTCTCTCCCTCTCTCACCCCTACTGCCACCTCCCTCCACTTAACTCTATTACCTCTTGCCACAATGAATGACTGTGGGCACGGCCCTCTCTAATGGATCCAGCCATTCCATCACAGTTATTACAACGAACATAATATTCATTGTCATCTCTGTTTCTATTGCAATACAACTCGACTTTGCAGCAAATCATATCACAGTAATGCATCACGACACAGGCTCCTTAATGCACTTTTTCTGCATCAGTAGAGTTGGCAGAAATGCTGAAGGGTTGGTACGGGGACTGGATTTTTATCTTGTGATTGCTCTTTGTCTGAGTGCCACTGAATCTGGCCACAAACGCAAATTAGATCAAGGTGAGGGAAGAGGATTCTGGAGGTTTTCACGATAGTTGTAGAGTGGTTGTGCCAATATCTGATGGTTTTTTGCACATCACGATGTGGTCACTTTATGTAAGTGGTTTCAGCTTAGTATCCTAAAAGTAAGAAAATTCTGCAATTAAAAATCCCATTTATGAAGGAAAATTGTGCGCAATATTTTAAAGGTTGAGTAAATTTTATTTGTATAGCGCTTTTCACAACATGTAGTTTCGGAGCCGCTTTACAAAAAATTATGCAGTATCAGAAAATGATGCTGTGATGTCTTAAAGTCCTCATTGTGTGGTTTAAATGAATAACGCGATTGAAAATCATACCTTAAAGTATTAGTTTACCCAGAAATGAAAGTTCTCTCATCATTTACTCACCCTCATGCCATCCCAAATGCAGAACACATTTGAAGAAAGATAGAAAAAAAATCTTAGCTCAGTAGGTCCTAAAAATGCCAGTGGATGGTGATCAGACCTTGGAAGCTCCAAAAATCACAGACAGTCAGCATAAACTTCATCCATACAACACCAGCGGTTAAATTAATGTATTCTAAAACGACACAATCACTTTTGGGGCAAAGAAAATCAATATTGAAGTACTTTTTTTAAATAAACCATCGCTTCCGGTCAGAAGTAATATGCACATGTGACGTAATTGCATTGACATGTTCACTAGTGATGTTTCGTTCGTGAACAAATTGGTCTTTTTGAATGAATCTTTTAAGTGAACGAATCGTTCTCTTTCACCTCCACACACTGACTCATATTTTTAGTTCACTGATGTCTCTCCCATTTGAAGCCAATGAGCTCTGCTGCTTTTCATGCCTGTAAAGACTGATTTCATAGCAAGCCAATAGCATTCGAGTGCATGCTGTAAAGGAGCATATAATTGGTTTCACCCACTGAACGAATATGCCTCTTCACTGAACGTTCGTTTGAGTTGTGAACAAACTGAATGCACTGGTAAACTCGTTCATGACTGACATGAAAAAATCTGTCATCATGAACGATGATCTGCTGACAAAGAGGAGGAGTTGCATGTCGTTCGGTAATATATATCGTCAATCTCGTTCAACAAGAAAAGGTGCTGGATGAATAATGAATAAAAGTGAGTGGTGACCACACATTACAATGACATACGGACGTTATTAAAACTCATAATTATTTTTAGGCTAGTATTGTCTTTTTTTATTTTATATATATATATATATATATATATATATATATATATATATATATATATATATATATATATATATATATAGCTTGATTAAAAAAAGTCGTGCTCAGCAGTTCACAGTATGATAGATATGCTTTGTTTTCATTTGTGGGGAAAGACTTTTGATGCTTTAACACTGCAGTGCTGAATTCTCTTAGAATTTTAATAAAAGATATTAGACTTTTTGACAGTTTTCAGTTCAGTGCAATTACTTAAAAGATGGTAATTTGGTGGTATCTGCAGGCGCAAAGGTACTTTGTACGTTACTTCAGGATCTGGTCAGTGAATGAATCAATGAACGAATCTGAACAAATCTTTTTGGTGAACGGAATCAAAAGAATCGAGTCACTAAAAGTGAATCAAAATCACCACCACTAATGTTCACGTGAGAACTGACGCACGTGCGACACACCTGGAAGTGCAGCGCTGTTTACAACTGGGTTGGAGGAATGCTGTACAGAAGCTTTGTTGGTTTTGATCTGTATTTGCATCTGTTTGTTTACTCATAATGGTGCATTTGTGTGCTTATCCTGGATGTCTCAATCGAGAGAAAAACGTGAGATTACGTCCGTAACATGCCAACGCAAATTCGTCACACGAGAGACCATGTGAACTCAGTGCTCTTGTGAATGCGTAAACTGCTGCTGACCGGAAGCGATGGTTTATAGTTGAAAAGTACTTAAAAATTTATATTTTTGCACCAAAAGCAATCGTGTCACTTTAGAAGACATTCATTTAACCGCTGGAGTCATGTGGATGATGTTTATACTGATTGTCTGTGATTTTTGGAGCTTCAAAGGTCTGATCACCATTCATATTTTTCTATTTTTCTTCAAAAAAAAATTATGGTGAAGAAAGAAAGTCATACACACCTGGGATATTATAAGGGTGAGTAAATGATGAGAGAATTTTCATTTTTGGGTGAACTATCCCTTGAAAAATTATTGTTTTAAGGCAATTTGCAGACCAGTAGGTCCACTGAGAAAGCTGAAATCTGATACTTGGGTTCATTTTCCATTAAATGTGCCCTTGCTTTGAGAGTTCTTACCAGTTTTTCTTATCAGTAAGCAATATATTTAAATAGGGTGCAACAGTAATCATGCAAATTTTTTTAGTGGCCTTGGTTCCGGAAGTATTTTTCGCATTGATTTTCTCCATAGAGATTAAAAAATGATTTTGTACAGGGATCTAAGCCTTGAAACAAACCAACTAGTTCTGAGACGAATCACAATAATAAAATGTTTGTTTCTATGTACAAGAGGTTTTTGAAAAAAGACAGAGCTGCAAGAATGTATTCTTGATATCTTTTTAATGAGGAAATGAGATTATGGAGATACTACAACATTTTCACAGATGGAACCGCTTGACCCAGCTTAACTAATCAGAAGCTCTTAAAGCAGACAGTAGTTCTTACTGAATTATTATAAAATGACAGGTCATAAAACCTCAGTCACCATGAGGAAATTTAGTACTCAGATTTGCATGGATGGTTTGGAGAGTTTTTGTCATGACTCTATCATGTCATGTCACTAGAATGACTTCTCTGAATTGTATGCTGAATAATAATAATAATAATCTTTTTCTTTAGGCACAGAACAATACAGTAAGTACTCTGGCTATGCAGAGAGCTACAGATGGAAAGAAAACCACAAAGATGAGACGCCGAGGTAAGAACAATTAAGGATTACTGATGGTAATTTTAAGGCATACCTCTCATAACCCTACTCCCAAAATTCAGCTAGCTATCATAAATATAACAGAGCAACCAAGACACCAAAGTTGTAATCTTTTTCCTGTGCTCAGGGATGATTGGCAGCGGAGGTGCACCGAGATTGTCGCCTTGGATGCGCTGAAGTACAGACATTTCATGGAACAATTTCAGCCTGAGAAAATGACCCGAGAGCTCAACAAGGTTAGCACATGCTTAAAGCACAAATTGCGCAGGAAAGAGGTTTTGTTTCACATTGATGACATGGAAAGGAAAGTCCTTGACACTTGGCATGCTCTAATGGCCTTTCATTCTATTTAACCTTGCTTGGAATCCACCAGGCAGTGATGCTTAGAGGATTTAATGAGTCATGAGACAAGTCTTCTCGTCAGTCTCTTGCATTCTATAGTGATTATGATGTGTTTGTATTTGTTTCTATGTGACATCAAGATTTCTCCCATTCCTAGGCATACTGCGGGTTCATGCGCCCTGCTGTGAACCCTCAGAATCTGTCTGCTGTTGCCACAGGGAACTGGGGATGTGGTGCTTTTGGAGGTGACACGCGACTTAAAGGTATGTACAGGTCGGAGAATACAAAATAATGTGCATAGATCATCTTCTGTTCCCCACAAAGTGAAGTTACACAACAAGACAGGCTCTAATAGTGCATGTTGTATCTAAATGATCATTAACAGTTTAAAAAGATAGTTAAGAATTTGGGAACAAACTCCAAACTGTTTTTTTGTTTTTTTGATTGGTTTGTTTTTGTTTTGTGTTTTGCTTTGTTGTTTTGTGTTTTGGTTTGTTTATATATATATATATATATGTGTGTGTGTGTGTGTGTGTGTAAACAAATACACCGATCAGCCACAACATTAAAACCACCTGCCTAATATTGTGTAGTTCCCCCTCGTGATGCTAAAACAGTGCCAAACCGCATCTCAGAATAGCATTCTAAGATGCTATTCTTTTCACCACAATTGTACAGAGCGGTTATCTGAGTTACTGTAGACTTTGTCAGTTCAAACCAGTCTGGCCATTCTCTGTTGACCTCTCTCATCAACAAGGCATTTCCGTCCACAGAACTGCCGCTCACTGGATGTTTTTTGTGTTTGGCACCATTCTGAGTAAATTTAAAGACTGTTGTGTGTGAAAATCCCAGGAGATCAGCAGTTACAGAAATACTGAAACCAGCCCATCTGGCGCTAACAATCATCCATGTGATTATCTAATCAGCCAATCGTGTGGCAGCAGTGCAGTGCATAATATCATGCATGTACGGGTCAGGAGCTTCAATTAATGTTCACATCAACCATCAGAATGGGGAAAAATTTTGATCTCAGTGATTTGGAGCGTGGCATGATTGTTGGTGCCAGACTGGCTGGTTTGAGTATTTCTGTAACTGCTGATCTCCTGGGATTTTCACATACAACAGTCTGTAGAATTTACTTAGAATGTTGATAAATGAAAACTATTTTTGAAGACATCCCCACTATGCAACAGTTTTCATAAGTGCCTAAAACTTTTGCACAGTACTGTATATATTGTATTTTTTGTTTGGGTGCACTTTGTTTTGGTGCATTTGTCCGTCCGTCCATTAATTTAATTGTTTATTTTAAACATTAATTTTTTATTTGAATCCCTTGAGTACATTTATGTCTGGATTTTTTTTGTATTCAGATCTGGGTATGTTATGTTTTGGTGTGCAGACACAGGAGAGGAGCTCTCTCACTGTTTGATTTAAGACAGGTTTTTCCACTTTCCTGTTATTGATCAGCTGACACGCATTTATATTTTCCATTAAAAGTGCAACAGATTCTCCAGCCTCATCCATAAATTCATTGCAAGCTTGTGACTTTGACATCTATTGTTTTCTGATGTAAAGATAGGAGCCAGTTACATGAGATTATTCCAACCCTTTATAGTTCATCGTTGTTGAAACAATGGAGCATTGGATATTGTGTGTGTGTGTGTGAGAGAGAGAGGGATTTGTTTCTGGAGCTAGTTAATTTACACTAGTAAATTCATCTGGAGTTATTTTTTGGGAAATCTGTTTAATTTTATGTTATAGCTGGTTATACTACAATGTAATTGGTTGCTCTCATTTGAAAAATATTCATTCATCAGTGTGCTGCATTCAACCTCTTTAAATATTTAAAATCTTTAGACTCAATTTGAAGCTGGGTGACTAAGATTGAGTCCCTTAACAGGGATTGTTAGACATGGATTATTTACCTTTTAAAAACAAATTGGATGTGTCAGTCATTTTCTCTACAGCTACGAACTTAAAGAATACACACTATGCAGTCTGTTATGTATAACACCGCATTTTAGTCATCAGTATTTGTTGCAGACCCTCAGAGAATGTATTAACAATATATCATACATGCAGTGGTTGACTGACCCTTCATTGAGCTAATAGGGGGTGGGAGGGGTAATCTGCACCCCCCCCCCCCCCCCTTCATATTCCATACTTGAATGCATTAATGACATGAATCCATGTCATTCCTTTGTAAAGAAGCTTGCAGTAATTTCTGCATTGAAGGAAAAAGAATATGGCTTTACTGTCAATAAGCTGCTCTGATGTAAGTGGAAAGGCTTCCTAAATGGTTTGTATGGTTGAAGCTCAGTGGAACTGTTGCTCAGTGTCAACCTTGTCGATTTGTCCTTCCAGCTCTGCTGCAGTTGATGGCAGCCGCTGAGGCAGGGAGAGATCTGGCCTATTTCACGTTTGGAGATGAAGGACTCATGAGGGACGTGCATGACCTGCACACCTTTCTCAAAGACAGACACGTGACTGTGGGTAAGGGGCCTGCTACATGTAGTTCTTTTTTAGACTGATCTGATTTAGATCTCTAAATATCCAGATTTGTTTTTGTTTTTTTATGATTCTAAGAAAAATGAACTACATTATCTTTCAACTTCATGTTGACAAAGGTTTTATTAAAAATAAATAAAGAATGCATTCTTTCAGTTTTTACTGTTCTGCTGAATGATGAAAAAAATCAGAATTAACTTATTGAAACTATGCTCAAATTGTTCTTTTATTTTCTATATACTTTCTGTGCTATATAAATACATTAAACATTTCAATTATACCTATATATTTTTTAAAACATACAAAAATAGGTCAAATAAAAAGTAAAACTGCTGCAGGAGCAATGCTAATAAATAATACCTCATCCAAAAATGTAAAGTTCTAACATCATTTACTCATCCTCGTCGTTCACAACCAGTATGGATTTTCTCAAACGTGAAACACAAGATTGAGGGATGAGAAGATTTTGATTGTGACTGTCGAGCTCCAAAAGCACATATAAGCACCATAAAAGTCATCCACATCACTTGTATGCTATATATACATTTTTCTGAAGCCATACTATAGTGTTGTGTGAGGATCAGACTGAAATTAAAGGGTTACAGTAATTTAACTCTTCACCCATTGAATGCGGCACACATGCAAAAACGTCTTTGTTTACATGCGCACATTAACACCACATAAGTATAAATGCCTTAAACCATCGAGAGCTACAAGCGTAGGACATGTTGCCATGCCAGGCTAAAGGATAAACAAGGCTTAAGGAGAAAAGGCAGAGGAAAATAAATTACACACATTGATTCTTGCATGTATTTTGTTTTTGTTTTTTTTGTTTTTTTTTTATGTGTGGAAGTGAACGAGATATGAGAATGGGGCAGTCTTCCAAAGCCCCACACTTTGAGAGCCACTGACTTACTTAGAATAGTGGTCATTTGTATGCTACAACATTGAACCATTCGTTTTTTTACATAATTAAATTGTACCATTTGGCCGGTTCAATCTTGTGAGTTTCTGCCTCAACTGTTTCTGTGCCATTTTTCCTTTGTGACTTTTACTGAAACCTTTTTGAGAAAACACTCTCAGTCATTCATTGTACTAAAGTGGAGCGAGCAGTAAACCCTTGCGCTCCGTGATTTATGAATGGCTTTGGACGCGCTGACGCCATGATGCTCGCCATCCCTCAAATCTTTTTTTTCTCTCTCTCTGTCTCTCAGGCACTCTATATTGCCTCTTAAAGCAGTACTCTAATGTGGTGAGTAAGAATGCCCAGAGGCCTGACGTCAGTCTCTATGGGTTCATCTATGAGCAGGTCAGTACAGATCCAGACCCGGAGCCCAACCCTGGCCCAAGCGACAGCCACATGCACACTGAGCCTTGCCGCACTCCTGCAGACTGCCATTAATGCTGGCCAACGACTAACTGACATAACACTGTCTAAAATGCCTCAGTGGTTTCTTCTCCTTTAGAAAGACATTTTAGGTGATTTTCTAATGTGTGATATAAGATAGCACATTATGCCTTTTTTTCTACCAGTGAGTATATTTCTGGTGAACTTCATTTAGGTTTGATCAAATGGGGCCTTGAATGCCAGAGAAAGTCTCCTGTGGTCAAATTTACTGCATGATTTTGTGAAATTAAATGATCAATTTAGAGCTGGGTGACCCAAGACATAGTCTTGTTTTTTTCTGCTCTTATCCAGGCACTAACACTGATTCAGAATAAAGTCTGTAGAGATGTCTAACAAAATATGCATGGAAAACCTCTAAATAGACAATAAGATCCCCTGTAACACTTAATTTTGAAATGTATTGCACAAGACTTTCTGATTTTTCTGCCATAGTTGGAACAGGAAAGTATTGCTGAAGTTTTCAAATGTGACTGTTTGATGATAAAAGACCTATAAAGGAAATGTTAAGTATTGAAAAAACTTGTATAATCACACTATTGGAACTGCTGCAATATCAGATTGTGGAAAAATATGTAGTAAATAGCCTCTGCATGACATTTTTAGCAATTTATTATGCTCAAGGTTTTTACTGTTTTATTTACTGTTTTGATTAAAGGCCCCTTTAAGAAATGGGGTTGATATTTAAAGTTAGTGAATATTTTGATATGTTGTGCGCTTTATTATGATTTGATAATTAAAATGGTTGATTCTGTCACTTCTCAGCATTACTTTTTCACTTGTGCGTGCATTTTTTACATTTTACTAGACAAAGAAGCAAACCTCAGCTTTTAACAGCTGACTACTTCAGGAAAAAGTGATCACTTTCTCTGTGGATACAACATTATTTAATGGCAGTCATCATGTTTAAGATATCTTATGTAATGTGACAAGCCAGCTCCTCCTGGCTATAAGCATTCCAAGGACACCTTCGAGTGAAAAAACATGCTTAAGCTTTATCAAACCTTCATATATCACACAGGCCATATTTTATTTCCAATACATACTAGAAGTGATAGAGCCCGCCTTAATCTACTCTATTGTTAAACATCGTAACAGTCCTGCAGTACAATCAGTGATACCCAAGTATACATAGATAAGTGCAGAGCTAATGTGTTGCTTTTGCTTTATTAAATATTTAATTATTTATGCTCAATTGCAAATGCAATGCCATGCATCCAAGTTATCATAATGAAAAATTGCCATTACAGTCTGTCATGGTATTTGTTTTTGTGAGGTTCAAGATGTTTCAAGCATTACGTAGATTCATACAGAATGTGCCTGTGATTTTTCGACATGACTTATTAAGTTCATGCTATAATATGGGTTGTGTAGTCACCAAAAGCAACCATAGGTCTTATTAAAGTCATATTTTGACCACTGGTTGATTGTCCTTTTTTGATCTGTGGAATCTCCACCTTTGTTATTTCTGGTTTTAATCAACTGCAAATGCTTTTGAAATTCTCATGAATTAATCCTACAGCACAAGTACCACTCAGTGTCCAAAAGATGGTCCCTTATAAATCCATTATTGTTTAAAGATAAATGTTGGATTCCTGTTTTTTTTTTTTTTTTAAATACAGAGGCCAACAAGGGTCAGACTGTAATAGAAATTTAAATGTCAGTGAAATGAGTTAAGAAGCACTTCTTGTCAACAACTGTTTCAAAAGGAACTGTTTGGTGCCGAGTAGCAAATAATTTTTTTTTAATGACTGCTGCCTTTAATAAGATGCCTGGAAAGTGAGGCTCTAAGCTCCATCTATTTTCAGAGCAACAAAATGGCATTTTCACTCATAATTGCCTGACCTTACTTGCGCTTGGTTACAAGACAGTTTGTGTGTGTGTGTGCGAGCGTGCGTTGATCAAAAGCCATACAGAAAATGATGGTGTTGGGACAGATGTAGATGTTTCATTAAAATAGCTTGTATAACAGCACCACAATATGAACCCCTGACTCGTCTGATACCTTGTACAATTTTGCTGTTACGTTGCACTTTGATTATAGCATGAATAGTGCTACTCGATAACAAATTCACTAATTGTGTTTGCGTATAATGTTAACAACTCTATTTAAGAGTCAGAAATGCTTTATAATAATTGCACAGTACATGCATGATATCTGATGCATTTTGTCACCTATTCTCTTAATGTTGTAGTTTAATCATAATGTACACTTTATTTCTGAGATGACCATGATAGTGACTCAGTGATGATTGATGACAATGCTTTCTTTTTTCGGTGGATGGCCACTACAAGAGTAATGAAGCTAGTTTGAAAGAACTGCGGGGGAGGGAAGGCAATTAGCTCAGACTGTAAATTCCAGCAACATAAAGACCATCAATCTGGATAACTGAAACTGCATGTTCAAGTGAATTCTGCACAACCCCTCACAAAATTTAAAAAAAAAAAAAAAAAAGGCATAATTGTCTAAATGATTAAGAATCAGATGTTACTGAAAATATAAATGTTCTCATTATCAGACCCAGGCACAACATAATTTGATATTTCTTATTTCTATAAATATTTTATTGGACCCATTTAAACAGTGGTTGTCCGTTTTAATACAGTACTTGTGTTTGCCTATATTCTATTTTATTTGCAAAAGGAATGTTTGGAAGTCTAAAATTAATATTTCCTATTGACACATTAAAGCTGAAGATATAAATAACCATCTTAAGACAAATGATTTTGTGAAACATCTTATGTGCCTAAGACTTTTGCACAGTACTATGTGTATGTATTATACTTTATATACACTATATAGGCCTACGAGCCAATGTAAAATAAGCAATCAGGTAAGCCTCCAGTGATCTTTGATTTTTTATTTTTCCCCACAATATGAATATTATGGGTCACCCTGCGCTGTAATTGTAACACTTTTCTGTTTCTAGAATATCACATTAAATATGCAGGTAGCCTATACCTGACCCCTCACAGAGTCACTGGTATGCACACCATCACAGCACAGGTGCTTTTCACATGCATTATTTATAGTGCCTATATTCTTGGTTTCTGGATATGTGCACATTGTTGTGATAAAAGTGGTATATAACAGCAAAACTTTACACAGATTAAAAGTAAAATATGGAAAATTAGTTAAAGTTACCCTAAACCAGTTACTTTAGATGCTGCGTTAACAGATGCAGTTTAGAGCTCATACACTGAAGAACTGCAGTGTCGCGCTCACTGCGTACAATGCGGATTATAGAAAGGATTTGACGTTGGAGAGATTATAGAACAGAGAAAAGAAACTCGACCCAGAATCAAACCGCTGCTGAACTGAAGCGGACCGTCTCCGCGCAGCTCAAGGTGAAATTTATTTGTTATGACGTAGAGATGCTACAGTGAAAGACTCGCTTGCGTCGCACGAACAGTTACATATAACCTAGATGTGTGTTGCGAAACGGTTGTAAACAAAACCGGCACATCGATGCATCTTTACGGCTTTTAGCTGAGATATCTGCTTCGCATAAATGCGCACTGGGTTATCGGATATCGGAGGTTATTGGGGAAAGAGGGGTTTATGAGCACTGTTGAAAATCAGTTTGTCATCGAAAAGGTTGAGATAAAGGCCGAGCTAGATTTAAAAGCCCTTGCTATAAATTGCCGGTACTTGAGGCACAGATAGATAGAGCACTTTTAATACAGCGCTACAGTATATTGTTATTACTTTGGGATGGAGGTTAAATACTGACAGGAATCCTGCGTAAAATAGAAACCAATGAGCTCATCCATGTAAGCAGCGCATGGCAGAGGACATAAGGCATCAAAGAGGTTCATTTTCATGAATTATTATGAAACGTTTGAGTTAAACGAGAGATTACAGGTAAAAGGTTCTTTCATATATATACAGTATGTTTTGGTTGCTGGAATGCTGGTCCCTAGTATTGGATGCTGGTTTGTCCCATATAGACTGCTTAATCACATACAAAGACCCCATTAGTTGACCAGCTTAACTGAGGGAAACATGCAGGTCAACCAACTTGACTAGCTAAAATTAGTTAGTTAACTACACGGAAAGGTATCCAGACCAGCACTAACCAGTTTGCTGGTTTAAATTGATAATATCAGAGAAAAATCAATGATTCTATTTTATTATTATTTTATTATTTTTTTTTTTTTACGATTATTGAACATTTTATTAGCCTATAATATATTGTAATATGCACCCCAAACGTGTGTGTGTGTGTGTGTGTGTGTGTGTGTGTATATATATATATATATATATATATATATATATATATATATATATATATATAATTATTATTATTATTATTATTATTATAAGCAAAATATGAAAATGTATGAATATTAAGTTGTGAACACTCCAAGTTATTAGGCTTCAAGAACAAATAGCAGTAAGACTTTACAATAAGGTTCTATTCATTAACATTAGTAAATGCATTAGGTATCATGATCAAATAACTAACAATATATATTTTTTACAGCATTTATTAATCTTTGTTAATGTTAGTTAATAAAACTACAATTGAACATTATTAGTTCAGGTTAGTTCATATTGCATTAACTAATGTTAACTAATACAAATTTGTATTTTAAAAACTTAGTAGTATATGTTGAAATATTTAACATTAACTAAGATTAATAAATGCTTGTTAACTAATGTTGCTTACTAATTTTAACAAATGGAACCTTATTAAAGTCTTACCCAGATAGCTTCTAGTGGTTGATTGTGCACTAATACCTTTTGGTTTTCTATCTATGAAGTTTTGCAGACATGAGTCAGTTGAGGTCCCTGGCTGGTGCTTTGAGAAGCAGTAGCCAATGGATGAGGGGGCATGTGTGTTCAGGAAGGCGAGTTTTTGACCCACGACGTAACTGTTCGACCGGGACTGCTGAGCCCTCATTGGCGGCCTGCAGCTGCAGCTATGTCGTGGAGATGTACTACACTTGGCTGGAGGATCACAAAAATGTTCATGAGGTGCAGTAAACATCTACTAAAAGCACTCAAACTTTGTACATCACATTTCCGAGATCTATAATGCGTTTGCTTGCAGATCTATAATTAATTTCTTATATTTTGTTATGTTCTTAATCTGTTAACTCCCTGTACTCAAAAAGATACATAAAAAATAGCATAACATCAGATGTCCCTTAAAGGAATAGGTCACACAAAAATGAAATTCTGTCAGTATGTACTCAAACATGTATTACTGTCTTTCTTCTGTGGAACACAAAATGAGCTATTTACAGCAGAATGTCAAAGTTGCTCTTTTCCATACAAAGTGAATGATGACCAATATCAAGCAAGAATTTTCAATTAATAGGAACTTACATTTCAATCTGTTCCTCACACAAAGCTATCGAATGGCTTCAGAAGAATTGGACTATAGCACACGTGTCATATGGACTACATTTATGATGCTTTTATCATACTTCTTTGTCCTTTTTCGAGCTTGACAGCCCCTGGTCCCCATCCACATTCATTGTATTGAGAGAGCATCTTCTGCAACATTCTGCAACTTTACCTTTCATGGAGGAAAACAAGTCATACAGGGTTGGAACAACATGGGTTGAGTAAACAATGACAGAATTTTCTTTTTTGTTTTTTGGGTGAAATATCCCTGTAAACCTTTTGTTTTGGAATAATAAGAAAATATGACATTTTGAAATATCCCCTTTTGCAACAGTCTTGGGATGCATACTTCCGTAATGCCCAAGCCAGCAGTCCAGAGGAAACCAGAGAAAAGCATCTGTCCACGCTGCTCCAAGGGCGAGGAATGTCCCAGACACCTGCCATGTCACAAAAGGTGGTGGAGGATCATTTGGCAGTCCACACTCTTATCAGAGCCTATCAGGTAAAGTGAGTCACTCTGGGTAACACAGAGGATTTAAAAGCAAAATTAAAATTGAAGGGGAAGTTTACATTTTTTACATGAAAGAATCCACCAAAAAGAACTAAAGAAATCATATTCACTAGCATTGGCACTGGTGTTAAGCGGGCTGCAACAAATCAAAGAGGCTTCTGTAAATCCATACATTTTATAGTGTCCCTGTGTAGTTATGCAAATCACGTGATGAATTCTACCCTAATTAGACTTGCTTTTTTTCCCTTTTGAAAATGAAAATATCAAAGAGATTGCTTGAATCAAAACAGGTGGTTTCATTTTCCCTGCTTCCTCTAATTAATTAGACGAAGTATCGAAGGGATCTATTAAATTCTGTCTTTTGGCAAAGCCAGCATTTTCTTCCCCTTTCCTGTTGCCAGCCTGTTGGGATAGTATTTTCAACTTACTATGAATCCCTATGAGATTTGTTAGTCATGTGTCACACTGGTTTTGGTTCTCATACACATTTTTCTTCCTTTAGGTACGTGGCCACCATGTGGCCCGGCTGGACCCTCTTGGCATCCTTACTGCTGATCTGGATTCCTTCATTCCCTCAGATCTGATCACGTCCATTGACAAGCTGGGTAAGATATCAATTTAGCATATTCCCCACTAGTAGAGTACAATGGGGCTAAAGGCCCCCAGGGGTAAAAATGACTTTTGATTGTATTTTCTCCCACAACACTAAATACCAACAAAAACTACAATAGCACTTCCCTAAACACCTCTTTGTTACTGTACACTTCAAATTTTCCAGATCCATGTGGTTATCATATACAATGTCTAAAGATTGATTTTGAGGTAATTTGATCTAATATTTAATAACTTTAAAAATGTTGCAGATTCATAAAGCTAGTAAGAATCCCTGAATTTATTACATTTATTTTGAGACAAATACTTACAGTATTTTTCAGTAAATGTCCAATAAGTGAAAAGGATGGTATTTGGGGTAAAAAGCCCCCTTATTGCATGGGGGGATTATAGTTGTTATGAAGAATGTTCACAGTGGTCACACATTGGCTGATCCAATCACAACAGAGATTTATTTGTGGAATTTGTAATCAAAATGAACAATAAATGTTACACAAAATGGCATCTTGCTGTTTCAGAAGTATTTGCATAAGTTGACAGATTTTTTTCTCTCTATAAATGTTGCCCCTTTAGCTACACAATCTACACATCACTTTAACCCCCCTCTCCACCTTTTTTGTTTTAGATAAATTTTTACCAAAACAAACTTTTCCTATTATTTCTTTTCACACAAATAATGTTTCTCCAGCAATATTCAATAAATAGAAATGTATTTATTACTGTTATATTATTATATTATAATAATGTAATAATGTAATAACTATAAATATATATGGTATATTGACACTTCCGGTCAAAATTTTGAAACACTTGACTGAAATGTTTCTCATGATCTTAAAAATCTTTTGATCTGAAGGCGTATGCTTAAATGTTTGAAATTAGTTTTGTAGACAAAAATATAATTGTGCCACCATATTAATTTATTTTATTATAAAACTAAAATGTAATAAAAAAAAAAGTTTTTGAAATTGATGACTTGGACCAAATAATAAAGAAAAGCAGCCATTAAGTGCCCAACATAGATGGGAACTCCTTCAATACCGTTTAAAAAGCATCTCAGGGTGATATCTCAAGAAGTTGGTTGAGAAAATGTAAAAAGTACATGTCTGCAAATTCTAGAAGACTTTACTATTATTCTAATATATATATATATATATATATATATATATATATATATATATATATATATATATATATATATAATTGTTTTATTATTATTATTTTCAATCTTGATGCAAACAGAACGAAAGCACATTTTCCTTAGGCTTGCTACACTGTCCCACTTAATCTTTGTTCTAAAGACATAAATGCTGATGTGGTTCCTTGCTTGGGGCTCATCCTAAAGAGTGTTATTTTATTCTGCTTGCCACCCCCTCTCTTGTGTGTTGCATACCACCATTCAGTACTGCAACTGCTGAGAGATACGCTTTTCTTTGTATTAACTTTCCTAACTATTGAAATATACATTGTATGTTAAAGATTTTTAGGCTTCTAAAAATATGTATATATATATATATATATATATATATATATATATATATATATATATATTTTTTTTTTTTTTTTTTTTATTTATTTATTTTTTTTATTTTGTTTACACATACACTTAATCTTTATCTTTGTTGTTGTGTCTAATGTCAGGGCTACCGCTCTTTATTTAACAGAGTACATTACTTGCCAATGTGAGCTACCCGTGTAAAATATTATTGGTGACTGACCTTGCCAACCCCAGCCACTGTGTTTATACATCACTGTAGCAACAAGCCTACGCCCATCCGCTGCATACATCTCCCTTTTAATTATAAAGGGAAAATTAGATTGTTGGAGATGACTGAATAAAACAAAAAAAAAAAAACCTTTGATTGCAAAGTGAAGACATAGCATTATTGGACCATTCATCAAATCACACATTCTGACCCCAGTATCATTAAAATCCTGATTGTTAACCATAAAATATGCTTAATGTATGGAATATTTTAATTCTCTGCACATGAAAAACTGTTGCTGTGCAGTTCCTGTGTGTAATCTTTAAGATCAGTCTTTTCGGATTTGCTCAGGGCTTCCAAAGACCATTGGAAGTTCCCAACCTCATAATCAGAGTTGATAGCACTTCAAATTATATAAGGATCAAGATTATTGTAATGCTAATTGTAATGTAATTATTGTAACACTGCTTGTAATGTCCTTTGTATTTTGATTATATGGTGACTCATAGCACTAGATTAATGGAAAGGGAGAGAGAGAGTGTGTATGTGTCTGGTTTTAGGTGGTGTAGCTGTGTAAGTGGTCAGCCAAACAATTCCTCATTCAGCTATTACAGATTCCCCAGTCTGAGACAGCGACAGGGGCTGGAGGGGATAGCTATGCCCCAGACTGAATTGCAAGCACAGGTTAATGTTATCTGAGATAAAGGGCCATAAATCTTCCCCTTTGCTCCTGTCGGGTCCTATTGCCTTTAGTGTTGGCAAAATAGAAGGATGTAGGACATGTTCTCACAACAGATCGAAAGGGAGAGAGTAATAGCCAGGGAGAAGACCACTCAAAACATGCCTCTTTTCCCTCTGTATACGCTCATCATGTCGTCAGGTCAGGTTTTGTAATAGCTTTTCCCAATACATCTAATGAGGGCATGTATTAGACCAGAAGGCTCTTAATTTCGGGATGATGTATCTTTCCATTCACTGCCCTCTTTATCTGTATTGTAGCTTTAATTACATTTGCACCTGTCTCCTCTTGTGTGTGTTCCTATCTTGAGGAGACCCAGTCTTTCTGATAAACCCCAGTGTTATCTACAGGATACATTACAAACCACCGTGCCTGCCTTCATTGCGTGTTTTTTTTTTTTTTTGCTTGTTTGTTTGTTTTTTTTTTTTTGTTTTTTTTTGGCATTAAGGGGTTTAACTAACCATGAATGTGGTAATAATGTAAGTTAGAATTTGTATATGATGACCAATGTGGCTTTTCCAGACATTGTAAATCCTAATATTTGGTTTAAAATGGAATATTTTAAACCTAATGTCTGTGGCAGCACCATAAATATTAAAAATATTCTATCACGCTACCATGGTTTCCATAGAATTTCCATAACACTTGTTTGTAAGAGACTGGCATGACAAATGCTAACCAACTTCCAATCATACAAAAGAGCCTCGATCAACCAATCTCATTATATTTGCTGCTTGTTTGTTTTTTATTCTGTATGTTTCTCCTCTTTAATCTTTAGGGTCCTATGGCTTGGAAGAATCTGATCTGGATAAGACATTTCAGTTGCCACTAACCACATTCATTGGGGGAAATGAAAGCACACTCCCGCTGAGAGAAATCATTCACAGACTTGAGGTATGTAGCAGCTGGATTTCTGTGATATTGTGTGATATTTCTGTGATTAACACCTAGTGTTTGAATGGAAGCTCTTCTTCATTCCTCATTAGCTGGCTTTGTGCTCGGGCTGATTCGAATGTGAAATTTACTAATTCTTAGCATTCAGCTATTCTGAAAAGATGTCATGTTGGCAAATATGTTCACTTAGGCTATATTATGTTGGTGTTTTATTATACTTAATTATATATAATGAATGCATTAATGCATAAAATCCCATTAATGAGCATATGCGTACACATGAATGAACTTGCTTTGAATGTTCCAGACATCTTACTGTGGTCATATTGGGGTGGAATTCATGTTTATCAACAATATGGAGCAATGCCAGTGGATCCGGCAGAATTTCGAATCTCCAGGAATCATGAAATTTTCTGGCAGAGAGAAGAGAACCCTGCTAGCCAGGCTTGTTCGCTCAACACGGTGAATATCCTGAAAAAGGGTTGTTTTCTTGTCTCCCTCATTTGAAGACTCATTTTGCCCTGCTTCAGCTTCATTTTGGCAAGCCATGGTTATACGTTTTGGATGATTGAAGGGAAAATATGTGTCAAATAGACTTTATTTTATTATTTTTTTTTTTTGCATTTTAATTTTGTAGCCAAGTGGAGACATTTCATGTAATTTAACTCTAGTCATAAATTGGACATAAATCATAATATTTGGTTTAAAAAGGAATATGGTGTTGGACATGATAGCTGTATAGGACACATAGCTAAGAGGTGTGTGAAGAAAAACAGACTGTCACAGAGAGTGCTAAATCGTCAGTGCAGCAGGGAAACTTGCACCCTCCTTTGCTGTCAGCCAGGCAGTGCAAGGGCAGTCAATAAGCTCAGCCAATATCGATACTTGTCGTGACCGACTACTCTAGTGTGCTGTGGGAAAATGTCCTGTTACTAATCTAAAGAATAGAAATGGCCTCTTCTTTACTTGATACAGGAAGCCAAGTCAGTACTATTTCTCAGAGTTTCTTCAGGGAACACCTGTCTGGGGAGGATGAAGATATGTTGTCCACAGCATTTTGGCTGAAGATTACAGCTGCCAATGGTTTAGACATACTTTACCTGGGTTATTTTGAGTTGGAGGATGAAACATGGGAATTATCCTACCAGAGTGTGGTTTTCTAGTAGTCAGAGCCTCACAAAACCCTTCTGCTGTACCAGCCCTCACTGGCATGAACATCATTAGCAGATGTAGACAACTGGTTCATGCAGAGATTGATACTTCCCTAGGTGGAGAGTTGCAGTCTGATTGGGTGGAAGAATTTAAGCAGATACAGAGTGCCAGCAGTCTAGAGAAGCAAAGCGCAGTCCAAGTAGCTGGAAAAGACATGGTACACATACCTGCTTTATCAGTTACAATGGTAATGGTCAAGGGAGCAAAGAGTATGTTAAATTATGGTTTACGGGACTTCCTGTTATAACCAGCGAACACACCCTTACCTGGTGGTCTGATTGTTGTTCCCTCTCTTGTGTCTTCAGATAATCTGTTGTTTCCTGTACAGGTATCTGGTTACAGGCCAGAACCAGACTTGGTACTCTGTCTTGTGTCGAGAGTGTGATGTCCAATGAGACGTGTGAGGTGACATTTCAGAGAATTTCAGCTGATATTGAAGAGATCACTGTAAATACAAAAGACAGTCATTTGTTTCTCAACAAGCAACACAGTGGTGGTACTCCTGAACATCAGGCAGAGCTGAGTGATTTGTTGATGAAGTACTCTTATGTTTTTGCTCTTGATGATTAAGACGTCGGTTTTACCGACAAAGTGCAACATGAAATTCACATGATGGATGATATGCCGGTGGCCCAGCCTTATAGGCATATCCCACCCACTCAGTATAGGGAAGTCAGAGAACATATTGCCAAACTCCTTAAGAAAGGAGTGATTCAAGAAAGCACTAGTGCTTATACTTCACCTATCGTGCTAGTTAGGAAGACTGATGGCAGTCTCAAGTTTTGTGTCAAATACAGGCAGCAGAACTCAAAGACCAAGCAAGATGCATTTCCTCTGCCTAGGATAGATGAATGCTTTGATGCACTACAAGAAGCAAAGTAAGGAATTACGTTCATACTTGGGGTTGTGTAGTTACTACAGAAAGAGTATTGAGGGTTTTTCTATAATTGCCGGCCCTCTTCATGATTTAGTGAACTTGTGTATCAAGCAGTTTGGCGCCACAAAGAGAGTTTAATGCTTTGTGGTCATCAGAGTGTCAATCAGTGTTTGAGCTGCTGAAGGAGAAGCTTACTTCTGCTCCTGTGTTAGGGTATACAGATTTCAATCTTCCTTCCACATTGGAGACTGATACAAGCAGTGAAGGCTTGGGTGCTGTCCTTTACCAGCAGCAGGGTGAGTGTAGGAGAGTCATAGCTTATGCCAGTAGGAGACTTCATAAAGCAGAATGGAATGACAGAAATTAGAGTAGCATGAGGATTGAGCTACTGGCCCTCAAGTGGGCTATCTCTGAAATGTTGTGGTTATCTGCTGGGTTCCAAGTTTGTGGTCATAGCAGATAACAACCCTATATAAATAAAAAATTTCCATCTAAAAATTGGTGCAATTGAGCAAAGATGAATCGCTCATTTAGCCGTCTTTGACTTTGAGGTGAAATACCGCCCAGGATGGCATAATGCAGCTGCTGATGTCCTCTCTAGGCAGCCATCAGCAGGGGAGCCTGCCACTCCTGAGGATGCAGAATATGACAACTGTATCGCCATCAGCAAAATAATAAACAAAGGAACAGCCTTAGAGTCTGACCTAGTGACGGCTGATGAAAAGTGCTGTAGGGTTAGACAGATTCATGCTTTAGAGTGTGGAATAGAGAAAGGCAGTAACCCTCACGGAAGTATCCCTACTCTGCCAGGTTATACAACAGCTGAACTGAAGGATTTTCAATTGAAAGATCCCACTCTTAGTTCTTTCAGTACCTTTTTGGGAATGTATACAAAAGCCCACCACTCATGAGAGATCTGGTCTATCAAAGTCTGGAAGTGTGAAGTGTGTTAGAGAGATGGATGGCTTGCTTTATCGCATTGTGAATGACCAACATCGTGGTAAATGTCAATAGCTGCTCCAACACTCATGTCTAAAAGAACAGGTCCTTTAAAGTGTTCATGACAGTATGGGACATCAGGGCATTGAGCACACGCTAAACCTGTTGAGGCAACGATGCTTCTAGGTTGGCATGTATAATGATGGATCAGAGGGCTGATACCACTGCCAAGATCCTTCTGAAAGAGTGGTTCATGAAATATGTTGTGCCTGAACGATTGCATTCTGATCAGGTCAGAAAGTTTGAAAGCAATGTGATTGCTGAGCTGTGTAAAATGTATGGTGTAAAGAAAACCTGCACCACACCCTATTGGGCTCAGGGTAATGCTCAGTGCAAGTGCTTTAACAGAACGCTCCATGATCTATTACATACACTTCCCCCTGAAAAGAAAAAGCGTTGGCCAGAACACTTTCCTGAGTTGGTTTTGGCCCTTTGTACACACCGCCCATCGCTACTGTAATGAACTGGCCATGGAGACAGTGTTAGGATCCATGTGCTGGAAGTTTATTATGAACACAAGCAAACAATCCAAATCGGCAGGCAAATAGAGGTAGTCATAAAGCAAGCGGTATAATCCAATAAACCAAAAAGACAGTCCAACAAGGCAAACAAAACAAAGAGGTATCCAAAAGGCAGTAAATCCAGGAAAACAGGCAATGGTCATAACATGAAAACAATCAGCAAAAGGCAATGGAAAAATGCTTGGTAAGGCAGGATAAACTGGCAATTCTTCGCAAAGTCAAAATGGAACAGCATGGTATTTATATAGTTTAAACAGGAAGTCACCAAAGAAGAAACGGTACAGAGTAAGTATTCGGGAGAGGGCTCCTTCTGGTGGTTGGTAGGAGGGGTAATAACCTCGGATGTTACAGCTACTACTGATGGATGGTTTAGTGAGCTCCTCAGATCAGCCCCGCCGGGGCTCCTTGCAGGCCTTGTCGGAGCGTCGAGAAGACGATCAAACTAGACTATCTAGAGGAAGTAAAAGTCGTAACAAGGCAGAGACAGGTTAGTCTCACAAGTCTTAGGTCACCTACGAGTCATTTAGCACCAGGTTCTCAACGTGCGGTGCGTGATGGGAGAGAGGTGGCACTCATCTGACCGCTCCCCGGCCCCATCTCGAATGGCTCTCCTCGCCGTGCCCTTGTGGGCCAGCTATCCCGGGCCAATCGGAGTCCCGCGGTGCTGCGGTATTGTTACATTTATGGGGGATTCTGACTTAGAGCCGTTCAGTCATAATACCACAGATGGTAGCTTTGCAACACCAGTGACTCCTCAGCCAAGCACATGCACCAAATGTCTGAACCTTTAGGTAGGAAAAAAATGCAGGATTCATGGGGTCCTACTGTATGCAGGGTCATAGATGTGCAGGCTACCACACATACTATTGAGCCCATTGAGGGTGGTCCTATAAAGAGAGTCCATAGAGTTGACTTGCACCCTTGTGTTAACTCTGTGCCTGAAACCCATTCTCCCACAACACCACAATAGAGCAGAGAATCTGTTTCTGAGCAGGTTGAGGTTGTGCATTCTGATCCTGATTTTGTTGTGTTAGAAGAGGTCACATATCCTAGTCCCTTATTACTTGAGGAGTGAACCTGTACTGATTTCAGGGAAAATTGAACAACAAGGTTCGGTACCAGAGAGAGTAGCAATGACAGAGCTCCTAGAGTGTCTGGTCCAGAGAGAGTTGAGCCTAACACTGGCACAGCTCCTAGAGTGTCTGCACCAGAGATGAAAAAGCCTGTACCAGCACAAAGAAGAACTCAAAGAGCCAATCCTGGCATACACTCAAACCCATTTAATAAGCCATAATCAGCATGCAATGCTGTTTCACTTAGTACTGAAATCTTCTCTCAGGCGTTAACAAGCCTGGGTAGTGTGTTCTTTAGAGAAGCTGTTAAAGAAGTGAAAAATATGTATTAAGTCAATGGGGACAATGACTTTTAGCAGGGGAGAATGTAGCCAAGTGGAGAAATTTCATGTAATTTAACTCTAGTCATAAATTGGTCGTGGCCCCTTTAAGAACCAGAGTTTTGTGCCACCTGTTTTTCGGCACTCTCTCCTGTTAGAGAAGTGAGAGCATACTTTGTGCAAGAAAGCTCCGGGTTTTGTTCATCGTTTGAGAATTCTTTGGGATGCATATGGATTGCATTTGTGGAGATTGACCACGTTTTGTGCACATGCGAGGACAGGCCTCTACCGTATTTTATTGTACCAGATTTCATTCTTTGCATTTAATTTCCGTTTTTTCATTTTTACCATTTTTCATTCTACTGTGTTTCATTTTGCTGAAATGTTTAATTATTCTTATAGTCTAGTCAAGTATAGTCAGGACATTACTGATGTAAAAAACAGCACCATCACTATTTGAAAAAGTAATTTTTGATCAAATCTAGCCAGGCCCCATTTCCAGCAGCCATCACTCCAGCACCTTATCCTTGAGTAATCATGCTAAATTGCTAATTTGGTACTAGAAAATCACTTGCCATTATATCAAACTCAGTTGAAAGCTATTTGGTTCGGTAAATGAAGCTTAACATTGTCTTTGTGTATGTTTTTGATTTGCCACAGTATGCAATAGACTACCATGTCTTAAGGTCAATATTAGGTAAAAAAAAGAAACAGCTTTCTCTAGAAACTTGTCAGTCAATCAAGATTTCATACAAATGTGTACACTACAGTCTTCAAAGACATAGGACAACTGGCTCTAACAAGGACAGGAAGAGATGTGGAAGGCCAGAGGTACAACTAAACAAGAGGATAAGTACATCAGAGTCTCTAGTTTGAGAAATAGATGCCTCACATGTCCTCAGCTGACAGCTTCATTGAATTCTACCTGCTCAACACCAGTTTCATGTACAACGGTAAAGAGAAGACTCAGGGGTGCAGGCCTTATGGGAAGAATTGCAAAGAAAAAGCCACTTTTGAAACAGAAAAACAAAAAGAAAATGTTAGAGTGGGCAAAGAAACACAGACATTAGACAACAGATAAAGAGTGTTATGGATCTCAACCCCATTTTATTTTATTTTATTTTATTTTTTATTTTTTTTACAGCCATCAGATAAAACCCCCCCAAAATAGTTTTGTGTCCTGTGTGGTTATTTGCAGCCCACCGGCTACATTTTAATAAAACCTCTTTTTTTTTTGGCCTCCTCCAAAATTCCATCCTAATTTGGTTAAAAAATGCCCACATCACGGTAGCTGTTTATGTTGCATTAAATCACCATCTCTCATTGAAAATTAATGATTTCCGGTGGCTTTGTCACTGCAAATTATTAGTGTGAATGGGGCTTACAGGAGTAGTTTACCCAAAAATGAATATTTTGTTATTATTTACTGACTCTAATGTGGCCCATATGACTTTCTTTCTTTTATGGACTAAATAAAAGATCACATCCCGTTTCCAGCGCCCAAATCAAATAATGTGACTATTGCACAGGTTGGATGACAAATGAATTGGAATATAGTGAAAAGTCATATTAACTACTCTGACAGTGGTTTTAAGGTGTTATTTGATCCTTTTGAAGGTTAATAGTCCATAGTCACTATTACATTTCATTATATGGCAAAAATCTGTATGAAGACTTTTGAAATTCTCCTTTTGTGTTACACGTAAGAGAGCAAGTCATACAGGTTTGGAGCAACATTGAATATGATTTCATATTTTTAGGTAAACTTTTACTTAAAGTAAAGCTAAAAATTGACCATATTTGCTTTCATTTCTAAAAAAGAAATGCTCTTTGGAAGAATTATGTGAAGTTTGAATTATTGTTTTAGGTTTGAGGACTTTCTTGCTCGCAAATGGTCTTCAGAGAAGCGCTTTGGTTTGGAAGGCTGTGAGGTCCTCATCCCTGCCCTGAAGATGATCATTGATAAGTCCAGTGAAGCTGGTATAGAAAGTGTTATTATGGGCATGCCTCACAGGTAAACCTAGTCCATTCAATCTCACCCTACTCTTATGAGTCCAACCGAGCAATAATAACACAACCTCTGATTCACACAGGGGTCGCCTTAACGTCTTGGCCAATGTGGTCCGAAAAGATCTGGATCAGATTTTCTG
The DNA here is from genome assembly GCF_019703515.2 of Myxocyprinus asiaticus. Taxonomy (NCBI): domain Eukaryota; kingdom Metazoa; phylum Chordata; class Actinopteri; order Cypriniformes; family Catostomidae; genus Myxocyprinus; species Myxocyprinus asiaticus. Next base: position 29,507,095 of record NC_059366.1, read on the forward strand.
CCAGTTTGATTCCAAACTTGAGGCTGCAGATGAGGTAATATGTATTTTCAACTGATCATAATTTATTTCATTATATCAAATTTAATCATATATTTCTACTCCTCCTATAGTACTTCTGATGTGCATTCATTATTTTGCTTTACTCCACTCTAGGGTTCTGGAGATGTGAAATATCATTTGGGGATGTACCATGAACGGATCAACAGGGAAACAGATAAGAATATCACTCTGTCTCTGATGGCTAACCCCTCTCACCTAGAGGCAGTAGACCCTGTTGTTCAGGGCAAGACCAAGGCAGAGCAGTTCTACAGAGGAGACACTGAAGGGAGAAGGGTATCCTAAATTACATGAATCTTCAGATGATCTTTTAAAGTGGTCATGTTGTACATTATTTTTTATCACTTTAAAAATTCCCAAGGTCCACTTATAATGTAACAAAAGTAACATTTTCCACTCTTTCTCTCTGACACTTAGAGTTAAACAGTTGGAGTTTGCAAGCTGTGCCTTTAAAAAAGTGAATCATTATGATATAATCCCTTTAAAATGAGCAAAATATAACCATATCCTTCATTTGTGGTATGAAGGCTCATTCATACTGAGTGTTGAATCAATAAAAAGTATATCACTTGCATTTGTATCTCCCAGGTGATGTCCATTCTCATGCATGGTGACGCTGCATTCGCGGGTCAGGGAGTCGTCTATGAAACCTTTCACCTCAGCGAACTCCCTTCATATACCACCCATGGCACCATCCACGTTGTGGTCAATAATCAGGTTAAAATCGACCATTATCTTTTCCTATTAGAATCAACTTGTTTAAAACCAGAGGACCAATTTCAGCAAGTGGAGATTAGGATGTGTTTGTTCACAAACACTCAAACCCCAACCTTTCAGTATATTTTAGATTAATGAGTGTTATCTTCTGTTACCAGATTGGATTCACTACAGATCCCCGAATGGCACGTTCCTCTCACTACCCAACAGACGTGGCACGTGTAGTCAACGCACCCATCTTCCATGTCAACGCTGATGATCCAGAGGCTGTGATGTATGTGTGCAGGGTTGCTGCAGAATGGAGGAATACATTCAACAAGGATGTGGTGATAGACCTGGTAAATACTGTGAAGACACTTCCTACTTATAACTAGTAATATCACTGAACATTAAGATCAATCATTTAGTAGTGAGGACTATGGTAGTGGTATATTCCAATACAGAATCACATAGTCCTATCTATAATGTAGAAAAGTACATTATATTGCATTAGATAACAAAATCTCAAGTACACTTTTAAGCAAAACATATAAGAAGAAGTGTGCTACTGTATGCTTCAGTTTATAAAACATTGTTGTTCCCATATTACCATTGTTCCAATTTCCAGCTGGTTAAAAGTAACTGAAAAGTGGCTCTATGAAAATGTAGCTAGCATTATTTGTTTGCAGATGACACTTGGTTTGATATCTCATCTAATGCTATAAAATTCACACATATTTAAATGTGAAAAAGTTGACAATAACTTTCCAAATACTTTTTGTGGCTTCTGTATATTGTGTGTATTGATGTTGCTGGTGTATCGTGTAGGTGTGTTACCGGCGGTTTGGGCACAATGAGATGGATGAGCCCATGTTTACTCAACCCCTAATGTACAAGCAGATCCGCAAACAGGAACATGTGCTGAAGAAGTACGCAGACAAGCTCATCTCTGAGGGAGTGGTAACACTGCAAGAGTTTGAGGTTTGTGTCTCAATCTATGAAAATCGAATTATTGTGTCATCATGTAATATGGAAATGTCCATATGTCCTTAATTTGTAATATGAAACGTCCACCTGGGGTTATTACTCCCACAGTTCATCCTAATTGATCTCTTTAACAGAAGCTAAACCATCCTTTCCACAACTGTTGTTTTCCAGGGCTATAAGAAGTGATGTGTTTTCTATAGAGTTTGTATATCGTTTCCTCAAACTTAATGGAGGTTGTGTTCAGATTTTCAGCCACTTTCACACATGAAACCCATTAAATTGCAGTAAAATTGCCAGATAAACTTTTTCCGATAAATGTACCACATTTGTTGGTCACACATGTGAAAGATTTTCGTCTTTGAATTGTCAGTATTCGATTTGACAACATTTCTTTCCACCACGTAAATAATCGTGATTTTGAGTACTGCGCCTAACTAACTAAATGGCTAATTGATCAGCTCCTTAAGAATTTTGCAATTGGCTCAAACTCTTTGACAGCAGACTTCATATATCAGAGCCGTCCTAACCTTGTATGTGTTCAAAACGATAATCTTATGCCTTTGTTCACGCATAGCATCAGTAGCATCAGTTTTCCTGCAGTGTTACAGCTTCTTAAGATGGCAAATTGCCGGAGCTGATTTCAACAACAGGTCCTTTTGAATGTTGAAAAATGCTGCTAAATGTACATATGTGTGAAAGTGCCTTTTGTCTTTTTTGCTCTGGTGATGACACATTTCATACTTTACCCACTGACTCAGGATCTCATTCCCTGGGCTCAGAGCTACCCACTCCAGCCCCCCTAACCACACTCAGATTTGCGTCACTGTACAAACCACAATCCTCCAACCAAACCATCCCTCCAGTGCGGCTAGCTGACACCTAGTTTTGCCCAGTGACAGCTTGTTTTATTTACAACTGCATCCCTGTCACTCTTCACTCACTGACAAACCTCCTGGGTTCTGATTCACTCTGAAAATAAACTGGGACTTGAATCTCGCTGTTTTCTTAACAGCGTAGCACATAGGTGGAATGAATAATTAATTAATGTTTCACAAAAGTGTCATATATCTGAGTTTTTGATGAAGATGGTGGATGGAAGTGGGCTATCGCTATGCTATGAATTGTTTTCAGGAGGAAGTTGCTAAATATGACAAGATCTGTGAGGAGGCATACACCAGCTCAAAGGATGAGAAGATCCTACACATCCGCCACTGGCTTGACTCACCATGGCCAGGTAATTAATGTGATAGTTCACCCAAAAATGAAACCTCTGTCCTTATTTACATACTCTCATGTTGTTCCATAACCAGTATCATTTTCTGTCTTCTGTGGATCTCAAAATGTTAGCCTCAATCACAATTCACTTTCATTGTATGAAAAAAGATGCAATAAAAGTGAATGGTGACTGAGGCAAACATTCTGCTTCACATCTCCTTTTGTAGGTGGCAGCAGGGTCTAAAATTAACGAAAACCAAGCACTAAATGTGTAAAAATGGGCTTTAGCGAGTAAATAAAACATGAGCGATTCAAATCAAAAACACACAAATACATTGCGACTTGTGCATCTTCTAGCAACTATTACCTCAGTGGAAAATGCACCATTAGAAGTTCAACTAGTATATCTAAAGATTTTTTTTTTCTCCTGATTTCCATGTGCGGACACATGTGCGGAAAATTTCTTGCATTAAGCCACCAAAACAAAAATATTTAAAACAAAATCACAATGTGCCTTCATGTTTTTGTGACAGGTGCAGTTTTATATACAGTGATTATTATTATTATTATTTTTTAAAGATTTACTTATTTCAATTAAATAACAAAATTCAATCAAATTTTGTAATTCCATTAATTTAATTAAAATGACATTACAATTGAGTAATCTTTAACAAAATAATAAACCTAAATATTTTAAAGTTTTATATTTTAATTTAGTTAAAAATTACACAATTCAATTTTGTTATTAAATTGAAATGCTTAAATCTTAAGCATAAGCTTTATTTCTATTTGTTTTGTGAAGGTCACATTAAACTGACTTTTCCCCAGACCTTCATCATTTAGTTTTAGAACTTTCCAAATGCCTTTCATTTATAGATTTGACTGTTTTAGCCTTGTCCCAGACTTTCAATATTAAACTTTGAAAATCTAGAATTTAAAAATACAAATTATTACAAGTTTGAAACTGTGGTAATCTAAAGAAAGAGTAAATAACATAAACAATGTCAACATTTATTTTGTAAAAATTATTTATATACATTTTCAAAAATTTCGACTGTCCCAAAGTTTTTTCAAAAGTTAGTGTACTTGTTAACCAAGTCAACAATAGTGTCAGTAAAGAGCATGCTTGAGATGAAATATGAGACAAGTGATGTTTGAAGAAAACAAATAAACTTCAAGGTAAATATTAATTGCAAGCAGAATATTTTTATTGGCATCATTTCCAATCAAGCTGTAATTATGCCAAATTATGCAAAAAAAAAAAAAAAAAAAAAAAAAGAAAATTCTGTATTTAGGATACATCAAATGTTAACTATGAAATTAACCTTAGCAATGCAAAGGAGTCTACCATTTTATTTAAAAAACGTTACAAATGTAATTTCCATCACCGTTATTTCCACCACAGAAATCTATTAAACACAGTACAGAATTTGAGATGTGGTGGAAATGAAACAGAAATTAAATGTAAAAAATCTTTTAATGAGATTTTACTTTCTAGAAATCCACAGTGCTGAAAGTTGAACATCCATATATTTTTTATTAAAAAATAAATACTGAAAATACAATTTCAAAATACAGTTCATTCGTTATTAGCAGGCATGATGGCAAAAAGTTAATTTTAGACCCTGGATGCCAGGCTCTCGATAAAATATAAAGTATATTTGCACTCTATTAAGTAGCAATAATGATATCCCTGTTTTGTGTTCAAGACTTCTTCACACCAGATGGAGAGCCAAAGAGCATGAGCTGCCCTCCCACTGGACTAAATGAAGAGGTGCTCAAGCACATTGGTGAGGTAGCCAGTTCAGTCCCTCTAAAGGATTTTGCCATTCATAGTGGTGAGTTTCAAGTATTGTGGCATGTGAATTATTTCAGAGGTCATCTAATGTCAGTTTTAAAAAATTTCCAGACAATCCCAAATTTAAAAGGATAATCTTTATAATTGGGGGTGATGTAGCCCAGTTTTTTTTTTTTTTTTTTTTAATCTCTGGGCTGGTAACTAAATGTAAGGTTCAAACTCTGAAAGAGCTGATCCCTGAACTATTAGCCTTTTACCCTTGAGAAAGGCACTAATTTCCAGGTTGCTCCAGGGGGGCTATCCCCATTTGGATAGAATCATCAGTTAAATGCCACATTAATAATTCATTAGAAATGCTTTTAGGTGCTACATCAACAACAAATGAAGCTCCTTACACTCCTACAGTAGATTTAATCATTGTTGTGGAGTCCCAAAGGCTCCTCCCAGAACACAATATACATTCTCATGAATATTAATTAGGTTGCGCTGACACATATTCTAACTCACATCATAAAAAAATTATTGATATCAAGGTCAGAGGTCTGTAGTAGAGTATTTGCTCTTCTCTGAGAAGAAAACTGTAACATCAACAATTTAACATCAAGTTATGATTAGAAATGAAAATGTATAAAATGTATAAACAATGTAAACCTTGCATTGGAGTGTACATACATAAAATAATAATCTGTCAGTATTCCTCTGAGCACGCTCTCATTCACTTTCATTCATTTTTATTCGGCCCACAAATTTTGTGCATCAGACGTGACCTGTTTGACATTACCTGAAAAGCTTTACATGTTTGAAATAATATCAAGTGTTTAAAACTATAACAAATTGGAGTCTATAGGCAGTGCCCCTCCAGATCCAACACTCCTAAATATACACCAATTCATCAACTGCAGATTATATGTTAAATACTGTGAGCTTTGACCACTAGGGAAAAAACACTGGAAACTGACATCAAAGCATTGCAGGATGATGGTGGTAATGGTGTGGAACATCAGCAAAACCCTGAAAGATGATACATTTCTGTGATATTAGATTGTCTCATTGCTCCACACGGGTCATCATTTTCTCTCACTGAACAGCGGACACAGGGGAGCTATTGACCAGGGCGCTGATGGAGTAGCACTAAGGGACCATTGCACTTAAGGAGCCGACTCCAATCTGGCAGCCTTAAATTCTGCTAAATCGCCCTAACCACCATAGCCCTCCAGCGAAACTCTTTATTGCTTGCCTCTAAGCACAACTACCTCAGAGCATCAAACAAGCCCACCGGCAAAAGCGTTTCCCCACCACAGTGCGGTGCTTCAGTCCAGTGGGAAAATTTGTAAGAAAAACCTGCCAGAACTAATTGAGGAGTTGACTTCATGATTGGCAAGCTCTCAGCAAGCTAATCTGATGCCACACCCCCCCCCCCCTCCTCATAAACATTGACAGTGGAATGCATCATTTCACACATTATGGTATCACATATTGTAATCTTGAAGCTGAAAATGATATCTATGAAGTTAGGTATAATAGGACTGCCATTCGTAGTGTTCTGCAAATTTCCCAAAGATTAGCTGCATTACTTATTTAAAAAAAAAAAAAAAAAAATTTTAACCCCTTTTTTCCCAATTTGGACTGGCCAATTCCCACTACTTAGTAGGTCCTTGTGGTGGCGCAGTTAATCACCTCAATCCGGGTGGTGGAGGACAAGTCTCAGTTGCCTCCGCTTCTGAGACAGTCAATCCGTGCATCTTATCATGTGGCTCGCTGTGCATGACACCACGGAGACTCACAGTATGTGGAGGCTCATGCTACTCTTCGCGATCCACACACAACTTGCAGTGCTCCCCATTGAGAGCAAGAACCCCTAATCGTGACCATGAGGAGGTTACCCCATGTGACTCTCTTCCCTCCCTAGCAACCGGGCCAATTTGGTTGCTTAGGAGACCTGGCTGGAGTCACTCTGCACACCCTGGATTTGAACTCACGACTCCAGGGGTGGTAACTTGCTGAGCTACCCAGGCCCCCAGCCTGCATTTCATATTAAAATTAAAAAAAATTTAGTGATAGAAATCTTGTCTACCTAAGCCAGGACCTCTGTAAGTATTTCAGAATCAGAATAAGCTTTATTGCCAAATGTTCTCAAGTACACATGGAATTTTTTTATTTATTTTTGGTGATAGGAGAAATAAGTGCACACAGAACATTACAGTGAGACACAGAATATAAAACAAGGTAAGAGTATAAATAGACATACAAATAATAGGACATATAACAGAATGGCATATGTACATGTGCAAGTGGTAATGTATGTGCAAGGTAGGTGTATGTAGAGTTATTGAATTAAATATGAGTGAATTTACATATTTTAGCTGCACAACATATTTTAGCATCAGCTGAAATATCATTCTCAATACTCAACACTTACTGTACAATCAACTATGATATAAAGAAGGTTATAGTTACAGCTATAGTTCACCCAGAAATTAAACTTCTCACCCTCAATAAACAAACTCATACAGATTTGGACCAACATGAGGTTGAGTAGATTATGATAGAATATTCCTTGTTGAACTACAGCTTTAAGCCTTGTATGTTTTAATATGTCAGAGTAGGAAAAATTATATTTTCAGCTGATGCTGACACGGATATTGCTTAAGGTTATGGGCCTCTCGCCAATATAAATTACATTTTGAATAGATTTGATAAAACTCCCAGAACACGTTATTGTGAATGGACTCAAAAGCATGGCAGTTTGGTTCCTTAAATTCCACAAGGAATATACAGTAAATAAAAATAGAACTTTGTTTCAATCTTGCCAACTTTCCATGCATTCAACATTTGTAGAACTCTTGTTATCACATGCACACAATGACCAGTCTTTGCTAAAAAGGAAATAAATATATAATATATACTGTACAGTACAATTATAAATTATTAAGAATGTTTTAGTGATTTTGTGTGTAGTAAAAGTGGAACAAGACTCATTACAATTACTTTTATTTTAGTAAAGTATATTTTAAGTACACTATAGTATAGTTATTATAGTTATATATAGTATAGTTACTGTATTTATAGTGTCACACAAAAAAGATTTGTGGTTGTGGTGACTTTATATCTTTCTATACATAGTGTATCTTAATGTTTCAGGCTTGTCACGTATCCTTCGTGGTCGAGCTGATATGGTTGCAAAACGCACAGTGGACTGGGCCTTGGCAGAGTACATGGCCTTTGGCTCTTTGCTGAAGGATGGTATTCACGTGAGACTCAGTGGACAAGATGTGGAAAGAGGAACATTTAGGTAAGACAGTCAATCCATATCCATGGAAACTAGACACTCCTTCTGTCTAATTTATGATGTCACTGTAAAAAGGATAACTTCTTGTTTGCCATCCATTTAACTTGACACAATAATTTCTGCCATTTCTATTTACAGTGCTGTGAAAAATGATTTGCCCCCTTCCTGATCTCTTCTGTTTTTGTATATTTTTCATGCTAAATTGTTTTAGATCTTCAACGAGATATAAAATAAAACAAAAGCCAACCTCAGTAAACACAAAAACAGTTTTCAAATATATATTTTATTTTACTGAAGCAAAAAAGTTATCCAACACCTATATCACCCATATTATACTCATATATATCACTATATCACTATATTCAACTCACAGAACCCACTCTTCCATGGATGGCATTTTTGGTCAGTGTCTTTCTGATAGTGGAGTCATGAACAGTGACCTTTATTGATCCGAGAGAGGCCTGCAGTTCCTTGGATGTTGTACTTGGCTTTTTTGTTACTTTCTGGATGAGTTGTTGCTGTGCTCTTGGAAGAATTTTGGAAGGTGGGCCACTTCTGGGAAGGTTCACTATTGTGCCAAGTTTTCTCCATTCGGATAATGGCTCTCACTGTAGTTCTTTGGAGTCCCAGAGCCTTTGAAATAGCTTTGTAACCCTTCCCAGACTGATGTATTTCAATCACCTTTTTCCTCATCATTTTTGGAATTTCTTTCGACCTTGGTAGAGTGTGCTACTGGGTGAGACCTTTTAGCCAACTTCATGCTGCTGAAAAAGTTCTATTTAGGTGTTGATTTGATTGATCAGGCCTGGGTGTGTCTAGTCCAGCTGAACCCCATTATGAATTCAGTTTCATAGATTTGGGGATTTAGTAAGTAAGGGCAAATACTTTTTCACACAGGCCTAGTTGGTATTGGATAACTTTTTTGCTTCAATAAATAACATTATCATTTAAAAACTGTATTTTGTGTTTACCCAGATTGCCTTTGTTTTATGTTAGATTTTGTTTGAATATTTGAAACAATTTAGTATGAGATATGCACAAAAACAGAAGAAATCAGGATGGGGCAAAAACTTTTCCACAGCACTGTAATTTAATTTGTTATTAAATTCTAAGTGGACAAAAAAGTGCAATGAAATTACTGTACCACAGCAGGTTGCAACTTGGCACCACTTTTAAAAATTGCAAGGGATAGTTTACCCAAAATTCTGTCATCATTCTCTCGCACTCTTGTTGTTCCAAACCCATATGATGGAACAAAAGATAGTAATATGAGAGCACTTTACAATCTGTAACTGTAGTGCATTCTAGATTTCAGTTGTTGAAAATAACCACGTTTATATTTTCTGCCTTATGGCTCTATTAAAAGCATAAAATGTCAGTTCATTGACAGATGACGTCAGCTTGTCGCACACAGACAGTGTCCACTGGAAAAAGGGAGAGAAGGATACCCACATGATGCCGTCACAGTACTGCTTCGGAAGAAAACCCGTTTAATGCCACTCCGCAGCAGTACAGACACATACTCCCACATCTGTTCTTTTCTGTTTTGCGCAAGGAATTTTGGCAGCCTGGTTTGTTTATTTGAAATTGTACACATCTCCGTGAAGCTATGAGACATCAGCATTCTCCCTCTGCAGTATTATTTACTATTTTGACATCTAGATTTTCCCTCAGTGGGCTCCACTGGATGGTTTTATGATTAGCTTAGAAAACAATGAGGTTTTTATAGAACATATTGAAGCTAAAATGTGAGTGAAAAGAAGTCAGCAAAATAGCTTTTGTGTGCTATGAGCCTATTTATTGAAGTAGATTGTCAGCTTGTGGATGTATTCGGTGCTATCTTTATTTCTCCCCATCTCATGCCAAAGCTCGAGGAATGAACATATTGGTGTGCTCCAGTCTGTTAGTTCTGATTGTTACTTAGGGAGTTAATGGCTATGAGTAATTGATTCAGTCTACTGTGTTTGGGAATGCACTGAATACTATGCTTTGATCCCTTGATTGATGAAACCAACACAGAACTGCTGCACGGATTAAACTGTTAGCTCCCAAGACTCCTGGGTGTTTCCTGGGCTGCCCCACAGGTACAGGGCACTTTAGCTCAAAGAGTCACCTTTGATTTACAATTGTGATTAAATGAGCATAGCTAACAGATCCCAATTAGCTTTAACACATTGCTTATGGTTAAATTCTCCATTTCACAATATTATGTAACAGAGAAGCATACATTTCTCAAATGCAAGCTATGGTATTTAATTGTTATGCAGTGCTTATGTACACATTGGAATTGGAGATGGCCTGCACAGGACATCATTACTGTGATATTTAAGGGACTTAGGGATTGTCTAATCGCACTGGAATTGATGACTGGACTGAACATCGCATCAGAGTAACCCAGCAAAACATATCACATCTCCTGTCTGAAATCCCAGCACTTCCTTTCCACTGCCGCACATGGCCTCTCACACAGATAGGAAATAAAAAGTTAGAGTGCCTCTCTTCTGAGGTTTAACACAACAGCAGGCTTAAGAAAAGATTCCTTAAAATGACATTGCCCTTTAACTGCCACTGTTCATTCATTACTTAAAGGAATGTTCCAGGTTCAATACAACTTACGCTCTATTGCATTTCTGGCATAATGTTGATTACCTTGTTTACTTGTTCTGTAATTAACTTCTCTCTCCTTATTTATAAAAAATATATATAAAAAAAGTGCACTTAAAATGGAAGTGAATGGGGCCAGTCCATAAGCATCCTGAAAAATACACACTGTTTCAAAAGTATAGCCACAAGATGTAAACAGTGTTTGTGTTAAAATGATTGAAGTGTGATATAATCAGGGATTTACCTTTTACCGACGTTACAGTGTTTACCAGATTACAGTGTATACTGGTAGGTCGTCATGACAACTAAATTGTAATATTGAATATAACTTTCAACTGATAATGTTAATAAGTGATTTTATTAAATGCTAAAATCATGTTAACACATATACTGTTTACGTTTTGTGGCTATACTTTTGAAACAGTGATGTTTATTATGGACTGACTTCATTTACTTCTATTGAAAAGTGCCTTAATGTAACCTCGATTTTTTATTTATTTAAATAAATGAGGGATCAGTAATTTTTTTAAATTATTATTATTTTTATTTTTTTGTGGTAAACAACATTATCCCAAAAATGCTGTCAATTGAGTATTGAACTTGTATTTTACTTGAAATAAATGACATTTTTGTTCTGTTCTTTACTGTTTTGTGGTAGAGGTCCCCACACATTTTTAGGAATCTTGCAAAACAAAGGTTGTAGAAAATCAGGCAATAAAGCTGTGCTCGTTAATAAAGTGTTAAAGATGTGCTAATGAAGATAGTATAAGGGTTCCCATGGTCATGAAAAACCTGGAAATATCAGGGAGTTTTACAGCAGTTATTTCCTGGCCTGGAAAAGTGGTAGAAATTCATAATATCTTGGAAGTCGTTTATTGTGAATATAGCATTTTCTAGGTATACTCAGCTTTAAAATATTTAATAGGACAGAAATTGCTCTTTGTGAGAATCTCTATAAAATGTTTTGGTACTTTACCAAAAATGTGCATTTGCTAACTATATTTGCTAACAATCTTTTAACATCTTGGTGTATGTGAATTTTTAACATATACTAATATTTTTTTTTTAATAAGTAGTTAACATTAACATTACTTAATATATTATTAACTTACATGAACAATTGTATTTCCATAAATTAACATTAACCAAGATTAATAAATGCTGTGTGAAAAATATCATTAATTTATTGATACCTAATACATTAACTAACGTTAACTTGTGGAACCTTATTGTAACGTGTAACGAGTGGAAAAATAATTAGAAATTTATTGAAAAAAAATTACTGGAAATTCATCAAAGGTGTGAGAACCCTGACAGTTGTTTTTTTTTTTTCCTGACTAGTGCTTTATATGATTTGTGGCATTTTCAGTCACCGTCACCATGTGTTGCATGATCAGGAAGTCGATAAGCGCTTCTGTGTTCCAATGAACCATCTGTGGCAGAACCAGGCTCTCTACACAGTGTGCAACAGCTCACTGTCTGAGTATGGAGTTTTGGGTAAGAACCACCTGTGCTCATTTTAAATCTAGTTACCAATCAGAATGTGCAGAAATGTCAAATAACCAGGTTATTCCCTGTTTATGATATCTGTAAAATAACATCCAGAAATGAGCAGCCTGTGCAGAACAAGCTGTTTTATAAAGCTCTCAATATACCACTACACATGAATAAATTTTTTCAAGATTCATATTCACAATTCTTTAGACAGTTGAGTTTTATTTATTTTTTAGAGTATACTGACATGTTTATGTGGATTAGGTTTTGAGCTTGGTTTTGCCATGGCTAGTCCGAATGCCCTGGTGTGCTGGGAGGCTCAGTTTGGTGACTTCCACAACACAGCCCAGTGCATCATAGACCAGTTCATCTCTGCAGGCCAGGCAAAGTGGGTCCGCCACAATGGCATTGTTTTACTGTTGCCCCATGGAATGGAGGGAATGGTGAGTTGTTATGGTGATGGCATGCCACCTTATTCTTAACATACTGAAAATAAATGTCCTAAAGTATAATGTGCACTTATGATAATATTGACACATGCAATTACATAGTATTATTATATAGGCAGTATATTTAGGCATATTTAGTTTTTTTATCCTGGAAGAAATAGCATAAAATTACAAGAACAACTTATCTGTTGGTAAACAGATTTCAGTACATTTCAGTACATAGACAACTGTATATATATAACTTGATTAGAACTAAAGCTCTTATGAAAGCTTCACTTGCGTATGTAGTTGAAATTACACAAGACAGCAGCATAAATAAGATGTATTATTTAATCACTTACAATAGTTAATTTATTTCTGCCTTTGCCCCAGTAAGCCATATCAAAGCTACAGTTACGAGTCAGTTATATAGATCATAAGAGTATTATTGACCACCCAACTAATTTCCTTCTGGGATAAAACTCAGGGTAAATGCTGTGACCTTGTTTTTTGTTTTGTTTTTTGTTTTTTTTAAACCTTTCATATAATTTAAAGGCTAAAAAAGTTGTACTAGGATCAGTAATGATGACTCTAGTTTCATCTGAGCCAATAAATGAGGCTGTATTTCTTAAGATTAGTGTGCCGTTTGATAGACCTCATGTCGTTAGCGCTTGTGTGTTTGTACTAATGAGCAGGGTCCTGAGCACTCGTCAGCACGGCCTGAGCGCTTCCTGCAGATGAGCAATGATGACCCTGATCGCTATCCGGTGAGTGGCCTTTCCTGCAATGCCTCATGTTGATGGCACATGAGATTAAAATGTGCACACTTCACTAGAACTTAGTAATTTCCAATTTGGTTGAGGCTATAAGGAATAGTTCACCCAAACATGAAAATTATGTCATCATTTTCTCACCCTCATGTTGTTCCAAACCCATATAGCTTTCTTTCTTTGAGTATGTTAGTCTCAGTCACCATTCATTTTCAATGCTTTTTTTTTCATGAAAGAAAGTCACATGGGTTTGAAACAACATGGGAGTTTGTAAATAATGACAGAATGTTCATGTTTGATTGAACTATCCCTATAATAAAGCCCTTGTTAACACTGCCTTTCTTTTTAGTCTAGCAGTATTTCAGTCCCAAAGGCAGGGCGTTAGGGTTAAACACATGAATGGTACTAACTACAACCCTGATCATCAGTTTTTACAAAAAGCAATCATTAAACAGGGTATTGATTAAACCAAATGAACCAAAGTTATATAAATTCATTAATATCCTTTCCTGTTGAGAATGTCTTTCTAAATGTGGAAATCTTAAGCAGCAATATCGTTGTGATATCTTGTAATCTGTTATACTAATATCAAATTAATTATTATATAAATTAATACATTTTATTAATTATTTTACTAAAACATTTTATTATCAATAAACAAAAACCTTTCCTTGTCTGTCTTTTTCTTCTGCGCTAGCTTCAATACTTCTTCAGCTACTTTGAGAACTTGGCAGTGCGATACTGCAGATAATGTTGACTTTTATATGACAAATTGCTTGCTATGTTCCTCATTTGTAAGTCACTTTGGAAAAAGTGGCTGTTAAATGTAAATTTAAATTACAATATGTAAAATTGTATGCAAGTGATAGAATTGGCATCTACTTAAATATAATTATACAGATTTTACAAATGTGCAAATGACTGTTGTGTACACTTTTGCAATATTTTTTTTTTAGCACATTGTGGGATTTTTTTACACGATATTAATAGATCATTTTAATGAGCTACAGTATGTTTTATTTACCTAATTTCAGGAATTCACCAGAGACTTTGAGGTCCAACAGCTCTATGACTGTAACTGGATTGTGGTCAATTGCTCGACACCTGCCAGCTACTTTCATGTGTTAAGAAGGCAAATTTTGTTACCTTTCAGGAAGCCAGTAAGACAAAACTTTTTGCTTCGATGTGTATTTGACATTTATAATATACATGACTCATGATATAATGTACATTGGGGTCCAGAAGTCTGAAAACACATTGAAAAAAAACTTAGAATCTAATTTAAACATGAAAATGATCAAAAAGGTTTAGGATTTAAGAAAATGTAAAACAAAGAAACATTATGTATTAAAACGAATAAGAAATATTTAAGATTCTGCACTTTATTATATTAAATATATTATATTAAATAATTATTAATTTGTAATTTTATGGATTATGAGTTCTAGTACATGGTGCTGCTTTATGGTATTAAGTCTACTTCTAAATTTAGACCTGTGAGGTATGAGATTAATAACACAGCTGATGTGGTAAACAGCAAAGTGCTTGGTGGCAGTTCTGATGGATTTTATAAACTTAAAACACAACTGAGGTTTGATGGAATGTTTGAAGTATCTCCCTACGCTCTTTTGGTTCTGAGCCACTTTAATTGTCTAAAATGATTCCCTCTTGTAGATAAATGCAGAGGTTTGTGGTGCATGAGAAAATCTCTTCTTGAGCAAATTAAACTGAGCGTCTGGGGATGATATTGTTTGTTTTGTAGGAAAGTGCTCTTAATTTATTGTTTTGCTTAGATTCACTGCTGTTTTTTTATTACTATCTTTTGTATCCCCTTAGACTGTTTGAAAGTTTCCCAAGTTAAATGTTGTCCTACATTCAACTATTAAATACACTGTTTTAATTTGACTAACCACATGTTCTTATCTTATCCATATCCAGTTGATCATTTTCACACCAAAGTCTTTACTGAGGCTGCCAGAGGCCCGCTCCAGTTTTGATGAGTTGAACACAGGTACAAAATCATGGTACAAATCATTTTATCACTATAATGACCTTAAAGGAATAGTTCACCCAAAATTATAATTCTCTCATTATTTAATTATCCTTAATCCCAGTGGCGCCCACAGCCGTACACCCGTATGTACTGTGTGTACATTCAGTGGCGTTTGTAAAGTCCCCCCCCCCCCCATTTAAAATGTCACATAAAATTAACAAAGTATTACAATCACACTGATTAACAAACAGAACAAAAAGTACCCCTGTAATGGTGCATAGAGATTCATAGTACGCCACTTAACAACCTAAAAGTCATTGCGTGGGCATGTAATGTCACGTAAGTTTTCCTGCATCAAATTGGCAGCCAACATAATATGTGATATTGAGTTTGGTCAGCGTAACCATGCCTGTATCCACCGCAACTGCGGAGCCCTCATTCAGCTGTTTACGTCGCCTGAAGTCTTATCTCAGGAATACAATGACTAACAAAAGACTGAGTTGACCTGCCCTGATGAACATCCATTACGATATTCCGGTAGATGCCGAGGCTGTTCTAAACGAGTTTGACGTCACAGGCAGTTGCAGAATGAGTTTCAAATAGGTAGGACTATAATTTATTTTCATAAAGGGAGGCTATATTTTGAGAATTAGTGGTGGAATGCCCAAAGTAGATGATTGTGAAGCACAAGGTTTTTATTTTTTTTCCAATGTAAAATACTGCAAACAGCACTCAAGTTGTTGACACCATGTACGGTGTTGGTTAATTATCGTTATGATGAATCTCAGTCTTGATTTAGCATTGTTGTTGGTGGCTTGCGCCAACAACCGTTTATTCCGTTTATTGTGCGTACTACTATGAGATCAAGTTCTGCGGGCGCCCCTACTTAAGCCGTCTCAAACTCATATGACTTTCTTTCTTCTGCGGAACTCAAACGAAGATATTTTGATGGAGATATGGAGACTGCAGATGGCAAGAGTTATAATGAAAAAGGAGTTACATTTTTTTTCTCAGCCAAAACTGATCGTATAATTTCAGAAGACATGGATTAAACCACTCAAGTCGTATGGATTACCTTTGCCTTTATGTCCTTTTAGGAGCTTGGAAGTGTTGGTCCCCATTGACTTCAAATCAAATCTCAATCAAAATATATTTATTTGTGTTCCGCAGAAGAAAGAAAGTAATACGAGTTTGGGATGGCATGAGTGTGAGTAAATTATGAGAGAATATAATTTTTGGGTGAACTTTTACTTTAAACTCTGTACAGCTTTTGTGGACTAATTTATCTATATTGCAGGAACAAAATTCCAAAGGATATTTCCAGATGATGGTCCTGCATCTAAACATCCAGGAAAAGTCAAAAGGGTCATCTTCTGCACTGGCAAAGTCTACTATGAGCTGGCAAAAGAGAGAAAACAGCTGAACTTGGAGGAGGATGTTGCGATTGTCAGATTGGAACAGGTTATTGTCATTCCTTTTTGATTATGAGTATAGTGGTGCTTTCCACCATACAGTATGTCATTACAAGCCCATTCTTTCTTCAATCCCCTTTCACTGTCAAATGTAAGTGAATATGGCAAAGAGTAGCTTGAACATTCTACTAAACATCTCCTTTTGTGTTCCACAATAGAAAAAGTCTTATGGGGTTAAAACAACATGAGAGAACTATTTCTTTTAACATTTTCAAAAACAAATAATTTTTTCACCTCTTAGATATCGCCATTCCCTTTTGACCTCATCAAGGCAGAGCTTAAGAAGTATAGCAACGCTGAACTCATATGGTGTCAAGAAGAGCATAAGAACATGGGCTACTATGACTATGTCAGACCACGCTTCCACACAGTGCTGTCTAACAAGAATCCAATATGGTGAGTGTCATGATTCAGGGATAGATATGGTGTAACAAAACAAATGTATACGTTTCAAATGTAAACGTTCACACTCGCTTTTAGGTATGTTGGCCGTGACCCTGCTGCAGCCCCTGCCACAGGCAACAAGTTCACTCATCTGACTGAACTAAAGAGATTCTTGGACACTGCTTTTAACCTTGAGGCATTCAAGGGCAGGAGTTTTTGATGCTTTGCTGTCAAATATTAAAATAGTACTTAGAAATGATCATATATGATGTATGTCTCGCTATCAATGCACAATATTGTATATTTTAAGTTTTAATAAAATTTCCATGTTGCCAATTATAATAAATCACATTCAAACATATAGAACAGGACAGAAGATAACAATACATGTACTGTTTTGTGTCAATTGGTGTCATAATCACTTATAGCTGAATAAAAGTTTAGATTTGCACCAGAAATTATTTATTTGTGTTGTTAAGTAATCCCTGTTCTTATATTTATATATTTATTTGTCTTCCTTAACTGTCACACTTGGCTTCATCTTGAGACATCAAACAGATGGCATGTAGACAAGTAACAATATTCTCTGTGGCAGGGGCAATATTCTCTATAGCTTCCACAAAATATGCTTCCTTTTTTAAATTTTATGGTTCTTTTGGAATTTAAGAGTTGTGGGAAAGAGAACATCTAAAATGTAAACACTTTGAAATTATATGCACAATGTTTAGTGAAATGATGCAATATATTTCAGAGTAAATGTTAGCATTCCACATAGCACAACTTAAAGGAATAGTTCACCCAAAAATGAAAATTCTCTCATCATTTTCTCACCCCCATGTATGACTTTCTTTCTTCTGCAGAACACAAATGAATAGTAAAAAAAAGGACTTAAATATTGATCTGTTTCCCACCCACACTTATCATATCACTTCAAAGTACATTAATTTAACCACTTGAGTCTTATGACTTACTTTGCTGACTTTATATGATTTTTGGAGATTCAAAGTTCTGGCCACCATTCACTTGCATTGTGTGCACTTACAGAGCTGAGATATTCTTCTAAAAATCTTAATTTGTGTTCAGCAGAAGAAAGACAGTCACACATTTGGGATGGCATGAGGGTGAGTAAATGAGAGAATTTTCATTTATGGGTGAACTATTCCTTTAAGCTGAATTTAATAACACTGAAACTAAATATTAGTTTTATTTGCACATTGTCTTACTACATATAATGGTCATTCTATGGCTGCTTTAACATAGCTGAACCTTTATTGCAAAATAAGATGGTCTAAACAGCTGTAAACTGGATTTTACTTGAATATTGCATGCTATAATCTATACATTTAGACACTTGAATAGTGAATTTAAAGTTTTGAATGTTACATAATTTAAAGGGCAGAAGATTTAAGACGTGGTTTTCGCACTTTATAGAGATTACACATTTCTCCTTGAGTTACATAGCCTATATGATATTGTAAAATATTTTCCCATCATAACTGATTAATTGTGATAATTAATATACATTTCTTGACAATAATGCAATAAACCGTGTGGAACTCACCATCAATGGATGTTTGTTTGGTTATATAATTTATGATTTACCTGTGTGCATACATCAGAGGTGTGTCAAAGTTGCCTGTATTGATGGCTTTTTTGGACACCAGTCAGTCAGCTGATTTGGAATAATGTCTAGGTAGGCAGCTTGCTTGGTTTTGAGCCACAGTCAGGATGTTCAGAATGCGTTCCTCGCTGCGTCAAATGACCTCCTCGCACAGAGGATCAAGTCGTCCATCACCACCTTTGACCAAAGTGGAGTTTGAAAGACATCCTGTATCATCCAGCTCTCAGAATACAGAAGTGTCTATATGTTGACGCAATTTACCAAATTCAAGGTTAGTGATGTTGCACTTGCGGGGGGAAGCATAAGGAGCCGTTCACATCGAGCGTGTGTTTAGGTCACAAATATAATGGTCCTCTTTGGTTCTTTAAAATAGTAAAGGTGCTGAATGCAATAAGTTTCTGAATAAAGGCTTTAAATGTGATAAAGGCCCAAAATGTTATAATTTTTGGTATTAAAAGATACATGTTAAGTTCACACAGTAAAAGAAAAACACTGTGACTGCATTGCTAGCAATTTGCCTGTTTCAGTCATCTTTTCTGTCTTTTGACTCTATCAGCTGGTTAGCAAAAAGAAAATACTCAAAATTATGTACTGCCCTCAAGTTGTCCCTCATTTTGTTTTTCCCCCCAGTAGAATCTTAACACAATATTTTCTTCAAGAATCCTAAAGCTGCTCTTTTCCATACAAAAACAGTTCACATTGACCACTGCTGTCAAGGTCCAAAGAGAGAGAAACAAATATTATAATAATAATATAAAGGTAGTCCATACAACACATAGCTGTTTTATGGCCCCAGAAAGCTTGGAATAAAGTGCACAAGTCATATGGACAACTCTTATGATGTCTTTATACTGAACCTTTAATAGTGGTTTACAGTATTTGCTCTTTTTGAAGCTTGACAGCTCCTGCTTAATATAAACTGTTATTTTGTAACGTATGCTGGCAATGACAGGCAGACGATAGTGATGTGAAGAACCCAAGTGCAGTGTTTATTTACATGAAGTGAAATCCAAAAACGTGAATACAAAACAAACATAAACGACTTGACTAGCTTAAACAACATTACACCAAACAACGATACATTAACAATACCTGACAAAGGACCATGGGGTTTAAATACATGAGGGTTTAAATACAAGGACATGGGTAACCACATGACAAACAACCAATGACGTGACTGAACTAATAACAAGATAACTAGATACTAAAACATGAACCAATGACATGACTGATATGATTTAACAAGACAATAAACCAATGAAAACAAGACACATGAACATGGAGGGAAACAGGACATCACATGACCAGGAAACCACATGACATGAACAGGAACTAAACTTTCAAAATAAGACATGAACAAAACACATAAATGTGACATACCCACACCCCGCCCCCCCCCCCCCCCATAAGGGCGGCTCCCGACGGCCAAACAAAAACACATGTAGTTCAATAGGGAGCTGGGGGGGGGGGTCCTTGAGGCGTGGCCTGGTGATATAGGGTGTGGGGCGTGGCCTAGCGAGACAGGGCGTGGAGCATGGCCTGGCGAAAGCAGGGCATGGAGCCATGGAAGGTGGAGCCGTGAGAGGCGAAACTGGAGAACTGGTAACCCGGAGAGTAGCCAAAGGCTCGAAGGGCCAGGGTGGAGCCGGAAGCTTGGAGGACCAAGGCAGGGCCACTAGACGTGGCAACATGGCATGATGAGGTAGGAATGGCAGCATGGCATAACAAGGCCGCTGAGGCTTGCGACGCTGGCTCGTTGGTCGTGGCAGGCGGGGGCATTGGCTTGTGCGGCCATGGGCGCTGGCTCGTGCGGCCATGTCAGGCGTGGGTGCTGGCTCATGCGACTGTGGCAGGCGTGGGATCATGCGGCCCTGGCAGGCGCGGGCGCGGGCGCTGGCTCGTGGAGCAGAGGCTTGCCTGTGACATGGCATGGAGCAGACTCGGATGTGGCTGTGACATGGCATGGAGCAGGACGAGGCGTGGCTGTGACATGGCATGGAGTAGACTCAGGATCCAGGGCAGAAGGTGGCGCAAACTCTTCATGTAAATAAACACTGCACTTGGGTTCTTCACATCATCATCATCTGCCCGTCATTGCCAGCATACGTTACAGAATACCTGACAGGCAGATGATGATGATGATGATGATGATGATGATGATGATGATGATGATGTGAAGAACCCAAGTGCAATGTTTATTTACATGAAGAGTGAAAACCAAAAACGTAAATACAAAACAGACTTGACAAGTTTAAATACAAGGACATGGGTAACACATGACATAAACAACCAATGATGAGACTGAACTAATAACAAGAAAACTAGATACTAAAGCATGAACCAATGACATGACAAGACTGATAATGAGTGAACAAGACAATAAACCAATGAAAACAAGACACATGGACATGGAGGGAAACAGGACATCACATGACCAGGAAACCACATGACACGAACAGGAACAGGAACTAAACTTTCAAAATAAAAGACATGAACACAAAACATAAACAAAACACATAAATGTGACATCTATGGAATAGAGCTGCTTAAAATATCTATTTTTATGTTCCAAGAAAAAATAACAGCATATTGGTTTTGAACAACATAAGTGTGTGTAAATGAGTGAGTAAATTTTGTTTTTCTCAATTTTTAGGTGAGCTACTCCTTTAACTGGTGGCTTATTTTTTTAGCACACACCTGATAAGGACATACTCAAAATAAAATGGTCTCTTTTAAAAGAAGACTCTTAGGAGATGCTGTACAAAATTCAGAATTAATTTACAGACATAAATTATTTAGAAAATATTTGCATTAAAAATATGTGGCACTGTCCTTGAAATGAAATGGAATCACATGTCTAATTTTCTAGTTCTAAACTGTGGGTGATAATGCTCTACTTTGTGTTTTATAAAGCATTTTCTTAGACAGTGTCAAGCTAATTTTCTAAAAAGCTACTTCAAAAGCTTGCCAGATAACCACATTTATTCAATTCCTTTATATAGGCTACACACATTTGCTCTTTGTCTTAGGCCTGATATGCTGAAAACTGCTCCATTAATGTTTTCACATTCACAGTTATGAATGACATACGAATCTCATACTGTACATGACATATTTAGGGCAATCTGACCATATCTGATTATTGGGGGGACTTGTCCCCCTCAATGGTATTGGTTACGTCCCTGTTTTGGATTGTGATGCGCTTGTGTTGCAAAATGGTAAACACGGGCAGTGAAAGTTAATCACAACTACAACACAGTTGTCATCATTTACACACAATGACTCAAAATTGTTCACACTTATTTCTAATGATGTGAAAACATGACGCTGAGGCAGAATGAATCTCTCATTGACTTTGATATTGCAGTTGCACAACATTTTTGAGTGAGTGTACTGTAATGTGGTTTTCTTGGTTCTTTGGGCTTTTGCAGTTTGACAACTGTATTTTTACAGTATGCAATTGCTGAATATACAGACATTCAATATTGTATTACTTGCAGTACTTACAGTATACAGCATGTTCACAGTACTGCTGTAAGTTGTGATAACTATTATTTTTTGACAGTAATTGCAAAATGCATTTACTATATAAAATAAAATAAAAAATCTGTAACTACATGCCCTGGACGCTGTGTTCTCCATTTTCTGATGTATGCTCTGTAGTTAATAAACTCATCAAAAAACAGAAATGTCCCTTTTTCAGGACACTGTTTTTAAAGATAATTTTCTAAAAATCCAAATAACTTTACAGATCTTTATTGTAAAGGATTTAAACAATGTTTTCCATGCTTGTTCAATGAACCATAAACAATTAATGAACATGCACCTGTGGAACGGTCGTTAAGACACTAACAGCTTACAGACGGTAGGCAATTAAGGTCACAGTTATAAAAACTTAGGACACTAAAGAGACCTTTCTACTGACTCTGAAAAACACCAAAAGAAAGATGCCTAGGGTCCCTGCTCATCTGTGTGAACATGCCTTAGGCATGCTGCATGGTGGCATGAGGACTGCAGATGTGGCCAGGGCAATAAATTGCAATGTCCATACTGTGAGACGCCTAAGACAGAGCTTCAGGGAGACAGGAAGGATAGCTGATCGTCCTTGCAGACCACGTGTAACAACACCTGCACAGGATCGGTACATCCGAATATCACACCTGTGGGACAGGTTCAGGATGGCAACAAAAACTGCCCGAGTTACACCAGGAATGCACAATCCCTCCATCAGTGCTCAGACTGTCCACAATAGGCTGAGAGAGGCTGGACTGAGGGCTTGTAGGCCTTTTGTATGGCAGGTCCTTACCAGACATCACCAGCAACAATGTTGCCTATGGGCACAAACCCACCTTCGCTGGACCAGACAGGATTGGCAAAAAGTGCTCTTCACTGATGAGTCACGGTTTTGTCTCACCAGGAGTGATGGTCGGACTCGCGTTTATCGTTGAAGGAATGAATGTTACACCGAGGCCTGTACACTGGAGCGGGATCGATTTGGAGGTGGAGTGTCCGTCATGGTCTGGAGCGGTGTGTCACAGCATCATCAGACTGAGCTTGTCATTGCAGGCAATCTCAATGCTGTGCGTTACAGGGAAGACATCCTTCTCCCTCATGTGGTACCCTTCCTGCAGGCTCATCCTGACATGACCCTCCAGCATGACAATGCCACCAGCCATACTGCTCGTTCTGTGCGTGATTTCCTGCAAGACAGGAATGTCAGTGTTCTGCCATGGCCAGAGAAGAGCCTGGATCTCAATCCCATTGAGCATGTCTGGGACCTGTTGGATCGGAGGGTGAGGGCTAGGGCCATTCCCCCCAGAAATGTCCAGGAACTTGCAAGTGCCTTGGTGGAAGAGTAGGGCAACATCTCACAGCAAGAACTGGCAAATCTGGTGCAGTCCTTGAGGAGGAGATGCACTGCAGTACTTAATGCAGCAGATACTGACTGTTACTTTTGGAGAAGACACATCTCTCTTCCCCCCCCCATTGTTAAGTTTGCTAAAAATAAAAGCATCTTTTTTTGCTGAATTGATGCTGTGTGTATGATCTGAAAGCATTGTTTGATTTTGAGCACAGATGAAATGGTTTTGAGGCAATTGTTTGATTTTGCCAAAAGTGTCAGGGGTTTTGTGAATGTAGTTTGAAGATTTGGTGTTGTTTAAAGTTGTGAGAAAATGGGTGAAGGTTTCAAGAAATGTGTTTTAGCAATTCAGTAAAAACTGTAATACCACCACTGAATTAGCATTTCCTTTAATCACAGACAATTTTACATGATTATAAAAATTGATCAGTTAATCTGTAAACTAGCCCAAGTAACGGCGGTGTTGTTGTGCAGTTGTATGTATTGCCTACTGCTCTCCATAGTAACCACTGAGAGTCTACACAGTATAAAGCATTCAAACACAGGAAGCAAGCACATAAGTCTGCCCATTATTAATTTCTCAGTCTTTCAGAATTTATGTAATAGTTAATACTATTTTGAAAGCCTGTCCTTTATTGGACAGTTTTTGTTTTAGAGTAATACAACTTTTAAGTTTCCATTTTAGTTGCATTGGTCATTTCATCACAATTACTGGAACTGCAACATGTTCCTTCAATATAAAAACAATATCATGACTCCAGAATTAGATTTCTCTTTGTGGTTGGTTTGCCATTCTGAAAGGTTTGTCTTACTCTCAGTTTGTCTCAGAAGAACAGTTTGTTAGTGGCATGCATCTTAACCCTCCCATATGAGGACATAAAGCAAAATCTTGATTGTTAAGGGCTGGGTATGTTTCTTTGACACCTTAAGAAAGAGGATGAGTTTGTCCATTTACATAGATCACTTTAAACTACACACAACCTCAGCTGCCTTGCTTCTTTGAAAACACGATTGTCGATCATGTCAAAGCGTCATTATTAAAAGTTTCCTGTCTATCTATATTTAACAAGAGACACAGGTGTAAATGTGACATGATGTCATGGCATTGTACCTTCTCTATGAATTTGAATCTTTCAAAAAGTTCCTGACTTGTCTTGACACTCCCCTCCCCTCTTCATCTAATTAGCTGATCTGCAGTGATTCTTCTGGTAAACTATGCCTGTTTAAAGATAATATTTCAAAGAAATATTGTGGCGAATGTTAGTCCAAACTCCACCCGAGCAGCATAGTCCTGACTTCAAGACTCTTTGGTGAGCACTTGATTTGTCCATTACTGTAACAAAAAGGGACAATCTCTCTTCTAGCACGTACCTTTCCACACAATTCTGGATACAATTTTACTTGGCATTTCTCATTTGTAAGTTGCTGTGGATTAAAGTGTTTGCTATATGAAAAGTACTTGTATAATTAATGCAAACTTTAAAATAAAAGTAAAATTAGAATGTACTTTATCTTGCCCTGGCCTGTATGTTGTCAAAAATCGTCTGCCACACTAAACATACACCGAAAAAAAAAAAAAAAAAAACAATTTAAGAATTATTCATTTCAGTTTAATAGAAAAATTCCATCAAATTGAATTAAGTAATCTTTAACAAAATAAAATGTATAAAATTTAACATATCTTGTTTTTAGTGGAATTTTGTAAAAAATGACACAAAATGTAATGAGATGGAATTTGATATCAAATTAAAATGTGTAAAATGTAAAAAAAAAATAAAAAAAAAAATAAAAAAAAAAAAAAATAAAAAAGGCTAAAATATTTTTCGAGTGTGTAAGATAGTTGATGTAAAAAATACACAGTGTACATAAGTCACTTTTGTTTAGTAGTTTTAATGGCATCATTACAACACAATGTTATTCATAATTAGAACATATATCTTTTTAAAACCCAAACTTAGAAAAATAAATATCTCAAAGTTAAAGAACATTACAGTTTAAGCACTCCACCACCAGTTTAACAAAGTACATTCTGTCGCATCTTAGCTTTCACATGTATTTTACTGGTTAACATTGGCCGTCCTCAAGTACAGTATTCATGCTTAACATGAGGCCATGATGTACAAACGACACATCCTATTACTAACACTTAGGCTAAGGCTATAATTTTTCTATATATGTAGTCTATCGAGTATTTTATATATATATATATATATATATATATATATATATATATTATACTGTATATGTAACATGATTGACTGGCTTATGTTTCTTTATTTCAAACACTATTTTTAATACAATACTTATTTAATTTAGCTATAAACTGCTAAAAATACATTTCTCAATGCTGTGGATAGTCATATTTTTAATAAATATAATTACTGTTACAACATTCAACACATAGTATATACAAATTACACGCACTTTGAAAATAAAGTAATATTCCATTTTACATATAAAAACATACTCCCATTTTTTTCTATGTGCATTAAGCAAACATCAAGTATTGTTTCTTAAATTTTGTTTAACACCTTTTAAGAAGCATATTGAAGCATATTGCTATTTTTTAGAAGCATATTGTCACATACAATGATGATTACAATCAAACAATGATACAGTTTCATATCAGCTTACTACTATTGCATTAGAAATCAAAATCCCTGTTACTAAAGTATTATTGCATTGGAAACCAAGACACAGAATGGAACCACATACAATGCTCATGCAACATGGTGATTTACAATAGGCGATATACTTTTACGATTTTATGCACACTGTTTATTACTCACACTAGCTTAGATTTTTTTTTTTTTTTTTTTTTTGAGCTTGGTCTCTGCTTTTCAGAATATGCCCCATTGAGAAATGTATAGACAACACAGCACAGTACACTTTAAAACTAAAAGACCATACAGTATAATTTATAATGATGATTTTTTTAAAACTGGCCTTGGCTTCATGTTTATATCCTGCAGACTCAAAATAGACTTATTTTGCTATATTTTCCTAAACAGATATCTTTAATTGAAACTAACTTTGAAAAGCAAATGTTGAGGCTCACAAAAAAAAAAAAAAAAAAAAAGACAGCAGCTTCTGATCCAGTAGTATAGAGCCGTCACTCAGAATATTTTTAAACATCCATAACCGTATTGTAACCCTGACATGACATTTAAATGGAATAGATTTTTACAGCTAATCAATATGTTTTTATAATTTTAATATCATATGCATAGTACAAAAAATTATAGCACTATCTAATAGGCAAAATTATTAGGTCGTCAATCAGCTGAACAGATTCAAATTCTAAACTCAAACCGCTATTTGGACAATTTCCAGTCTACTTTCTGACTACAGCACTGAGATAGCCTTCATACAGATACTTAAGGATTAAGTAAATACTACCAATTATCAGTTCTGCTATTATTTGATCTTAGTGGTGCCTTTGACACTGTCAACTATAATGCACTCTTAGGCAAACTGAAAAACTGGTTAGGATTCTGTGAGACACAGCTCAGCTAGTTGAGAGGGCATTTAGGAGGCAGTGAATTTATTATCCTAACCCCTCAGTGTATTATCTCATTACTTCTGTTTCTGTCCTCCTTTCATTGGCCTATGTGTGCAATTACAACCATCTTCGTTGTGCTGCAACACATTCTTCTCATTCCTGCAATAACCAACCCTGTATTCTTTGAAAGCATGACCCTTTCTGAACCCAGCAAATATGCATATGTATATATAATTAATAAGCTTCACTATCTTGGTACATATATATATTAACTCCCCAAATCCCTCCCATCCTGAGCACTGTTCATTCAGTCACATTGGTTCTTGCATCTACCACATGGTTTAAACATTTACAGGATGAGCCAGTGTGTGGTCCTGATTCTTGCTATGACTTGCTCCCATTCTTCATTACCTTCGGTGTTCCCTCAGTCCTTTCTGTGGAGTCAGCTGGTTTAGCTTGAATGTTGCATTTTCTGCATAGACCTTGCATTTCCTTCAGACACCCCTCAAGAGCCTTCACAAACAAATATGAGCTGGTCTCTGCACTGTCATGGAAGCTTGACACACAGAAGAGGATGTGGTCCGTCTGAGGATTGTAGCAGATTCCGTAGCCATTAGGGACAACAGGACCATAGCAGCAGAACATCTCCTCAGTGGTTGGGACCTATGTGAAGACAAGAACATTCAATGATCTCGATATATACATAAAGGATTTTCAATACAACTATTAAAATCAAGATTATATGCACACTATGGAGCACAATTCCATTTCATATGTATATATTGCACAATGTTAGGTGTATATCTCTTAATTTCAATGTGGCATCTAAGAGAACCTGGCTTGTAGAGAGAATGAACTGGTTGCTGGTGACATAGGTCGGATCAGAGAACAGCTCAGGCTTTTCGAGTTTCAGCTCCTTGGCAATCTCTCGCAGTCCCAGCAAGTGATTGTCTATTGCCATTCCTGTGATTGCCTGTTTCCACAGAGTGGAAGCAATGTTTATTGTAGAGCACAATCACAGTTTGAAAATCACAAACACTCATAAATGTAACTGACAGATTTAGTAATTGTGGTTTAAATTCAGCAGTCTGCTACACTTACTAGAATTGTATAATTGGTTTGTGCTTTTATGGCATTCTGAAACTTCTCCATTTTCTCAGCATCCTAAATAAATAAAGGCAGACAGTGGTGTAGAATCTATTTACTGTAAAAATAAAAGCAAGAATCATGTTGTATACTACAAATAAGATGAAACTGACATACGTAAAATACTGGGCAATTTGATTGATTTAAAAGAATGTAATGTAAACAGGCCAAACTACATACAGTGAAGTTGGAGCTATCGGTCATAGCTTTAACAAATACTAAGGCCTCAGGTGTTGCAGAGCGAATATTGTCAACTCGTCCCTCTTGAAAGCGGCGTATTGATGCACTCTCATACGTTGGCACTAGACGTCCATGACATCTGATTGCAAAAGGAGAAATCAATGTTAGGCATGAAGCCTCCATCTATAGTAATTATTAATTCTACATTTAATGAAGTCTAACCTGTAAAATGCAAACTGCAGGGCAACTTGAACATAAGCATCAGGACTCATTTTCTGTCTCTTGATGAACTCTTTTCCATAACCGGTGAATATGTGGACATTCATGTCCAGATTTTTGACAAGTCTGTGGGAATTGACAGTAGATATGTAAAAAAAAAATAATAATTAAATGCCAAAACATTTCTTGTATTCTTTGATTGTATTTTAAACTCTCTTAAAGGAGTATTCTGGGTTCATATAAAGTTAAGCTTAACTGCATTTGTGAGATAATGTTGATGGCCACAAAAAAATAATTTAGACTCATCCCTCCTATTCTGTAAAAAAAGCAAGTGAGGCTGCAAGTTTGCAGTGAGGCCAATTTTTGGAGGGTTTAATATTCTGGGTTCGATTCAAGTTAAGCTCAGTTGACAGCATTTGTGACATAATGTAGATTACCACAAAAATTACTTTCTACTAGTCCCTCCTTTTCTTTATAAAATAAATAAATAAAAAATCTGAGGTTACAGTGAGGCACTTACAATGGAAGTGTATGGGGACAATTTTTGTAGGGTTTAAAGGCATAAATGTGAAGCTTATAATAACATTTGTGTATTATTTGAGCTGGAAAGTTGTTTAAATTGTCATTTTTACAGTAATTTTAGGGTTTGTTAACTTCACATCATCATGGCAACAAAGTTGTAAAATTGGCTATACCTTTACACAGAAAAGGATAGTAAGTGATTTTATCGCACAAAAATCATGTTTACATGCATATTGTTTATGTCTTGTGGCTGTACTTTTGAAATAGTGAGTATTTTAACTTTCAAGATTTGGCCTCCATTCACTCCCATTGTAACAGCCTCACTGTAACCCATATTTTTGCTTTTTTTAAAGAAAAGGCAGGGACTAGTCAAAATTAATTTTTGTGGTAATCAACATTATGCCACAAATGCTTGTCGATTGAGTTTGAAGGATTAGTTCACCCAAAAATTACAATTCTCTCAAAATTAACTTTAATTTAATTCATAATTTACACTCATGCCATCCAATGTGTGTATGACTGTCTTTCTTCAGCAGAACACAAATTAAGATTTTAAGAAGAATATTTCAGCTTTGTAGGTCCATACAATGTAAATAAATGGGTGCCAACTTTTTGAAGCTCCAAAAAGTACATATTGCCATCATAAAAATAATCCTTACGATTCCAGTGGTCTAATTATTGTCTTCAAAAGTGAAACGCTATGTTTGTGTAAGAAACAGATCAATATTAAAAAATGTTTTACTAAAAATTCACGAGGGTCAAGGTCAAGCACGTTGGCAAGTTCTCACGAGAACTGCCGCTTGAAATACAGAAAAAAACGGAAGTGCAGTGTTGTTTACAACAGAGAAGCATAGATTCATACAATCCCAATTCCAAAAAAGTTGGGACAGTATACAAAATGCTAATAAAAACAAAAACGAGTGATTTGTAAATTTTATTCACCTTTTGCTATATTGAAAGCACTACAACACATTATATGATGTTTTACCTTGTGAATTGCATATTATTTTCTATTTTTTTTTTATGTACAGTAATTTAAAATCAGCTGATTGCAACACACTCCAAAAAAGTTGAGACGGGCAATTTAAGACTAATAACAATTTGACAAGTTGAAATAAAAAGGTGATGTGAAACAGGAGATGTTTAACAGGTGAGGCAATTGTGTCACAGTACTGTATACTGTATAAGGAGCCTCCAAAAACAGCCTAGTCCTTGAAGCGCAAGGATCGTTCAAGACTTGTCAATTTGCCAAGAGATGCTTAAGCAAATAATCCAGCACTTTGAGAACAATGTTCCCCAAAGACAAATTGGAAGGATTTTGGGCAATTCACCGTCTACAGTGCACAATATAATTAAAAGATTCAAGGAATCTGGTCAAATCTCGGTGCGTAAAGGGCAAGACGAAAACCACTTCTGAATGCGTGTGATCTCTGATCCCTCAGACATCACTGTCTTAAAAAACATCATTCATCCGTAATGGATATCATGGACTTGGGCTTGGGATTACTTTAGTAAACCTTTGTTAGCCAACACCTCTTGCCGCTGCATCCACAGATGCAAGTTAAGACTTTACCATGCAAAGCAGAAGCCATACATCAACACTGTCTAGAAGCGCTGCCGACTTCTCTGGGCTCTGTCTCATCTTAGATAGAAAGAAGAACAGTGGAACTGTGTTTTTGGTCCGAAAACTCCATATTTCAAAAAGATTTTGAAAAACACAGCCACCAAAGAGGAAAAGGACCATCCAAGCTGTTATTATCATCAGGTCCAAAAGCCAGTGTCTGTATGGGACAGGGGTGTGTCAGTGCCTATGGCATGGGTAATACGCACATCTGTGAGAACACCATGAATGCAGACAGATATGTACAAATTGGGAGCAACATATACTGCCAACCAGCACCGTCTTTTCCAGGGATGTCCCTGCATTTTCCAGCAGGACAACTTCAAACCACATACTGCCCGGATTACAAGTGCATGGCTGTGTGAGCAGAGTGTGGGTGATAGATTGGCCTGCATGCAGTCCTGACCTGTCTCCAATTAAGAATGTGGGGCGCATTAATATGCACACCATATGGCAACGAAGACCCCGTAAAATTGTGCAGCTAAAGACCTACATAATGGATGAATGGGGGAAAATTCCACTTTCTAAACTTAACAAATTTGTGTCTTCAGTGCCCAAATGCTTATTAAGTGTTATTAGAACCAATGGTGATGTTTCACAGTGGAAAACACTCGACTGTCCCAACTTTTTTGGAGCGTGTTGCAATCATCTGATTTGAAATTACTGTACATTTAAAAAAAAATAAAAAAAATCACAGGTTAAAACCTCATATAATGTGTAGTTGTAGTGCTTTCAATATAGCAAAGGGTGAATATAATTTACAAATCACTCATTTTTGTTTTTATTAGCATTTTTCATACTGTCCCAAATTTTTCGGAATTGGGGTTGTACATAGATGCCTCATTCGGCTGGTTTGGATACATCAAATGCGGCGGTATCCTGGAACGGTGAACAAGGAGAGCTGTTTGAATTGGTTTGAATGCAATTGAGTGAGTGGAGGAGATGCCTCAGACTGAGTTCCTTGCTCAGACTGCTGCATTAGTTGCTTTTGTCTGGAAACAGTATTGCGGTCCATAGAAACATCTGCTAATAAGGTATGTACGAATGGATATCTATGCAGAGTAGGCTTTTGCACTTACATCACATGAGAGGCAGTTTGAACTCCACCCTCATCAACGTACAAACCTCAAGCTGGCTGGAAGCAATCATTTTTAGTAAAAAAGCTTTAAATATTGATTTATTTCTTACACTCACTCAGTGTTTTGCTTCAGAAGACATTAATTAGACCAGTGGAATCATATGGATTATTTTTATGATGGCTATATTTACATTTTGGTGCTTCAAAAAGTTGGTACCGATTCACTTACACTGTATGGAACTACAGAGCTTAAATATTCTTCTAAAAACCTTCATTTGTGTTCAGCAGATGAAAGAAAGTCATACACATCTGGGATGGCATGAGGGTGAGTAAATGATGAGAGAATTTTAATTTTTGGGAGAACTATCACTTTAACTTGTACTGAACCTGAAATATTTCTTTAAATCAAATACATTTATTTTATTGTCTCTTAAAACACCTCTGATACCTAGAGAGATTAAACCTTGAGATTTAACAAGATAAACTTAAATTAGTTTATATAGTACACAACCTGGTCTCATAGAATCACGTTACTTAATCTACCATTTTGCAAAATGATTTCCTCATAGCTCATAAGTATTGTGTTTGTTTCCTGTTGAAAAAAATAAATAAATAAAAAATAAAATAAAAAAACTAGAGAGGTGTTACAATGACTTTTATTCACTTTCAGACAAATCATGATCAAAAGGACAGAGTATCAGTTCATAAACATTTACTTTTCACACTGTTCCTCACAATGCTATCTTATGACATCTAAACACTTTTACTATAGTGCATGACTTTAAGGGATAGTTCACCCAAAAATGAAAATTCAGTCACTGTTTACTCACCCCTGAGTTGTTATGACCCCATTTGACTTTCTTTTTCTTAACACAAAGGGAGAAAGTGTGAAAAAAATTGTGCTCAGTGATGTCACACAATGGCTTCAATATAATTCAATACATTCAAGCTTCAAAAGAACGCAAAGTATAATTCAGAAGTATAATAAATTATTCCAAAAGACTCATGATTGTTATTAAAGCATACAATTTAATGTATTATTTAGTAAAACTGTTGACCGACCTTTACTTTCCTCTGCATGTTCACGAGACTACACGAGAGCTGCAGTTCACGCAGCCTCCCGATGGTGACATGGGGCGTTCAAGTGAAAATTTGTTTGGTTTATCTAAAGACAGGTCCACCGTCCACCTCAGCAATAACAATCATGAGTCTCATGGAATAATTTATTAGACTTCTGAATTACACTTTTGCGTCCTTTTGAACCTTGAAGAGGTGATCACCATAAACTGCCATTGTATGACATCACTGAGCACAACATTTTTTCACAATTTCTCCCTTTGTGTTAAAGAAAAAGATAGAAAGTCATATGGGGTTATAACAACACAGGGGTGAGCAAACAATAACTGAATTTTCTTTTTTTGGGTGAACTAACATTTTGCACTACAAAATCAACTACATTTACAAACTTGCTGGAGTATGATCAAATTGCACGGTAGCTCAACTGATAGAGCGTTGCACTTGCAATGCAATGAACAGAGGTACGAATCCTGAAGAGCAAGCAAGTCGGCATGTGAGCCGAAAGTGTCATAGAAGAACCATAACATGGTTGCTTGAGCAGTAATGTTTTTTATCTTACATTTGCTTTTATGACACAATCGATTAGGTTTGTAGAGAATTAACCCTAAAAACCTAATTTGTTTTGGAGAAAATTTGCTTTTAGCGCCACACAGTGAACATTTCACTTCAGAAATGCTTCAATACAGTGCATTCAGAAACAGACCCCTTCCATTTTTTTTTTTTTTTACATTTTATGTTGCAGCCTTATGCTAAAATGCTTTAAATTATTTTATTTATTTTTTTCACATCAATCCACACTCCATACCCCATAATGACAAAGCAAAAAACAGATTTTTGATAACATTGCAAATTTATAAAAAGAAAAAACCAAAACATCACATTGACATAAGTATTCAGATCCTTTGCTATGACACTTGAAATTTAGCTCAGATGCATCTAGGGTTGCCACCCATCATGTAAAATATGGGATCGTCCCGTATTTAAAGATAAAATGATGCATCCTGTATTGAAACAATACGGGATGCGATTTGTCACATATTTAAGCTGGTCAGATGGCATCACGGTAAAATCATTCCGGATCGCCAATTTAACATTGATTGAAAACAGAAATTAAGTTTTTTTTTTTGTTTGTTTGTTTTTTGTCATGGGTCAGGAAAGTTCTCATTTTAGCAAATAAGAAAGGATATACAATTTTTCTTAATAATGCATATTAGCTCAACACATTTATTGCTAAAACTGTGGAGGATATGGTTAAGTGTCCCTTATTTTAAATCTTCAAAAGTGGCAACCCTAGGTGCATCCCATTTCTCTGGATTATCTTTGAGATGTTTCTACACTTTTATTGGAGTCCACCTGTGGCAAATTCAATTGATTATTCATGGTTTGGAAAGGCACACACCCGTCTATATAAGGTCTCACAGCTGAAAATGCATATCAGAGCGAAAACCAAACCATGAGGTCAAAGGAACTGCCTGCAGAGCTCAGAGGCAGGATTGTGTTGAGGCACAGATCTGGGGAAGGCTACAAAAACAAAAACAAAAACAAAATTCGGCTGCATTGAATGTTCCCAAGAGCACTGTGGCCTCCATAATTCTTAAATGGAATAAGTTTGGAAAAACCAGGACTCTTCCTAGAGCTGGCCATCCAGCCAAACTGAGCAATCAGGGGAGAAGGGCACTGGTAAGAAAGGTGACCAAGAACCCGATGGTCACTCTGGTTGAGCTTCAACTAAGTACTAAGTTAAGGGTCTGAATACTTATGTCAATGTGATATTTTCAAGTTATTACAAATCTGTTTTATTGCTTTGTCATTATGGGGTATGGAGTGTAGATTGATGTGAAAAAACTTTTTTTAAAGCATTTTTGCATAAGGCTGCAACATAACAAAATGTGAAAAATATGAATGGATCTGAATACTTTTTGAATGCACTGTCTGTGAGGGAACCAAATAATATTATTTAGCAAAAATCTTGCCACAGTCATGTAATTTTAATCAGTCTGAAAGAATTTGCTACTCTGGTGAAATATCTGTTTTAGAGACTTACCTCTGTAAGTTGTCTGCCGATGCCATTAGGAAAGTTTGGATTTCTGGTGAGCATTTCCAGCGCAGTCGTCTAGGGGCAGGAAGTTCGCTCATGCTGGCTGCTCTCACCAATTTAGAAGGGCTGCCTCTCCTGTCCAAATAATCATTCAAACCATTATTTTGTGTTTTCACTTGCTTATGTACTGTTCTCAGGCTGTAATTGCATATATATCAAGATGTCTAATTAGAGATTTTCCATTTATGCCGATTTAAATACATAATTGTAACTGTACAATGCTAATGAGAATAAACAAGCAATAAGATATTATTATAGATTCTTTCAGAAGTTAAGGTATTCATTGAATCTGCCAAACCAACAGTGCCCTCTGGGTAGCCAAGAGTCACTTTGAAATGTATTTCTATGAAAAGAGAATTACTTGGTGAAATTTGGCTTACATATATCTCAGTAGATATTCTGAGCATTGCACAAGCACTATTCCTTCGAAAGGAGAGTGTTCACAGACTACACCACAGCATCCATCTGCACCTATTACAAACTGAGACCATTACAGTAGTTGAATGTTAAAATCAATCTTCAAAATCACATGCACTCTGTCATTTTTTAGAGCTCTCTTTGTGTTCTCTACCTGCATGGGCTTGTCATACCAGCGGTTGCCCCCATTCTTGTCTTTGCCCCCTCCGTGGAGCATCAGTGAAGCTCGGTTGGTGTCAGTCAGCTCGATGCCAGTTGGGTCATCCAAACACACCAGACACAGACAGCGCTCAATCATATCTAGAGAGTCCCTGTTGGTAGAATCTGCACCCAATTGTATAGTATTACATTATATGTGAGTGAATCCATTAACCTGTATTGAACTTGCTGTTTTAATGGGGGAATTTATAGGGGAGAGAGATCCCTTTTTCAGATAAACTCTGAAAGTTGTCTAGTTTCTCACGGGTAACTTGAAAACTTTAATGTCAAATTGCTGGTCTAGTGACATAGATCTTGTATAGTTGAGGTTAAGTGATGTCTGACCTTTGATCAGTACACTGCGAGCCTCGGCCCACTCTGTTCTGCCATCTGATGTGAGCAGACCAATAGGAAGCAGATGCTCCTCTTCACTGTCTGCCATCTTTCTGATTCGCTCCAGCTGAGTGTAAAGGTCTTTTTCATTCAGCCGGCGGAAGTTTATCACCACGTCAAGAACAAAAAACTGCAAACACAAAACGGGCCTGAAAATTAGATTACAGCATGGCATTGCACAGCATCAGATCTTTTGGCTTTATAATTTGGGTATGTTGCCTTACAGCTCATACTGTATTTCCCACGTGGATAAGTCTTTAGGTTTTGGTACTCAGAACTGAAGATCTGAGCTCACCTTTCACAAAACTTTGATAATAAGATTATATTTTTATACATAAAGCAAAGTGTTTCTTTAAGTTGACAGAATTTTCCTTGACAAACATCCTCTAATAAGCCCAGAATGTTGTAAACTTTGCTTATGACTTTTTGTGACCAACTTTAGCTTAATACTGAAGCATAATGATATAACTGAATCCCAGCTATCCTTCACAAGTCACCAAAATAATGAGCACCTGTCAGAGAGCTTGAAAATTAGTGACTTGATGGCATAATACTCATACATTGTAGTCCAGATCACACCAAGATAGATTGACTAACAGTTCAAATACTGCCTACCTGATTCTTACAAGCCACTATTATATGTTCTGGCTCAGGCATTACAGTGCTCTTCTGAGCCACTAGAGTGTCAGTCTTTGGTCCAGGCAGACGGTAAGAGGTAAAGATTTTGTTATACTGCTCCATACACAGGGGAGTCCCAGCTAGCTGCCCACGAGCATAGTCTACATGGAGAGCATGTCTGCAAAAAGATGCATATGTTCATGATCAGAATAACAGTTAGTTATTGTGGAAAATTCCAGTTTTTCTTTTGTTGAAAAAAGGAGTGTGACCTACCTATCAATTAGAGATTTGTACTCTAATACACCAGAAATGAGATGGGCAGCAAATCTGATGAACAAAATTATACAAGACTTTATTTATACAAACATTAATTATGCCATAATACATATTGAAGTGTAGGGAATGAGTGTGGTTGCCAGGTGCCATAATTGGGGTCTAACTAAGCCATTGTTTTCATTTCATATTTTCCAAAGAGATTTTCTAATGCAAAACTGTTGTTTAGTATTATGAAACTGTTTAGATTTTTTTTTTTTTTATTTATTCACTCTCACTTCATTTCAAACATGTATCACTTTTCTCTTTTGTGTGGAACACAAAAGGATATATCTAGTAGAATGTCTAAGTTGCTCTTTGCCATACAGGAGAAAGTCATACAGGCTGGAGTGAAATGAGTGTGAGTTAATGATGAAAGAATTAACATTTTGTGAGTAAACTTTCGTTTAATAGAAAAATCATGAATGTATAGAAAACATAAAGAAACCTTAGCCTGGATAGAACTTCTGCTTGATCTCATGAACATTACGTGACCATGGCTGCATTTTTGCAAAACAAAATAACGTGGCTTATTACACGTTTGGCTGCAGTTTTCTAGTGAAATGTCCAGCGGGGGTGCCAAAAGCAAGTGAAATGTACGTGTGTAAGTGTCGTAATCAGATGAGGTTTTTAAGCTGAATGTTAGATGTAGGTTTTAATGAGTAAAACGTAGCTCCCTAACGAAAACCCTTAACCTAAACCTAGCCAATTGTGATCTAAAAATTGAGAGTTGAACAAAACCTAACCTTACCCAACGCCTAAACCTAACCGATAGTGTCCAAAAACAAAATGAAAATGAAAAGCACATTTCCTGAAGAAACCACGTCATCTCGTGTCACTTCTATGACACTTTCATCTCACGCCTCAGCTTGCGTGCTTGACTGGTCTGGAACTGAATACTACTGAGTCCAAAGTCCAACACTATATTAGGTGAGCTACAATGGAAGCTAATCACATTGGACTAAGTATGTAAATGCAAGTTCAAATGAATTGTTTTTCAAATGATATAGTAAAAGTTTTTCGATCTCATAACATAGCACTGTGTGAGTCATAGTGTGAAAAATAAGTGTTTAGAAAGTCATCAACCGTAGGACTCGTGACTTGTGAAAGTGAATAAAACACACAGTTGTCGTAGCGCCTCAACATTTTCACCAGGAAACTAACGAAACACAGAATTTGGCATGAAAAAGTAATTCTGCAAGAATGTAGTTATATTAACATTCATTCCATGAGATGAAGTTAGAGAAATTATGTTGTTTCACTGTGACTGCCATTCTAGGACTAAAATCAACCTCAGGGTGATCTGGGAGGGACACTTTGTTTACACATTTATTAAATGCTGCTGAATGAGAAATTAAGTTTTAGTTAATGAGACCCTCAATTACATAGCCATATGGTGCTAAAAAGTTGGTGAAAGAGATTGTGCATTTTTACTTGACAACTTTTAACAATTCATATTCATCCTGACCAAAACCCATTGTTGTGAACAAATCATTATCAATGAAGACATGCAATATAATAGAGCTGGGGTTGTTTAGAAGAAATGTTGTTTATAGAAGAATTTGGAACAAATACTAGAGTGAAAATTGAAAGCTACTCTTGTCTACATGTGTTCAATTTGATGAAACTAGAATCTAGATGGAGGTCCAGTACCTGAGTGCATCACTTTGACCCCTGAAGTTTTGCTTGGGAAAGACAATTACTGGACTGGAGTTGATAGGTAGTGCTAATCTGTTATTTAAATACATATCTTCAAGCCAGTAGTCATACACCTTAAAAATGATTAAAAGAGACAGAAAATATAAGCAAAAAATAAATGATTAAATAAAATACAATGCAAAAATATATAACCAAACACTTAACAAATTATTAAAAACAAAATTACTTTCAGCAAAGTCACAATTTTCTTTGCTATTAGTGCTGAGTCCTTACCCAATTGGCTTTCTGCTCACTTCTCTCCAGTAGCTTTCTCTGAAGAAATTCTCCCTTCCCACCAGGTGCTCCAAATTCCTTTACAATAGTCTTTGTCTTTCGGAACTCTTCCTCCGGTACCAGATGACTCATGCACTTCAGGTACATGTCCAGAGTTTGCTGCAGGGGGGGCACTGGGAGCTTGGGCAGGCCCTAAACCAATATAATGAGCAATGCTTTATTCCAATTAATTAATTCATATTTCAACATGTCAGAGACAGCATTTACTTTAATAGCATCTGTTTTCTTGGCTGCTCTTGTGGTATGTGTACATTAACTAATGAGTTTCTTGTCTAATTAGCCTGATGTATTGATAGAGTCCTTGTAAACCTTTTATGCTTCAAGTGCTCCAAGACAAATGTATTAATCCAAAGCATTTTTGTCCTTTATTTGGCTTTGCCCTGGAAAAGTCTGAGTAAAACAACACCACTTCTGTAAAATTATCTAAAAACGGCATTGGCATTTTAAATGCATCACCATGTGATCAACATTGGCTCAACATTACGTATAGTAAACATTTTTAATGTTTTAATACATTTAAATATTGTTTCAATTAAATTTGTTTTTACATGCAAACATGTAATAATACTTACACTAGGATCACCTTTGTCTTTTGATTGTTTCTTTTTTAAAACAGGCATCCTCAAATTTGAAGTGTTCAGTCAAGCGAGCTAAAATTCCACAGACATTGTTGTGAGTTTCCTCTGGAACAGGTACACAAGTATAAGATAAAGCTCTGCATTGCAGTTCAAAGTTAAAATAGGATGTGGCTTTAATAGCATTTACATTACATTTACATTTAGTCATTATCAGATGCTTTTATCCAATGCAACTTACAACATAGCAAGACACATAGCAAGCAATGCAAATTTTAACAACATCTATAGTATAGGACTGCCAAGTTCTCACTGTGGCTGGAGTAATAAAGATGCTAGCACGGAAGAAAGAGACAGACATGTTTTTTTTTTGTTGTTGTTTTTTTTTACATTAAGTGAAGGTTAAGTGCAGTAGTAAGTGCAATTAGTGTGGGTTGGTTAAGTGCTCATGAAGCAGATGTGTCTTCAGCTGGTTCTTGAATGATGAGTAGATCGTGTGGAGGTGGAAGTTGATTCCACCTCAGAGGAGCAGAGAAAGTGAACGAACGTGAAATAGACTTTGAGCCTCTTTGGTATGGGACCGCCAGGCATTGCTCGTTCATAGACCGCAGAGAGCTAGTTGGAGCATAGACCTGAAGAACTGAATTGAAGTAAGAGGGTGCAGTTACATTGGCTGTCCTGACAGCCAGAGTCAAAGCCTTGAATTTGATGCGGGCAGCTACAGGTAGCCAGTGCAGTGAAGTCAAGAGTGGGGTGACATGAGCCCTTTTTGACTGATTGAAGACCAGATGGGCTGCTGCATTCTGGACCATCTGCAGTGGCTTAATTGTGTTAGCTGGGAGGCCAGCCAACAGAGCACTGCAGTAGTCCAGTCTTGAAATGACCAGAGCTTGGACCGGGAGCTATGTAGTATATTCAGACAGGAATGGTCTGATTTTCCTGATGTTGTAAAGCATGAATCTGCAAGATCGGGCCTTTGATGAGATGTGTGCAGTGAAATTGAGCTGGTCATCTACCACCAGGGTTGGGAGGGTTACTTTATGTATTCCACTACAGATTACAGAATACATGCTGTAAAATGTAATTTGTAACGTATTCCGTTGGATTACTCAAGGTTAGTAACATATTCTAAATACTTTGCATTACTTCTTCAGCACTGGTAGATTTTTTCACTTGTTTTGACTATAAAAACTCTGCAGTACAGTGAGATAAAATACACATGTTAAAAATACATTATCTGAAAAACCTAAATATCTTAAGCAGTGTTGTTTCAGTTGTGTTAAGGATTTTTAGATATTTTTACAGGAAAACAATACAAAAATTAATTTCAAGAATATGATTTTTGCCCTAATATCAAAGTTCTTACTAGAAAAAATAAATTATGATCTAACATTAATTTTCTTGATAAAAAATATAATCTTGCCTGATAACATGTGCATGTAAAATGGCTAGAAATAGCATTTTAGCTTAGCGTAAAGCTGACAATTTACACAAGGTTTATTTCCATTTCTTCTGCTCCAAACTTACTTCAAACTTACTTCTCTGTCTGCTCGTATGAATGTAACACATCATAAGAAAGTGTTTCACCGCTGTTCAAATGCACTTTGGATCGCATAATTTATATGTATAAATGTTTTACATATGAAAGGACTAAATATTAAATGAAACAAATGACAATAAAATGCAACGTAATCTCCTCAGTAATCAAAATACTTTTTGAATGTAACTGTATTCTAATTACCAAAGATTTAAATTAAAACTGTAGTGGAATACAGTTACTTATATTTTGCATTTTAAATATGTAATCCTGTTACATGTATTCTGTTACTCCCCAACCCTGTCTACCACCACTCCCAGGTTCCAGACTGTTCTGGTTGGTGTTAGTGTAGTTGAACCAAGATGAAAAGTGAGGTTGTGGTCAACAGATGGGTTAGCTGGGATCACAAGGAGTTTTGTCTTGGCAAGGTTGAGCTGAAGGTCGAAACATCCTAGAGGTAGGCAGAGATATGAGCTGAGACAGTAGGGTCATCAGGCTGGAATGACAGGTAGAGCTGCGTATCATCTGCGTAGCAGTGGTAGGAAAAGCCATGTCCCTCAATGACCGGTCCGGTCATGTGATGTCGTGCACATCGAGAAGAGGAGGGGTCCAAGCACTGATCCTTGAGGAACCCCAGTGGTCAGCTAGTGTGTCTTGGACACCTCTCCTCTCCAGGAGACCTTGCACGATCTGTCAGTAAGATATGACTCAAACCATCCAAGTGCAGTTCCTGTGATACCAGAGTCAGAGAGGGTGGACAGGAGGATCTTGTGGTTCACTGTGTCGAAGGCAGCAGACAAGTCAAGGAGGATGAGGATGGATGATGTAGCGTTAGCTCTCACCAGTCGCAGGGTTTCAGCTACTGACAAGAGGGCAGTCTCTGTTAAGGGCCCTTTTTTGAAGCCAGACTGATGTCTGTCGAGGAGATTGTTCTGTGAGAGAAAATCAGACAACTGGTTGAAAACGACCCTCTCAAGTGTTTTAGACAGGAAGGATAGGAGCGAGACTGGTCTGTAGTTTTCAACTACTGTGGGGTTATGTGTTGTTTTTTTTAAGCAGTGGGGTTACTCAAGCCTTCTTGAATGTATTGGGAAAGTTTCCGGTTGTGAGGGATGCATTGATAATGTGTGTGTGTGTGTGTGTGTGTGGGTAAGATCGATGGAGAGGCAGCTTGCATAAGATGAGAGGGGATAGGGTCAAGTGGACAGGTGGTAGGACGGTTAGAAAGAAGCACTTTGGAGACCACAGTCTCGGAGAGAGGAGACAAAGAGGAAAACAGAGGATGGGATGTTGGAAGAGAGTAGCTGTGGGTGTTAGGTGTAGAGAACTGGCTGCTGACGCTCACAACCTTGTCAGTAAAAAATGTGGCAAAGTCATCAGCAGTCAGAAAAATAGTAGGATGTAGTGGAGGAGGATAGAGAAGAGATGAGAAATTTGAAAATAGTTTATGGGAATCTGAAGTGTTACTGATCTTGTTCTGGGAGTAATCAATTTTAACAGCATAAACTCTAGCAGAAAAAGAGGAGAGAAGTGATTGATACTTACACAGGTCAGCAGGGTCTTTAGACTTGTGCCACTTTCTCTCTGCAGCCCTCAACTCGGTTCAGTGATCATGAAGTGTCTCTGACAGCCAGGGGCTGGAGGGTGTGGCACGTGCTGGCCTGGAGGAAAGAGGACAGACACTATCAAGGCAAGAAGTTAATGTTGAGCAAAGAGCATTTGTAGCTTCATTTAAATGAATTGAAGAGAAATGGTTAGTGGAGGGAAGGGATGCAGAGACTATGGAAGAGAAGCGAGTGGGTGAGAGAGAGTGAAGTTTGTGGTGCAAGGAGGCCATAGGTGGAGTAAGAGGTAAAAAAGAAGGGAGAGTAACAGAAAACTGGATAAAGAAATGGTCAGAGATATGGGGTAACAAGGGGATTATTGGAGATACAATTAAGTGTAAGGATGAGATCTAGCAGTTTCCCTGCTCTGTGAGTTGCAGGGGTGTGCAGTCTTGTAAGGTCAAATGAGGTCAGAAGAGCTAGAAAGTCAG
This sequence comes from Myxocyprinus asiaticus, assembly GCF_019703515.2. Taxonomy (NCBI): domain Eukaryota; kingdom Metazoa; phylum Chordata; class Actinopteri; order Cypriniformes; family Catostomidae; genus Myxocyprinus; species Myxocyprinus asiaticus. The sequence continues at coordinate 29,550,284 of NC_059366.1, forward strand.
CCACTTGAGATTTTTCCAGGTGGATGTTAAAGTCCCCAAGGACCACCCGCAGAATGCCATCCTCAGGGAATGAGAACAATAATACATGTAGCTCTTCAACAAAGTTGCATTGTTGACCTGGGGGGCGATAGATGACCAAAAAGTGGATTTTATCAGGATTAGTGGCAGTAATGGCATGGTATTCAAATGTTGTGTTATTGCAGAGAGAAGATTATTTCCATGAGTTTTTAAATGAGCAAACCCAACCAGCCCAGTCAGACGAGGGGTGTGGGTAAAAGTGAAGTCAGTTGAGAGAGCTGAGGGAGTTGCAGTGTTATCTCTGCAGATCCATGTCTCAGTCAGATCCAAAACATTGAGTTTTGACTGACTGGCAAAGGCTGGAATGAAGTCAGCTTTGTTGACAGCTGACTGGCAGTTCCACAGTCCAATAGAGTTAGAGAGGGGCTGTGGAGAGGCATTGCTAAGTGACCTAAGGTGCTCTGGAGTGCGTAGTCTACAGCGTGTGCATGTAGATTTTTGCCTACATGAGACAAAAGGAATGTACTGAAAACACATATTACAAGTAGAATAAAGAATAATTATGAGAAAATGAGAGAAGGGGGCAAAACTTAGCATAGTGGCTGGCTCCTTGTTGGTGTCCTTGCTCGGTGGACTAGCGCAGGTAGACTCGCAGGTCTTTACCCGAGATAGGTCTTCACATGAAGAGGGCTGCACACAAGGGCTGCTGCTTCTGCTGCCATTACAGTTCTCTAACTGTTTTAGTACTAATTGCTGTACAGCTGAGTCCAGCCCACAAATTAGCAACTCAAAGTCAAAAAGTGTCAAAAGCCTGAAACTGAAAAAGGATTGCCCTAAAAAGCTCACTAATAAACAAAGATATACCTTTATTGTCAGTGAAGTGCAGCACAATCTCCTGGCTAACAACAACTAGTCCAGTGTCACAGCAAAAAAACACAGCAAACAAACAAACAAACTACAGTTGTTGTTTCTCCTCAGACAGACCAAATGCTTGTTCTGCCAGGTAAACAGCAATAAGCCTGTTATGTACCTCAATAATTATTTACTAATTTCTAGTTCAATGGAACCCTTATTTGAAAATGATGCTACAGTATATACTGCAAAGAACATTAATCATTACTGTTTCAATCTTAAACTCAATTTAGGAAACGTAAGAAAAAAATACTCACCAAATTGGCAAACTCATTGTCGAGTCCTAAGGTGTCTTGAAGTGTTTATCCAGATTCCTAGTGACCGTCCTGTTTCAGGTGGCATACTGGCGTTCCAATCATTGCAAGACAAGAGCTCCTTGGGATGCTGCTTAGGAAGGATGCTGAAGGAGCGGTACCTTGCTCAAACTCCTCCCCCCAATTCCATTCGCTCGATTACTTGATATATTGCCAGCCCACCTCATACTTATTTGAAGTTGAGTCCTTGAGCGAAAATTAACACCATTCCAAATGTCGGAGAGAAGAATATGTCCGCGCACGTTAGCGCTCGATACTTTAATTAAAACGAAATATGGCACGGTTTATATAGAAAATCTTGCGCCATACGAATTTTATTCCTCATTAAATATGTTCAATTTACCTCTGTTTTAATTTATTTATTTAGGAACGTCTATTTTGGTTGGCCTAATTTACGAATCTTTATGGTGGTGGAAAAGAAAGGTCGAGGCAAATGAAGTTTCCCTTTTTATTTTCTGTTAATTTTTTTCGCTCCCAACCACAGAGGAACAGGAATTTCATTACCCATATTTAAATCAATGAGAACATATTTTTTTTTTTAATTATATTTATACATATTTACCTGTATTAACCAACCTGTATATATATATATATAATGCGTGTTATTTCTGTAATATTTACAAATGATTTATTTTTCTTCTTTTTTTCTTGTTGTTGCATGAGACGGTATATAAGGCTTTATGCTTTTGGCAGTAGCGTTGCCTACATTTAATTTGAACTAAATTAATTTCTTATTTTTAACCATCAGTTGTTAATCATTGTCTATTGTAAGAAAAACACATGAATCGAAATTCATTAATCAATGTAGCCTATATCAAAACGCAATAAATAAATACATAAAAATATGATATAGGTATGTAAATGTACATATATCTGTGTAAAGCTGAACTTGTCTAGATGTAAGAAATCAGATTAGTCAAACACGATGTTTCACAGTGTTTTTCACAGGTTTTAATTATGTACATTTGATATGCACATATTTACACGTTATATACCATAATATTCAGTAATGCATTCCAGAAAAACATCCTAAACATTTAATACTTGAAACAGACAACGAAAAGACAGGAATCATAACAGTTCCATCTTTTTTTTTTTTCAATGAAGGTGTCAGATGACATTTTGCATATTATTTGTAACAGCACAAAATCGGCGGAATAACTTAAATGAAGACCCATTTAATACGTAGACACGCATCTTCATAATTAATATCTTTGCACCATATTTATATCCCTGAATACAACTCAATACAGCGGAATACTAAACACTGAAATACACAATTGATTTTTTTATATTTCTTGTGTTAGAAAAAAAAATGTCATTGCGTTCAGCTTTTCAGTAAATTGCGTAACAATTTCAGATTGTGTGCTATTAACTAATGGTTCTCTTCGGGACATAAATAGGCTAATATGTAAGTGAATTAATGAGATCGTGAAAAACATGTATATTTAGCAGAGGGTTTTAAAGAGGATTGTAACAGATATATGAACTAGGACATAGGACTCTGGCTATATGTATTCTGGTTCAGATGTCTCTTCTTTGGAGTATGCCCTTGATTGCCCAAATGTCCCATTTTCGTCGATAGGCACACTGTTGCCAGATGAACTATAGCCGTGCTTCTTTCTTTGGCGTTCCTCCATTCTGATGGTATCATATAGACCTGTGGCTCCCTCCTCCAGCAGCATGTTTCTCTCGGAATGAGACGGTTTCATTAAGCTCACGTTACGCAGCAGCAGCAGGGCTGGCGCGTAAAGTACGTTCGCCAGACCCATGCCCAGATTGAGTTGCACAAAACCTAGGTCATGTACTATTTTACCGGCCACAACGGGCCCCAGCGCATAGGCAACACAGTAGGAGATGTCTGCAATAGCGTATACACCACCATACACAGACACGTGACGGACGTCTACAACAAAAGCAAGAGTCGGTAATAAAGCTGTGTCTACCAGTGCAATACCGAAACAAATGCCACACAAGGGGAGGATCAGTTGTTCAAAGGTTTTGCATGCCGGCACAATACAGGAGCTGGCACCAATGATAACCATACCGAGTGCCCCGTAAAACCACTGTAAATGTGGGTACTGTGCTGCCAGTTTGACAGTGATGTAGACACCTAATATGTGAGGGAAAAAGGCTGGTAGCCAGGTGAGGCCAATCTGCCACTGGGATGCGTCCATGGTCTCCTCCATCCAGTTGGCGATGGTGGGCTCCAGAAAAGCAAGTGGGATGTTACATGTGGTCAAAGCTCCTGCCACAACTGCTATATAGGGATCAATCATGAGTTTGTAAATTGGGGTGCCAACCGGCATATTCTCTCTAGTTCTACTGGAAAAGGGCTTGAGGACAGTTAGACATAATATACCATCTGCCAAACATATACAGGCAAGCACAATGAAAGGGAATCGTTTGCCCACGAACTCGTACAGTACCCCTCCAAACGGGGGCGCAGCCAGGCTTCCAAAAGAAATGAAAGCGAGGGCAATACCCAGCGCGCGACTTCTCTCTGCCTCCTCCGTAAACTTGTCTGCGATCATGGCAATTCCAGATGTGTCTGCAAACGCTGAGCCGAGACCTTGCAGACTGCGCGCTACGAACAGAGTCGCGTAGTTTTCTGCGAAGGAAAAAATGCAGGTCGAGACAAACATGATACTGAGTCCAATTAAAAGTGGAATGTCATAGCCGACGCGGTCTATGAATGTTCCCGTCAAAGGATTGACGAGGAGCTGCAAAATGGCTTTGGAAGCAAAAAGCACGCCGATCTGCAGGTCAAAATTCTCGTTTTGCGCTTGATTTTGCGTTCTGTTGCTTGAAGAGTTACCCGTTGCATGTGCGTGCTCTGATTCGCTCTCTAAGCGGGCGAGATAATCTGGCACAATTGGCACAATGACCATGTAAAGCATATTGTCTAGCAAAAGTGCCACACATACAATTACTAGAATAATCCTCCTTTGTCGTTCGGGATTCTGGATTGCGGTGCCTAACTGTTTAGTTCTTTCGCCCATCTCTGACAACTTCACGGCGGCGGTTTGCGCCAAGCCACCAGCTTCCTCCGTTGCCATGATTCACTCTTTTCTCAATTTAACAGCAAAGACTCTTAACTCTCGTCTAAACTGTGCTATTGTCCCAAATAAAGTGCACTGTCTGCGCTCATTGGGTTGGCCGGCACTCCCGGAATTGTCAAGCGCGCGGACGAACTTTTCCCGCTTTACCTTCGCTTGCCGCTGCAGTCCTTCCTTGCGCGTGCATTTCCTCTCTCGTGACTGCTGTCAGGCAGCGTTGTTTCATCTTATCATGCCCCGTCATTCGGGTGAGTCAACTCAAAAACTCACACTCAGGTCAAAATTCACCGTCTTGTTTTCCCTTCCTCACGTTGTCATTGTAGGACTCTGGAACCCATTTGAACATGGGGCAAATTAATTAACCTGTAACGCAATGTCATCATTTCTCCTCGGTCTTCATATTGATGCCACCCAATGTAGATGCGCTTACATGTTGATTCCTTTGGAATGCCCCATGCCCCCTCCACCTCCCAGGGATGTGACGCACTGTTTACTACCCCCTCAAGTGGTTCCCCCACCAGCTGGGTATTTTATGCTAATTTAACACGTCAAGACCAGGCTGCGCTTTGCTAAATAACTTGAAAATATTGAGCGAGCTGCTGTAACTGCTTAAGACCACAAACTTTTTGTCACAGAACTTGACAGACATGCTGACTCTGAGGAAGATGCCTGGCAGTGTCATTTCAGTTTCTCACTAAGGTATAGCATCAAACATACGCGTCCTCAGCGTACAGTTGATTATTTATTTATTTATTTGTTTGACAGTTTATTGTATTAGTCTCCGACTGTTTTTGGACAGCCTTCATAATGACTACTTCTTTTTTCTTTTTCTTAACTTCTCTTCACGGAAAAATTGGTCTGAAAAAAAACAAACAAAAAAAAAAAACAAACAAATAAAAAAAAAAAAAGAAAAAAAAAAAGAAGAGAAAAATTACACAAATATCATAAGGACACTATGTAATATACCCCCCACAATGACTGTCGCCCCCTACTCCAACTAAAGGCTTGGTAGGCTGTGAAGTAACTGAACTGAAGTGGAATAATTGCTATGTAATTATATCACGCAAGGTTATAATGGGTTTAATGGGTAATTTGTTTGATCACAGGTTGGCTGTATTATGTAACAGAACTGCAGAGCATTTCTGACATGTAAATGTTTTAAAAAATCATTATTGGTAGGAATATAATTTTATTCACGAACAAAACAACAGCAAACCAATGTAATTAGCAAGACGAGTAATTAGAAGAATAATTTAAGAGTTAGCCCAACATCACTAAATGTTTGTGGGACTGGGATCACTGTAACTGGATTTCAGGACCACAGCTGATTGGACAGCTCCTCGTCTGTTCAAGCAAAGACTGATCAGCTGTTGAACTGAAGCAACTTGGAGCTTTCAAGGCAGCAGTGGCAACATGCAGTGACAGCAGTAAGTAGCCTATTGCCATTTTTAAAGAATTATTTGTCTTGCTTTTGACTGACAGGAATCTAATGCTTGTTCCTTTTTAAACGTCGATTGGACTCAGAAATTTTTGATAGAGATGTAACGCCATCTGCTGTGCAAGTGCGCCCGCGAACCCGACACAACATTTTCTGCTTGGTGAAGTTCAATAATTCGGTGTTAGTGACATCTAGTGTTTTCTTTTTTCTTTTTTTCTTTTTGCTGTATACTGCAGCGTGCAAACCTTGGATTAGTGGCAAGTCTAGACGTTCAAAACAAATATTGCAGCTTAATGGCCGTGATTTGTGGCACATATTTATCAGAAGAATTTTATTTTATTTAAAAAAATAAAATAAAATTTTAACTTGCAGACGACTAAAAAGAAGATAAATAAATATGGTCGGGAAAAAAACATTTTGAGGACAGTTAGTTTCTGTTAGAGCCACAATAACTGTTGTTAGTCCAGAGGATTTTTTTTAAATTATTTTTATTTTTTTAATAATAAATAAATACACATAAGTGTAAGATGGCAGACAACTTGTGATATCAGATGTGTCCCCTCAAAATTACAAAATTCTTGCTGCAAATATACTACTCTAGCATGCTCGTTTGCATGATGGGACAAATAAACACGGGTTAGACAGCATCTGTTACACTTGTTTTCGTAAATTAATAATGTTATACTTACCTTTTGCCACAAGATGTCTCTACTTGTGCATTCATGCTATCAATGGCATGTCATAATCAGTTGCTGAAAATTTGAAAATAATAATTTCTATATACATGTATATATGTATTTCAGAAAGGTCTATTTAAAATAAAATACCAAATACCTCTCCTTTTCTGTTAGAGTTTTTATTGTCAGGGGAAGAAATATGTACAGCATGTCACATTCATATTCCATGTCTATGGAAATATGTTCAAAGTGAATTTTCTTACTCAAATGCCAGATAATGCATAATAACATAATAACAACAAACTGTTGCATCACATGATGGCATCATGTATATACACATGCCATGTAGTGTACTACTACATAAAATGCACTTGAATCTGCTGTTTCACTTGGAACTTGTTGTTTTTATGGTTTCTCTCTGTCTTTCTATCACTGTCTTTCTCTCCTGTACTCTACAGCCTGTCTTTGCAGTCTATTCATTCAATGGAAATAAAATGGTTTTAATTCCTTATATTGGCCTGGTGTGAAGCAGATACGCCATTTATCCCCATTCCCTCCTCCACACTGGATTGGTTCTCTTAGGATCAAAGTTTTTTGCTTTTCTGGCATTGACTCATTCTGATCTGATTTCAAATCAAGACATACAAGATCACACTGTAATCTTCTTTGGTAAAAAAGAATTAATTAATGATGTCTGTGAATTTCAATCAAACTCCCATTAAAGAAATGTTCAACTGAAAATGCCCAGTAGTAAGTTGAAGATTCTCAGTGTATGGAAATTAGATTTTGGGGTGTGAGTGGACAAAATCCCTCTTAATTGATATTTTAGATAGAATTACCCTGAATCCGGAGCAATACATTTTACAAGCTTATAATGCCATCCTTTCATGAGTCTTGTTCAACATTTCTGCTAATCTGTTAGGCACGTTCTCTGCAAATTTAATTTGTTTTTGACTATACTGAAATAGAAGATGGTCAAAAGAAGTGTAATTCTTTGGTCTTGAACACACATTTGTGTTCATACTCAGATTATGTTTGTATACTGTTTAGATGCACACAGAAGATCACAATACACTGTGCAACATCAAACCACGTGTTCTTGTCATTCCAAGCACCTCCTTCAGTCACAACAAGTTGCATACACAACATTACATGATATGTGGACATGTGAAATTGAAATATGCAGAAAATAATGATTGAAAATGTTTAATCCTAATGGCTGAGTCAATCCTAAACAAAAGGATTAAGCTATCTTTGTTGAGGAAATACAATTTCATTAATGGAGGCTGGTTCAGACAGCAGCCAAGCTAGTCACATGAAAAATTAACCAAAGCTAAGAAATAGTTACACACCATCAGCTCTCTGTTTTCTTTCAGTTTAAAAGGCAAAAACATACAGATAATTTAACATTTAAAGGTTTGTTACGAGTATGGGGACATGCTGTACATGACAAACAAAACTTGAGACATATTTTACTTTCAGAAGGTCTACTATTGGTGGCAAGTTGCAGTGTCCATTTCTCATTCTGATAAAGACTTAATAATGATTTTATTTGAAATATAAAATAAATTCATTATAGTCTTAGCTCAGATTCACTTAGTTCTTATTAAAAGTAAATGCTTGTGAAGTTGTGAACTCTCAAATGGGTGACAAATTGCTTTGATTTTATTACAGTATATGATTATACTGAAGTTGATATTATTACTGAAATTGTTATTTGTTGTAGCAGTAGATTTTTTTATCCCTTTTCCCCTATTCATATTGTTTTTTCTATGGGGGAATTAATGGATTAATTAAATACACATCAATTTATTCTTGATACCCAGGTAAATTTGAATTAACTTCAAATGACTCTATAAATCATTTATATATCCGTTTTCATTTCACAGTATGGTTAAAAATGACTTTAGTGCTTTAAATGACTGAGAACACAGAGCTCTCTAAAGAGCAATGACGCACACATCAGTAATCCAGATTACACTATGTCCATAATCCTTTAATATATATATATATATATATATATATATATATATATATATATATATATATATATATATATATATATATATATATTTAAAAAGCACCAACATTTATTTTTTGACAGACATATGTCTACTTTTAATTGTTCATGCAGTCATTAATGTTCTTAAACACACTCAGTGGAACAAATCCCCAAAATTTCTTTTTTTAGTGCTAAACCACCCCATCATCAGTTTTTAATTAACTGATGTTGTCTGGAGTATCACTATATGTTACAACACTGCAAGTTTGGTTGGTACTGTGTGACAGGCTGCTTCCCATCTATGCACATTTGCATAATGATTGCATAATCTGCTTCAAATGTGGACGACAGATCTTTAATCAAATAAATAATACATGGCTTCTGGAAGCCAGTCTGATCTTTCACCCTGCTCTTGAAGCTCTGGGGAGCTGATCACAAGCTTGTGACTGATTACTCTGGACTGCAGGGTAGGGGCTCAGACACTCACATTGTCAGTACAATGTGTTACATGTTATAAATACACTGTAAAAAAGTGTAACTGGCAGTTGTGGTTGCTAGAATAATTATGTAAATATATAGTAAAAATGTAAACAACTTTACAGAACAACCTGTACATTTTAAAGTTTAAAACTGTTGAAATTTACATGATCACGATGGCACTGTAAAAAACAAAAAAAAAATCTATTAAATAAAAAAAAAAAAATGCTATACACTTGATATTAAACTTCTGAAACTGTAAAAATCTGCTTTTCACTTTATAATGTATTGTTAATCACCATAAAAATGACAGAAGCGCACATGATGACATGAAGTTCACCAACAGAGGCTCTTCCTGGAGCAATGACCAATAAACATGTAGAGACAGTGCTCAGTGTCACTCACACAAACACTAAACACCATTAGGGTAACATGTGAAATTTAAATAATGCAGTAAATATTAACTAAACTACATCAAATATAAAACATAACACCCCAATGTATGTAACTAATATTAAAAATAAGAAGAAACATAACTATTCCCATAAAATATAATGAAATATGATAGGTCATGCAGAGAATTGTGGGAACGCCTGATTATATTTTTTTACTGTAATTTTAACAATAATCTATTACATGTACTCTCTTGTTAAACATAATGTAAATTTTTACCATTAATTATACAGGAAAACTACACTTTTTACATCTAAAACAATGTAATTTTTACAACATTTTATAGTAAAAATTACTGTATTGTCTTTTAAAATATATATAAAAAATTTACTGTATATTTTACAGTTAACACTCATTAATCACTCGTTTTTTTCTGTTGAATTTTTGCAGTCTATTACCGTTAAAATTACAGACATTTTTTACAGTGTAGAGTTGAACATGTCAGCATTAGAGAGGACAGTCAGGGATATCAGAGCATCTCTTTAAATGTGTGATATTATTTTAGAGTTCTTGACCCTTAAACGGCTTCAATAACATGTACACAAAGCTGCGAACTATTCATGTCAATATATATGAGAATGATGTGTTATTTGAGCACTACAAGCTGTGATATTTAGCCTCTGATTGTATGTTATCTGAACATGTAGTATTAATATGTGCTTTTCTTTTCTGTTTAGTAAACATATTCCAATTATGGAATACATGGGATTTGTCTAAGAGTATGCAACAAACAATGTTAAAAGAAAAAAAAAATTGCATTTGACAAAGATACAGAAGTCAATATATCAATAACTGACTATATATACTTGCCAAAGAATATATTTGGAAAATCAAACTTGCACTGTGCCAACTCTGTGTAAATACTGTATGTATAACTGCTTAAAATGGCCCTTTATAAGATTTATCAATTGAAATATGAGTGGTTACACAATGTTACATCAAAAACAGTTTAAGAAGCAATCAGAAATCTTTGTTGTTATACATACATACATACATATATTACAATGTATAAATACATACAGTACACAAAGATGTTGACCAACAAAGAACTTGCTTTTTAATACATTTTTAATACATTTGCAAAGTTATCAAAAATCTGTTTTTTTTGCTTTGTCATTATGGGGTATGGAATGTAGATTGCAGAAACAGTGCATTCAGAAAGTATTCAGACCCCTTCTTTTTTTTCTCATTTTGTTATGTTGTAGCCTTATAATGACTCCATAATGACAAAGCAAAAACCAGATTTTTGTTAACTTTGCTATTACATAAGCTACATTTCATGTGCTTTTCTGAGTATTTGTTAGTACAAACAAGTAAAAGTTTGTCTCATTTCCTTAATAACACATTAGAAGATAGTCATTATTAAACTGTTTTACTATGAATTTATAATCACAACTATTCTGTTAGAGTATCATCAAGGGGATCCTGTACAGTATGTTATTGTCTTTTATATTTATCTGTGAAATTTGTAGTGACCATATTCTGCTAATTTTAGTTTAAATCATGCTCTGTTGAGTCCGTCTTTGCCCAAAGAAAATGTTCTTGATAACTTACATTGCAGGCTACTGGTTATTTTACCCTTAGGTTGAAAAATGACCTGTCATTATTTTTTTTAAAGTTTTTTTATCCCCTTTTCTCCCAATTTGGAATGCCCAATTTCCACTACTTAGTAGGTCCTCGTGGTGGCGTGGTTACTCACCTCAATCCGGGTGGTAGAGGATAAGTCTCAGTTGCCTCCACATCTGAGACAGTCAATCTGCGCATCTTATCACGTGGCTCATTGTGCATGACACCGCGAAGACTCCGCATGTGGAGGCTCATGCTACTCTCCGTGATCCACGCACAACTTACCACTGCCACAGTGAGAGTGAGAACCACTAATCGCGACCACAAGGAGGTTACCCCATGTGACTCTACCCTCCCTAGCAACCGGGCAAATTTGGTTGCTTAGGAGACCTAGCTGGAGTCACTCAACACACCCTGGTTTCGAACTTGTGACTCCAGGGGTGGTAGTCAGTGTCAATACTCGCTGAGCTACCCAGGCCTCACCTGTCATTAGTTCTAATATTACTGTTGCCTCTGACTGTATGTTATCTGAATATATAGTAATAATATTGCTGTTTAATAATTCATATTTTGTTTTCAGATATCAGTATGCTTCAAGATGTTGTAATGGAGAGAGAATTTGTAGTAAGATCACTGGTCTGAGAATATTTCCAATTGCAGTGTGTCTTGTGCATAATCTTTTTTCTTTTGACTAATCTTGTGCACTGGGTTAATGTGTTTTCATGAAAAGCACTGTTGTTACTGGGATTAGAAAATGCTGCTTGCCTAATTCTGCCCTATAAGCTTGATGTAGACCTTCCCACTGTGGAAAATAAAGTACACTATATATGTTTTCAGGGTGCGTCATTCTGTACATTCTGGATAACATGACTAACATTATTAACAAAGCAGTGGTAAATGTAAAAGTACTGCGCTATTTAAGATAGCAGGAATTTGTTTCTATTTCAGTGGAGTCCCGTCTTTTTGGCTGGTGTGACATTTGAAAAGGCAGTTGTTATCTACAGTATTACAGCACTTATATGCAATTATAAAATATTTGAATGGATTACCAGCAAACTTATACCTCAAAATAGATTATATGATTCATGATTATGATTTGATTCAACAGCATAAATGAAAGCAGCTTAACCCTTATTGAATGATGGCCACATATTCTCTTCTTACAAATCCGTTGCAATGATATAGGAAAAACATTGAACCCTGTTCAGTCAAATTTCCATTAGGAATAGCTTATGTGCTTTGTCAGAATGTCAGTGCAGACATTTTATACTCTTCAAAATCTCCTATTTTAAATATAACAGACCATACTACCACAAACATAGACTCAACGCTCCTATGGCACACAAATATACAACAAGGATGACATGAGCAAACAAAGCCAATAAGCATGTGTCATACCTGTTAGAAACTACCAGGACATTAACTGTTATGATATGGTTAGTTTATTTGGACTTGTTCTCAATAGCAGGGGTCTCAATATTTTGCCCAGTGAGCAACTGCCAGATTCCTCCTCTATAGTTCTCATTTCCAAGGGCATAAACAAAGACATTGAAAGTAGGTGATGTCTTGGCCAAAATGGGAGCCATCTGTAAAGAATACATGAAAATGCTCAGATACATTTTACGCATACAGTGTTATAGAAATAGTTTCACAGAAATAGTTATTTCAGTTATTTATTCATAATTTCATGATGTGTTTTGCAACTATAAGTTCTAGTGCTTTGCTCAGAATTGACTTTAGTATTTAGTGTAGTGTGTCTGCCATGCTTTAAAACAGAGTGATTTTCTCACCATTCTTAGTTTAGGAGAGACAAGGGTAGCATTTTCCACAGCAGCATAGAAAGCCAGGACACCATAGGGGCCCCAGCAAAGCAACATGGTCTTCAGAGGAGTGCTACAGTTGAACTTTACATAGAGAGTATGCAAAGCAGCTTTAGTCTGTCAGCTAGCATACTTGGGATTTCTAAGTCACATGCTGCAGATTTAACTTAGATGCAATAAAGTCTTACATTCTACTATTCTGATGAGTAATCATGTTAACATTGAACATAAAACACAAAAATAACTTTGTTTTGAATGTAATAACCTGGAAGTTCATTAGATCTGATGTGATAAGTTTAATTGGGCATGAAGACTCTACAAAGAAATAATGACATGACCTACATAGTGTTTAATACGTTTACACAATAAAATTAGAGTTTAGTAGTACAAACTGAACAAACTGTGCCCCAGTTACAGCAATAGTGCACAACCAATCAGTTATTCCAATGGTCATCTCCAGTGTATCTTACAAGCAAACTGTCTGTACAGATTTGTATGCGATAATATTTAGTGTTACGTAATACAGTAGTTCTGTCCTGGAGAAGGGTACACTTGCTGTTGCAGAGATATCTTTGTGCTCCCAGGCAAAACGTCTCTTTGCCCTACCTAGTCACCATGAGTACTGGTCTTATGCAACATGAGGGGAAATGTATACTCAATTCTTTTCATGTAACCCTTTGGTCTTACATATCAAATTTTAATAATGTGCTGAGGATACTTTACCTTGGCCTGGCCAGTCTTCTTGAATTTCTTATCAATGGACTGGTAGGAAGACAGCACAACAAACACCTGAATGCCCATGTTGAAGATGGACATGGGGATTAAGTAAGACACGTAGTTCCTGAGTAAAAGAACAGACGATATTGTACACAACTGGCCTTCAAGGGTCTCATTTCATAGTGAACAGATTTACGAAGAGGAAATGAGCATATGACCTCCCTATGATCCCATTATTGTTATGGGACAAAGCAATGTTTTTGTATGTTACAACATGACCTGTAGACCAAGTACATGAATCTACATGACATTAATCATGAATGTACTAGTCAACTGTGCTCTTACCTGTCTCCCTTGCTGTAGTCCAGAGTGCAGCAGGTCCTCAGGGGCTCGTAGTCATACTCTCCCCAGCCAAAGAGAGGCATGGCAGACCAGAAGGCAGTGAAGAGCCAGATGAAGATAAACAGGGTGATGGCACTGCTCCACTGCAACTTTGTCCCTAATGATACCAAGGTGAGTTAAGTTATATTGTAATTGATAAATTAATAACAATTAATAATCAATTAATAATCAATTAATAATGATATTAAATTAAAACTTAGTTAAATTAATTCAACTCAGATCTGTATGTCCAATTACATTATACAGTATTTACTCAATATAAAATGTTGACCTTATATCTAAAACTGAATTGCTTAGTGCTGACATATTAAATTGCAACCATTCACTGAGGGCCTTTGGATAGAACAGATCTTGGTAAAGCCTTTGTACACTATAATGCCTTTGAATAGGAACTCCTGCTGGTGGTCTTTGCAACATGGGTGGGCTGGACTAATTGTCAAATTTCATCCTTAGCCCATTGAAGTGCTGATCCTATGGTGAGACTCTGGAGTACTAAGGGTCTCTGGTTCTGTTACTCACTGGTGCAGTACTGGTGGTATCTGTCCCAAGCAATGGCTGCAATAAAGTGGATGCTGGCAAGAGCTGTCACAAAGCCCTGGAAGCCATGGGTCTGACATCCATCTGATCCATAAGGCCAGTATCTAGGTGTTAAAAAAGATCAAATATTAAAGAAGATCAAAGTTAACTGGTTGACCTTTTGGCATTATTTTTACTGTATGTATAACTAGGCCTATATATTATATTTATATATTTATATTCTATGTATTAAAGGTACAGCTTATGTATATGCAGGGTTGGGAGGGTTACAATTTGTAACATATTCCGTTAGATTACTCAAGGTCAGTAACGTATTCTAAATACTTTGGATTACTTCTTCAGCACTGGTAGATTTTTTCACTTGTTTTGACTATAAAAACTCTGCCAGTACAGTAAGACAAAATACACATGTTAAAAATACATTCTCTGAAAAATCTAAATATCTTATGCAGTGTTGTTTAAGGATTTTTAGATATTTTACAGGAAAACAATACAAAAATTATTAACAAGAAAACGATTTTTGCCCTAATATCAAAGGTCTTACAAGAAAAAAAGAAATTATGATCCAACGTGAATTTACATGTGCATGTAAAATGGCTAGAAATAGCATTTTAGCTTAGTGTAAAGCTGACTCTAGTGAAAACATACTCAAGGTTTATTTCTATTTCTTCTGCTCCAAACTTACTTCAATCTTACTTCTCTGTCTGCTCGTATGAATGTAACACATCATAAGAAAGTGTTTCCCACTGTTAAAATGCACTTTGGATCGCATCATTTATATGTATAAATGTTTTCCATCTGAAAGGACTAAATATTAAATGAAACAAATGACAATAAAATGCAAAGTATTCTCTTCAGTAATCAAAATACTATTTGAATGTAACTGTATTCTAATTATTAAATTGTAACTGTAGTGGATTACAGTTACTAATATTTTGTATTTTAAATACGTAATCCCGTTACATATATTCCATTACTCCCCAACACTGTGTATATGTAATATGGCTGTTTTATCCAAGGCAATATCACCATAGATAGAGTATTGAGGGGACATGCCCCCCTCCCCCAATATTAAGATTATCCAATCAATATTAATATATATTTTTTATGATTCCATATCTTTTGCGTTACATCCCTCCAATCTTGAACGTCTCCTCATTGCTTGTATCATTAAATATGGAAACCAATTGAACTACTAGTATTAGCCTTACAGTGTCTTTGGCTTATTTAATCACATTGCTTATCTCTGTGACATCAATTTGATTACATTAGACATTTAATCACCGAGGCAAATCTGACCAAATCCTGCAACCCTTTGCAATTTAATTCGCATAGTTTAGTCATTATGAAAATGACAGTCTTATTACATCGCAGCTGTATTTACATCCGTGACAAGCCATTTGCCTCTAGAGTTCAGTCAACAACATCAACACAAAAAACGTGCTCTGGCTCACCTCAAAAAGCTTGAGAAGGCAGCAACAGTGGCGTTCATAGAAATACCCATATCTGCCAAGGCAAGACTGAATACAAGAAAATTACTTGGGGTCCGTAATTCTCTTATTTTGAGAAAAGCAACAACTGTGACAGCATTCAGGAAGAATCCGAGGAGACCTTCAGAGGACATAGAAAAATGTGTGAACGTTCAGAGCACCTTGCTTCAAGACTCCAAACCAGCACAGTTAGGGGCCGTTCACACCGAACGCGTATTTTGCGTCCGTTCGCGGTGTTTTAATTGTTTTGTGTAAACATATGTGCAAGATGGATGCCGTTTACCGTTGTTTTGCGTTTCTAGACACCTGCGTTCTGCTGTATTCTTGGCCCAAGTACGGTTTGGTGTGAACGCCCCCTTACGCAACAGTAATACTATATATTTCAGTGGCAGTCTACAGAATGAAAATTAAATAACCACTATGTTATTTTGCCACAACTGCACGGCCATAGGGCGGTTATTATCCCCGGCGTGCAAAAAGCATCCTTTCAAGGCTAAATAGCCTACATATCCAGAAGGCGATGGCAAGTGATACTCTTTTTAACCTGAACACCAACGACTCTTACCCTCCACGAGCAGACAAGATGCGAGGGAGAACACGTCGAAGTCGGAGAATCCCTCCGGTAATGGATAAGATTTCACCATTTTACCACCAAACTGTGCAGAAATCACAGTCCACTATTCAGCCCGCTGGTTCTGGATGTGCCTCTGTGTGTTCAAACGAAGCCTTCTTTTAAAGGAGCATTTCACGTGAAAAAGCATGAACGTAATTATGTAAAGCCCTTTCCATTTGCTTCAATCCGCACAAGAATGTCTTAATGAACGTAACAACTTCATTGCCTCCTAATATGTATTTACACAAGGCGACAGTAAAGCGCTCATTCAGTTACACAACAAGCCTTTGTGTGTTGGACGCTCGACCGCTCTGATAGTAAGACTGAGGTGGATGAGAACCAGCCCAGCCTGTGCCGATTCAGTGAGTTTTTGCTCTGGTCGCTGCACAACAGGTGTTGTTGAGCTGTCACTCTTGACACTTATAGAGATTGTATCTGATGGTTTGCATACAGATAAGTACAGTTCTTTTACAATGACTAAGCCATGAATTTATAACTCTTCAGCCAACCCACTGTCATCACCCCTATACTGTAATTAATAAATCTTTACACAGTAGAGAAGGAAAATGGAAATGTCTTCCAAAAAAAAAAAAAAAATCACAAGTGTAAAATGGGATAAAATAATTATCCTAAGACATATTTGATTTGGGGTCACTCTGCACATCCCTGCACAATTACAACAAACCATCCATTCTCCCCAACATATGTATCCTATACATTCTATGAATATTTTGTGCAGACAATGAGTAATTTGAATTCCTCTCTATGAAAAGCCCTTTGTTGCCAGACTGCATTATTCATACTTGAGTGGAAACCCAATAATAAACAAGTTGCAAAGAGTAACACTGACTGATACACTAACCTCATTTTTGCCATTGAACATTTACAATCATAAATGATTAATCACAAAAAGTGTTGTGTAATTCCACATAAAATACTGTATATCCTCAGATTTTAAGGTGAACACTTGCAATGGCAAAATCCCAATTCAAGGCTTACCATACCATAAAAGGACCAAACAAGACCCATATTGTTCAGTCAAGTCTTAGCCTCAGATTATGAGATTGTGAAAGCCATGAAATATCATTTAAATGTTAAAGAAAATGCAAAGTCATATGAAACAGCAAAATCAAACAGCTTATTTAGGTTTGTAAAAGCAAATTTATTCCACTAAAATGTACATATGTCCACATATATTTGAGTTAGAAATAGAGTTTATTGAAATTGTCACGTGAGATCTGATCACAACAGATCACCCTAATGGCAACTTAAAGTCTGAGTTGCTTGGACCACTTTTGGCAAAGACATTAGAAAATCAATCACAGTTAGCAGAATGTGTTTTCCCTCCTAAACTGATGTGCAATTTTAGACCTATAGCTAAAAACCAAATGGGCATATTTCATCAAGTGGAGATAGAGGAGAAAGCAAAAGAAAGAAAGAAAAATTATCAAATGAAGCAAATAAACTGAAATAATAATAATAATAATGTTCTCATGTCTGAAAGTTAAATGGTCTTCAAAATTCCTAACCCATGATGTCAACAATACAGCTTGAACTAGACCTCTCTAAGCTGTGATTTTCGCACATTATGAGCTGTATATGTCATAAATTCCTCACATACTGCATACAGGTCCTCTGTACAATAACCTGTGAAAGACACTTTGGTTTTGCTGTTGCAAATATGATTAATTAAGATCTTTAGGGGAATACTGAGATGTTTTCGCATAAACTCAATGCCTATTATGAGGTTTAAAAGGTCAGATGTTAAAGAAATTTTTAGCATTTTTCAAGTTGATATGTAACACGTACTCAGCACTGTACTGATAATACTAGGAATTACAGTACTGTGCAAAAGTTTTAGACACTTATGAAAAATGTTGCATAGTGAGGATGTCTTCAAAAATAATGACGTAAATAGTAAACATAAAAAAGCCAAATCAATATTCGGTGTGACAACATTTGCCTTCAAAACAGCACCAATTCTCCTAGGTACAACTGGACACAGTTTTTCTTGGTTGTTGGAAGATAGGATGTTCCAAGCTTCTTGGAGAATTTGCCACAGTTCTTCTATCTGTTAGGCTGTCTCAATTGCTTCTGTCTCTTTATGTAATCTCAGACTGACACGATGTTCAGTGGGGGGGCCATGACATCTGTTCCAGGGCTCCCTGTTTTTCTATTCTAATCTTTTCTATTTGCAAAAGTAATGTTTGGGAGTCTAACATTTATATTTCCTATAGATACACTAAAGCTGAAGATATAAATAACCATCTTAAGACAAATGTTTTTGTGAAACATCTTATGTGCCGAAGACTTTTGCACAGTACTGTACATTTCAACATGATGTCATATAACAATTCAGTTCCTTACTAAATGCACAATCTAAAAGCCATATAGCACTTTCAAATAAATATTAAATGTTTTTCAAAAAACAAACACATTTAAACACTTTTTAAAAATGTTTTTATCTTTCTTCCTTTCTTAAAGCTCATGGCACTGTTGGGAAATTATTGGTTATATTTTTTATAGCTTGGCACTTATTTGAGTTTAGTCATGACAAAAGATTCAGTGCCAAGTTTAAACTTGTGCTGTGTTTACAAACCCAAAAATGAAAATGGCTTTTGGGAAGAATGGACAGTGGGCCAGTGGTAAGGGTGAGGGTGAAGAAAAATAATCTCAATTAACAGGTTGGTACACATCAACATTCTATGCCAAAGATGAGCCACACATATTACACTCAGAAACAAAGCACATGCAAACTGTAATTTTGGTAACAGAAACAGTAATTATGTAAACATTTTCCTGTACTATTCTTGTTTATTGCATAGAGTGCATGTTGTTGTCTAAGATATTTTGTTTTAGTTTTTAAAAACATGTTTCTGTCTACTACGAATAGTTGTATTAAAAACCCAGCAGAACAAGACGTTCTTTGAAAAAAATCAAACAGTCTGTGGGCTAAGGCCTAAAAGGATCACAAGGAAAATATGTTAAAAAAAAATCCTATTGGATACACCACTGAACAATAGCCATGCACAAAATTAAACATCCTTAGTCTGAGAGACAACACTCAGACTGACAATTCAATATTTAAAGTTGCTCTTTCAAAAGTACTCCCTATAGTCAAGGTCAGTGGATTCCCACTAATGAAGTTACCTGATATATTGAAAAACAGGTAAGAAAAATCTGTGTTTTTGATGCTGCATTCCCTCTCACCAAGAGCATGAAAAAATAAATAAATAAATAATAAAATAATAATAGTAATAATAATTATTGCATTTTAATCTTATAGAATCAGGTGTAAATATAATATACTGTAAATGAAAATCTTTGATGTTTCTTAGTCCAGTCCAACATATAGTGTCATTCTCACTAGTACAGTTTACCAATCCAGGAAGCTTTGATGCAGGAAACAAAATGCAATAAAATCCTTCATTCAACATGGGAATTAAGTATGTATGTATGTATGTATGCATGTATGTATGTATGTATGTATGTATGTATGTATGTATGTATGCATGTATATACACAGGATAAATTGTATTAAGGAGAGGATGGATTAAAAGGGAAAGAGAGAGACTGAGGATGGGAATTATACATTATGGCCAATTCGGAAATATTTTCTCTTATAATTAACGGCTAAATCTCTGTGCAGCCTATCAGATTCCAAGATGCATACGCATCTAAATGAAAATAATGCGCGTCCTTTCGCTAATCCCTGTCTGTCCTTTTTATCTGCTGGACTCGTAGCAGTCAGATCACTATGGGACATCGGAGCAGAGGGACGATGACATGCTGACGATTTTTCCACTATTGCAAGTAGATGGTGCTTCATTAAAAGAATAATCCGGGGTGTGTCGTTAACACTAGTGGCGAAATGTCTCTCACTGTTGTTTTGGGTCTCTTATTTGTTGCAAGTGGATTTTCGCTTGTTCGGAGCTCCTGTCCTGCTCAGTGCAGCTGCTTTTATCATAACCTGAGTGATGGATCAAGAGCCAGGTGCGTATCTACGTTGCAGATTTTAGTGTACTTTAATATCACAACTTAATTTTTATTTAACGCAGTGCACTTTTTTTGCACTTGAAATGTGATGCACGTTTGAATGTAGTTTTTGAGCATTCCACCTCAACTTTTTATATAGTGTATTTTGCACACGAATATATAGGCTATTTGGTATCTTAAAAGACAGAGTTTTTATATCGATACATTTGACCAGTTTAAACACATTTTCAATTAGGCTACGGGACACCAGAATAAGGAATGTATGATCGAATGAGAAACTTGTTTCAGTCATTTCCATGTATTCATTGCGCAATGCTTTTGTTTTGACACAGTTAGAGGCTCTTGACCAAAGTGTTGTTTTTAATTTTGTTATGCACGTGATTTGTTTTGTGGTTTGCAATATGCGTTTGTAACGTCACTAAAAAATACTGCTGGCTTTAAAGATTCGGGTCGAATGCGCATGCTGCGCACACGGGTCCCGTGATTATAATTCCATATTCTTGTTTCTAATACCTTTTGCAGGAGCGTGATTTGCAATGACCCGGAGATTTCCCTGGTGCCCGCCACGTTCCCCGAGGACACCTCCAAACTTCGAATTGAAAAGACTGCCATAAAGAGGATACCGAGCGAGGCTTTTAGCTACCTCTCCAATTTAGAATTCCTTTGGATGTCTTTTAACGTTTTATCCTCCCTCAACTCGGACAGTTTCCGTGGCTTGTACAGTTTAGAGGAACTAAGGCTAGATGGAAATTCGCTCACTTCGTTTCCGTGGGAATCGCTCATGGATATGCCCAGTCTTAGACTGCTTGATGTACACAATAACCAGCTCTCCTCAGTCCCATCTGAGGCAGCTCTCTACATGAAAAATTTAACCTACCTGGATCTATCCAGCAATAATTTGCTAACGGTGCCATCAGAAGTTCTTAGTACTTGGTTGACCGTTAAACTCACCCAAGGAGCAGAAAGTTCAAAAATGATTCTTGGTAAGTGAGATTTTTTGTCTTTTTTTCTTTCTTATATATATATTAAATACATTTAAAAATGTGGAACCTAATAGTCTACAATGTAAATACACAATAGCAACTAGATAGTATGAAATTGAGTTTTGAATGCTTTTATAGATCTTATTTCTTTTGTCCCAGGTCTCCATGACAACCCTTGGTTATGCGATTGTCGATTATATGACCTGGTCCAGTTCCAAAAGTCTCCCAGTCTGTCAGTGGCCTTCATTGACACAAGGCTCAGGTGTGCAGATCCAGAGAGCCTCTCTGGAGTTCTTTTTAGTGATGCTGAGCTCAGACGTTGCCAGGGGCCTCGAGTCCACACTGCTGTAGCCCGTGTGAGGAGTGCAGTAGGCAACAATGTCCTGCTGCGCTGCGGAACCATTGGGGTCCCCATTCCAGAGCTGGCCTGGAGAAGGGCTGATGGGAAGCCACTGAATGGGACAGGTGAGTCAGCACAATGGCAAGAGCGGTTAAGCAGTATTAACCAGAAGTACTAATGCACCATGATTACACAGAGCTGGCGCAGACACAGCAATGAACTGTGATTACGCAATACCAATTACTGCTTGCATTTTGGCTGTGTGAACAAATGTACTCAAGTGTCCTCTGCTTTTTTCTTTTGCAGTTCAACAAGAGAATTCAAAAGAAGGAATAGTGTGGTCTATTCTAAGTGTGCCTGCAGTATCCCATGGTGACACGGGAAAATACATCTGCAAAGCCACAAATTACGCAGGGAGTGCAGAGGCTGTCATTTCTTTGATAATCAGCGATTCACCCAAAATAGTGAATCCGACTGTGGATTCAAAAGCACAAAGATCCAAAGTTAAGGCCAAGAAGCCAAACCCTATTGTCAAGGCAGCCTATCAAGAAAAGCTTGTTGCTACATATATTTCCCCAATACCCAACACTGTGCTGCCACCTGGTGCCACTGTGAGTTACACAGGCCCATATCCTGGCATGGAGAGTGACAATGCTGCTAACAGTAGGTCAGATACACAAACAGCCAGTCCTGATGGGTTCCTGGAGACCAATCTGAGCAACCTCGCTGCCAACACATCCTCACTTCAGCAAGATCCCGACAGGGTTGTCCGCTCTGTGAAAGTGATCGGCGATACAGACTACACAGTGTGTCTAAACTGGAGAGCTCCAACTGCGAAGAACACTACTGCATTCAGCGTCCTCTATGCTGTATTCGGAGAAAGGGATATGCGCAGAATTAATGTCAGTCCTGGCAACAACCGGATTGTCATTGAGGGACTGGTTCCAAAAATCAAATACATTGCTTGTGTGTGCGTCAAAGGCCTGATCCCCAAAAAGGAGCAGTGTGTAATCTTCTCAACAGATGCGGCAGCTAGCGCTAATGGAACCCAAAAGCTCATTAATGTAGTAGTAATCACGGTGGCCTGTGTGATAGCCGTGCCTCTCACTGTGATTGTGTGCTGCGGGGCACTTAAGAGGAAAATTCAGAAGTTTCTGGGCAAAAAGTCCAAAGACATTCAGGATTCATATGTGACATTTGAGACTCTGTCCCCCAACACAAAGGCCAAAGGCTTGGAGGGTGAATACCTTACCAGACTGAATGCGGAGGAGTCCAACAGACTGCTGTCAGCCAGGTCCAGCCTTGACTCAGAGTCCACAGCCAAGATTGAGGGACAGCCAAACGAATACTTCTGCTGACAATATCCCTCAGCCACAGTTCCACCACGCAGCCTGAGTATCCAGGCCCAGCCACAGTACCTGAGTGCACATAATCTGTACTAGCAGTACATGACTGGCCATCTATAAAGCAATTTTTGGATACTTTGCATAAGTAATAAAGCGCACAACTAAAAATTTCTTAGAAATATTGCTCTTTGTTACTTTGCTATTGGACTTGGTTTCTTAACTAAGCCATTTGGCTGGTGGTGGGGTTGTGGTTGAGCAATCCCAGGAACATGCACACATGAAAATTGACCCCTTCAGATACTACTAGAAGGAACTTATTCAAAGGGAAATGTTCATATAGATCATTGTATGTTAGTGTATATGAATAAAATGTACAAATGTGTTAATACTACTGTAATAGCATAACTGTTATGGTTTGCTTTGATTTTATAAATTAATTAGAGATTGATTTCCACATACTTGTTCATATTACAAATACTCTTATAATACAGAGAATAATGCATCTAGACAAACACTCAAATTAGGAAAATTAGGAAAATCTATTGGGATTTCCATATGCAGCAACATTATTATGTACAATAGCCTATGTGGCATTATTTCTGTGGATTCTGTGATACTTGTGCCACCTTAACCATTCAATGCTTTTTATTATGTCCCAGTTTTCTTAATAGTCATCCATTTCTGCTCCAAAATAAATTTTGTATGCACATTAAAAATGACTTGAACAGTTTTTTGAGTTTTAATTAAAATTTCAACCATTTTCTCACTGGGAGAATCAAACCTACAGTCTCTCACAAAGTATGTCAAGGATTACAGTTAAGAGGCTTTACTGTACCTGCAGTCATGTCGTGTACAGACTTGGAGCGAATGTGATTTTTTCTTTAAGGGACCATGGGTGCCTCAGTTATATTTTGTTTAATTTTCTTCTTTCTGTTATTAAGTTATTTCAGCTCAGAATGTTTTCCAGGATGCTCCTGTGTGACTGACCATTATGGGAGGTTAGTTTCAGCTTTTGTATCACACATCATTAACAGACATGATCAGTGTCATTAGGTTAAAATAGTTGTTGTTGATCTGAGAAGGGTAGCAATGTGAAAACTATAGTCTATAGATATGAAAACATCTGTTAGATATTGAATAAATCTATAAAGAAGCATTACATACAGTAGCACTCGCAGATATTGTAATCAAACAGTTGAACATCAACGTACAGTTAAAGGAACTTAATATTTTATTTTTAGGTCACACATGTATGGAAACAGCATTATTGGGGATTCCTGAGGATATAGCCTACCGGAAGATTTGACCAAAATCCGAATAGAGAAATCACAGGTCAGCAAACTACCCAAAAGAATCTCTGGCTGAATTTCTGATGACATTGCCATCATAAATATCAAAAGTTTGGAGGGTCTGAGGAACTTTACGGAGCTCAGGTTGCAGGGTAACAAACTGCATTCGGTACCATGGACGGCGTTTGAGGAGACGTCCATCCTCAAGATTCTAGACTTGAAGCATAACCGCATTGATGCCCTCTCTGAATATGCGCTCAAGTTTTTACCAGAT
Organism: Myxocyprinus asiaticus; assembly: GCF_019703515.2. Lineage (NCBI taxonomy): Eukaryota > Metazoa > Chordata > Actinopteri > Cypriniformes > Catostomidae > Myxocyprinus > Myxocyprinus asiaticus. Next base: position 29,575,007 of record NC_059366.1, read on the forward strand.
CTGACCAATTTAGATTTGTCCTCTAATCAGCTTTCAGTAATTTCTAAAGACATCTTCTTGAATTGGCCTCTCTACCTCACACAAAACAAAAATGAAAAAGCAGCAATGACCAATGTTGTTTTGGCACTTCACGACAACCCCTGGCTTTGCGACTGTCGCCTTGTAGGCTTCACTGAGTTTATCAAATCATTGAGTCCGCTGTTCATTCTCATGAATTCATATTTAACATGCTCTGGCCCAGAATTCAGGGTAGAAAAATATTTCGATGAGGTCGATTTGAAGGTGTGTGTGAAACCAGTGATCTACCAACATCACCATGCTGATGGGTGGGAACGTCACTCTGACATGCTTTGCGATGTCTAGACCTGAACCTGCTATTTGCTGGATATATTGTCTTGAGATACTAAGAGGATTTTGTGGTAAGATTTATTTTTGTGAAAACATACATTTACATTGTAAATTGTAAATGTCTTTCTTTTAAAATGATGTGCTTAAAGGGATAGTTATTTCCCCCTAAAAGTAAACATTCTGTTAGTAGGCTACACACCTCATGATGTCATAAACCCATATGACTTTCTTTCTTCAATGCATCGCTAAGGGACATGTTAGGCAAAATGGTAGGGACTGACAATTTAGGTCACCATTCACTTTATTGGTATATATATATATATATATATATATAAAAAAGATGCAATGAAAGTGAATGGTGACTGGGGCTAATATTCTGCCTAACGTCTCCTTTAGTTTTGCATGGAAGGAATGAAGTCATGCGGATTTGGAACATCACAAGGATGTGTAATTGATGACAGAATGTAAATTTTTAGGTGAACTGTCCCTTTAACTTTCTTAACTGAAGAAGGTGTTTCAAAGTTAAACGAATATTCCAGGTTCAATACAAATTAAGCTCAATCGACAGCATTTGTTGATTACCACAAAAATTAATTTCAACTTGTCCCTCCTTTTCTTAAAAAAAAAAGAAGCAAATCCTGGGTTACAGTGAGGCACTTATAATGAAAGTAAATAGGGCCAATCTAAAGGATAGCCACAAGACGTAAACAATATGTGTGTTAACATGATTACAGTGTGATAAAATTTTACTTACTAACTTATTAGCTTACTAACCTTTTCTTTGTAAAGTTTTATTAATTCTTTGCCATGATTATGTAATGCCGTAAACAATAAAACCCTCAAACATTTGTAAAAAATTATGATTCAACTTTACAGCTCAAATTATACACAAGTTATAACAGAAGAATTAATTTAAGCACTTTAATAGAACTATAAGCTTCACATTACTGCCTTTAAACTCTCCAAAAATTGTCCCCATTCACTTCCATTGTAAGTGCCTCACTGTAACCTCGAATTATTATTTTTATTATTATTATTATTATTTTATTTTTAAGAAAAAGAGGGATGTCAATTATTTTTTGTGGTAATAAACATTATCTATCAAATGCTGTCGATTCAGCTAAACTTTAATTAAACATGTCAATGTCAGTGAAAAGTGAGATCCTAAACATTTAAGCATTGAATTGTTCAAAATAAAGTAAAATAAAAAATAAAAATGGTTGAAATGATTGTTGACACAAGGGCCTACATGTTACAACCAGAGAGCCGGTTCTTTGTATAGTATTGTACAATTGGCACTGTTCAGATTATACCTGGCTGTAACAGATTCTTCTGAAACAGTGTTCTTTGTATTACATCTTCAGAGATTCAGAGCCGTGTGGATTAAGACACGATAAGGTCCTAGCTAGTCATTCCTTCTCTCCATCCGGCTGACCGAGGGCTCTACAATTTCATTGGAAATTCCTCCATCAACATTCAACTGGATTTGAATTCTCCAGATGGATCACTGTTTCATTCCTCAGGCCTCCCTGCTGCCACTGCAGAGGAAAACATTTACATTGACATCTGTATAGCCAAACAGACAGTCTATGGCATCACATTTGAATGGCGTGCCGTGACAGAGAATCCAGCAGAAACCTGGTTCACCATCCACTTTGGGCACTATGACACGCCCAAGAAGGTGACGATTTATATTGGGCCAGGTATTAATACCTACTCTGTCACAGACATGCAACCAGCTACTAAGTATGACATTTGCATTACCCTAAAGAACCAGGCTCCTCGGAGAGGCCAGTGCATTGTATTTGTGACAGGCAATGATTTCAATGATTTCAGAGAGAGAAGCTCATTCATACTGTGGTCATTAGGAAGCGGGAATGTACACCTGTACCACTGACGCCAAGTTCAACTGCCTTGAACGAGGCATGGAGAAGTGGAGAAACAGGAGACATACAGAACACTCTTACAGGCCTGATGAGAGGCAGGGCACGTTTGACAGTCTCCAAGCTGCTAGTGATGAGGGCCTATGCAAGGAGTCCAGCAAGGAGAAGAAGGCCAGACGAAGGTCTGCTGATAAGATACAGAAAACGAAGAATGATCACAGACCAACAGCTGAGCTTTACTGACCCCACACATGTGACTAATGACCAAGTGACTTCTATAGCCTGATTAATACCCATGACAGGACTAAGCCAGGCCTCCATTTTAATTACATTGTGAGATTCATCCAGCTTGAGTGATCATTAGGAGATTCCAGTAGAGTACAGTTAATATACTAATTAAGGTTGCCACAATTATCAGAGGAGAGTATGTCTCAACTGCTCTTACACCAAATCCATGGATCTGTTGAGGGAATTTTACAAGCCAACAGGTTTGTGACAGAAAAACTGGTGAAATCAAATTGAAAGCTGTAAGCACAACATTTGAGTGTTAAACCACTGAACTGAACTCTTCAAAAGACTAATTACAATAAGAAGGCAACAATAAAAGAGTATTTCAGTGTCACTGTCTTTATGAACTCTTATATTTAGATCAGGCTGAGTATTGATACAGATTTCCTGATTTGATTTGATTCACAAACTCTTGGTTTAGATTCGATTCTGATTCGATTCCAAATCATATGTATGACATATTTCAGTTATAATTACCATTTTTCTTACATATGAAAGAAATTCGCTCTCATCTAATGCTGTTTATTTTACAGGGAACCTTCTAACTAGGTACATAATGGAAATATATATTTCACAAATTATATTTTCTCATTAGTCTTCATCAATTTTGTCATTGTGATTGTACAAATTCATGTATTCCATCAATAAAAATTATGTCTTGAAATTGCATACATGCATACATATATACATATATATATATATATATATATATATATATATATATATATATATATATATATATATATATATATATATCCAGTAGAGTATACATTGATTTTGTAAAAGATCTCTATAAGAATAGCAGCAATTTAGCAAGCATCTCACAGAAGTGTTTTTGTTGAGTGCCTGTTAATGAGAGTGGAGTCAAATGGTTTCTTTACCACATCCATACAATGCAGAATTATAATTACTTGTTCATTTTTGTTGTTTTTGATCAACAACTTACTGTAAGAACAGTAAGTATCTTGAAAGAGACATTATTCAATGGGAAATGTGTGGAACAAATTTTTTTGACGCACATTATACGGAACGAGTCAAAACAAACTTTTACCCTCAACATGCAAGGATCTCAGTGCTGAATTTCTCAACGACTGGTGATTGAAATCTGAAAATTTACCAGACAGTGGCTAATCAAAGACATTTTTATTTGCATCGTGCGATATTATGTTGTATATGTAAGTGATTTACTTATATTGTAGAGGGTTGCGCATAAATAAATGGGATTTAAGAAACAATTTTAAACCTAGCCCTAAATGTAGACTTTATAGATTTACTAATATCAATACACTTTACAACAGCAACTAGTAAACAATCAGTTGTGCTCAAAGTATATAAGAACATCCACTATATGAAGCCTATATAAAAGCTGTTCATTATGGGTGGTGGGGGATGACATCTCTATTCTAAATGAAAGTGTGTTATTTTAGGTTGAAATGCATTTGTATGATTGTCAAATGCCTTGGCATGCTTTATTATGTAACGGATTTATTTAATGCACACAATACGATTGTAGGGATATGAAAGCAGATTAGGATTTGTGATGCCTGTTCTATACCATGTGAATTCAACAGCAGACTGAATACTGATCTCTCAAAATGGATACAAGCCTCAGTGAACAAGCACTTTCACAAAAATGTTTTCATTGACAATGATACAATGACTGACATTGTAAGACTGATATACATTTACATTCAAAGCCAGATGGATAAAAACTCCTCAATTTGAGTTCTACCATTACCATTAGAAAAGTTGCTGTTTTGGAAGGGAAATATTATGGAGATCTGGTATAACTGTAATGATTTCCCTTCTAAATATAACAGTAATTAAATATATATCTACTAAAAAAATCTAAACCAAATCAAAGTCTTTCAACATTGATGCTTTTTTTTTATCATTCTTTTGAATGAGCAACAGGTAAAATATAAAGGTGCAGTCTCTATTAATCTGTAAATTAATGACTATTACTGAACATCTGTGTTTAAATAAAAAAAGCTTTAATTGCATTTATCTATATTGTACACAGATTTTAGATTGATTTTATCGTTTGAGTTAGCGTTGTTTGTGTAACCATGAGAATGAGAATAGGAATAGCTGAGCAGATGGATGTTAGTGATCTCTGTTATGATCAACAGAGGCAGATGGTTGTGGAGAATGTTGAAAGAGCCATGTTATTGTTCACTTGATGTGATAGTTATATGGCCATGCACTCCTAATTCTCTCTGAGCCCACTGGCTCCTCCTCAGCTACCCTCATTCTGCTGTGACGCAAAACAACATGTCAATACGTAATAATAATCTTTCAATAGATACGTATTTAACACTAGTTTGGCACAGCTGTCATTTAGGCTGATGTGTCTTCTTTCATCTTTTGTCAAATGTTCTGGATCATCATTTTGAGATTTATTTTCGAATTCAGTAAAATTCAATTTGAGATGTGCCCTTGAGGCAGTAAAATAATTTAATTAGAGAGGTACATGCACATGCTCTATAATAAAGAGGATTCTACAGACCTCTTCTATTTATGTCAGTGATAGTGACCCTCTAAACACAATTATTTTGTTTGTACCACATTTCTGATGCCCTTGAAGGATAAATAAAGCTCCCAAACCAAATCCCCATATAAACTTTGAGAGTGTTGTGATGGGACCATCAGTTCATGACTGATATTATTTTTTATTATTTTTTGTCCAGAGCTCTGTGACCTTATCCAGAGGTTTCCAAAGTAAACCAGTCGAAGCCCAAAATAAACATGTACACATATTGGTTTGGATGTTGTGTTTTTTTCTTTTATCCATGTGCATCAGTGCACTTTCCAAGCTTGTAATCCTCTCTAAAAAAAAAAACAGTAATCCTACTTTCTTCCTACAGGGTATAATTCCATGCCATTTGTGCTTTCACCCCTGGTTCTGCTTTTACTATCTAAAACCAGAACTTTCCTCATCACAGAAATTTTGCCTCTTGTGCAGGGGTGCTTGAAAGAGGAAAGATTGTCAAAAACATTCCCGATGTTAAAAAGCATTCAGTGGAGACTTTTGGACTTGTTTGTTCAGTTTGTTTGTGGGGTCTTTAAACTGTAAAGCACTGTTTATATTTAGAGAAGATTTTGGAAAGCCATAGAGATAGAGCAAACTCAAAACTTATCTATGTTAATATGAGCACCAAATCTGAGCTTGGAGCTAAGTCCAAAAATATCAAGCACATGCCAAGACAGCAAAAGCAAAACAAACCATAGCTGCACATACTGTGGGCGGTTTATGAAATATATGAGATATTACTTTCACTACTTTCTTTTTTTAATGTCACATCACTCATATAATATGTGTTTTAAACATACATCTGTATATAAGCAGCAGTTAATGGGGTTCAAGCGGTTTAAGGCCTTTAAGCACATGAGTAAAAAGGTATTTTGTTTTATTTAGCAAGCATGTAACCACCTAGATCATAGATGGAATAGACCATTTACAGCCAATACAGGCAATTTACTAAGGAAATACATGGTTTTTAAAGCCTTTTAAAGCTCATAGCGCCACCTATGGTCCGATCTCCATAAAAGTATGCATGCTTGTTTAGAATCAAATGTGGCATGTGCTCACCTAATTTCAAGTTCTGAGTTTTTGTTTAGGAATTATGGGCTTATTTGTACACTTGACCACAGCCATTTTCTAAATGACTTTTATAGCTACCCAACGGGTAAAGTTCAACTTTTTTTTTTTAAATAATTATTGACCTAGAGAGAACAGAGTATTATACTGCATTGGTTTTATTGAGGTTGAGCGAAAAACCTAGGACTAGTTCACAAAAGTAGGTTTTTTACATAATCGTGAATATTTAATGAACGATTTGATTGACAGCAGTGGTTCTTGAGGCAAAGTTGTTCAGTATGAGGAGATCTAACAAATGATATGAATTATAGCTGCGTCCCAATTCAGAGGCTGCATCCTTCAAAGGTCACGTTCGAAGGCCGATTGCGTCACTGATGCGTGACAAAGGCTGTCCCAATTCGAAGGCTCCTTCAAATGCGGCCTCCAAATGCATCCTTTGTTTCCTGTGAAGTGAAGGATACAACAGAAGGATCCTTCGCGGCCTTGCCTACCCCAGAATTCATTGCGCGCCAGTGACGACAGGATTTTTTTGAGACTGAAATTGCCGAATTACACTTTTAAACATAAGTACTAGGTTTCAACTTTCTCAAATATCTAATGATACAAATGTAAAAAAAATAATATAAATAAAAAATAAACTTTAAAGTGGTTCAAATGCCCTTTATCTTACTAAGATGCGATTTTATATATAGTTTATACTTTTTATTATATACAGAAATGGACCATGGTGAAAATATTTAGACAGTTTGTGAACCCTGTTTTGTTTTCTGACAGTTTAATATAACTTTCAAAAAAGTCCAGTACAAACGTTACAGTCACTCGGCAGCTGTCACAGTTGTTAGGCGACAAGAACAGTCCTCCGTAGGCTAGACTGTCCCGATTAACAATGCTCAGTCTGACCTTCGCGGCCTTCGAAGGCATGGCCTTTGAAGTCCGAGTCCTTTGAAGGATGCAGCCTTTAAACTGGGACACAGCCATTGTGTGTATGTGTGAAACACCATGTGATTACAGAGGTGTAAAACTCATTAGCGCCATCCATTGGCCGATTTCTTTCAAATTTCTCACAGACCTCTAGGGCCAGGAGTCGAATAGGCCCACCGAGTTTTGTGCCGATCAGCCTCAGTTAACCTTGTCTAATAGGTGCTCAAGAGATACGCCAATGTCCTCATAGACAGTCAAGGCACCTTGGACAAAGACACTGCATGCCGATTTTCAACTCAGTCAGACTAACGGTTGTGTAGTTAATGCTGTTTTCATGTTTTTTTCCTGTTATAGCGCCACCAAGCGGCCAAACTCCGTGGTGTTACTGTGACCTCCGATTGAGCTTATACACATGTGTACCGAGTTTGGTGAAAATATCTCATTTCATTCAGGCGTTATAGCCATTTTAGTAAAAATGGCCCGCCCTTTTCGAACGGTTTGGCACCCCTTAGCGACCGTGAGTCGAAATTTCAACTTTTTTTTTAATAATTATTGATAATCAAACTCCAGAGTATATTTCTGCACTGAATTGGTTCCGATCAGGCGAAAAACCTAGGACTAGTTTGCAAAAGTAGGTTTTTAACATTATCTGAAATATTTACCGAACGGTTTGACAGACACCAATGCTTCTTGAGGCAAAGTTGTTTAGAATGAGAAGAGCTATCAGGTGATATATATTACTTGTGTTTTTTCACAACACTGCATTATATACAGCCATTAACACCTACAAAAATCGTGTGGCCGATTTATTTTCAACTTTGCACAACCCTCTCAGACCAAGAGTCAAATAGGTCCACCAAGTTTCATTCCGATTGGTCATTGTTAACCATGTGTAATAGCTGCTGAAATTTTATTGGCCTATGGCGGCCATGTTTTTCAACATAGGTGAATATCCATATAGACAATGATGGCAGCTGAGAAAAAGACAATGTATGCAAATTTTGAAATCAATAAGATTAACGGTTTCATAGTTACAGCCAATTTCATGTTTTTTTTGTTTGTTTGTTTGTTTTGTTTTTCGGTATTATAGTGCTACCATGTGGCAAAAACACGCCAACTTTTCTAGGCGACCTCTTACATAAGCATGCCAAGCTGGGTGAAAATATCTCATTTCCTTCAAGAGTTATAGCCATTTACGTAAAATTGGCCATTCCTACTTCTGATTTTTTCGCATACAGTAGCTAGCTCGAGTCGAAATGTCAAACTTTTTTTTTTGATAACTTTTGATATTGAGTCTCCATAGAACCGTTTGGCACTGGTTTGGTCCCGATCGGACGAAAAACCTAGGACTAGTTCGCAAAAGTAGGTTTTATGAAAAATCCAAGATGGCGGAAAATTTGTATAGGCGGAATATATACGTTTTGTTTGGTTTGAGCCAAGGATTCCAATGGTATAAAGCACTTGAGTCTATGACAAATGGTCAAGGAGTTACGAGCAGTTTCGTGTTTTTGATCGCTGTAGCGCCCCCTATTGACCGATTTGGACGAGTCTGTGTTTCTGAGTCTACTACCATCTGACCAAGTTTCAAGTCTCTAGGCCTTATGGTTTTAATAATAATAATAATAATAATAATAATAATAATAATAATCTTAACAATTACAATAGGGTTTCATCGCTAAGTGCTTGAACCCCTAATTAAGGTCACCAGTTGCACTGACAGACCATATAAGGGAGAAGTGTGGCATTAAAGACTATATAACAATTGACGTATTGGTGTTTTTCCTCAATCGAGCAACTTAAATTGAAACAACAAAAACAACAAACAAAGGTCTTTAGTTGATGTTCTTGTCTGCAAGAAAATTTTAACTTAAACTTAATGCTGATGTCTCTAAATGAAATGTATGACAAATTTGCATGAAATATACATTTATTTACAAAAGAGTGAATATAAACATCCATTCCAAGAATCATTTATTATTTAACACTAAATTTGATGAAGAGGGACAAGGTAGGTTTGATTGTTAAAACATATGCACAACAGGATCCTCAGTGTGATTAATTTAAGGATAGGAGGTTATGTAACTATTTACTGGTATAAATGTTGTTAACCAGTAAGTACACATTAAATATTTAATCTAGACATTTACTAAGGCCAGCCTACCACTGAGTATAATATTTTATTTGTATGTGATTTTAGGTGTCAAACAGTCATCTAGGTTTGTCAAAGAAAATAAAAAATGTGTCCTGTAAAACATCTCTGTAAACAATTTGGCATTTTAAAGTTCTAGAAGGTATGATACTGTATGAGATCTGGAATGCATTTATTCCCTGGCCTCAAACAACCATTGTTCCCTTTTAAAAATCATGCAGTGCGAAAAAATTACAATTATAAAGAAAAAATTCAAGGGCATATTTTATTTTCCATGTTGGTTCCTCACAATCGAGATGATGACTAACTTCTGTGGTACCATTATATTATATTTGTATATGAAGTAACAGCAGATGGAGAAATGTACATGAAGCTACAAGAATAAACCAATTATTTTCCATCCAGAAGAGGGCAGTACACTGCGTGACAACATGCTGATTAGCAGGGCATTATCCATGGTGAAACTACCCCTCTTTCCACTATTTTTAGGGCCATCCTGTAGCCCCAGCTCAACTCTGCAAGCTAGTTACTGCATTATTTCTAATGCATACAGAGTTGGCAGAAGAGGCCCATGCATGCTGAGATCTTGTCCTCGTGGTCATCACTTCAGCAAATCTTCTTGATAAGAAGAAGCACGGTTGATAATTAGCGGAGGGACACATCTTCTCATGTCTCCAGTGAACACTGGTAAATGTTTTTACAAAAAACCCACATGCATTTCACTAATACATTCACGTGCACAGATAATCAGTATCGGTTAGCCATCTTTTTCTGTTCCAGTCTAAGTTTGAGCTCAGACACCAACGCTGTGTTTACAGGATTGTCTTTACCCCTTTTCTTTGACTTAGAGGCTACCGAGGCGGAAATTGAAGGTATTGTCCAATCCCTGTCACTTTGTCTATAGTGACTTGGCAATGGCGGGGGTAAGACCGGGGCATTAGGAGGTGATGGAGGGGCTCGATGATGAGTACACACTCTGATGTTATTGTTACAGTTGACATTCTTTACTGTGGGGATCTCCAGTTCCCTCTCTCTAAATGAATCTCCAGGGCTTTCCTCTCTAAACGGTTGCTGGAAGTTCTCTTGTCTCTGATGTTTACGTTTCCTCCTTATGATTCGACGGGAAGGTAGGATCTTGTTGGACTTTATGTTTCTCATGTATATTACAGTAGAGATCAAGACTGTCACAAAAACCAGAATTATAATGACACCAGCGATCAAGCCTAGGATTTGCATGGGATTTTCCCTACTTTTCATTAAAAAGGACGTCAAAGGTCCACTGAGTTGAGTCTGTAAAAGAGCACAAAGAGAAATCAAGTCCATGGGACTCAAGGATTATATAGACCTCTTGCTATTTGGCCAGAAACACATGGTAAAGGTGAGGCAGGTAAACCACTCAACTCCCAGAGAGGCCAACAGCTGTCAACACAGCATTCTTGTTTGGAATGTATGTACATCATGTGATACCACACTAGTATACTGTAAATCTCATAGGGCATCTCTGAATAAATACAGTGACTGCATGGCATCTCGGCAGCTCAGAAGAAATTATTAACAATTGATTTGGCTGTACTATTTGAAGCTGAGATTAGTTTAAGTGCTACAATAGAGCCTGGTTGCACAGTAAGACAAGATCAGAAGGGTTGAATGGGGCACCCAGAATTAAGACCATACAGCCTCAAGACGTTCTGTAGAAATTTATGATTTAGGCTCAATAGAGTAACAGGCAATAGTTTGGAGTAAACTAAGCTCAGAATAAAAGATTCAATTTGGGTGTTGTTCTTAGAAAAATACATATATATGAATGGTTTTATTTTAATTGTTCTCGTGTACTCTTTTACAGACACTTCAACTTGCCTTTAAACAAAAATTAAATCAAAGATGAAAAAATGAAAGATAAGCTAGCAATGGGGTTGGTGTCAATTTAAAAAAATGTTCACAGCCTTGTGAAAGTGTCTCATGGTCAGGGCCTCCTAATAATCTTTCTGATCTTGCCCCTTGGCTGGACCCGTGACTTTTTCACGGCATTCCAGTAAATTATGGTGGATATGAAAATGGTCAGACAGATGGCGAGGGCTACAATGCTCAGACAAATGCCGAAAACAGTCCAGGGCCGAGTTCTTAGACTCAAGAAGTATGAAATCATTCTGGATTTGATCTGTAAAGCACACAATAACAAACTTCCTATTATTTTGATGATATCAGGTTTTAAAGATAAAATCAGGTCTATTGAGATATATAGATTAAACATTTTCATGTGCATAATTCAAATTTTCTCTCTACTATGACTTAAGTGTAAATCCTGCAGTTTATTGATTCAAATTCACAGCAGTCATTGAAGAAATACTAAATGCTGATAGCTTATTTGGCATACATAAACAATAATGTGACTATCAAAATGCATAACTGTTTGAATGGGTCTTGAAAACCAAAGGCTTCCTGTGCTAACCAGAGAAACCGTCCTGGTTACTTTCATAACCTCCGTTCCCTGATGGAGGGAACAAGATGTTGTGTCGATGTAGTGACACTAGGAGTCACCCTTGGGAGCCCCAAACACCTCTGCTTTTTGAAAAAAGGCCAATGGAAATTGGCGAGTGGAATTTGCATGCCACTCCCCCGGACATACTGGTATAAAAGGAGCTGGTATGCAACCACTCATTCAGGTTTTGTGCTGAGGAGCCGAGACAAGGTCCCGGCCATTTCAGCGGGTAGTTCAGTGTTGTGGCAAGAGGGACACAACGTCTCGTTCCCTCCATCAGGGAACGGAGGTTACGAAAGTAACCAGGATGTTCCCTATCTGTCACTCACTCGACATTGTGTCGATGTAGTGACACTAGGGGTCCCTATACAAAATGCCACAACTTGCTGAACTGTTACGTAGACTGGCGGTGCGAGATGGGCAGACCGCTGTGTGCCTCGTAGCCAGCACACCAGGCCGTCACATAACCTCCCCCAACACTCTTATGAGCATCGAACGGCCCTTCGGGAATAAGTCGACTGCCCAAAAAAATAGGGACAGGCTAGCCCAGCCATGGCCTCTTTTCCTCTTTTTTCTCCCCAAAAGAGTGGAATTTGTTAACCGACTGGGGGCCATACATTTCTTCATCGGGGGGGTGTCACTCCCAAGGGGAAGACACCGCGGAGACCACACCCCACCCAGAGAAGGTGGGGGGGGGGTATTTTGAGTGGAAATACGTCACATGGTCTTACCGAGTCTTGTCAGAAGTATGTCATGTGGAGAAGTCCCATGGTAGGTCCTACCAAGGGGGAAGGAGTTTCTACAAACATGGTGACCGGGGGTAGAGGGGCATCTTCCCAAGGAAGACGCAGTTTACCAACAGGGAAATGATTTAGCGGAAGATATCACATGGGGTCACATACGGGGAACCAGCACATGTGGAGCACCTACCCTAGTACAGGGCCTAATTAGTACATGTACTGGGCCGGCAGCGAGTTTCTCCGCAAACTCGTCTGCCACAGGGCTAAGGAGGAAAGTCATCCAGGGATTACAACTGAACACATCTGGGAGTCAAAAGCGCACGTCTTCACCTCATGGGAGGGGAAAGGCGCTATTGCGAAAGTGGTACACCCAGCCAGCTGTCCTGGAACTTACCTGTTCGGACCTGACAACACACGGGATGAAACTGGCTCAACCCGGAGATTATAGAACCTTGCAAAGGTGTTGGGTGTTGCCCAGCTGCCAAAGAGACACCACTGGTCAGGGCCCTGGAGGCTGCTACACTCCTAGTAGAGTGGGCTCCTGGGCTATGACCAGTGGGGGGCGGCACGTCCTGAGTGTGATATGCCATCATGATGGCGTCAACGACCCAGTGGGTGATCCTCTGTTTGGAGACAGCGCTTCCTTTCCACTGTCCACCAAAGCAGACAAAGAGCTGCTCAGAGCTTCTAAAGCTATGCATGCAATCCAAATAGATGTGTAAAGCATGCACCAGACACAGCAACACCAAGACTGGGTCTGCCTCCTCCTGGGGCAGCACTTGCAGGTTCACCACCTGATCCCTAAATGGGGTCGTGGGAACCTTGGGCACATAGCCCGGTCGGGGTCTCAGGATCACATGAGAGTAACCCGGACCGAACTCCAGGTACGATTTGCTGACAGAGAACGCCTGCATGTCCCCTACCCTCTTGATGGAAGTGAGCGCAGTCAGGAGGGCAGTCTTCAAAGAGAGTGCCGTAAGCTTAACTGACTCCAGAGGCTCAAAGGGAGCACGAGTCCAGAGACATTGAAGAACTTACCTGGCCCCTGACACCCATCGTAAGATTGGTCGAAGAGGGGGGAGGAGGAACACTATCCCCGCAGTCCGTCGGAACCAACCCGGTGTGGGCATGTTTGTGCCACAGCTGGGCACGCAGGGGCGGGGGGTCCGCCGCTGGAGTGCCAAACCTGCCAAAATGGGACGGTGGATGTTGGTTGTGACGACAGCTGTGCGCACCTGACATGTAATCCAGAGAACAAGGAAACCATTCTTTTGTTGAAGTTTTGGGTACCGCAGCCTCTTGGGCATGCGGTGAAAAATGAAACAAAAGATTCTGCTCCCGGCCCTTCACCGGGGGATGGAGTGGTCTGTCTACCAGTTCCGTAGAAGTGGGTATCCTCGTCCCTGTGTCGCCTGTCTCAGGAGCGCTTCGAAGCCTTCCTAGGGTTCTTGGCGGCCGGCCGTTAGACGGGTGGCATCTGCTTCCTGTGGTGGGCTCCATGCCGGGGCCGGGCCGTGGGCTGCGGTGGAGCCAGTGCTGATGCTGCAGGAGGATGCCCTTGGTGACGAGCAGATGGGGTGCGGGGTCTTGAGCTGCAGCGGGGCAGGATGTGTTGAATGGCCTCCATCTGATGCTTCACCGCCGAGAACTGCTGGGCAAAGTCCTCGATGGTGTCGCCGAACAGGCCAACCTGGGAGATGGGGGCGTCAAGGAACTGTGCCTTGTCAGCCTCTCTCATGTTGACCAGGTTGAGCCAAAGGTGGCGTTCCTGGACTACCAGAGTGGACATTGCCTGCCCGAGAGGCCGCGCCGTGACCTTCGTCGCCTGGAGAGCGAGGTCGGTCGCCGAGCGCAGTTCCTGCATCAATCCCGGGTCAGAACTACCCTCGTGCAGCTATTTTAGTGCCTTGGCTTGGTGTACCTGCAGGAGAGCCAAGGTGTGCAGGGTGGAGGCGGCTTGTCTAGTAGCACTGTAGGCCTTAACCGTCAGAGACGACGTAAACCTACAGGCCCTGGACGGGAGCTTCGGGTGCCCACGCCAGGTGGTGGCGCTCTGTGGGTACAAGTGCGCCTTATCCACCTGGGGGATCACCGAATACCCCACGGCCGCCCCACCATCGAGGGTAGTGAGAGCGGAGAGCTGAATGATCGGGACCGGGTAGTAAAAGGTGCCCCCCACTATCTTGTCAGCTCCTCATGCACTTCCGGGAAGAAAGGAACCGGGCGGGGTGTGGCTGTTAGTGGTGCTTTGGGCCCAGGAACCAATCATCGAGCCGCGAGGGTTCAGGGGAGCGTCTACCCCGACGCTCGCGGCTGACCGGGAAAGCATGTCCGTCATCTCTGCTTCGGCCTGAGACTGGGCGACCACACCCGAAGGGGGAAGCCCAGTCAAAGCCTACGCATCAGAGTGGATAAACCCGCTCTCCGATGCTGCACTCGATATGCTGAGGAATGGGAGGTCCGTGGGGGGTTACCCGGCAGAGGTGGTCCCATTGGAGTCCCCAAATTGCCCCCAGTGCTAACTGACGCAGCCTCATACCCGTAGGTAGAAGGACCGAGGCGGGGAGCCGCTGGGGTGTCTTGCTTTCTTACGAAGGCAAGCCGCGACCGCAACGTTGCCATGGTCATGTTCTCGCAATGAGGACAAGACCCATCCACAACAAAGTCTCCACGTGGGCAGCGACCAGACACGTAAGACAGCGATCATGGCCGTCAGAAGCGGAGAGATAACGGCAGATGAGGTGAATGAACTCGGTGGATGAATTCAGCTCAATGAATAGAACCGCTCGGCTCCGAAGAGAAAATCTAAATGAGTCGTTGCATACCAGCTCCTTTTATACCCGTATGTCCAGGGGAGTGACAAGCAAATTCCACTTGCCAAATCCCATTGGCCTTTTTTCAAAAAGCAGAGGTATTTGAGGCTCCCAAGAGTGACCCCTAGTGTCACTACATCGACACAACATCGAGTGAGTGACAGATAGGGAACTTTTTAGTTTAGGTTTCAGAACTTATTTAGTATGTAAATACCCAATATTCTGGCTTTCACACATTAAATTAATAGAATTATCAGAAAATAGAAGCACAAACAAAAAAACACTTACCGCCTCTGTGATATCAATCTTTACCACAGTGGTGGTGCTGAAGGATGGAGAACCTCTGTCTTTGGCCTGAACCACCACTGACCAAGTACAGTCTTTCTGATTGGTAATGTTCTGGACTATGTCCATGGACTTGATGTATGGCTTCAGCTTTATTTCTCCTGTGTCTGCATCAATGTCAAACACGTTGTCTGGGTCAGCTTTCATGATGGAGTATTCAATTACATTGTTGGGCTCCTCTGCATCTTCATCAGTTGCCTACACATCATCAAACACAGTCAATTCACAATTCCCAAAGTTTTCTTTTAGAAGAATAAACATCTCAAAGAGTCTTTACAATAACTGCTAACCTCTATTTTCACTGGTGCACCAATCACCATTGTCTTTTCTAGAGAGTTTTCATTAAACTCTGGTGGATGGTCATTAAGGTCCAGAATGGTAACAAAGACCTCAGCAAGACTGTATTTTCCCTCAGTGTCTTCAGCCTTTACATAAAAGTTATACTTTGATTTAACCTCAGCATCCAGACTGGCCCAGGGCTGTGTGTAGATGATTCCAGAATCAGGCTGAATGAGAAACCTACATATTAATACACAAGACAGGAAATGAGTTCCATGCATGGGGGAAATCAGGATTACACAGGGCTTGATGTACAGGGAGATGTTAACATGATTTAAAGCTTTCAGAACACTGTGTAAGGGGTTCAGTGGTTCTCTGTCCATTTGAGAACTATTCACGTACATTTTTTGTGTACTTCTTTTTATGGTACCAACAATGGAATATGGGAAGTGTTTGAATCTGAGGAGTGTTTGGGAAATTTGTTTGAAAACAAAATTACACACTGCACTTTTATTGAGGCTGTTAAGAAGAATCTATTTCCTCTCCAAATCCCATTGGCAGATTAACCTAGATGAAGGCCAAGGTAGCTGTGGCTAGGAGGAGGGCGTTGCCGGGCCGTAACGATGGACGCCCGGCACTAAATTAGACCAATCAGTTGGGAGAGGGATAATGAGGAGCCGTGGATGCCAGTTAGAGAGAGAGAGATGCACACAGCAGTGTTCGTGTGTGTGCGCTTTTGTATTATGCTGGAAAGCAGTTTTATGTTATGTTTTGTTTATAAAAAGTCTTGTGAGTGTAACCCGGTTCCCGCTTCCTCCTTTCCTGATGAATAAGAGGCTTGTCTGCCACAGTAACTATTTGTTTTGAAGCAGATTGCACTGCTCTAGAAGTCAGATTTGTAGTGCTTCAGTTCTGTTATTAGTCTAAGTATGCAGTTCATTGGATATTATTTAATTATTAAGAATCACATAACGTGCACTATTATATTAAACTATACAGTATACTGAATGACTGCATACCGACGACTTAGTAATTCTGTTGGTTAAATAAAACAATAGACATAAGCTGGTGTTAACATGTCTTACAGACTGTGTGGTCTGTCTGGCATAAACAGAGAAAAAAGATCCCACACTGACTCAACCTTTCAAATGAGAGTTTTCAATAATGTGTGCAAATCATTAAGTTCAAAGAGCCAAGGAATGGGAGCTTATCGCACAGATTTAACATGCCTGTTCTGCCAACTTGCCACCCTTTACTATACAGTACAATCTTATGGTTTGTATTTTTGTGTTTTATGCTCTACATAATATACAAATATTTTAATAAATGTGATCATGAATTTATTTCTATGGGTTTGAGAAGCTTAGAGATGGACACAGCTTTATTGAATTAAGAGCTGAGAACAGCGACATGACTGAACTCTGTTCCAAGATTCCAAGATTGTGCACTGCCTTTGGAATCTAATAAAATAAAATCAGATCCTCTTGTGTATGGCTAGTCCTGAGTCAAATTATCATAAAGCAGTCAGAGTCAGAAAGCAAAATCTTACAACAACATAACATTTTGAAGTTACTGAAAGTAAAAAAATATGTATATTTTTACAACAACATGAATACTACTACTATTAATTATAATACAAAATATTATTGTTAAGAAAATAATTTTGCAGTGCCATAATAATAATAATAATAATAATTACAATAATAATACTTATTATTATTACACTGCAGAAAATATTTTCCTAAACCGTATTTTGTTTAGTTTTCTTGTAAAAATATCTAAACATCCTTAAAACAAGAAAAAAAATATTATATAATATAAAATATATTGTTCTTAATTAATTATTTAATTAACAAATCTATCTTTATATATTATACAGTATATATATATATATATATATATATATATATATATATATATATATATATATATACACACACACACACACAAAATTGAGTGATGTTTATGATTAAAATGAAAAAAATCGATTTGCCAATGATTTAAAAAATAAGTAAACATTATTCAATATATTTTCTCTGAAAACAAGTATTATTACCTCACACAATTTTGCTTCTCAAGTAGATGTATATTGTTTAAAAAATATATATATATTTTAAGGGCATTATTAAATAATAATGTATCTGTTTATAGGGTATTAGGACATAGGACTTCTTAAAGTCTGTCTAGCTTCAGTATTTGAAGGCTGCATGAGACTGGACCGCACCAGTGTGTGATGAATCGAGGTGAGCTTAGTCATGTCCCTCCACTTCTCCCATTCACTAAATAGTCTGTGTTTTGGCGCTAATGATGTTTCATAAGCAACCGTTTTTCTTTTTCTTTTTTTGTATTTGTTTTTTGTTATTTTTCATGTGGCTTATTCCAGCTGGCTGGTGTTGCACCAGTATGATCTCTACAGCACTTTAGCTTTTCAAATGATCACAGGTTGTCATAACAAAAGGAAGAGTAAGCAGGAAATAGAAAGAAGAAAATGAAGTGGGGCCAGAGTAATGTTACTCACAAGTCTGCTCCAGAGCCATAGATGGAGTATTTGACCACACCCCAAATACCAGAATCAGGATCTGTGGCCTGCAGAGAGCATAAGAAGATTGGAAAGAACAAACGTCATAAATTTGCAACTGTTCCTAAATATGCTCATTTATGCTGAATACAAAGCACTGTAGCCAGCATAAACATAACATAACAGATGACATTTTGAGCAAACCGAAACATGATTAAGAGTGATGTGGGGATTTGTTAATCACATTACATCATTATTTTGCCTTGTATTCATGGTTGTAGCATATTCTTATGTCCAAGGTCAAAATCTGGCAGGTCATTTAACAGATCGTTTCCTGTAAACAAATGCTTGCTTATGAAGGGTGAGGGTTTATCTCAAGAGGGTTCAAGGGGTGGAATGGGACAGAGGTTGAGACCCCAAGAGGACTAGACAAGTTTAGTATCATGCCTGCATAATGGTTAGATTTGGAGAATAACTGGGGGCATTCAGATCTTTACTTCAGATGACAGTAAGGAATTTATTCAGAGATGCATGTTAATTTAAAAAAGGATCATGGTTTTGTCAAGCAAAAGATTTTTGCCATTTTGTTCGAGTATGCTGACGCAACAAGATATGTCTGATGTAATTGCCATCACACAGAGTGAATGGTCTAATGATATGACCAGAACAGGTGGTATTACTGATGCTATTGTGTAAAGTACAAAAATCAAATCTGGGGTTTGAGAGTTACACAACTGAATGAAAATGATAGCCATCTGGCAGCTTACCGTATGATAGACTGTTTAGTAAGCATTCACATACTGAGCATGATTTAGGATTCTGATCCAACCTCTCAAATGTTATATTTAGATTATTAATGCTTTTTTTTTTTTTTAAATGGTTACAGCACAATCTGGGGTGGATGACAAATATGTTAATCTTCTTGTTTTTGCTTTTTTTAATGTCTAAAGAGTGTTCTGTACTCACTGTCACAGACACAACATTGGAACCTCCAGGAGAGTTCTCTGGAATCCGGGCTATGTAAAAATCAGAGGTGAATTTTGGAGCATTATCATTGGTGTCTAGTAGATGGATGATGATATCTGCTGTGGCGCTGAATCTCTCAGGCGTGTCAATCTCTACAGCTAGGAGCTGGAAACAACGAGCATAACAAATTTCTCATTGGCAACACACAGTATACGTACTAGCAATTATTGAAGAGGGTCTCATTTATCAGTAGCACTCTTAGATTTGTAATAGTGTAGGGTCATTCTCAGGCAATTTGTGCCCCCTTTGTGTCCCTATGATTTCCTACTGATATAATTAACAAGATACTCAACTTAGTCACACTATTTGATAGATTTAACCCTGTTTGGGAGTTTTAAATGTTTATTTTTCATTCATAATCATTACATTTGAATGTTTTATACAGAATAAAAAAAGATCAAATCAAAAACCTTCATTTTGCTTTTTTGAAATTAATAATATATCATGCTTACACTGTCTATATAGTTTTTTTTTAATAAATAAAATGTATTATGCATTTTATGATAAAATGCAGAATTTGTCTTTGTCCCTCACATTCTGTCCAACCTTGTTATATGATCCCTTTAAAATAATGTTGATAACACTTTACAATAAGGTTCCATTTGTTAAAATTAGTTAACAACATTAGTTAACATGAACTAACAATGAACAATACTTTTACAGCATTTGTTAATCATAATTAATGTTAATTTCAACATATACTAATTTTTAAAATCAAAAGTTGTATTTGTTAACATTAGTTAATGCACTATGAACTAACATGAATTAACAATAAACAATTGCATAGTTATTAACTAACAATAACAAAGATTTATAAATGCTGTAAAGAAATGTTTTAAATGTTCATTGTTTGTTCATGATACCTAATGAATTTACTAATATTAACGAATGGAACCTTATTGTAAAGTGTTACAATAATGTTTTATACTTTCTGACATTATATGAAGGGAGTTTTTGACCACACTTTTGACCACATGGTTGAAACAGGGGGTAAGTTTCTCTTACAGTCTATTTATGTTTAAACTTTTGCCTCTTGGTTACATATTGGCCTCACCAAGCTCAATATTCAAACTCTGTTATGAAAAAAATGGTATAGTGATATATATATATATATATATATATATATATATATATATATATATATATATATATATATATATATATATATATAGTACAGTATGTATTCAGGACTAACCACATATAGGTGACATTAAAGGAATATTCTGGGTTCAATTCAAGTTAAACTCAGTCGACAGTAAAAAATGACAATTTAAACAACTTAACAGCTCAAATAATACATGGGTTTTAACATAAGAATTAATGTAAGTGCTTTTATAAAATTATAAGCTTCAAATGTCTGCTTTTAAACCCTCCAAAAATTGTCCACATTCACTTCCATTGTAAATGCCTCACTGCAACCTCGATTATTTATTTATTTATTTATTAAAGAAAAGGAGGGACTAGTAGAAAGTAATTTTTGTGGTAATCTACATTATGCCACAAATGCTGTCAACTGAGCTTAACTTGAATTGAACCCTGAATATTCCTTTAAAGCTTTATTAGGCAATTCTCTCTTTAAAATATTACTATAAAATCCTGAATAATTACCTTAAATGTCAGGAATTGTGATTTCTCAAAATCTATTGCAGCAGAATCCTCTACTAGGATGGTGACTTGGGCTTCATTTAGAACAGTTTGAGGGACCACTCGTAACATGCGACCTGGGCCCACCAACCTAAGGTGGAATTTTGCATTCGCTCCCTGAAAACAAATATAAAATAAATACACATTTTGACAAATACAGAGCTAATGTTCAGTATCAATAAAAAATCTGGAATTGGAATAATAATTCTTGAAATGGATAATAAACAATGATTGTAAGCGGTGGTGTAGTAGTGACTGAAGAGGTGGGCATACTGTGATTTTATGGAGGATCCACCCAGTCTCAAAAAGTCATATATTTAAACTTATATAAAAGATGTACGAAAATTTTATTTTTTCAATACATAAACAAATAATATTTAAAATGTTTGATTCGTTATAATCATAGTCTCATTTGAACTTACAAAATGTATGCCAGGGTAAGACAGTTTCTTGCTGGCAAGGTGTACAGTACACTACTAAAGCTTGATATTAAATATCTATTTAAATAAATACGTTTGATTAACTGTTCTTTTTTAGAATTAAAAGTTCGGAGTGTCTATTTACACTAAGTGCAAGTAGCCCATCTTTTTGGCAGAGGCTATTTACACTAACTCCGCTCCTCACTGCTCAGACCAAACTCAAGACAGCCAGTTGAGAGAAGGATTTGATCTGGATAAAATTAACCATGGTTTTACTGTAGTAATATTGTAGTAACCATGTGTTTTGGTGGAAACTATATAGTTCTGATGTACTAACCATGGTGTTACTACAGTAACATGTTGCTAATAGCAGTTAATAGTAACCATGTTTAATTTTGTGGTTACTATGATTTTACTAGAAAAATACCATGGTGATACTATGGTTACTGTAGTAAAACCATGGTTAATTTTTGTAAGGTAGGGTTAGGAGTAGGGGTTGGTGTAGGGTGTCTGTGTGACTCCAAATAAACACAAATGCCACTATACTGTATGTTAGAATTTAAACAGGGGTGTAAGGGAATCTGCCACTGTTTGCACTAGAGTGCCTCTGCCTTAAAAGTTATGGGTCAAAAGCCTCCTCGCTGTTCTTGCGGCCATAAGTATCATAACTAATTTTAGGTGGGCATATGTAAAATCCTTTGAAAGATAGTTGGGCATACGCCGTATGCCTGCGTATGCCCTAGACTACACTACTGGGAAAAAAAAATTATAGCATTATGGTGTTATTTTGGTGATCTTTATTTGTGTAATGAATTCTGCCATTCTGTGTGACTAAATGCAGCATAACTAGAAATATTGCATAATATGACAAAAGATTATAAGGGTCCACCTGCTTGTTTGGGCACATTCTTTTCATTTATGTAACATACATGAATCTGTTTCATCATGACTGAACATTGCATGAATATTACATGGAAATGATGCATTAAACTAATGCTTAAGTGTCATATATTGTTATTTTTTAAGTAACGTTTTTTGTTGCACACGACAAATACTGTAATACCCAATCAGCTTTTATTGTATCTCTTAAAAGTGTATACGCAAAGAAATTACATCTTCCAAATGTCCATACATTTGCACACACTGATTTTAGCTACAACAAGTTTGAAACTTACTGCTGTAAGAATGGAAAGTGGAGCGGTACCCACCTGGTCTGAATCATTGACTGTGATTCTCAAGCCCCTCAGGACCTCTCCCTCTGGAGGATGCTCATACATAGTTAACTCGAACATGTTCTGTGGTCCATTCTCTCCAAAGAATGTGGGTGGATGGTTATTCAGATCCACCACCCGAATGGTTACTGTGGTGATAGCAAAGTCCATGAGGTTTCCCTCTGGACCCACCTCTGAAGCCTGAGAATGGAAGAAATCACTGATTAAACACTTTAATACCAAGAAACAGTTACTAAAATGCATTGTTGCCCAGCTAACACAGGAGTATGAACACAGCACCGATTAGCTTGTGTAATGAGGTTGCCTGTGTTTTGGAGATGTAGCTAAACATCATGGACAGGAGAGATGGGTTTTAGTAATTGGCTTATTCTGCAATTGGCTTAATGTTAGCTTTGTTTCAAGTCACAGATCAAGGGAAGCAATGTCTGACAAAAAATCTGATCACAGGAAAACATCAGCTGCAGATAAAACCAAATTTAAAAAGGAATTTTACCTTGACTTTTATATTAAAGATTTCCCTCCTCAGTTGGGTTGGGTACACCTTCAGAGTGATGCATCCACTGGTTTTATTGATGGCAAAAACCCCATCTGCTCCTGTATTGATTGTTTAGAAATTGTTAACCCAATGGTGAGGATTGCAAAGGCAAATGAGTTATAACGCTATGAAAATATTCACCAGGAATGATTTTATGCTGAAACTACATTGTTTAATCTGTTTATTTCCAGCCATTATTTTATGAAAAACATACTAGTAAATAATACATACCAGAATCTATTGAATAAATGATTGGATTTGGATTTTCCATGTCACCATCTTTGGCAAAAACTGTAAATATTTCAGAGCCCTGTAGACAAAAATAGATCTCAGTTTGTCAAAGTACTTCCATTTCTGGTAAAAACTTGAAATGTAAAATATCTGAGAAAGCTATAGCATTTGCCAAAAAAGCAATAGGGTAATGTTAACAGGTAGTTATGTAATGAGAAGGTATTTGAGCGTTTTCCAGAAATGGGAATTTGACAATTAAAGAAATTTTGGCCTGTTAGCAGTGGAGGCCCCATTCTGGTGTAACTGGAGTTGGGAATATACTAACAAGAACAGAACAATCGAACAAAAGAATAGAATAAAAATAAAATGAACATAATCAAAACAATAAATGAAAAATAAACTAACATTTAGGCCTAACCGAAAGACTGACCACTCCAATCTTCATAAGCTTTTATAGTGTGACTTTTTTGAAAACACAATAACACTGATGTACAATGTCCCTCTAACATGTTGTTAAGAAAACATGGTACAGTGTTAAAATGAAAACCTTGAATACTTACAGGCGAGGAGACTTCATAGACATAAGCAAAGTAAGGTGTTCCGACAAACATAGGAGGAGTGTCTTGAATGTCAATGACATTTATTGTTAAAGTGGCAGATGATGACATCACTTGTTGCATGCCCTTGTAATTGCCACCCCCATCCTGAAAACAAAACATTAAAACAGGAACTTTCATTACGATTTTAGAAAACAGGTTTCGGTAGCCATGTAAGCAGACTATCCCTATTGCTATCAGAAATCAACTGCATATATACAGTGTTGGGTGTAATTACAGTAATCTAATTAATCTAAATTAATCTAACTTATTACAAAAAGCAGCTTGGCACATTGCATTCCAAATTCTTGTAATCAAATTACAGTTACTGAATTTCAAATAATTACTTTTAAGTACTTTACTTGGGTTACACATATTTCTAAAATAATATTATATATGTAGAATACATTTAAAAAATAAATTACATTAATATGTACATCTGTTTGCATTTATGTGACAACTGAAGGGCATGTGCCTCCTAATGAGTCAATGAACAAGGAGGAAAATGGACACTTTTTGTCACACATTTTGAATTCGTTAATGGAAAAACTAAATATTTTCTGTGAAAAGTATTTAGAAAGTTACTTAAAAGTAATTAGTAATGGGATTACTTTTTTGATTATGTAATCTGTAAAGTCAGTAATCTAATTATAATTTTAGAGTAGTAATTAGTCATTTGTAGTGTATATATATATGAGAGAGTGGCATAAATGATGAATGGTACATCAGAAAAGTGCTGGAAATTAGAGAAATAAGCTTTCATCTTTCATTGGTACAATAAGAAGCACCCTTCCTCTCACCTTTGCTACCACAGTGATGAAATGTGTGCGGGATTTCTCATAATCAAGGGTTTCACCCGGTTTTATCCGCAGCACACCACTATGGTGGTCAATGGCAAACTTTGTGCTCAGTTCAGTGCTCTAGATTTCAAAACAAAGAGCAATGTTTTAAAATCTTATATATATAGATTCAGAGATTCTAATGCAATTCTATATAATGCAATCTCAAATAGTGGATCTCTTGTTCTGGCTCTGTGCAATATCTTAATTGTAACAGTCAATAGTACATTGCATTAAACAGTATTACTGACATTTGTGGGCTGTTCAAGTTAAACTATGGACACTTTGTCAAAAATCATCTGAGACAGATGCGCTGAACTACATTTTGACTCACACTCAGCTGTTTCGTTTACAATAATAACCATTAGATCCCAGTGGTATAGTCCAACATTTGCTAGCACTCCCCTGCAGAGTAAAGCTATCTGATAATCTTTCACTTGTGACAGTAATTTATCCCAAACAGCACAGCCACACAGTAGGACTATACTGTAAATCACATTTAAGTCCAGTTTCAAATGTGCTTATAGATTTATTCTCATTATGGCCAGATTAAGCAGATTTCAAAGGTCATTCATGGCTATTCTTTCAAAGGCTTTTCTAAATATGGACAAAGTGTGAAAATAGAGGGAAAAGCAAAAAATTAACCATGACTTTCAGTTAATTTATGGTCTCAGGCAACTGGATGCCAGATGTTACCTGTAGGAAGTAGGTGACTGATCCCCCTGAGCCAGTGTCTCTGTCCACTGCTTGTACTTTGTAGATGCTACTCCCAGACGTAGCGTTCTGTGCACACAAACATATACACAATTTCCAAATAAGCCTGTTTATACAGACCACTTTCCAAACATACTCTAGATGGGCATACTACCTGAATGACTGAATGAGAAATAAAGAAAAACAAAAGATACGAAGAGTCTCTGAGACATCAAGCAACAATTGAATACTGTATGTTCCTCACCTCTGGCACATCTAGGACGGAGGGCATGTTCTGAAACTGTGGTCTCTCATCATTGGCATCCATTACAAACACTGAAACCTTTTCAACTACCTGACATCACACCAGAGCATCAGAAAGATTAGTAAGATCCCTGTACAATTTATCAGATACCTTCAGCATGAGGCTGCTTGTAAATCAACAATACTTACTTTATTAAGGCCATCTGAGATACTGACAAGTATCTCAATTTCATCTTGTGCCTGTGATAACAAACAGATGTGGTTTCACAATACATTATCATCAAATAAAAAAAATGCTTCATATGGATGCGTTTGAAATTTACCTCTCTGTCCAGTTCCTCTATCAGAGTTAGCACTCCAGATTTGGGATGAACACGAAAATATTCTTTGGATCCCGGTTCAAAGGTCAGCCCATATTTTACTGGCTGGCCTTCTGGATCAGTTCCATTTAGAACATATATCTGTGTTCCTGTAGTTGACAAATACAAGTATTTATTATTATGCAATGTAGTTCACACAATTAAACAATATCACAGGAGCAAGAGAGCTGCTGTACTGAACACAGCACAGCTGACATTTAGCCACAGGTAACCACAGCCATGCTGACATTCAATACAAGGGCACAACTGCAAGTGTGATATTGCTTTCAAACCACATTTAATGACAAGAAGTTAATATCAAGTATAACTTACATTTTAGACAAAATATGGCCAGTTATTTTGTCACTTTTTGTCCAGCTAACAAAAATAACTTCCTGTCCAACATAGTCTCATGACAACTTTTAATAATTTGTAAGAGATGACGAAATCCTAAGATATTGTACAACTTGGTTTGTACAAAACGGTGTGACTTTTACAACAACCAATAAACAAGAAGAATTTCAAATCGATACAGTATAGCTAGGGCTGGGTGATATGGCCAAAAATATTCTTTCATATCATTCTATATTTATATTTATCACAATATATACATTCACATTTGCACATTGCATTTATTTATTTATTTTTTTTTTAATTTCCAAGTTGGCAGAAGTTTAAAATTGATCCTAAACAGTCACTATAGTCTCTACAAAATTGCACTGGGGGCCCAGAGACAGCCAAAGCAGTGGTGTCTGAGGGATCTTCTACCAAAACATTAAAATATTTTATAGAGTTTAAAATTGAGTGCAGTTGGATATGAATGTTAAAAAACAATTATCTGTTTGTTTTGAAGCATAATGACAGCAGTCCAGTATTTGTTTGAATATTTTTACATTCAAATTATATATTTTTTATATTTCTTTACATTCATATACTCAAGCATGAGGGCATAGAAGCCCTTGTGACTGAGGAATGATACTGTATAGGGGTTCATGGGTATCCCCAGAGAGAAAATTTAGAAAATATAACAGTCAGAATGGACCATTTTTATATTTTCATTAAAGTTAGAAAGATTAGGCTACCAGCTAGTAATTGTATTGTCTTTCCTTGTCATCCATGCTGTTCTTTAGCATTGTGAGCAGCTTTGAGCAGATTTCTTCCATGCCAGTGGAAACGTAGCCTGACCGTATGTTTCCATACGGTCATATTCCGCTCAAAGCCACTCACAACGCTAGGAAACAGCTTGCTCCGCTGCCCTGTCATTCCCACAACCCACCTAGTGAGTGTGGTGCTCGGCTTCCATAGGAATGAACTGAAAACGCTCGCTCAGCTTCGCTCTCAACGCGCCAGTGGAAACGTATGGTGAGAAATCCGAACTGCTTGCATTTTTAGCAACACACACCTGATCGTCTAGATGTAGAACGTAGGCTAAATATCGAAAATTACTCAAAAGCTTATCATCAATATCAGGGATTTTTTATCGTGATAAATATTGAGATTGTTTTATCGCCCAGCCCTAAGTACAGCCACCAAATTTTAGCCAGCCTCCAAATTTGTTTACAGACATTTCCTTTTTAAAATAAAGTGTTAGATTTATTCATCTAACACTTTTTTAAAATAAAGTGTTAGATGTCAATAACCTGTAATATGCTTCCATCTTCTCGTTCCAAACCCAGTAATTTCCTTTTTTCCTTAGTACACAAAAGTTATTTTCCAACTAGAATTATGTGAGATTTGTTGGTTCCACTGGAGTAAACGTCACATCTTTGTGTACGTGCCAACACTTCGCCATCTCATACTATTATTACAACTTGTCACGAGACCGGGTTGGCCTGTCTGGAATGCCGAGAATACAGACATGTGGAGGGATACAAACCGTGAAGCGTTACAGTGCTGTTATACTAAATATAAGCACTCTTGGAATATCGCTATTGGAATTGTCCAATCAGATTAGAGGACCGTTACTAGCGGTTGTATAATGTCTAAAAATACTTCTATAGCTTTTCCAAATAACAAATTTGAAGCAGTATGCCAATTTTATGATCTCAGCACAGCTGTTTGTTTTCAGTAGAATACCACAATTAACAACAAGGGCCGAAAGGACAAATTACCAAACTGTCACCAGAGCTTAACACACATGGAAAGCAGTAGTCACCATGTTAATACTGTTTAAAGCTATCCAGAGGAGACAGGTGACATCATAAAGCATTAGTCTTTTAATCAGATGGTATGAACATGTACAAACAAGTCAGTAAATAAAGATTGTGTTTATAATTAGCCATCTGACACAAATCTGATTAAGAAATGTTACTGTTGTTTTAGATATTGTCTTACAATAATCTTAATAAAAAGCATCTTACCTTTTGGCGTATCCTCTGAAAGACTGAACAATGCCATATTACCGCTGTTACTGTTAGGCCCATTATCATAGAAATAAGGTGCATAGTCACTCTGTGCTGTAAACAACATTAATGAGGACAAGAAATCAGATCAACATACATCAGTAAACAGTGTAACGTAACCAGATTTATGAGGACAAGGCACCGTGTGCTTCACAACAACTGCACTGAACGTATCATAATATTTTACTGAAATTAGGTTGTTTATGTGAGGCCTAATGTAATAGCACTAATGACCTCCCTCTATCCACCTGGGTAGGATTACATGTTTCTTACGTCATAAATGCATCAATATCCCCTGACTTACCAAAGCTATCTTTCTCACTACTTCAATTTGTTTATTATATGAAATATAATTTACAGATTTAAACCGTAACTCAATATTTGTGTGTTTACTTTCATGGATATTAAGGCCTGTATATGCTCACCTCCTACTGTCAAGCAGGAATAGATGTGACGCACATGAGAAGGAAAAATCAAACAAGTACATTGTATATAATCAGCAGTCAAGATTATATACAATACATCAGTTAACAGTACAAGCATAATCAAGTACAAGAATGTTTAACCTGTTGATAAGCACCCTAAAATATTAAATGTCTGAGCTAAACTCTTAATCAAAGTTGTTCACTTTAAATTGGATACATACCAAAGCAGAAATGCACTACCAGAAGAAATGATGAAAATGGTATTTCCATAGAATTCTTCATCCTAATAAAGCAAAGCAGTTACAGCAGGGCAGAGAGCACACTATTGAAGAGAGCTATGACAGTGTCCTTCTAAAGGTGTTTATTGCAGATTGAGGAGAGCTAAGGCAGGTGCTAAGAGCCTAATCCAATGACTAGCCTTAACCCTGAGAACATTTTTAGAAGCCCATCTCTGCATCTATTCCTGCAGTATGGTAAGTAATTCCCACTAGAGGTGTTCATGAGTAGCACACACCTGATATGACAGGTTAGGTAATTACAGATTTGGTAAAAAGAAGAGACAAATACTATTAGACTTGCCCAGTGACTGTTCAAAGGCCCCACAAATATATAAATCATAATATGTGAACGTTGCGTGTATGTTTTTTTTTTATTTTATGCATTTGCACTTTTACTTATGAGTATGCTTATAAGTATTTATCAGAAAATCTATTTTTGCAGGCCTTTTAGAGGAAGAATGCTCTTAATCACTTTGACTGACAATCCAGTTTACATTTCAGAGAGCACATTCATGTCACATTTAAATTATGTAATCTCATGCTCATCAGCATTAGTTGCAAAGGCCTTCACCTCATTGTGAAAGACTTGCTTCTAAGAGAAAATAATTACCTACATCATGAGAGCTTTTTAACATTGTCTTACTCTCAAAGTTAGAGTTTAATGCAAAACAAACTTTTCTAGTTCCATCAGGTCAAGTGCTGATGTGGATGATTTAGTAGAAAACATTAGAAACATTCATGTATCGGCACAAATGCATTTTTGATGAACTGTATTCTTAAAAAGGTCAACTAAAAAGATGAGGATGGATTTAAATGATATTGAATGGTTTGCTGCCTTTAAAACACCACAATGCAACTTTTAATAAAGATTCACTATTTGCACAGTTGTCATTGAATTACAGATAAAATGTTTTCGTATTACATTTTGTGCAGATGAGCAGCTGTGCAGATCACAAAATGAACACCTGCCAATTTACCTTCATCAACATTTGTGAGTGTGGCTTTGCTTTCAGGTTTAATTTGACTGGAGCAGGCAGATGGCAGGCAAGCAGATTAACCTACAATAATCCTTCATTATCGTGCACTGCTCAGAGCCAGTCTACAGGGACACATATACCAGAAGCATCTCTGCATGTACATCACAGTGAAGACCCAACACTGCATACAATAGATGTGACCATAATGATTACTTTGATATGGCTATGAAGATGTTGCATTGACAGTGTTTATGACTACACAAAGTTGGTTGCATTGCTCTTGGTTTTGTTTCTGTTCTTTCCACTAAACAATGGATTTTGATAAATTATGGAGATGATGCAAATATGACAGCATATAAAAAGGAAACACTTTGCATTTAATTTTAGTCATAAAAAAACAAACAAACAAACAAAAATTGACAGGACAGGACAGGATAGGACAGGGGGTTCAACGTACAATTTATCGTAAGATTAACCCTGGAAATTTCTTGTATATTGTGACCATGTGCGTCAGTCATGCATCAGCAGTGTGGATTATGCAACAAAATAGAAACATTGAATGGCAAACAGATTTGCCATTCATGCAAAATAGTGTATTATCATCTGCTTAAATCTGTTTCTGCCATGACTATAAAAGGTCTTAGATATCGTTTTTATTGTGATTATCCTGCCATGGTCTAAAATGGAGGATGCATATTTTCGAAAGTAAGCAAGCAAGAAAGAAATGTCAGATGTGCAATCCAAATGTGCCATAAGAAGGTCACAGTTATGAAGACTTAAAAGGACATCTACGGTATATTGGGGACCACTGTAAACATCAGTAAAGCAAGCATTCTATTCACTGAATAAGAGTTTCAGATCATGCAGGAATCCCTTTAACTATTTCATTGAATTCCAGTTTCAAAACCAGTTCAGTAGAATCAATTTTGACATATTCTTCCGAAATGTTTGAATGTTCCTTCCTGAATCACAGATGGATAAAAACTCCAAAACAGTCCACGTCTGGATCGCCAACAAATTTCATTTTAATCTTCTCACAAACTTTAGTTGATCTGAAAATATAATATGTATTTTGGCTCAGGGTTGAAGCTTTTACATGGGCCACCAAAGCAATCATTTTTAGTCACGTTTCCCCTATTTCCAAAATATTTTCTGAGATTTAAAAATTGAGTCCTGTTTATTACATTATTAAACAATGTTGTTGCAGTCATTTAGAGTACATAACATTGTAAATACACACAAATAGCTATAGACCTCTGTTACATTAGCTAAAGAGTAATGTTGAAAATGAGAAGACTGCATTAACTACACCAGATCACTGCGTTTTGCATGCCAGTAAGGAAAGACTGGTATTTCTGTAGTGGTTTGATAACAGATTGCTTGGCAGTACATCACTTTTGGAGCCCGATTATGATGGAATATTCCTCATTTGTAAGTAGCTTTAGATGAAAGCATCTAAATCAATAAAACGAAACGTATAAACACACCTACAGGTAAAACTATTTTTGTTCATATTTACTTTAATTTAGAAAGAACTAAGAACTGTACTGTGTTTTGGCTATTCTGTAGTGCTGCCAATGTAAATAGCATAAAATAGTCATTGTAATGTTCATTTTAAAACTATTGACAGCAACACTGTACAGTACTGCCCTCATGTGGTTACATGATGTTCTTGCTGAATGCTTCGAAGCTGTCCCTCGTGGCACAACTTCAGACTTCTTCAAGAATAAATAGACATTTTCATTTTCAATCTAGTTGTCCCCGAGGGGTCATTAGGTGGAAAATATCAGTTTATCCAACATAAGTAACAAAAACAATGCTAGTATAAATTCACATAAATCGCCTAAATCAAACTGGACAGTGCAATAAAAGCATAGCGTATGAAGCAGCCGGCTGTCATAATAACAATAATAATCATAGTAATCTTATTATTATTATTATTATATAGTTAAAACGAATCCTGACAGCATATTGTTATTACTACAATAAAACTGATAAATAAATTGTGATTAGCCACCACTGACATTAATAACAAACTACATGAGAGAAATACTATGGCGATCCCATAGTAATTTATAATTGTTTGACAGTGCTAATAACAACTGTGGTATGGTGTTTGGCGGGTGCGACGGTAAGTTTTGTGAGGCACCGCTCCATCACTCATTCAACGAACGGGATCTCCGTCTTTACGCAGCGTGTTTTGGATTTGAGACGTGTGTGCGGACCCCTATTACCATAGAAATGGGATGAAGGAATCCACTGAGGAGTGTCTCTGGGACCTCCTCAAACAGAAAAGTCCTTGTTAGCACGCTCACATTGGGGCTCTTTCTTGACCACGTGATCATGTGTCCAAGAATAGCCCAAACTTGGAGACCGCCGAGAAATGGACACGTTTTCCAACACGATGCCAAAGAGGACAGAGCAAATGGAGATAACTTTATAAATTTTTCTGTAACACTGTGAGACTTTAGAAATGACTTTGGGACCCTTCGAATTGTGAGTGCAAGAAACATGTCAAAGTTGGACCTATAAACTTCACTGAATCATCCCTTTCTTTTGTCTATGGGGGGGTGATTATCAGGGCATGAAGTCTGTACTATAAGTCAAATATTAACGTTAATTTAAAGCTTTTTTACTCACTTAACTCACTGCAGCACTTCGGAGTCTTCAAATAGGCTACGCAAAGGAACAATGTGTACCAGACTCGACCATTCAGGATGCTCCGGATGAGCCACTGGAGACCCGTTTAGTCTGTAAGGTAAGACTTTATTCCAACTCAAAGAACAGGCCAACCTCTATCGGTCCAGCCATGTAGAAATGTTCAAATGTTTTACCGTAATCTCGCTGTTTTACATTAAACTACTGGCAAAGTTCTGTAATACCATGCGTAATAGTAATTTGATGTGGTTAAGCATGCTCTCTTTGTCTTTTCTTTTACGTCTAATTGAACTGCGAATATGGACAGTAAATTATATCAACCCATACGTTCAAAATTCAGCAGAAGAAACCCAACATTTCCTACTAGCATTTATGCATGCATCTTTTTTTTTCTTGCTTGAAGTCGGTCTGCATCGTACTCTTCATAAGACAAAATCACAGTGGCTAAAATGTAATTAATTTAAAGATCTACTCATTTCATAGAGTAAAAGGCAAATCACAGCTTCAAATTTGGATTATCCTGTGATCTGGATCATTTCTAACAATACTGTAGTTAATCTAAAACAAATAACTTTCATGTCTACAATCAGTACATAAAGGAAGATTAAAGTTTTAACCTATTCATGAGTAGGGTCTAAAATCATCTGCAGTGCCCAGTGACACTGCACAGCTGGTAGAGGTGGGCAGAGTGAAGGGGAGTATTTGTTTTATTTGTTTCTTGTCATAATGAATAAATAAATAATGTATATAATATAGTAAATATGTGATCAAATGGGTTATGTCTGCTGTACTGTGTATTTGTTTTATTTATTTCATTTTTATAGCTGTAAAAAAACAAATGATCAAATAATATCAGCAGTCCGGTTTGCCTGTATGCGCTGTTTGACTTCTCAGACATTGTGTGTGTGTGTGTGTGTGTGTGTGTGTGTGTGTGAGACAAGCGCTAATGTAAACAGACTTGGCTGCGTGCATCGGATAATCACGGTCAAACCTGCATGTTTCCACTGTGAGTATATGAGTTTTAAACTGTTATCGTGGTGCTTTTGTGATAGTTTGGCTGTCTGTTTCAGAAAACAAACGTATTATATGCCCAAAAAGACTGTTTGAGTTGCTGTTTGTGTGAATGAAAACTGCATCTGCCCCTAATCAGCAGATGTGGCTGCGTGCATGGGAAGATCGCATTTAGATATGATGGCTGTGCATATGCAAGCTGTGAACTGTTATCGTGGTTCTTTTGTGACAATTAGGTTGTTTGTTACATAAAATAAACATATTATGTGCTTGAAAAGACTCTTTGAGTAGCTGTTTGTTTGACAAATGACGACCACTACTAATGTAAACAAATGGCAGCACGCATCAGAAGAAGATGTTTGATGTATTGACTGTGCGTATAAGAGCTGTAAACTTTTTATTGCGGTACTTTGGTGACGAGTTGGATGTATGTATATAAAATAAACTTATTCGTGGTTTAAAAGACTGTATGAGTAACTGTTTGAGTGAATATAAATTACAGACGCTTGACCAGCGCAGCCTGTGTTGGTGCGGAATCCGATTTGAATCTGGCAGCTTGTAACGTAACTGGATGTTGCAGAAAAACATATGTGTGACGCAACTCTGCGCTGCCCAGTTATTAATCGTCACAGACTGTTTGTGTAACGGTACATATGAAAGGGTTATTTAGCCAAATATCATGTATCAAGTGACCATATATTACTTTGCAAAATAGCAGTTAGATAAGTGGAATCAAGTTAAATATTCTGTTAGTATAGCCTACATTGATCACCAAAACAGTGTAATGGCGTTTGTGTGTGTGGGGGCTTAAAAAACATACTAAATAATGTTTTTTTGAAAATGTAAAAATGCAGAAAGTTTTTTTGTGAGGGTTAGGTGTAGGGGTAGGGTTAGGGGATAGAATCTATAGTTCGTAAAGTATAAAAATCATTATGTCTATGGAGAGTCCTCATAATGATAGCTGCACCAACATGTGTGTGTGTGTGTGTGTGTGTGTGTGTGTGTGTGTGTGTGTGTGAAAGAGAGAGTGAGAAAAAGCATTTGGTGCCATGTCTCTAAAGGTTTACATTCTGTTTTATGTCCATGATGACAAATACACCCCCTGTTCCCATTCCCCTCCTCCACCGCTGCAGCAGCTGCAACTTGTAGGCTCATGCAGCACAAGAAGACCTGTCACTGGTGATAGTGGATTTATCTCATAGAAGAACTCCAGCTAAACACTGCCTATCTCCCAGAAGGCACCATCACGCACTGCTGAACCGCAAAGCGCTCAGTAATGAAACAAGACAAAAATGGATGAAACATGCTCCCTAGCCCCAGACTGCACACACCTCTCTGATACCCATGTTAACTCACTTCTTGTGTCATGTTTTCTGACAGAAAATGGCACTATATTATATTGGTGTAATACTACCCAATATAGTGTGCTAGAGCAAGGTGTGCTATCCCAATGGTTTAAAATGACTGACCACATGTTGTAAACCAGTCCGAATGCACTGACATGTACCTTCCATCTCCAGTGAAGAAATCAAATCTTAAACAAGATTTTGAACATCGAAGCAAAGCCATGTTTTTTTTAACTAGACAAAAGAAACTAAAATACTGCAACAGTAGTTCTGTTTAAACATTATTACTTAAAGGGATAATTCACCCAAAAATGAAAGTGCTCTTATCATTTACTACCCTACCCTCATGCCATCCCAGATGTGGCTGACTTTTTTCTTCTGGAGAACACAAATTAAGATTTTTAGAAGAATATTTCAGCTCTGTAGTTCCTCACAATGCAAATGAATGGTGACCAAAACTTTGAAACTCCAAAAGCATATTAAGGCAGCATAAAAGTAATCCACAAGACTCCATAAGACTTCTTTTTGTTTACTATAAATATCCACTTTCACTTTTACATTCTTCTTCTTTTGTTTTTGGCGATTTGCAGTCTTCATGCATATTGCCACAAACTGGGCAGGGAGGAGAATTTATAGTAAAAAAAGACTTAAATATCGATCTGTTTCTCACCACACTTATCAATTCACTTCTGAAGATATGGATTTAACCACTGGAGTCTTATGGATTACTTTTATGCTGCCTTTATGTGAATTTTGGAGCTTCAAAATTGTGGTACCCATTCACTTGCATTGTAAGGACCTACAGAGCTGAAAGATTCATCTAAAAATCTTCATTTGTGTTCAGCAGAAGAAAGAAAGTCATACACATCTGGGATGCCATGAGGGTGAGTAAATGAACAATCCCTTAGAACCAAAACATTTTCCCGTACACATCTAAAAGGCTGTAAGAGAAGCCATTAATGTAATTTGTATGGGAATGATGAACAGGGTGATGTCCGTTTCTGCTTGAGCAAATCATCAGATTTGTCAAATGCTCCAGTGGGTTTAGAATATGTAAAGATCTCAACTCAACCACCGTGCCTGACAGTTTGACAGCTATGGCATAATAAGCCCACATAATTGGTTTATATTTACTTAGACTGCACACTATCGTTTCTTGACGGCTTGAACATTGTGTCATATCCTAAATGTTACTCTTTGTGCAGACAAATTGCATGGCATTTAACATGACAGTTTTCACATTGGTACACATCTTACCTTTCGACTACAATATTGTGCAATTTCACCTTCCATTTAGTTGTTAGCATGGTGTAGAAAAGTGTCACATTCATAAATTGTGCTGTCTGGCAGAGATCTGGTCAGTTTATTTGCACAGATGGATTGATATGGTACAGATAAACCCCTGTCAAGCAGAGTTGTTTGCCTTGCTGTAAAGGTAACACAATGCATTATTGCTGGTAAACGACAGTTGTGAATAGAACCCATTTAAAGCCATTCTGCAGGGTTATCTGGGATCAAACAAGCCCTAAAGCCACTGGTTTTATTTCAGTGAAACAGCCAAGTTTATTTGTGTGTCCTGGTGTTGCTCTTCTGTCATTTCTTGTTGCTGCTAGATTAATTTATAAATTAATTTTTGATTAATTCTTTGATCAAAATCATTGATATCATTTTTTGTGTTTTGCCTAACTAACACTCCCATAATAATCATTATGACAATATCACACAATATTAAGAGGGTAGGTAGTATGTGTTTTCATCTTAAAAGCCTGAAAAGATTGTCTGTTGTACACATTCATACTTTTCACACTCACAAAGCTTATTTACTGTAAAAACCTTAAGAGAGTATTTAAAGCTCCATATGGTGTAAAATGTAGTGATACAACTTTGATAAGGAATGTAAAAAGCTGAAACCCTTATCACCTCACTAAAACAAAAGTTTATTTCAACAAGTAAACCTAAACTACCCCCACAGCATGCAGCTGCTGTGAACAAATGGCTTGTGGAATTCAGAGGTCCTGAACCCTTGGTGAAAGGGCAGCCTAGTGTTTCAGTGTTGCTGTGTGATGATGGATGGAAACTACATATACTGTATTAAAGATATTTGAAAATATACTGATCATTTACTCATCTTCATGTTGTTACAAACATACATGACTTTCTTTATTTCACGGAACACCAAAGGAGAAGTTTAGAATAATAAAGTGAAAAATCTCATTATAGTAGTCCATGCAACTTAAATTTTAAGTCTTTGGAGCCATATGACAACTTTGTGTAAGCAACAGACAGAATTTAAGTTGTTACTCACTGAAAATCTTGCCTTGAAAATTTTATGGAAGTGGTCACCATTCATTTTCAATGTATGGAAAACAAAAGCTCAGACATTCTGCTTTAAATGTCTCCTTTTGTGTTCCACAGAAGAAAGAAACTCATATTGGTTTGCAACGACATGAGGTTGAGTAACATCCGTGTATGTTGTAGCGTCCATGTACGTTGTGTTCATTTGGTCATTGTTGTTTCAAAACTGAAAAAACAAAATAAAATGTATGCTTTGAATTTTGGTTTTTCATTTAAAAAGAAATAGGCACAGTTTGAAAATGGCTTTTTTTTTATTATTCCTTTTGTTTAAAAAAAATTAAAAGTGAGAA
Organism: Myxocyprinus asiaticus; assembly: GCF_019703515.2. NCBI lineage: Eukaryota > Metazoa > Chordata > Actinopteri > Cypriniformes > Catostomidae > Myxocyprinus > Myxocyprinus asiaticus. The sequence continues at coordinate 29,612,951 of NC_059366.1, forward strand.
ATCAGCGTTATTGCTCTTGGATATAAAATGGATATACAGCTTGAATATTTGATTTGCACATGTGGGTGGACCTAAAACGCGATTGGTCAACCTGCGCTGTCATCTGCCATCTTTTATTGCCCTCCATATTTTACTTGTGCCCCCCTCCCACCCGGTCAGACGGTGAAACGACCAAGGGGAAACCCCAGGCCAGACGAAGAGATAACCTATTGCCCACCCTAAAGACCAAAATGCCTGCCCAAAGACTGCATCCTAATAGCGGCCCTGGTCCTCTGTTCTGCCACCTCTCATTGAAAATAAATAGGGAACCCGCGGTTACCGTGTACTGTGTAAAACCGCTTTTAGAGTTTTGGTGTGACACTCAAGGATCTAATTCTGATATTTTTCCTTTTAATTTCTTGAACAACAACAAAACAACACTAAAAAGTACTACTTTTCATTATTCATCAAAAAGTAAGCAGGAACACACAGATCAAAAAGAGACACTGTGTTCTATGGACCTCATCATCTCTCATCATTCTACATTAGTGGATTTACTGGATAGGTGATGTCAGTGCAAGCAGCTTGTTGGGGAACAAAGCTTAGATTGTCTGTGTCTGCTTATACTCTGCTGTGCCAAAAGGTATAAATCGGTCACCACCCTGAATCGATACCAAAGGCTGTTGTTTTTGTGAGTTTTATGGCTTAGTGCCAATACTCTTGTATTAAAAAATAAATAAAAAGTTGTAACCTCTCTGATTTTGTTTATTGCAGATTAATTTTACACCCAGGTTTTGACATGAGATGAATCCAAAACTCTTGGCAGCAGCGACTTATTAGCAGTCCATGGAAGCATTTTTTTAATACAAGTTAATTTGAGAATGAGGAACAAGTATGCAGTCATCCTTATCTGCATTGTGGCACTTGTCATCATTGAAAAGGAAAACAACATTATTTCAAGGTGAGAATTTTTTTATTAATAAAGTATTATTAATTTTATGATGCAAAGAATGTACTGTGAAATTTTTGAAAGGTTTTAATTTCATGTAATATTTGCAGGGTCTCAGATAAGCTGACAATCCGACGAACAACACAGACTCTGGAGCCTCCGGTGCTCTACAATGCTTCCAATGCGCTAGTCGTAATGGAGGGCAACAGTTCCAATCCAGAGGAGATGTATGCTGAGAATGGCACTCAGTTATTAAGGGCAGGTCAGAAGCACATCCTTTTGATGGCTACAACTCGTACAGGTTCCTCCTTCGTGGGCGAGTTTTTCAACCAACAGGGTGCCAACATGTTTTACCTCTTTGAGCCACTATGGCATGTGGAGAAAATGTTAGCGATTGGCACGAGTGGCACTAATACTAGTGCAGCTGTTTGGGTGTACAGGGATGTCCTGCAGCATCTCTTCTTGTGTAACTTCTCCATGTTGGAGCGCTTCATCAGTCCTCCTCCTCAGGATCATGTTACCCCTGCCCTTTTCCGTAGGGAGTCCAGTATAGCCCTGTGCGAGGAGCAAGTCTGCACTCCTGTCATCAAAGAGGTTTTTGAGAGGTACCACTGCAAGATAAGGCGGTGTGGACCGCTCAATCTGACCTTGGCGTCTGAGGTCTGCCATGCAAAAAAGCACAGAACAATCAAATCTGTGAGGGTCCAGCAGCTGGATACGCTTCGTTCCCTAGTGGAGGACCCTCGATTGGAAATCAAACTCATACAGCTGGTGAGGGACCCGCGAGCCATCCTGGCATCAAGGATGGTGGCTTTTGCCAGTAAGTATCAGAACTGGAAAAGTTGGGCTGTGAATGGAGATGTGCCTATCGAGGATGAGGAGATGAAACGCCTAGAAGGAAACTGTAACAACATCCGCATGTCCGCAGAGCTGGGCTTGAGTCAGCCTAAATGGCTGGAAAACCGTTACATGCTTGTACGTTACGAGGATATCGCCAGGTATCCCATGCAGAAAGCAGCTGAAATGTACAATTTCACAGGGATTCCATTCACGACACAAGCAAGGGACTGGATCCTTAAGAACACACATGCTTCAACTGAGGCCAGTGGTGTGTTTTCTACCCAAAAAAACTCCTCAGAACAGGTGGAAAAATGGCGGTTTAGTATACCGTTCAAACTAGCCCAAGTAGTACAGCAAGTTTGTGGACCAACCATGAAGCTTTTTGGGTATAGATTTATAGACAATGAACAGATGTTGATAAACAGATCTTTTAGTTTGCTTGAAGAGAAAGAATTTAATTGGTCATAGATTCAAAGGTTTTTTTTTTTATTTTTTTTTTTTTGTAACTTTTTATAGATACATTTTAAAATGTGAAAGGTTTTGTAAAAAAAAAAAAAAAAAAAGAGAACGTGTATAGCAGAAACTAGCACACTGGGATGTTGTACCTTTTAATGGAATAGTCAACCCAAAAATGAAAATTCTCTCATCTTTAACTCACTCTCATGCAATCCCAGATGTATATGACTTACTTCCACTGAACACAAACAAAAAGTTTCAGAACAATATTTTAGCTCTGTTGGTCCTCACAATGCAAGTCAATAGGGTCCAAAACTTTGAAGCTCAAAAAGCATTTAAAGGCAGCATAAAAGTAATCCATACAACTCCAGTGGTTAAATTAATATCTTCAGAAGTGATATTATAGGTGTTGGTGAGAAACAGATCAATATTTAATGATATTGAATCTGTGCGTATCGCCACCTACTGGGCAGGGAGGAGAATTTATGGTAAAAAAGTACTGAATATTTATCTTTTTCTCACCCACACCAATCATATTGCTTTGAAGACATGGATTTAACCAGTGGAGTGATGCCTTTACAGTATATGCTTTTTGAGCTTCAAAGTTTTGGTCACCACTCACTTGCAATGTATGGACCTACAGAGCTGAGATATTCTTCTTAAAATATTCTTTTTTGTTTAGCAGAAGAAAAAAAATCAAACACATCTGGGATAGCATGAGGGTGAGTAAATGATGAGAGAATTTTTATTTTTGTGTGAACTTTAAAGTTTTTTTTATTTTATTTTTTTTAATAATTTTTTTTACTATGGAACATAAGAGCCTGCATCTAGGATATGTTTACTGAGATTGAGTAATTGGTTTAAGATGCCTTCATTTTAAAAACAAATTTTTAATCAAATGTAATGTGAGGACAAAATCCTCCATATTTTTGTCATGAGAAATTAGTTGCTCTGGCAGTCAGTGTCTGCAAGTGAACAAGTGAATGTGTTCAGTTTATTTGTGTGTGAGAAAGTGTGTGTATCTGGAATTATTTCATGTTTCTCTCGACCTGAAAGAATTACCTGAAAGGATAACTTTATAAAAGAAACAAATGGAATTTATTTATGTATGGTGCTGCTAGGGTTGTGGTCAGTAGAGTCATTTTAAAGGGCTTTATTGAAAGTAAAGTAAGGATATAAAAAAGGATAAAAAAAGAATTTTTCAGGCTATTACTCAATATTAACTGGGAAATAACTTCCACTGTATGAACAGACATTCAGTATAAATATGCAGCTTTTGACAGCCAGCTGTGACAGAGTACAATGGTCGCATTATTCTCCACAAAACTGAAGTAGAGAATAGATCTCTGTCCATGCAATTTAATTACATTCTATTTACATTTATAAAACTTTTTTAATGTTTTAAATTGCACTCTTTTCATAGATTTCTTTAAATTAACAACAACGTTAGAAAATGAAGAGAAAAGTTTGGAAAGTAAAAATTACAGTTTTTTTTTTTTTTTTACGCAATTACAGTTAAAGTTTATGTTTGTAAACTTTTGCTAAAGCAAGTACTATTAACAGGAATCATTTCATTCTTCATACAAAAGAGAAAACAACCCGACTCTCATAACCGAGTTATTTTAAGTGTCTGTGTGTTTTCTCACAGGATGGATCAAAATACTTTATTCTAACTTGCTGCCTGCAGTGCGAAATACTGGAGAAAACACCAAAATATTCCAAGAGTATCTGTTTAGCTATGGCACAGTAAGCATGAGGAAAATATGATGAATTCATAACAGTTTTTAGGCATTATGTAGATTTTACTGTATGACTGCACCTCTACTTCAGACAGTGTATGCATCTGACAAATGGCAATTATAGACAAAGGGAAGATGGAGTGTTTGTGTCTATTATTGAGAGGAAACGCCTATCCTATAAAGGATCTATAAATCCTATAAACAGGATATATTATAAGCTGGTTTTCTTTAGAGACACAACTCTCTGCAGTCTGTTCAATCTCTTGGGAAGAAGCATGGCATTCTTGAAGCAGTGTAATGGCATTTACGTTACACATAACCTATAAATCAGACTTCAATCTCTTTCAAATTTTAAATAAGCTTTACTTTTAGAATGACCAATTGTGAATTCTTGTTAGTTAAACATTAGGGAACATATGGAGTCAGTCTTTTATGACAGAATAACAAAACAAATATCATTTATATGAAATCTCCATGGGCATTCTCTAAATGTTAGTAGTGTTAGAGCTTGAGAACAGTGATGTTTTCTCTGTACACATAACCTCACAATCTTATCTGACCTGTTATTTTGAAAATACAGATTTCTGGGGAATTAATTCCACATCATCCTCAAACGATTTCCTGAACTCTGCCTTTCGAATCAGATATTCTTTGAAAATAGGTAAAGTAATATCTTTATGGCTTACACCATATCTACACTGATAGAAAGTGAGGGATAGACAAAAGACAGAACTGGAAAGGTTACTGTGAGGCTTGAGATTCACCTCACCCACATACAAATTCATGCATAGTTCTTTACAGAAAAAGATCCTTCTCAAAACTAACCCTACCAAAGCATGAATTCATCATATTACTAACACTAGGCCCAGTGGAATATGTTTCCATTTACTTGTACTGCTGCTTTGTGTTTGCAACAATAAATAATTTTAAGATCCGCTATTGCAGTAACTGTAAGATAAATGTGCATTCAATTGTCTATCTGTTAGACAAAGAGAGAGCAGTGTCTTGATATATTGGTATATTTCTCTCTCCCTCTCTCTCACACACACAAATCGTGTGTCAAAAAAATAAGGATTTATTATGATGCACCAGTGAAAATGTCCATAATTGTTAAATATTGGTTGTGTTGTCAAAAGCCCTGTATGGCCTGTCTTGCCTATCGAGATTACCACAAGAACATTCAGAGAAATTGTACATTTTTGGAAAAAAATTAGCCCAGCAACATAGGTTGGTTCTACGAGTCTGTGCATTTGTATCTGTATGCTCAACACACTGTAGGTTTTGTACCTGCAGGATTTCTGCAGCTGGTTCATACCAGAGGACTTATCCAAATGAGAAGGCTCTGTGCCCTGTTTCATTGGAACAGATCTTTCCTCACCATAAAGCCATTTAAAAATCAATCACATCCTTATGATGTTCTAACAGCAACATAAAGATATGTAGTGCTGTGAACTCAAATGGCAGAGTTGCTTTCTTTTCTAAGTAAGTTTTCTTTAACTCATTCTTCGCTGCTTTGGGACTGCTATGTCTCCATAAGGGAGCGTTGTGCAGGCAGGGCAACAGGAATCCAGCCTTGATATGTATGTGTGTGTGTTCCACTCTCTCAGGATATGCCACACCTTCTAAGGGCCGTTCTGTCCACACTAAGGCTCAGACTGCTGTTGAACAGGCCTTTTATACTGTGTCTCCAATGCTTCCAGTCTGCAAAGCACACAGGCCTGCCTTTTTATCCTCTAGAGTTGGACTAATCATATGCAACTCTGAGGGGTTATTTCAGTTATAGTCCACATAATCAAATAGACTGGAATTTTTAAGTGCTTCATTGATGCCTCACAAAAACATGTATGAAAACTGACAAACATTTTTATTTATTTTTTAAGTGAAAAAGGGTTTTTTCATGTGTGTTTATGGAAAAAAATCCCTGAGAGTCTATTTCTGAGTTGTTGCTCAGTCATGCAGCCTCGGGCAGCCTACTGATGTTTATCTTTAGTGTCTGGTTGAAGTTTACATTGGAAAACTGGGGGAAAAAAGTATGTGGTTTGACCAGAAAGAGAGAGAAGAGAGAGACAGAGTTTTGATTTATGTGTTTATGCTAATAATTACCATCAGCAATAAAATCCTGCAAAACCCACAATATGATATTTTTAATTCCTCATGATTTCAGAAATTACAATTGGTAAAATTAGTGTTAATGAAAAGTAAATAAGAGGTTAACAAGTTAACATTCTGTCAGTTATTTTTGTTCTTCAGTAGTATGTTGTACAGCATACAATGTGTGTTGAATGTAATTCTTTACATAATTATGTGTAAGTAATTATACTGCGTGTGTTTTCTTTTTTTTTTTTTTTATCTTGCTGAGCAAGATTTATTTTGGGCACACCCTTCGCCACCTGAGCAAAAACACTCCACGTAAAAATCGAATGCAGAATGTTTCTTTTTTTTTTTTTTTTTTTGTATGAAGCTATTTATTTTACTTTTGAAATTTCCACAGCATTTTATATTATATATCATAACTAAAACAGATAAATAATATATGGCAAATATTTAGACTGTGTCAGGATTATAGTTATTTAATATAGAATGTATTATTCAATATTAGTTGAATATTTACTGGAGATTATTCAAGATTGTGGCCGTTGACTCTTTTATGTCAATATTTGTTATTAAACAGGAACAACTACGAAACATTTGTTATATCCACATACATTCAACACAAACAGTATAAATAGAAATAAATAAAATAAAAGGCCATCATACAGCATATATACAGTATATATATATATATATACACACACACACAGTTAATTAAGCAATGAGACAGTAGACGGGAAAATAATGCATGGCCTCTCTGGGATGCTTAGATGCATTAAATAATCTAGATACAGATTATTTTTGTAAAAAACAAATACAAAAAAATCAATTGATATGCAGATGATGGATGCTGTTGAAACTCCATTTGAAACGCTGTTCATTTATTTAACTCTCTTTGACACTTTTATTTTAATTTTTTACCCTGCTGCTTATCTCAATTTAATCTTGTTGCTGTTATTTTACATAAACTTGGTGTCCTGGGCATTTTGTTTTTGCTCTGTTACAGTAGAGGGCAGTGTGCACTAAAATAATACAGCAGCTTTGAAACAGATATGTCAACTTCTCAAAAATATACTCCTTTTAAAAGCTTGGTTTCAGCATCTAAGTTATTATTCTTTTAATTTATTTTCATGTAAGCTTTGACTCTGTCTTTTAAGAGCTTGTTATAACATAATTACCAAATCTTGCTAAAAGAATTGTCTTCTGTTATGAATGACATAAAAGTTTCATAGAAAAATAATTGTGACAAACACCCTGTTCCAATCTTCAATACATTATGTTTAAAAAAAATAAAAAGTGTGTGCATGAAAGCGTGACTGCCTACTTTCAGCAGAGTGGATGTGAAGAATCTGTGCATCAAAGGGTGTGAGTTCCAGCACTAATCCGCAGTTAATGGTGGACAGGGGTGCCCAGCCCTGTCACTCTGTTACTAATGGGCACAGCACACTAATACCTACCTTCCACCCTCTATATACTGTCTTCAAGCTGCAGGAATCATGTAGAAAAAAATATGGGTGTATTCATCTTTTTCACAGATTTAGGACTTCTAAATATTTCTGATATTGGTGTTTGGTTATATAATTGCAATTTTTAATACATTTGAGAATATATGATTTGTAATTGTGGTTAAAACTGTACTTAATTAAAAATTTACGTGCATTTTTAAATATTAAAAAAGTAATCATTTGTATTTTCAGATAATGAGTGAAGACAAGGTACAATTAAATGATGTAATTACATTTGAAAATGTTCACTACAAACATTCACAAGCATCTTGTCATTTGTTTGGGTGACAGATTGAAAATAAGTCACAGTAATGATCAAAGAAAGCTTGAGACCATAGACCATAAAAGACCTAACAAGCATTTCCTTGGTCTGTGGTTGTCTTTTAAAACTAATAAAATGAGGTCAGGCTTCAGTACCACTGTCATAATGAAGAAACAGACAGACAATGTCTTCTGCCATAACCGTCAATGCTCTTTTCTTGAAAGAGTTGTTCCTCTCTTATTATGTGGCATATTAGCTCCAAACATTGTGGCAATGGCCAAAGCTTTCTGTGAGCACTTTCATGTCTGATATTTAATGAGTGATTTAATGCCAAAGGAAACAGCCTTTCCCCTCTTTCATTGAGTGTTGTGGAAAGAAACACTGTGGGCAAAGAAGCATGTCTGCTCTTCTGCCAAACCAGTAAAAAAAAAAAAAAAAAAAAATATTACTTATGCTTCTGAGGTCACTGATACATATATTATTTGCACTGCTACCTTAAAATGTTTACAAGTTTGGCAGAAGTCAGTCTCTTTCAATGAGTCTCGGTGACCCTGTCCTTCTCATTATTACTGCAAACAATCAAAATACACAGATACAAATCAGCTCACATTTCCATCCCAGAATGAGCTGGCAGTGCAAATACAGATGGTTTATGTCCTCTTCTGAGATTATTTTTTGATTATTTTTTTGCAGCATCTCTTTAAATGACTGCTTTTGATAAAGGTAGCTTGGGCGAATGGTGGGAGATTCATTGGGGCAGACTGTAGATTTTCAGGTGCCAAGTACAAGCCAAATGTGACCGGTTTGCTCATGTGTGTGCTGATAGGAAGAACTGGCCGTCTACACAACAAACATCAGCACTTCCCCAAGCAGCCTTGTCCCACCTCTAAATGCTCCCACTGAAAGACATATGCAGGGAAGACACTTATGAATATTTCAAAGAGATTAGAGCCCAAGCGATGAGAGGTCAACCATGTCTCAAACCAAACCAGCCCACAATCTGAGGGCAGTGAACTATGGATGTCATTTATTTGGAGATTGTTCGAGGTCTTTGTATTTTAAAATAGATTCTATTTGATTTTAACTTATTTTTTAAATCAGAAGTAAATAACTGTAAACATGTCTTCACCAAAGCATACAACTTGCTCTATCATTTTGTGTAACTTTGACCCAGAAACACTTTGGACTTTAGATGATTTGATTATTTCAGATTATTTATTTATTTCAGATGTTTTTGTTTTTTTTTACTTTGTGTTGATGTTGACACTAAGAAGCAAAAATAGTAAATACAATAACAGGTAAAAATAAAATAAAATAAAAAAATAAAAAAAAATAAAAAAATACGTTTTGAGTTTGATTTGGTAAACAAAAGTTGTTAGAATATTTAATAATATTTTATAAATATTATTAAATATTATTATAAATATTATAAATAATTGATAACAATTAAAAATATATTTTATTAAAGAAATTATAAAAAGAGATTATTCTACACTACCTGTGTCAAAATGTCTTCTTTTTTTTTATTCAGCATTTAATAAGACTTTTATTTATTTATTGTAATGTCTCTGGACGGTAACACCACATTTTTTTACTTTAAAAAAATCAAAAACGATTTTGAATTTAGAAATTGAAAACATGCTCATCATAGTAGAGGTGTAATTGTTTTATTTGAATTGCATTTTTTTTTTTTTTTTTTACTTAATAGATCTGGACAAAATAATAATAATAATAATAATAATAATAATAATAATAATAATAATAATAATAATAGTTTCATGTCATTTACCAATACTTTAGAATGCATATTCACATTTTTATTATATCTATTGTGTAAATACTTGCAGAGTCAGAATTAAATATAATTTAAATGTTGGTTAAGACTTTCTTTTGAAATTTGAGTGCATAAAACTGGTCATTTCTGGTTCAAAAAGTTACTCAAAATGATGGAGCAGATGACATACAGCTGCTCTTATTTTCCATATTTGACAATGTCTTCAAACACATGCAGTAAGTTGTATTTTATTGTCTTCATTAACAGCATCAGCACAACCCAAACTTCATCAGTTATTTGCAATACATGTAAAGATCTTGAGATTGGTTTTGTCTTCATTAAGTAGCAATCTTTATTGAGCTGTCTTTTCATGAATACTGGTTGGACTGACACTTATGTCTATGGCTGTGTTCTTTTAATTTAGTAAACTGGGAGAAGTAAAGGAGATGCTTGGCAGCTTTTCAGGAAAATAGCATGTCAGGTTTATTATGGTCCCTCACAGGAGTGGTGTGCTGTCAATCATCTACCTGCTCTGGCTGTGGACCTTTTCCTTTGGATTCCACTGTAATGTGATAGGGTGGACATCTGCGTCTAGCTGAATGAGGAAGAGTTTTACACAGTTCTCTGATAATACAAAGCCCCTATCATTTACACGAGCTTTCTTCTGCCATTGTGCTGCAAAACCTGCAGCTTGTAAATGCACTGGAAACTTGGAGATGCCTGGTAATACTAAAAATCATTATTTCAATTTTTAAAAAATATAATATTAGTATTAAATGAAGTGATAAATTTATAATAAATTTAAACTACAATACTGTTACCATTGCTTCTTTTTTTTATTTTTCTCAAACCCTATTCTCCTCTAATACTAGACTGTCAGGGGTTCAATTACTTGGAGAGTGCATCTGCCAGAAAATATTTTTATCTTAAAGTACTATGGCTTTGCATATCTTAGCATGTGCAATGCTTAAGATTGTACAGTTGTATTTTTGTTTTCATAATAATAAATGGTTCTAGTGATTTAATTGTTTTAATACCCTATGTATATATATATATATATATATATATATATATATATATATATATATATATATATATATATATATATATATATGTACTGTATACAGCAGCCACACAAATATTTGGACACCTAAGCTGCATATGAAAATGTATAAATGCCTTTGCATTATATGCAGAAATATCAAACCAAGTGGCTTTTTTTTTTTTTTTGTAGAGAAACAGCACAAACACACTTTTCGAGCAATTATTTTCAAGACTGTATGTCTGATTCATGTTTCCATGTGTCTCAACTTTATCTCCAAAGTTGGATTTAAGTCCATTTAAGTCTTTATCTCAAAAGTTGGATTTTTGGATCTAGCTTTTGTAAAGTCCATTTGCTTGATCATAAAGTCACCCCTTTAAAACATGCTATTAATGTCCTAATGAGAATAAGACATAAGACAAAAGAAATGTGAAATTTAATCCACAAAGAAAGAAAAACAGAGACAGTCATACACAACTTTAACACAAGAGCATCACTTTTCCCTTTCTTAAAATTTTCCAGTGGATGTCTAAAGGTTAGTGCCATACTGTGAGGTCAACACTTTGCAGAAATAAATAATGGAGAGTTTATTCGTCACTGACACACTATCCAAAACCGCCTTGTAAACGCAGACCCATCAGTCACTCTCCTGGGAGAACCTTCTCAAATGACCTGAACTATAGTTAGTAATTTCTGGATTATTTGTTCTACTCCTGCAATATTCATGTTGTTTGTAACAGATATCTTGACATTTTTTTCCTCTATGTGAGAGGTGAGAGGGAATCCCACGCCAGCCCCAGAAAGAGGGCATCTTTTAATCCACTAAAACAAATGTTTTGATTCCAGAAAAATCTGGAGTAAAACGCTAAGCTCTTTGCATCAATAGGAAGTCAATGAAAGTGTGTGAAGAGTATAATGTAATTTAGCTGACACAAGAGGCCATTCTCATAGTCGTCTATAAGACATGCAAACCAAACTATGGCAAATTTCAACAGGGATCCAACATTTGAAGAATCGCTTCCACTACAACAATCGCTATTATTTTATTAAAACACCGGGGAATAAAAATATAGCTATAGTCTTATTATTTTAAATATACCAAATAAGTAGAATGTCAATGTATTGTGCATTTGATAAATAAAAAAACAAAAACAAAACAAAAAACACTCTTGGGACTTCTTTTTCTTTCCTTTCATGTCACTGACAATAACACGTTACTGTTGTTGAAACTCTGTCAGTAAGGCAGTGGCAGCTCTTGAGTAGCTGACCCGATCAAAGCAAAATCAGATCCTAATTGGTGTGTTCACTGACATGTTGGCGATTAGCAGTCCTCCTAAGGGATTGATAATGGGAAAATTAAAGCTTAGCTCCCCTTTTCAACAGTCACAGGGAATGTCAGTGTGCAAGTTGTAAAGTTTCCTGACATGTAAGAAAGCACACTCCACCAAGTCCATTTCCAAATGTCACAGGTTTTGAAATCCAGCTCAGTGAAACTTGTGAGTGCTTTAATTAGAGCAAATACAATGAAATGACACAGTTAGAAGAGGAAATCTCCTAAAACACACATAAATGCCATCAACTCTTTCTTTCTTTCTTTCTTTCACACTGACTGCTCCAATCACAGTGCAGATTCATTTGAAATATGCCTGTTCTCAAATTATACTGTCGCTGTAAGATGTAAAACGTGTGGTTTTGGCCCTGTTGTACTGTAATCATAAATATTTGATTTTTAATTATTTTCAATGTGGGTCACATTTGACCCAAGGTGCTGTTTTTAGGTCAAAGGGAGGGTTGAAGGAATGTTCCAGGTTCAATACAAGTTAAGCTCAATCGACAGCATTTGTGGCATAATACTGATTACCACAAAAATTACTTAGCACTTGCCCCTCCTTTTCTTTAAAATGGTGCTCTTACAGTGGAAGTGAATGGGTGGCAATTTTTTTATGTAAAAATTCTCACTTTTTCAAAAGTATAGCCACAAGACGTAAACAAAATGCGTTTAAACATGATTACAGTGTAATAAAATCACTTACTAATCTTTTCTGTGTAAAGTTATAGCCAATTTTACAACTTCGTTGCCATGACGATGTAATGTCAACAAACCCTAAAACCCTAAAAAGACTGTAAAAATGACATTGGAACAACTTTACAGCTCAAATAATGCATGAATTTAAACAGAATAATTAATGTAAGTGCTTTTATAAAATTATAAGCTGCACACTGCTCCCTTCAAACCCTCCAAAAATTGGCCTCATTCACTTCAGTGGTAAGTGCCTCACTGTAACCTCCATTTTTGTGGTAATTAAAATTATGCCACAAATGCTGTCGACTGAGCTTAAATTGTATTGAACCCAGAACATTCCTTTAAATTATTTACTATTTGTAATAAGAAAACAGCACTAAAATACCCAAAAAACAAAACAGGCAGCCTATTTGACCTTGAAGACCTGTTTGCGCTTTGCTGACAACTCAAAACAAAATATACATTTATATTCAATCTGACACCATCTCAATAAAAAACGTAAGCAAAACCCGCCATCTATTCCCATCAGTGAGACAGTGGAGCCAAAACATGTACAAGTTCAGGACTGAGGAAGAATATCTGAGCACTTCCACTGTTTACAGTGCCTCAGGTCATATAGAGAACTAGAAGAATGATGCCATATGATGACTGTAAAGCTGCTATATGTGTTTTTACTCCAACAGACAATAAGTCAGAATTCACATATATTGCCAGATTTTTCAAATGGGTTCCGGTCAGCAGGATGAACTTTCTGTGTACTCAGCAATAGATATTTTCATGGTAATAAATCAAAATCCAATGACAGCAGGCCTGGCAAAAGGCAGTTGTTTGTGATGATCGAGGAGGAAGAATGGCAAAAATTTACAGAACAAAGCATTTTGTTTCATTTCATGCATAAACAGCTCACATTTGGCCCCAGATTATGTGAAGCAATTGTTTCAGATTTTAAAAATGATAAAGAAATGCTATAACAATATTATTTATTTATCTATTTAGATTTTATGATTGAATTAATAAGCAGATAAATTCTAAGTGGGGTAAAAGTTTTTGAAAAAATAATATTTTTAAAAATAAAAATTATTTTTCAAATTCAGCATAGATTTCTTTTCTATGCTACTCAGCTAAAGCTACTCATAGGGCAAAAAATATAACATAACAATATATTGATTTTCATATGGGATGTTACGAAAACAAATATTGTAATGTTGCACACTAGCTCTCTTTCAAAAAGATGATCTTATTTCTCCCCTCACAAACAGCCTTGGACTTTGAGTGTATGCATCCACTTTTCCCAGAATGATTGATGGCAGCCACTTACTCGAAGTGAATAGTCTCCAGTCAGAACTTTCATTCTTAATGCCAGTGTCAACAGTGCATCTTTAGCTCTCGAGCCCTGAGGAGACACCTGACCAGATTCCAGCCACCCTACATATAAACAGTGTAATCTCTCAGTCTCTGACATCACAAATAAACACACCACAGAGCCAAAGCTCGGCAATTTAATATCCTACTTCCTTCCTTTGTGTCCACTTGACAGGTTGTAGTGGGGCTCAGGAAGAGAGAGAAAAGGCAGACATATTTTACAGGTAACAAGACTAAAGTGACCGTCTCATTGAAGGTGGAGCAAGGTTACTGTGCAGTGCAATTCTGGCAGAGGAAATGACACTAAAACCAAGAATAAAGCTCAAATGTTCTAGATTAGTTAACAATTGTACAGCTTTTTTTAAATATATATATATATATATATATATATATATATATATATATATATATATATATATATATATATATATATGGTGTTGAGCTATAGTATAAGCTAAAACATGTGTGTCATTTAAAACATCATAGCACAACTGAATTTATTTGTAAAGATCTATGGAGAACATTTTAAGGGATAGCTCACTGAGAAATGAAAATTCAGTCATTATTTACTCATTTACTCATCTAGTTCCAAACCTGTTTGTCTTTTTTTTTTTTTTTTTTTTTTATTCTTATGTGGAACACAAAGAAGATATTAGGTAAATTGTGCCTCAGACACCATTTACTTTTTTATTGTCTGGAAAAAAGATGCAAAGACAGTGAATGGTGACTGAGGCTAACATTTTAACATCTCGTTTTGTGTTTCACAAAAGACAGAAAGCAATATAGGTTTGGAACAACATGAGGGTGAGCAAATGATAACAGAATTTTCATTTCTGGATCTCTCTTTAAGGAGACAAGAATTAACTTGGAAAAAAAATTAGCTCTAATTGTTCAATTAGATGTAGTTCAAACTATTATAGAACAAACAACTACAATAATACATATATATTTACAATTTTAAAAACTGATTTAGAAATGCAAATACATTTATTTCTGAATAGTACTTTATGCACATTGAGTTTTGTTGCTGTAGCATATTTAAACCACCAGATGGTAGTATTTGCTATCATACCAGCCTTTTCACTTTTTTAGCTCTTAGGCCAAAATACTTTCTCGAATTGAAATATCTACTTGATGTTTTGTCACCACACATGTATGAATAAAACAAAAAAGAACAAAAACATTAAAGGGTATAACAAGTAAATGAACACATAATCAGGGTTGGGAGGGTTACTTTTGAAATGTATTCCACTACAGATTACAGAATACATGCTGTAAAATGTCATTTGTAACGTATTCCATTAGATTACTCAAGGTCAGTAACGTATTCTAAATACTTTGGATTACTTCTTCAGCACTGGTAGATTTTTTTTCACTTGTTTTGACTATAAAAACTCTGCCAGTACAGTAAGACAAAATACACATGTTAAAAATACATTCTCTGAAAAACCTAAATATCTTATGCAGTGTTGTTTCTAAAACAAGATCAATCAAATTGATCTTGTTTTAAGGATTTTTAGATATTTTTACAGGAAAACAATATAAAAAATATTATCAAGAATACGATTTTTGCCCTAATATCAAAGGTCTTACAAGAAAAAAAGAAATTATGATCCAACGTGAATTTTCTTGATAAAACAATTATGATCGTGCTGGTAACATGTGCATGTACAATGGCTAGAAATAGCATTTTATCTTAGAGCTGACAATTTACACAAGGTTTATTTCTATTTCTTCTGCTCCAAACTTACTTCAAACGTACTTCTCTGTCTGCTCGTATGAATGTAACACATCATAAGAAAGTGTTTCCCACTGTTAAAATGCATTTTGGATTGCATCATTTATATGTATAAATGTTTTCCATCTGAAAGGACTAAATATTAAATGAAACAAATGTCAATAAAATGCAAAGTAATCTCTTCAGTAATCAAAATACTTTTTGAATGTAACTGTATTCTAATGACCAATGATTTAAATTGTAACTGTAGTGGAATACAGTTACTTATATTTTGTATTTTAAATACATATTCCCGTTACTTGTATTTCGTTACTCCCCAACCCTGCACATAATATATTAGCAAAGGCTCTAGTGATGCTTGAGTACTGAAAAACTGTACTTTGTAGATTTCTCCTGTTAATAACTGACCTGAAAGTGTAGAGCACAGCACTTTTCTCTTAACATCACTCACCATCTCTTAAAATCATACATGGATCAGTTAAGGCTTGGGGGAACTTGACCAAAATATATTGAGTTTGGTTGAGTTTCATTAATGCTAAAGCCTGGCATAAACAGAAATTCAAAAACGTGCAGTGCAAATATATTTATGTTAAGTGAGCAGAAATAGATGTGATTATAGTCCACTAAACACCCTAAAGGGGCAGGAAAAGACTGTGTTTTGGAGCCAAATTTTGTGTGTCCTCACCAGGAATTTCATTCACACTGATCTTGCAACCCACCAGTAACCAGCTTCTTCTACAGATCACAAGCTGAAGATCAACACGTTTTTAGTGTATAGAATTAGATTGCTGAGATCAGCTGTTCTGTTGTGGTATATATACACTATTTTATTTATTTATTTTAAAGGAAAAACGTATAGGCCATAAAGGAAACAAACCCAAGACCACCAGTCATTTTGCATCTAAGAATAAGTTGAAAGTATTTTAAAAGACAAAATTGGAATGACTAACAATTTTGATAAATCACAGATAAAGAAAGATCTAGGCATTTTCATATCTTGACGAATCTAACTGCCAGATTTAAAGAAAGAGTTGTTCACATTAAAAAAAATCAAAGTACTACTTTATATAAGTGAGTCATTACAAAACGACTATAAATTATCAATATTCTTTTAAGTGATATCTTTTGCAGTTAATTAACATTATTTTGTTTATTTATTTATTTATTTAAAAATAAAAAAAAAAAATTATGTGTAAATAATATAAATTATTGGGGCGTTGAAAATTAACCAAAAGCAAAAGCCAAGTTCACCAATATTGCAATTCAAAAAGCAGATAAATAAACACAACCCTGTAGAAAAACAAACCACTGTCACAACATAAATTGTCACAACAATTTATTATGCATTTCAAATAGTTTCTAGCTTTTTTCTTCCCTTAATTCACAATAAACCAAAGAGAGACAAATAATTGTACACCAAGAGACTACTGCATGCCAAGACAACTTGACCCAGTCAAACTATTTTTACCATGTACAAAACCGGGAAAAATCTGACATTTAAGGACATAAAACTTACTTAAAACTGTCATTAAAAAAAAGTTACACAGACACACACTTACATTTATTTTTTTATTTTTTATTATTATTATTTTTTTTAATCTACAGAAGAGATTTTAACTTTCAATCAACAAACTCATTTAAGCAAAAGGGGTCAGACTGGACTGGAGTAGTGTGTGTGTGTGTGTGGGCTCTACAAAGACAAAAGGAGGGCCCTCGGTTCAAGGCTTTCATGTAAAAATGTTTTGTTTTTTTTTTTTTTTTTTATTATGAAAAATGCAATGAGTCAAAAGTTTTGCGATAAGTGACAAAGCAGGCGGTGCCTTGAATTCCACCGTGGGATGCAACAATTTAATAAAGAAAGAAGGTCTTGAGAGGAAAAGTGTGACGTGAAGGTTAGCTGGAGGTCTCGCGCTAGATGAAAGTGGGAACTCTCTCTCCCACTGCTGTCAGCACTTTTTAATGTGAACTTTGCGACTGATTGGCGGGCCTAGCCAGGTTTCTCTCCAAACTTTCCCCGCCATCCCGTCTCCTACAGTCATACTCTCACCACTTCAATGCAGCGGCTCACACTTTAATGACCAAATAAACAGACCAATGGACAAAGTGACATAAAATCTCTCTCTCTTCTTTATTCCACAAAGATGATCAAACTCTTAATATTGAAACCAAAAAATGGAAAAATGGAAAAGAACAACATTATCCAAAAAGTTGAAATCGGCAGTGTGTTGTGAACGTACACTGTAAAAAGTGGATATGTTCAAGAGTAATTTCAGCTTGATCTAACCTTTAAAATAGACTTTTTGTTGGTGTAAACTAATGAAGACAGGTGGTGTCAGTCATATTAAGTTTTATTTTGACTTGGATAAAACCAGTTACATTGATTTAGAAGTTATCACTTAAATTAACTGACATTTTAATTTTTTTTATTATTATAATTTTGTTTATTTTTTTTTTTTTTTATTTTTTTTTCACATATGAGCAAGAAAAGCATCAAGCAAAATTAAACTGCAGCAATATATATTACAAATATCTGAGCCTGGTGTTTTTCTTATATTATTCTCTACATCTTTAGATGCCACAAAAAACACACCATTCATGGATGCCGTATCTCAGATGGCCCCCTTTAACTTTTTTAACTGCATATTACACGAGTCAAGTTGCGACCTTTGTCTTCACGGCAATATAGTGAAGAAGAAGAAGAAGAAGAAGAAGAAGAAGAAGAAGAAGAAGAAGAAGAAGAAAAAAAACATTATGCTCATTTCACATAAAGGTCAGAAATGCAATCATACATCACAAAAGTATTGCAATAATAAAGCAGCCTATGTATAGGTAAGGCTAGACTCTTTAATGAGTTTGTGGGTCAAATTAAATAATTTCTTCAACAAGCTTTTTTTGGTTATCTATTAACCTCACTACCTCTAAGTCTAAGGAATTCAAGATATGAGAGTTAAATCATGAGCCGAATGAACTAATTTTAAGGGTTTTCTACTAAATAAATAAATAAATAAAAACAATGAAATAAATAAATAAACAAATAGGACGTCCTACCTCGTACGCACAACAGATAAAGTGGACAGCACAGTTTTAGATTAATTCCGATGTATTAATTTAGATACATACATTTATCAAGGACAGACTCATAATTCAAATTCTATCTGTAGCCAACAAAGTAATTCTCCAAAGTAAGTGACTTCATTGTTAATGGAGTGTACTGCATCTAGATCGTTACTTAAAAAGTCTAAATAACAATCGCCAGCTAACACACACACACACACACACACACACACACAAAACCATTTTGGCAAAGACGTAGTCTGTAATATATTTTGTGTCACTTCTTTTGAAAGCGTTCCAAAACATAAAAATGAAAACATCGTCCACTATATCTCTTGCATTACAAATTTAGCCAGATGTCAAATAATGTCAGAAAAATGCTTGTAAATCTAATATGTATATCAAACTTCTTAAGTAAAAGATGGGAGTAAAAAAGAGTGAATAGAGGTGATTAGCTAGCTAGAATATATAAAAGTGGGCAGGAGCTAAACTTGAGATGAAACTTTCGGCCTTACACAGATTTCATTAGTCAGTCTGAGCATGGTGGTGGCGCTATAAATCAGAAAATAAAAGACAAGAGAGAGAGAGACAGAAGACTTTGCTTTCACTTTATGCACTTAAAGGCCAAAAACTAGAGTGATGAGAATTTCATTCATTTGAACAACCTGAGAAAAATATATGAATCAAATAAATACTCTGCAAACAGTTTCCCTAATATTATTTGTTGCTGTAGTTAGTATGAAAGCTCCATGTATTCTACAGTACGCTATGTCGATGGGCTTACCCTGTTCTGAAGTCAGCCAGTCTCCCACCTGCCTGTGTGAATGCAGGTACAATCGGTACGGTATGTGGAGCAGAGGTGGGTCGAGACATGCACACATGAACACATACAAACATCACCCACACGCGCCACGATCCAGCGGACAGGAGAAGTAAGCAGGCTGGTAGAACTCCTGGGGCTTGTGAATCCAAGCTGAACTTTGGAGCAGCCTCTTAACAGATGGCATGAGTGGGTAAACTCACTGGCTGGTCCCACACAAGCACCCTGCTTTACAGGGACTGCCGCTTTCAAATCAGATTAAATCTACTCATTGTTAGGGTCAGTATCTGCTTGAAATCAAACTCCCTGTTGTACTGTCGTACTGTACTGCGTTTCAGTATATTACAGGGATTGAAAGAAAAGGATTTAACCCCACGGCTACTGGTAGACTGGTAGAGTTTAAACTGATTTCGAAATGGATACGTTTTAACAGTAGGATACATTCTGTGTAGTTAAATAGTACGTAAAATAACAGACTTACCATATTCACATGGCCCTAGAGATCTTGCACCGAACTCTAACTGAGTTTGAATGTTAGAACTCTGGGAAACAGCCCATTAAAACTTTGTCTATCCCTTTTGCAAGAAAAATAAGGGCAAATGAAAGCTGTTAAACTTTCAATTCCTCAAAACATCAAGACAGGCATATAAAACATCAGGGGTTTGAAACTCCAATGTACAGGCACTGAATTTCAATGTAACTGATACTTTTTTTGTGTGGGAAAAAACAACATTCAATAGATGGGACCCACAAAGTTCAGTCTGAACAGTATGCCTTATTACTTAGCAATCACAAACAACAAAGTAGTGTTTCAGAGAGGGGGGAAAACTTTGTTATCTACTAGGTAAATTACTATAATGCTGGAAACATTTGTCAATGTATTCGCCTGGCTGCACAGAATAGATGATTAGGAGATAAATGGGGGAAAAAATATTACCAAAAAAAAAAAAAAAAATTTTAATATTTTTTACTTGTTTTGTACTGTCGAGCTGTAAAAAAAGATGACATTTATAACTTTTTATAAAAGTTTTTCAAAAAATATTATAATAGTATAGTTGCCTTTACATATGGAAAAACAAGAATGAGTAAGACGTAGGCATCCACTACATTAAATTATCCTTATATTTACTATACCTTCCTTTTGTTCTGGAATTACAAAACTATTTGAGACTCCCAGAGTAGGAAAAAAAGCGAAAACATACACAGATTAAATTCTGCCATGTGTTGATGCTCTGAGTTTGACCCCAAGGATTAGCTAGGAAGTAAGAGAAGCAGCTCTTCTGCAGTGATGTGGCCGACTCTCTTTAAGAGGGGATTGGTGGGTCAGCACAGTTACAATTACAACCGCACAAACATACCAAAGAGCTTACTTTCTGTCAAACTACATTGGTGTGCAAGATTTGGAAAATTCCAGCACATTATACACTTTCAGTAATGGCAACATATGTATTAGACTGGGGGAAAAAACATCCAGTGCAATCTAAGCTAAAATTAGGATGCTTTGGGTTGCATAGTAAACACTTTGATTAACATATTCCTAATTATTTTCTCACTTCATCATTACTCGTTGACAATTAACATTTGCCATGACTTGAGGCTGAATTAATCTAAACTTTGATACCCTCATGAAATAGACACTTCATTTTATATTTTGCATAGTGTTCAGGGCACATATCAAATATACAAAACTACTTTTGAATGTTCTAAGGCTATAATTACTGACTTCAATTATACTCCATTGAAAGCAATTTGATTTGATAACTGATTGTTGTTGAACATGATGGAAATACAGAAAAAAAAGGAGACAGAAACCCAAAACTAATTAAAACAATTATAAATGTACAAAGGGGCTGAATTGTGGGTGTGGCTTGATGCAGGGGTGACGGTACAACCGGACAACACAACCTATTTCGATTTCTGAGCTTTTCTCACCATTTATAGGAACAAGAGGGCACTTTACACTTAGTCTTTGTGACCTATATCATGTGCCCAAGCTCAGTAACCTCCCTACACCGCATGACTTTGGACTAATTGTTCTTCTCACAGCTCTCTGAACATGTCACATGACACAAACATAGGATTTTGCATAATACAATTGGCTAAAACATGGACCAAAACAAACACTTGACCCAAACAAAAATAAAAGCGCTATAATTGAAACTTAATTATAAAAAATTAAACTTTCCTCCTGGCTAAAAAGGCACACAATGACAAAATGGCCTTATGCTATAAGAGAAGCATCAATTAATCAGAGTTTTTAAAGGAGGGCAGATAAGAGAGAGAAGAAAAGGCATTCCTAAACATCGCTGTGATGTTGGCCCCAGTGGAAAGCACTGGGCAAACATCAGAAACTAGCTGCTTGTGAAGGGTAATGGGACACTGAATGCCAGAGGACAAAGGCGGAAGTGGCTGCAGAGAGAAAGATGAAGTAATCTCTGAAACAACTAGACACACTCCACTTGAAATTTTGCCTCAAACAAGATTAAAATGAAGTTATTCTACACAAGTATAGCAAGGATATCAATCTTCTGCTCAGAGAAAAACTAAAAACAACCAAGCAACAAAAGTCTTTGTGTTGGCGCATATAGTTGTGTGAAGCAATATTTCATTCTGGCATTATGTTGAAAAATGGTGAATGGGAAATAATAAAAACAGAGAAATTGTAATTGATTACTTGAACATTATTTGAGTAACATTTTAATGTGTAGTGACTACAATGGTTTGCATTTTATGAGAAGGTTTCTATAATTCTTAAGCTGTATTCAGTGTTAAATAACTAACAAATTTACATTTATTTTGTTAATTTTCACACTTAAAATCTTTATTTTTAAAAGATAAAAAAGACAGAGTCCAAGACGCATTAAATGCTCCTTTTTTACTTCCAAATTGCGTAGTTCACTGTAGATCTGGAGAAAAACACATTGAAAACAACAATAAGGTGTGTTTTCACTTTTTCACAAAATGCCTCTCTGCAATTAAGGAACAGAGTGAAAGTGAATGTGAATTGCAGAGCCCTGTCAAAAGGCATCTGCCCAAGCCATTTAAAAATTCAACACCGTTAAATCCATTAAATGAGGATAACATAGAGTTTTTGTTTCAGACCTGTTGCATAAAGAATCCCCTCCCTGCTGCCTAAAGCCCTACTGAGAAAGACAGCCTTTTAATGAGGGGGGGGGATAATCCAGCAAAACACCCCCACTAATGAGCTATCATAATGCAAAAATGCCAGCTTGATACACATTAATTGGATTCCCACTTTTTTAACCAATTAATTGACCTGCATTGTTATGTGGCTTGGCTGCAGTGGGTTTCTAAGAGAAAGAGCCTCTGTTTAGTTTCAATGACTCCAATGGTTATAGGGCCTGTGAATAGAAGTAGGTTTTAGTGAGATCAGCTCTCTCATTAAAGGCTTATGACATTTGTTTGGGCCAATCCCTTTGTTGAGAAAACAGTTTGTGCTGCTCAGTTAAAGTCTCAGCTGTGGCCGGGGCTGCCTGTGATTGTGATGGTCAGTTTTAGCAGCAGCAGGGTCTGCATGGCTGCTCTCAGATCTCTTCACCTGCAGGGAAGTCTAGCGGTGAGGGCAGAATAATCCCATGCACTTGTTGATCAAATGTACTGATGGCTTATAAAAGAGTTTTATTGTTTTAATTAAACAGAGAAAGGTCTTCAAAAGTGGATGAAATCTTAAAAAAAACAAAAAAAAAAAAAAAAAAAAAACACAGTATGGCAGAGAATGAAACAAAAAAAAAAAAAAAAACAAAACAAAAACTTAGTGAGGAACATACCAGTAGTGAAAATTAACCTGAACAGCTTTTTTTTTCTTTTTCTTTCTTTTTTTTTTTTTTTTTTACAATAAAGGCAATTTTGCCATCCTTCACTGGCTCCAGGTTATGACCTCTGAAAATGACTTACATACAGTGAATGGAATGCAAAGTGTTTTAGTCAATGATCTCCTCAGGAAAACAATATCCCTCAGACTGCTCCTACTCACCAGTGGAAATGAAATACCTGTGGATTAAACAGTAACCATGTGTAAATGAGTTCAAAGAGTCTGTAATATTTTGAATAATTTTACTTCCCCAAGGAAATGCTTGGAGCCATAACAAAAATATTTTAAACTTGAAACAATGGATCCAAAATTCCAGCGAGACTCACTGCAATGATCTTTAAAGGAATAGTTCAACCAAAAATAAAAATCTGTCATTATTTACTCAAAACAAAATGAGATGTTTTAATGAAGAAAGACCTCTGTCTTTTCAATATAATGGCAGTGTGCAATGCCTCACTTTAAAGCATAGGGTTAGGGTAAGGACCCAAAAGTCATGCGTGGTCATGCGAGAACTTGCTTTGTTTAGTGTAAAAAAACAAAACAGACTGACCTCACATTGAAATTGGAAAGAATAGGTTGACTTTTCTTCAGCAAAGATCAGTGTATGCTGACCGAAATTGGTGTTGTTGGACATATGTGTACCTGTAAGCGCCATGCATATTTTATGAACTGTACTTACAAGTGAGGCACTATCCACTGCCAATGTATTGAAAAGATGGAGGGCCATCTTTCATTTGCATTACGCATAAGAAAGAAACTCATCCATGGTTGAAATGACATGAGAGTTTTTGGGTGAACTATTCCTTTAAGACAGTTCAAACAAAAACCCAGCCCAACAAGAATTCAAATTTAACCTTTAAAGTGTAAATGCACATAATTTTGAGAGGGATGCAAAACTACACAACACAAACAAGCCCTGGTTAGCTGTAAGGCCAAAAAAAGGCAGTGACAGTCAGTTTGGTGGTATAGATGAGGCATCTCCATTAACTGACGTTGATGACAGCTAATTTTGAGCGCATTGATTTAAGGGGTATTGACCTCAGGTCTCGGGGTCAGGGTGTAGTGCCATATTGATCTAGCCCTGATCTGCATGTAAGAAGCTGATCTACGGCTCGGCCACAGTGGCATACTTATAAAGCAAATGCAGCTGGAGGTAAAGGGCAATTATCTTCATCAACATCTTAAAACAGCCAAAGCAATGCCTTAATGTAAAAATATCTGATGTCCTTTGAGAACAGCTGAAATACTATGGCTAGCATCTTAATTCAGTTCATCGATTAAAACCTTAAATAAACAATAGAAAAAAGCAGGAAAGCAAAACGTGCTATGAAAAATATCAATGCAACCACATTAGACAATAGCGGCCTTGGAAAAATATACAAGGTATCTGCTCTAATCTATCACTGTGAGAGTGCTGGTAATAGCACACATTAGTAGAAGATCATTACCCTCCATTGTGCATTCACTTAACTTTACTAGACAGAGGTTACAGTGTAAGGTGGGCAAATGGAATGGCAGATGTTGTTTACTGGACTGTCGGAATCAGAAGAAATGGAGGAGAGATATAAGGCAGCAGCCATTTGTAAGTTTACCGTCAAGAATTAAAATGTCTAATGATAATTGCAACACACTGGTGAGAAGTCTTTATAATTAGTGGGAGAATAAATTAAAGGAATGTTTCTTACAATAAAAATATACTGTACATTTTTTTAATTTATTAAAACTTGGATTTTATTTAAATTTTGTTAATTATTTTAGGAGAGCTTCAGGTTGTTAAAAGATGCTTTTCTCAGAACTAACTTTTCTTTTCTAAGACATTTTATTTTAAATTACTTTAAACCAATGGGTAACAAGTTCATTTAAGAGGATGTCTGAAGTCAGTTCTCAAGTTCACACAGGTGTCCTAGCAGAGTAATCACAGATGTAGTTCATAACAGTAACTAAGGACATGTTCCACTAAATTTGACCACCAGAAAGTGTCCAAATACTTCTCATCTTCATTTTGAATTGTTATTGTTGAAAAACAACATAGATTGTTTAATCATTTCAAAGCTAAATGCTTTTAAGCTCAATGTTTTGCTTGAAAAGTTGGTTTGTGCTATTTTTCTTTAGAATAAATATCACTTGGTTTGATATTCTGTTATACTGTATAAAGCAAAGACATTTAAACATTTTTAAGAGTGGCTTAAGTGTCCAAATACTTTTTGGGGTCCCTGTGGAGGCCAATGCAATACAAAAGTTATAATTTTCTAAAGCCTATCTGGACTGTATTTAAACTGAAGTGAAGACAAGCTTTTTAAAACTGCTATCCTATGCCACTAAAAGGTCACCTCACCATGTCTGTACAAAGAGTTTCTCTGAATCATTACATTTGCTTTAACAGTGGGTCAGAGGCAAGAAGGTCAAACCTTGAGATGCTTAATAGTTTAATTACGACCAATGACTGCGCTGCATTTAATTACTAGACCTATCCGAGGACATTAATAAAACTCAAAATGTTAGTATGCTTAATCATTGAGGAGTCAATTATTTACATGTGAGTGTCCATTATGTCAGGTGAAGGAAAAAAAACACTAAGGCGTTGAATATCATCTACAAGTAATCAAGCAGAACTTCATTAATACCTATAATGAATTGAGCATGGATTGTTGTCAGCTTTTACTACCTTTACTTTTCTGCTCTGACAGACACGTTTGGCAGTAATTGTTGTCCAATCCTTCTTAGGGTCATTTAATTAATCTACAAGCTTTTATGCCTGTCAAAAACTAATAAACACACAACTAACTGACATTTGCTGCTCCCCCAACAGATTAACATGGCAATGCTCATCATTATAACATGCTACATGTAATTTAAGCAATAAAAAATACAATATCATCATAAAGCAATATGTGCTTTTACCACAGAAAACATCTGCATATTTACTTTATAGACTTTTAAAGACAGTTAGTTCACCTAAGTGTGAACATTTTGTCGTTATAACACTCTCATGTCATTCCAAATCTGTATAATTTTCTTTCCTACTGTATGTGGAACACAAAAGGAAATGCTAGGCAGAATGTTAGCCTCAGTCGCCATTCACTTTCATTGCATCTCTTTTCCATAAAATCAAAATTAATGGTGACTGAGGCAACATTCTGTCAAACAGTGGACGTTCTGGCTTACTTGGTGCCTAAGCGAGATACGACGTGGCACCCCCTTAACAGAATTATGGATTTTACGATGTTAACAATTTTTTTTTTTTTTTTTTTTTTTACAAACTATGCTTTAACACAAAATATATGAATGGGTTAGTTCACCCAAAAATTTAAATTCTATCATCATTTAATCACCCTCATGACATCCCAGATGTGTATGACATTCTTTCTTCCTCTGAACACAAATGAAAACATTTTTAGAAGAATATCTCAGCTTTGTAGGTCCATACAATGCAAGTAAATGTTGGTTAGAACTTTGAAGCTACAAAAATCACATAAAGGTAGCATAAGAGTAGTCTATAAGACTCCAGTGGTTAAATCCATGTCTTCAGAAGCAACATAATAGGTGTGGGTGAGAAACAGATAAATATTTAAGTAATGTGTTTACTCTATATCTCCACTTTTACATCTTAAAATCACATGTGATGCCTGTTTAGTTTCACTTTCAGATCTGAAAGTGTAAGTGGAGATTTAGAGTAAAAAGGGATTATTGATCTATGTATCACCCACACCTATCATATCACTTCTAAAGACAAAGATTTAACAACTGGAGTCTTATGGATTACTTTTATGTTGCCTTTATATGCTTTTTGGAGCTTCAAGGCTCTTGCCAACATTCACTTGCATTGTATGGACCTACAGAGCTGAAATATTCTTCTAAAAATCTTCATTTGCATTCTGCAAAAGAAAGAAAGCCATGTTTCTGGAATGGCATGCAGGTGAGTAAATGATGAGAGAATTTTCATTTTTGGGTATAACTAGAAAATGAATATAGAAATGAAGTAACTATACATGTGTGTGTGTGTGTGTGTGTGTGTATATATATATATATAGGCAAATTATATTAACATGTACATTATATATATACAGAACTTAAATTGCACAATTAAATTATAGAGTCAGTAAATAAAGAAAATGGCAGAATACTTAAAGATTGCTGCTTGTGCTATTACACATAATTCCAAATTTCTAATTTAACCCTCCCCTCCTAGTTTTCATAAACACAAAATCATCAATGACTTTGTCAAATCTGCCCAGCAATCACATGGCTGATTCTTATTTTCTCAAGACCACTGAGTCGATCCTGTGTCACGGTGTACATATACTGTTGATTATGGTTATCATATGTTTGTTCAGAATGTAAGAATGCATTATGAACATCTATAATCCTAACCATTTAGAGCCTTGTAGGCTGAGTAGCCTGTCAGAAACAACTCGGGGCACCTTTCCCCAATCGCTGTCTTGTGAGCTCTGTGAGGGGTGGGGTGGCACGATTTGGGGCACCTTTCACCCATCGCGAGCCGGGGCGGGATGGCACAATTCGGGGCACCTTTCTCCCATCGTGACCTTGCGAGCTCTATGCAGGGGCGATCGATCAGGTACCCTGTCGTGCCGCCCCAGAGAGCGTTGCCACCCTAGGCGCCTGCCTATATCACCTATACCAGGATCTGCTACTGCTGCCAATGTTTTATGTTGCATGGAATAAGGAAAAACACAAGTTTAGAAAAACATGAGGTTGAGTAAATTATGACTGTCATCATTTTTGGGTGAACTTGCCCTTTAATAAACATAATAGCATTGTTTTAAACAAAGCACAACTGGACTGATTTTTGACTTTGTCTATCAACAATGATGAAGCTTGGATTTTCAGGGCATTTCAAAATGTCTCACAGTTGTAGGGCCACCATTATGATTCTCTACATGGCTAAAACAAAGCACACAAGCAAACTAGTAACTTCTGAGAGATTAAGCTATATAGTGCAAGAGAGATGCAACCATTACCAGATCTGAGCATTATTCACATGAATAAAAATCTTTCACACATACACACTAAAAGCCACCTTGGCTACTGTCACATTGCACTGACCCCTTCAAAACTCTTAGTCTTTGTTGTCGGATGTTAATGAACAGATTAGTGTTGAGGGGCAGAAAGGAGGAGGAGAGGTCAATGCTAAACCCTCTAACAGGAGCGATAATCAGTGACAGGTGGGTCCACACTTCTCCAATCACCCCTCTCAAATACCCCTCGACCTGACTTGTGTCTACACGAGGGCCCCCTTTGGCATCGACGGCACTGTCACTCTTCATGTCTGGGCTCATCTCAGCCGAGTCGAGGGAAGCTTGAGAGTTAAAATTTTTTAAGCACTAAATTGGATACTTGTTGGCAATGTGCCTTCCCTTTGTGTGTATTGTCTGGGGCCATATTTACAAAACGGCGTGGCTGGATCTTCTGAAGCAGATTGCTTTGAATGGGACTCCCCTGGAAGATTGGAGGAGACACTCGAGAACAGGCACACAATGAGAGCCAGGGTGCCAAAGGAATGGGAGGTGGCCGAGGGTCCGGCATTTGCACCCGTTTTCATTCATTTCTTTAATATTCCACCGCAGGTTCTGCTTCAGAGAGATGCCCATTGTGAAGCGGTGAATGGGAGACTTGAGGAGTGTCTTTTCCTCCATTAATTAGGACTCACTGATGCTTCCGCTCCCCAAGAGTCTGCCTCATTATGATTTCCTCACATTCTTCAACACAACTTAACCCCATTCCTCAGCTCTCACATCAAAGAAGAGAAGAGGATGCCCACAGTCACTGACTGATGTGGGTGCACTTGCATACTGTGCATGTTTCGGCCTTGGTGACCGGAAAATTGTTTGGAGAGAAGGTGGAAATATAGTACATTAAATTGTACAATGAGAGAAGAAGCATAAAGCAGCCCCAAAAAGTCGCTGGACACTTTTGGTCTCTTGAGCTAAGTGTATGGATTGTATCCATTTAATTGCATTAGATAATGGAAGTTTTGCAATCTAAGGATGCTAGACATTTTCCAAGAACTAACTAAGCCATTTTTACAATTATTTTATTTTAAAATTGCTCTCAAGGTTATTTTTTAGTAAATGTAAGATGTCAGTTCCCCTCAAGTTCACACAGGTGTCCTAGCAGAGTAACCACAGGTGCAGTTCATCTCATACATTTTGAACATGCTTCATTTTTAAGACCAGAAAGTGTCCTAATACTTTTGTCTCAATTTTGAACTGTTTAACTAAAAAGTATGCTAGTGCAGTGTTTCTACCTCTTGGTTTGATATTTTGTTAAATAATGCAAATACACCCATAAACTTTTTAAGTTTAGTTAAAGTGTCCAAATACTTTTTATGTCCACTGTATACTGTATGTAGAAACATATTTAAATAATTGCATTTATGCTTTCCCATTGCATTGATCAAAAAAACAATGTGTTTATTGTAATATCTAGTAAAAATGGTTCCTATCCAAAATGTGAAATGCTGCTCTTTGTAAGGATGAGCAGAAAGAATCAATGAACGCATTCATGTGATTAATTTTGATTATGTACTGATTGGACTGAAATATATGACACAGTCATATTTACCCTCCCCAAACACACACAGAAAAAGACACAAACACACACTCGCCGACAGACACTCAGAAGCCTGTTTCTAAGAGCTGACTCTAAAGAATAATGACAATTCATGACCTCAGGATCACATAATGACACTTCATCTGTATTGTTATTAATGTGACAGTACAAGTGTCACTTCCCATGGATAGCCCAGTGATACCAGGTTAATTCTGTTTACAAAGGGCTAAATGTTACATTATTTTCAGAGGGGGGGAAATCAATACCTGCCCTTTCTTTGTTATAACGGCTTTTTGAAAATCGATATGGCTCACTACAAAGACATTTTTGAGATGCTAGTGGGATACAGGTCATTGAAAATTGAATATATATGTGGCATGATGAATTTCATCACTGCAAGGTGATGGCATGAACGCATAATCTGCTGAAGTAGTGGAAAAAAGATTGTAGGATGGGTACGGCAATGTGACAGGATTGTTTCTGCCAAGAAGCATGTAATGAGAGAAGTCATAAAATATTTGATAGTGGACAACTACACTTTATTTTTTTAAAGCTATGTTTTGCAATCATTTAGCTACAAGTCACAAATGTGATTCGACGAAGGCAGCAGTTTACAGCAACAGCCTATTAACAAAACGCCTGATGCTGTTTGTGCTCTACGACAGGGATAAAATAACTTCTAGCCGTGCTTGCAGCCCTACATGGCCATTTTCTTCACATAGAAACCAAAGAGCCTTCCCTACCATGCCAAGTATTGACCTAAAGGCAGCTCTCTCTTTACCAGGGTGCACATAAACATGCAAACATGATCCAGGGTGTATTCCACAATGCTACCTCAGGCTTCCATTTGCAGTGGAATTCACTTTGCCTCATTAGTTGCACACTTTCTTAGTTTTTAACAATGCCTTTGCTTGAGTCCTCCCAGCAGAAATCTTCTCTCCCATTCTCCGTTGATATTTTGCAGACCCGAGAGCAGTTTGGGAGAGTGGAGGTTTTTGCACTCCCCCTCTCCCCCTCTCCTAACTGGTTTAAGACTTGTAATTATCTCTTGCTGGGGGAGGCTGTAAATTGGATTAAAGTGGTGAGTCTCAGCTGAGTGAATTACCTCCATCTCCCCACTTGGTGGGCCAGGCCTGATAAACGTGCAGGGGGAACGGATTTGGATTCATCCTTCGCATTCATGGCTTCCTCGTGGAAAGAAATGAAATTTTCCAACAGAAGGGGCCGGTGTGCCGGTGGTATCTGTTCGCGTCGTGTTTCATCTGCTTCTGCTCTTCCAGAAATGCAATTACCTACGTTATCGGCAGCTAAATGGTCACAGCTTGGCACAGAAGTCTGTCTACCTGCACAAGCTGCCTGACTCTAGTATTTTACATGGCACTCTTTTACTGACAGTGTGTATACTCGCTTAAACTTCTCAGTTTGATTATGAAAGATGTGTAAAACCTCTATTATAAATATAGATAAAAACAATAACCAAAATAAATAAATAAATAAATAAAAGCACAGACATCCAAACAGTTCTTGTCAAGGTGAAAACTCAGAATATAAATAGTTATGAGGAACTCAAATTATAGGGCACAATGGGACTAAAGGCCCCCGAAGGTAAAGATACTTTTGACTTCATATTCTCCACAAACACTAAATAGCATCAAAAACTACCACAGCACTTTCCTAAACACCTGTTTGTCTGATCCATGAGGTCATCATGTGGAATGTCTAAAGGCTATTTTTGAGGTAATTTGATCTAACATTTAATTACTTTTCAAATGTTGCAAATTTAAATAGCTATTGACAATCCTTGAAAGTTTTACATTTATTTTTAGACAAAATTTCATTTGTCATTTTCAGTTTTGTTCAAGATGATTAAATCAAAAGTTGTTTAATAACTGTCCAATAAGTGAAAGGATAGTTTCTGGGGTAAAATATGCCCTTGTTGGAGGGGCTAAAGACCATAAAAAGACCAACTCATAAGTTGGAAAATCGATTTGTTATATGTTCAAAGTGGGCTCACACTGACTGCTCCAATCACAATGGAGAGTCATTTGTTTGTAGAATACTTGTGATTTTATCAAATGCTAAATGTTATTGAAGTTAACAGGAAATGGTGCACTCTTTTCTGAAGTTGATATTTTGAATAAGTGTTATCATCAATTATTACTCAAAAAAGCATGTTCCCATCTCATAAGTTGACTAAATTTGCCCAAAATCTTTTGCCCCTATATAGTTATATATATTTACCTAATTATAACTGTTTTTCCCCCAAATATGTAGAATCCCTAAAAGCAATGACCCAATCTCCACAATCAAATTGGTGGTACACATACAGGTATACGTATACATACATACATTATGTATATACTGTATATATGAGGTTTCTAGTTTTACAATCCAGAATAACTGTAAGATCAATATTGGCATTTCATTCCATCAAGCCCCACAAAAGGAATGAGGAGTAATTTTATTCTAATTCCTTTCACTTAATACAGAATTACTGGCTGGTATGATATAACAAGTTGCTGGAATCTAGTAAGTGAAATTCTCATAAAAAACCTTTCCAAGTTTGTTAATTCCCATCAGGGGCAGAATGAATAATGCTGATAGAGGGCAAGCTCATTTTTTAAAAAAGAATAGGTGATTTGGTTGGAGTAGTGGGACCTGGTAGTGAATGATAGGTCACTCTCTGTGATTGTAAAATTGTAATCCTGGTGTGAAATGCCTTTAAGTCTTTAAGGACAGCATGGACTCTGGAGCGTGAAATAGTAAATCTATGTTTCTGAGCGCTGTGAGCATAGCCAGTATAGCTGCAAGAGTCACTCACAGTCTTTGCCAACTGCTCCATTTACATCGAGCCACCTATTCACATGCCCAAATGTTATATAAAAAAAGAAATATACAACAATTTTGCTGAATTGTTTAATACCTGTACACTAAAGCTTTGGTCAGTTATAGATACACAGCCTATGTCAGGAAGTTTAAAAAAAATATATAGTCTAATGATGGATTATTTTAACTGGTATTACATAGTGTTATGCTGCCATCTTAAAGAAAAATCACCCATTGTTACACAGCACAATGTTAGAGGGTCTGTACCAGCAGAGGGAGCAACATATTAATATCTACCATATTAAAAAATGTCTATCAAATAATGAGACATTTTTTTCATTTCCAGAATCACTTCATATCTTTTTTTATGTCTTCTTTATTCAATAATAACATATTGAATTAAGTTAATTGATGTTGGTAACTCTTAAGACTCTTTTTGACAGTACAACTACACTTGTGCATACAGTATCTATTATACCATTTTAGTCCGAATATGACACTTGAACAATAATTTCTGGCCACAGGAGAGCTTTGAAGAAAAGGATTTGAGTTCAGTTAATTATACCATTAAATCTACTTTTACATATTCTAAATATATTCCAAATAATTATTTCATACAATGCTAAGATAAATCTATGCAAGAGTAAAAAAAAAAAAAAAAAAAAAGCAAAAATATAACTGAAATTTGAACTCTGAAAATATGAGGAAAAGAAAAAAAGAGAGGGAGAGGGAGTGTGCACATGAGAAGAAAAGAAAGACTTCACAACTTTAGTGTTTTTTTGCAAAGCCGATTACTCTTATTTGATATTTCATGCAACATTGAAGGATAAGCACTGCTCTAGGGTAGAGACACTTACTGAGCAATTCATTTCAAGAGTCTCATACCCTCACACGGCTAATATAAAGGGTTTTATGCTGAAATGTTTGCTTCTTTGGCACATACTGTGGCAAGCGACTGAAAAATCAAAGAGATTATGAGCATGGTCTTTTCCTCGCACTTAAAATGTCAATGCCTTTTTCAAAGCAAGGGATCAGTGGCCCATATGTGTTTCAAAGGGCATATATGCTTTATAATACCCAGAAAGCCATTACATCCTTTGCCATAAACCATTCAGAATGTTTTCTTTAAATAAAACTGCCCATCCACTTATGAAGAGAAAGACATATGATCCTTGTTATCAAATGTGCATGATTGTCAGCCATGATTAGCTACCAGCATGCTCATAAGATCAGTTAATCATTTTACAAGTCTGCCCTACCACCAGCTACATTTAAGACAGAGAAAGCATGGGTTTATTATTTATTTTCATTATTATTATTTTTCAAAATGTAAGAGATTCATTGTACCAAGACGCTCTGGATGCTTCTCTTTTGAAGTAGTCTGGCTAGATGGCTAGAGCTCTTTCCTTTCTCAGCTGTTGAAATATATGTTGGGGAGTGTTAATTGTGGGAGATTCTTTGCCACAGTGGGAGCTTTGCCCCGTCACTCAACATGTTTATGTAAGATACAAGCTGTTTGGAAACCTCCTCTGTGCTCATTTATTTATTAATTCCCCAGTGAAATATGGCTAAGGAAAAATGTGAGGGCCGCTCTGAACATTATGCCAAAGATTTTTTTCTGTTCAAATTGGTGGAATGACTAATATAAATCAGATGCTCTCTGAGAAAACCAAGAACTAATTTTACACAATAAATTACACAATAGCCTCAACATGTGAATGTTAAAACTTAAATGAATAATACATTAAATAGGTAGTTTGGTTGAGGGCTTATACATTACTTCTGAATATTTTTTGATACATAAATATACAGTATATTTTATATATAGGGGACACCGGAGAGTGTTGTAACATGGGGTGAGTTGTACCGCCGTTAGTTATAAATTAGCTCCAGAAATCTTTATTGTACATATCTACCACCTTCCTGAAGTGACAGCAGACATAAGTCTCTGTGAGCAAATATAAAGAATTTAAAGGCCAAAAAAAAAAAAAAAAAAAGAATATATATTTTAAGGGAAGAATATATAATTATGCTATGTCTGGTTTAGAATTATAATTTAATTTGTGATCATGTTAATGGATGTTAAATTACACAACTGGTCATCTCAATCAGATGGTTCTGCTGTTTAATTTGATATATTACATCCACAAACTTGTCATCTACATGTAAAAAATAGAAATACCATGGCCACCCAGATGGGGATGATTGTAAAACTACTTTCTACCCTAACCCCTAACATTATTTTTAATCCTAACCCCTAACCCTACTTTCTAAAGTACTTTAACTGAACCTACAAATATACCAAAAAAATTCCTTAAATTTGCCTCTGAATTATGATTTTTGTTATCATACATGCAGAGGTAACATACTGTGTTTTATCTGGGTAAAGTAATTATCAGAGGCAGTTCTGAAATTGTGAAAGAAATAAGAATGCCTACAGAACTTTACCTATGATTGCTAACCTGATACTAGCAAGAAGTATGACACTGATTCAAATAGGCGTCTATTTAGACTGAAAGTCCATTGCAGGAGTTATGTGCAACCAGCAAATGATTCTGTGTTTTCCCGCTGCTCAGAAGGCAGTGGTGGTAAAGCTCTTTCATCTTTAATTTCCTGCTGTGTCATCTGAAGGGACAGATCAAACAGGGGACAAAGTGTCCCTCCATGCTCTTCTATTACAGATAATCATCCCCCTCCCTCTGCTCTTATCTCCTTACTTCCTCTCCCCTTAGCCCCCTCCCGGGGACCCTCCCGCAAGGTGGAGAGAAAAAAAATTGATAAAAGATAATTACATCCCCCTCCTGCAAACATTTAGGGAGATCTGTCAATAGCAGTTGGGGTTTATTGAGAGCACAAGAAAGGCAATTTTCCCCCAAACACCACAGGAATCTGGAATTCTTAGAGACTAGATGTACAGGATTTGGATCCATGTGCAGACAGCATGAGTGGCACAAGAGGAGATACTGTATGAGGACAGCATGCTGGGTAGGAAAGAGCATGTTGTTCATCACTAACTGGGATAATGAAAGACATAATGAAGCAAAGTGCTTCCAGAATGTCTCTTCGATCTCTCTCTCACTTTCCAACTGAAGCCCTCAGTCCCACCCTGTCACATGGCATTCCTCCCGCTCTGCTTGTTTTTGATCTTGAAATGCTCGTAAAGGTAAAGACAACAAATTAAGGATGAAGGTGAGTGATCACAATGTGGCCAGCCCTCCCCAGCTGGCCCTTTCTAATGTCTGATATGAGATGTCTTTGTGATTAACACCAAAGAACACTGATGCACGAGTCACTGTGGATGAGAAAGTCTTGCAGGTCAAATAAGATATGAAGCTTATAAATAAACTGCCAGTTTCTTTTGTTAGTATTTTTATTTTATTTATTTTTACTGCAAGACACAACTTCTACCCTATCTTTAGCTATCAAATAATGTATTTCACTCTAATTGTAAACTCGTTGTAAACTGATTTACTGTAAGTATTTTCTACACCAGTAATTTCAACGCCACTAGCGTCACCAAACGGAATTGCAAAGATAATGATTGTATTCAGACATATTTTCCAAACACTCCCCAGTCTTCTATTGGTTGAATTAACAAAAAGTCCCACTCCAAATTCATGCTGTTGGTTGAGCTATTCCATTTTTAAAACAGCATGACACTTAAAGAAATATGCCATGCTCAATGCAAGTTTAGCTCAATCAGCAGCATTCTTGGCATAATGTTGATTAACACACAAAATAATATAGACTTGTCCCTCACTTAAATATAGACTTGTCCCTCATAAAAAAAAAATAAAAAAAATAAAAAAAAAGCTTACAGTGAGGCACTTACAATGGAAGTGAATGTCCGTAAACATTAATATACTCAGTTTCAAATGTATAGCCAAAAGACATGAACAATATGTGTGTTCATATGATTTTAGTGTGATAAAATTACTTACTAACTTTTTCTATGTAAATTATATCAATACTAGAACTTCGTTGCCATGACAATGTAATGCAGTAAGCCCTAAATTCCTACAACGACTGTAAAAACGACAATTTTAAGAACTTTACAGTTAAAATAATACACAAGTTTTAACAGAAGAATTAATGTATTTTTTTAATGTATTTTTATATTTTTTATATATAAAATGATGAGCTTCACATTTCTGCTTTTATACCCACCAAAAATTGGCCCCATTTACTTCCATTGTAAATATCACACTTTAACCTAGATTTTTGCTTTATTTGTATTTTATTTTTAAAGAAAAGTCATAATGTTTTTATGGTTATTCAAAATTATGCCACAAATGCTGTCAGTTGTGCTTTACTTAAACTGAACCCTGAATTTTCCTTTAAGACAGGGGTAAACGGGGTCCAAAACATTCTGAGGTTTGTCTACTTCGACCACATTAGGAGGTGGTCGAAAGTGGTCGAAAACACGTGTCCACATTGGACTCACAATGTAAATGCTCATCTGTTCAATGCATCTGCACAGCAGCGAAGCACCGCCTACTCACCTGTCAATCAATCAATGTGCTTAAACAAAGTTTTAAACTTTGTTGGTTATGTGCGGATTTAACATAATCAAATAGATAGGCCTATACATGCACAATAACTTCACAGAACTTCTTCAGCTTGTCTGATTTCAGCATGCAGGGACACAGATGAGAAGCAAGCACATCTGAAGCTCAGATTATACAGGCACTTTACTAAAATAACTGAGAATTCTGCTCTAAACATCATGTTTGCACTTAGATTATACACAAATATAATTAAGAAAAATGGTGCGGCGATTTATAGCGCTCTTTCTTCTTTTACTTTTTCAGCTTTATTATCATGCAGTAATACACTGACATAATGATTAATGTATGTCGTAATAAGACCCTCCTCTTCAAACCTTGAAACAAAAGTGGTCAAAACGGAGATGTGTTTCGCCTGACCACTTGTGATTGGAATGTCCAAAAACATCTTTAACCTCCTGAGACCCGAGTGGGACTGCTGTGTGCATTTCTCATTTCCCTTTTTGATTTCTAACTTTTAGCCCCTAATATATATGTCCTCATATGGGGACAGCGGGACTAAGTTGTGAAATTTTAAATAATACAAAGCTATAGAAAGAATGTATTATTATTATTCTTATTTATCCAATTGTTTATTATGTTTCCAAGAGTGTTGTTATTCATGTTTTTAAGAATTTACAGACATTACAGCTGATTTTCTGTAAAGCTGCTTTGGAACAATGTGCATTGGGGAAACGCACAAATAAAGAACAATACAAATACAAATAATTTTACTTGATTTGACTCTACTATTGCAACAAAATCTCAATGTTCATCCCATTGCACTGTCAAAGTGATAGCCAGTCCCAAAGCATTTTACCAAACATAAATTAGCATAATTAATTCTGATTCAAAGTAATGGGCAGCATCATCCAATCACTGCCAACCATGTTCAAATAAAATCATTATAAATTCTGAATCTAAATACGGATTAACATTGTCCCATGTCTGCCAACAAGTGGTGCAAATATCATCTGCAGCCTGAAACTGAACTTTTAGTCGGATGTTAGGAGTGAATGCATTTGCTTTGCTCCCTATTTAGTGAATGACTTAACAATGTAAAAACTT
This sequence comes from Myxocyprinus asiaticus, assembly GCF_019703515.2. Lineage (NCBI taxonomy): Eukaryota > Metazoa > Chordata > Actinopteri > Cypriniformes > Catostomidae > Myxocyprinus > Myxocyprinus asiaticus. The sequence goes on from NC_059366.1 coordinate 29,651,425, forward strand.
AATGAGGTTTCTTATCAGAAGTAGTTTTGTTGGTGTTTCTCCAAAAGACAAACTCGGCTGTGATCGGCCGAGTCGCATGACTCTGTGTGTGTCAAAAACTCACACAGAGTCATTTAACTCTTTACTGACAGCCCAGATTGTCCTGAACTGAGATCAGTCGATTTAAATGAAATTAATTTACGCATACTGTATAGCAAAGACAAAATACAATGTCCACGCAGGAGGTTATAACAGGTGTAAACAGGACCAGAGTTGCTGTGTGTCGGGTTTTAATATCCATAAAATTAACTTCTCAACATACACAGTTTCAGTATATATATATTAAAAAAAAATAATTAAAAAAAATAAAAATAAATAAAGTTAATTTACCTTAAATTCATTCACCTCCAGATGCAGATCAAATTAAATGGATACATTACAAATTAGGTGGATCTAAAATAGAGGCTCAATAAAGGAAGTAGATCATTTAAGATGAGAGCTCAAAAATTAGAATGCTAATTACATTCGTATTAACCTTCAGGTGTAATCATTTAATTCAACATCTTGGACACTGCAAGGCTCTTCACCTTTAGAGTCTTTCACTGTTTACGCTTCAAAATGGCAGTGTTACCAATTCTCCCCATCACAAGATTTTAATGGGCCATCCAGATGATTCATGTCAATCAAACATCTGTTTAACTGTCCATGTGTCACAGACAACACCTGTTGACCTCTGAGTGACCTCCACTGGTAAGTATCACATCTCGAGGTGTTTTTTTTTTTCTCCTGGGTCATTGGGGACGGACATAGCCAATACTCCAAAACAGAGGATATGTCTAGAAAACTACTCTGCTTAGACTTAATTTCCTTTATCCACCCCCCACCCCATCCCCACATCTTTTTCACCCCCCTCCAGATAAAGCACCCAAAAATCTTGCACAGGGGACAGAGAGGTGAAATTTCTCTCATCCAAATGGATTGCAATTTCCCTCCATTTAGCACCTGAAGGTAATTAGCTTGAAGAGATTGCAGAGTGAGCAACACGTTCATGGAACATTAACTCTTGCACATTCTCCAGTTGCAAGGAATTAATAGGAAAGATTAAAGTTTAAAGAGAGCAAATGCCATTACCGCACAAACCACCTCTCAGTGGCTATAAGCAGCTCTCACTAAGCCAAACTATCCACTTCTCCTCCCTTTTCTCAAAAAAAGTTGACATTAAGACTGCAGAGAATAACATAATATCTGCTTAAATTACTGTGTGTATGTGTATGATTCTGTTTGCGTGCGCATGTGTGTCATAACTGGTCCAATAGCCTGCAGCCTCATTTTTCCTCCCTAACAGCTTTTTGCATGCTTTCTCAGTTCTAGGACACATTTTGCTAATTAGCACCTTGGCATTTGTTAATCTGGCCAGCATGCTGAGTAAATGTACATGCAAATCCAATTCCATAAAGGTCTCCATGGTAAATTATCAAGCTCAATAACACAGATCTTCTTAATGATTCTATATTCTTTATTCTATATTTCTGTTCTTTTTGCATGTGTCACACATGTCTGTGCTGGTCCTCTGGCAAAGGAAATTATTGTGCATTTAATGAGGTTAAATTCACATTTTATCCATGTTCATGTATAGTATATATAAGTATTCAGTTGCTTAGAGATAAACAGACTAAATTTATTTGGTCATATTTTTGGGGGTGAAATGGGGGTTGGCTATTGGCAATGAATTTTTAGAGGCCATACTACTAAGAGATTCAATCACAGCATGAAAAATTCCTAGTACGAAAAAAAAAAAAAAAAAATGAAATTGAGACATGGTAGAATTTATTGCCCAGAAAATTCCATTCTACTATCTGATTTGAAAAGTCCAGTCCTCCTAGCTTCAGAAAATCGAGTTTCCACATTTTAATACCCCACGTAACAGTCTTCATAATTCATTCGAGTGTGTTAAGCACAGTTTTATTAGATCTGAAACAAATTTTGGTGGGGGATCCTATAGGTCATTAACCATGGAGTAATTTTATCCTTGTTTCTCTAATGATGCCATAATGGTGAGTGAATTTCTTAACTAAAGACCAAAGAACATTTTGAAGGTCAGCTTCATCTGCAAGCTCTTTCAAGCGCTTCTCGGAGAGATTGGAAAAGTCTGAGATTTTTGAAGAGTCATTAATAACGCTAAAGCTGAAAGCCTATTTGCGTTCTCGCTTTCTACCTTTTAATTTCATAGGCTTTTTTTCCCTCCCACTCTCTCCCTCTCCTTTCCTCTCCTCTGTTCTCACAGTTGCCCTCATGCAGAAAGAATGGAGGGCTGAGTGTGGGGGCAAAAATGGCAGCCCAGTGACATACAGATCCCAGATGTGATGCTGCAATAATTTAAATTTTATGCCTTTGTTATCACTTTAATCATTTTCTTTATACGTTTTGTTTCAGTGATCGGAGAGAGACACCTGATAGGGTAAAATACCAAGGGAACAATTTTTATTTGGAATGTGGTACAGAGTCTAATTAGAATTTGAATTTTGCTGAGCCTTGAAATGGCCGGTGCTTTATCCTGATCACCTTAGATATTGTTCCAAGTCAATCATTTGTCACTGCACAGCATGCTGGGAAGGCTCTGCTAATCAACTCTATTTCTTCCACCTTTTTTCTGCTGCACTGGCATTTTGTCCATTTAGGCCCTTATAAGAGCGGCTATAGAACACATTCATGTTCTAATGTTTTTTGTTTTGGAAGTCCAGCTCTTTGTGGCTACTGCTCAAAGTTCTCAGAGCATTGCTGTTGTACTTAAAAGCAAATGACTGGAGAATTTCCTAACATTATTTTACAGTCAGTCAAATTGAGCCGCACTTTCCATAGATCATCATCTACCCACACTCATGCTAGAAACTGAATTTTGTACTGTGGAAGACACAAAGAGTTACAGTGTATTATTAAAATGTCAAAGGTGCTCTTAAGCATCCAACAAAAATGCAGGGTGATCACTGACTGTTCAATTAAGTTACAATTTTGCTAGGTTTAAAAACATATTAGGTCAGGAATTAAAGCCAGGTCCTATTTCACACCACTACAGTACAATATCTTATACTAATGTAAGAAACAACTAAATATAGATGCATGACATGTTTACCAAAGTGAAATGACCATAAAACAATTTGTATTGCAATAGAGTAATGTCCATTATAGACCCAAATTATCTGCCACTCAATCACCATTATTGTTAAAATGCAAATAGTCACTCATCTCATGAGGTGCATATTCTCAAGAGCCATAAACGACTTTTAGGGTAAGAGAGAATGTCCCATACTGTCAGTTGTTTGTGTCATTCCTTGTCTGATCTAATGTGTGCCTTGGGAGTCAGGGGGCCTCCAGCAGAAGTGTACTAGCATTTTGTTCCCCAGGTACAAGAGGGTCTGGGACAGAAATTGGAGCTGACAAGCGTTAACGTTTAGAAATGTACCAATAAATGGCTCTCATGTGGAGATATTCTGGGCAACGGCAGTGCACCTAGCATGTGTCTTAGTTGTAGAATGTGCAGTGTAATCTAGAATGGGAGCAGAAAAGTAACAACATTCACTTCAGCTTTCTCTAACACAATTAGTCATGACGCTTCTGTAATACAGTGTGTGTAAAGAAGAGTCAGAATATAATAAAAAAGCAACAATAACTTCTGATAAATGTGATACATTCTATAATTTTGAGTCAGAGGTCGCAATGGGCCGTTTATGCAGAATTATAATATTAATTATGTGTTTTGCTATTTTTTGATCAAACAAAGTCTCAACTTCCAAACTATGTTAAAGTCTTCACACAATTCAAACAATACATTTTGTCAATACATTATCTTCAATGTAGTTTTCTGTAGAACAGTATAGTTAATCAATATAGAACAAGTGCACTGTATAGCGTAGCAGATAGCAGAAAACAACATCTAAAAAAGTATATTTTCTAAATAACAAGGGTTTATGAAAAGCAACATTTAAAATGATTACATCTCCGCATCACTTTAGAGTAGATACTTAATAATTATATCATAATAAAGCTGAGACATCATTTCTACTTTAATGCATAAAAAATGAGTTTATTGGTCAAAACGACTCAAAATGATGGAGCAATTCATGATTTGATCTGATCCAGGTTAATGTTTGATTACAAAAAAGGTGGAGATAGAATTACTATAAAGGTTTTGCATTAACAATATATTCCAGTGCTAACTTAAACTCCTAACCCGCTCTCTGTATTAGAGTATTTACTGATCAGGGCCTGTGCACTTATATTTTATAGCTAAATTAAACTCGGCTTTTTCTTTTAACAGCAAAAGACATTTTTCCATTTCACCTACAAGTTTAATTGGAGAGTTGTAAGGGCCACTTCGAAGGAGTGAAAAAAATAAAATCCATCTGACAAGATGATCGATTACCTGTAAGACTACCTGACATAGAAATTAAGGTTTTTTAATGATGAGCTGCCTCCTCTTGCACATGAAATTCAAATGCTTTTCAAAGGTTCCCTAGCAGCCATCACCTGTCTCCAGCGCACGCGTCCCCCAAACGGAGCTACTTTGTCTCTGTCACCACTGAGAGGACATTGTTTTCACCAACAAGCATTTGTATTAACCAATCTCACACTGCATCCAGGACACATCTCATTGAATCCTGCATCATTGGTGGGTTGAGGAGACAAAAAAAAAAAAAGAATCTGACAAACAGCGGTGTGCCAAAAACATGGCTTTTGTTAGAGGTGAGTTCCTATTCAGGAGAAAGATGGGGAGACAACTGCAGATATTTTTAACATGTGAAATCAAAAAGCATTCTGAGGCTTTCTGAAGCATTTGAGAGGAATACTGGGAAATTAAGCAAATTATATATGTGATATATATATATATATATATATATATATATATATATATATATATATATACAAACATTTCAGTTACATGAAGATAAAAAAAAAAAAAAAAAAAATAGTTTTTGACAGAGAAGCTGAGAAAGAAATGTTATTTTTCAACAACAGCAACATGAGCCAAAAATGCTGGTTTAAGTTTATATAAATATGACTTCCATTGCATCTAATCCAAATAAAAAGCTATATCTTCATATTTACACTTATAAAATTAGAGATGCACCAATCTGATACCTGGATGGTATCAGCTCCGATACTGACGTTTATAAACGGATCGGGTATCGGTCCGACGACCCCGATCCTAATCCGATACTGTGTGTTAGTGATTGTCGTAACTGTCAAACTCCAAAAATGTCAAAAAGAATAAACAAAGCATCATTAAAGTAGTCCATATGGCTTGTGTATTTTATTTAAAGTCTCTTGAAGACAAACAATAGCTTAGTGAATCTCAAAAGGCTGTGTTTAATAAATAAATATATAGTCTGCATGTGCAGCACACTTTAGTTAATGAGCGGTGCTCTGTTGTGTCACACACACACATAGATAGCACATGTGGGCTGATGACCTGCTACTGTTTTCTACTCTCAGAGCAGTGCAACATGTAAGCACTCCACAATATTTCAGATGTAGATGCTCGATAGTTCCGTTTGCTTATAACATGCATTGAGATCGGAACCGGAAAATCAGTTCACCAGATTTTTAATGAAAAACGTATTAAAATACTGTGAAAAAGCCCACAAGCAGACTCACTGTCTCTCTGGAATATTCCGTCAAAATAAAAGCCCCGTGGTTTTAAAATTAAGAAATTATGACTAAATGCATTACTATTGTATAAAACAATTCTAATTTGTGTTATTATTATCATTATTATTATTATTATGTAATAATAATAATAATAATAATAATAATAATATCATTATTTTTGCTGTTGTTGTTATTAATAATAATAATGATTAATATTATTATTGTTTCATATTAAATTACAATAATATTTACCTTGACAGAATTCCAAAAAAATAAAAAATAAACAAATAATAAATATTACTGTCTGATTGAAAAGTAGACTGATATCTTATTACAATTGAAGTGAACATCAAAAAAAGTCCAGATACAAGTTGGAAAAATGTGTAAAGAGAACTGATTTCTTTTCTACTGAAGACTTTCACTGGAATTACTGTTAATTTTGTTGCTGCATTATCCAGTAGACTATTTCAAAATCAAGTTTTTCTTAATAGGGTACACATTTTATATGTAATCGTGTATTTGTGCAGACATAAACTTTCAGTACAAAAGGATCTATAAAAAAAAAAAAAAAAATACAAATAAAAAAAAAAATCCCACAAAGACCTTTGAAGTGAAGTTCAAGCTTAAAAGTTCTTGCAGAGAAACAACACTACTGTCTTGTTTTGTGGAAGATGTTCAGTCAAATATGTAATGCATTTAATTACAGGTCGCCAGCTGTGTTCAATGATTTAAGTTTATGGGTTTGAAACCTGTTAATTATGAAGTCAAATGCATACAGCAATCTCCAGTGGACTATATTGGATGCAGACAGTTAAATTTACTTTAGTGAATTTTCTGCAGAGTATACTGCTCCACTCTCCATGCTTGGTGAAATGAAGGTATTCAGTCACAGCACATATGCCATAATGCTAATGTTAATTAAAAAAGCCAATCACTGTGGTTCTTCAGAGAAGACTGGCTTAGGACATCTTATCTATTGGAGGAACTGAGTCTTAACTTTTTAAACCATATTAAATTTCAGGATGGCCAAGGTTGTGCAAATGTGCACAAACAAACATCCAAACAAAACAAGATTCTAGACTACTAGCATTCTTATTCACACTTTATATGGTCCGTATATGATGATGTCATATGATCAATCATTATTTGAGTGTGCATATGGTAAAAAGAGATAAAAAAGAATGGCAAAATCCATTATGTGAGCTACTTCAAACACAAAGTCACAAAACAGACCAAAAACAAACGACAAATTCAACACACTAAGAATCTTTAAGATAATGTTTGCAACCGTAGGGAATATTGAATAATTTACTTTGAACTTTTAGTATTTCATTTGTGTGATAACTTGATGCGTGCCAGATTTATAATTGAGCTCCACACCATTTAACTGTACTCTGGGGTAATTTCATGTTTTTAACTGATCCAAAATTAGCTCAAAAATATCCTTATTTTAAATTATATCAAACAAAATCGAACTACTACCCAGCACCTAAGGACAAATTGTGTGCTTTCCACTCAAAGGATTTAGTCTCATTAAGCAGGGCAATAGTGAATAGTGACGGGCAGTTGCGCTTTCAAGCCCCCTGGGTCTCAGTGCCAGTCTCGCCTCATGACCTCAAAGTCCACAAATGTGCCCAGTGTCAGCTCATATGTCCTCTAATACTTTAGCCTTAACACTGCCTGAATTCATAGACATATGTGCACACACACACCAGTTTAAAGTTTCAACACAGAGGACCAACATATTTGTCCCTAAAGGCTAGCCAGTCTTCTTCAACACATTTCTAGATAGTTTGGTTGAATGTATTGGCCAAGGCTAATGGCACCCACTGTCTAAAAAAAGTTAAGCAGGTCTTCATGTGGCTCCTTTTCTCTGGTTCTGCTAGCATTATTTGGCAAATTGACTCATGACTGGCGGTTGGTAACAGGCTTCAAAAAATATAATGTACTCCATTTTTTCTTTCTTTCTTCTCTCTCTCTAACACAGACTTTCTCTTTGCCTGCTCCTTTCCAGCTGAATAGCTGGGGACTGGACGAGGAGTGATGATTCCGAAAAGTAATTCCATTAAATGTTTCTTAAAAGCCGCGGGAGCTGTGGTATCATGGCCATTATTGATGATATCATTATTATGTATAGGATCTTGCCGTGAATAATAACCCATTATCTTTCATTTCTCCTGTTTTTGTCACTGCAAGTGAAAAGGTTAGGGAATTTATTTTAATGTGCAAAGTGTCAGCTACCACTGCTGCCATGCACTGGTCCCCGACAGATTCCACACTTACATGCATGATTGTTTTTTCTAAATCAGCCCTTATTTCTGGCAAAAGTGCTCCCATAAATTACCCTCACATTCTAATTCAGCAGTCCCTCTCTCTACTTTTTCTGCTTGTGTTTTGGACTTCAGCTTAAAAGTGTCATTCCCTGGTAAAAAGGACCTCGAATTCAGAACTTATCCCTTGTGCGACCTTTGGGACATTTTTGTCTTTTTCATTTTTGTTTTTTCGATTATTTTGTTTCTTCATTATAAATTTAGCCAAAGGTGTGTATTTTTGGGGGAATTTTGATATTTCAACCTCAGTTCCTATAATACTGTGTACACAAAATAGTTACACTCAGGACCTTAAGGACAAATATGTGCCCATTGAAACCCATTAAAACTGCAATATTTGTTCCCAGTGCCATTAAAGCATAACATCATGAACTATATGATATTATGCTTTCATTCCGGAGCCCTGGCTTCAAAATTTAGATTTTTAATATTTTCCACCAGGTGGCGTCATTTTTCTCATGTTTAGCCTATGGAGCAAATACATGCTTTTTTCCTGTTTTCTGTTTGCTGTATTATAGAGCACTGCAGGCCAATTGAATAAATGATGCAACTAAAATTGTGTGGGTGTGTTGGTATGGATATCAGAGTTTTTTTTTTTTTATGTGTGTATTGAGAAATGTGTGTGTGTGTGTGTGTGTGTGTAAAAAACAACAGTGGCATTATGTAAACAAACTGGCATTTAAAGGGTTAAAATCCCAGACTGTGATAATTCATAAATAAATAAATAAATAAATAAATTCCCCTTAGCATTTAGTATATGGAAAATAATTCATTTTTTGAGTTTTTTTCATACATGTTTCATACATATAAACATATATATATATATATATATATATATATATATGTCATTATATAAACAAACTGGCATTTAAAGGGTTAAAATACTGAAACTGAATTAATTTTTGGTAGTTATGATGAGGACTGATGTTGGTTAAAAAAAATTACTAATTAAAAGAGGAAAATAATATTAATATTTATATATAATATTATTATGGCAGTTTGTTGATGTGGACATTTTTGTCCTCTAAGGACAAACGTAAATTTTTGTTTATTGACAAGGGTTAAGATTAAAATTTCAAGAACAGCTCAGATTTCTCAGATCTTTGTCATTTTGCCGAGATCATTGTGTATTGTTTCAATGGCAAATCTAGGTTTGACATTGAAAAAATGGTGCATATCACATTTAAAATGCAAAATATTTATCACAATTATAAATGATCACAATCGTTAATGCAATTCATGCACTGTGATACTCGATGTACACAAATATAGTGAGTATAATGCAAAAAATTATGTAATGGAAAATACAGTATATAACACTCTACTTAATAAATAAAAAGCTTCTTACATATCATGGTGAGAAATGGTCTTGCACATACCTAATACTCGAGTGGTATTTTTGGCACAGGGCTGTAGAACAATGGAAAAGACGGGAAAATGGGCTTTTGTGCACATATAATGTGGGGAGGGGGGACCAACATGCTTGACTGCATTTAAATTTATACAAACTCTCTGCCATTGACAGTGATAAATGTTACACTCTATTCTACAATATGTTTAATGCATAGGTCTGTGGAGTTAAGTTTTCTTGGCTTGTATGATGCCGCGGCAGCCATACCACTGTATGTTATATCAGATTCACTTCCATTAAAATGCCAAGTGGCACAGTGAAGACAACAACAGAAAATGACAAGGAATTTGTTTACCTGTCCCACTCCTTCCCTCCCTGTCCCTCCCTTCCCTTAGCTCACACTCTTACTAGGTGCCCTTCTCATTGTCATGCATGCTGAATCCTCCTACATTCTGTTTGCCGTTTGTATACATTCAAATGCTTTTTTGGTGTAAATCTACCAGCATATAGTGATTTACATTAAAGTTCAATTATGCTATAATAACTAGGCCCAGATTAAATCGGCAGAGATTTTCCAAATGTTTTGTGCTTATTTTGAAGAAAAATCTGCAGAATGGATATGAAGATGGGAAAATGTTTTAAATGGAGCTGACATTACACTCTTCTTAGCAGCTAAAAATCAAAAGAGTTATTCCTTGTCAAATTAAGCAATTTTCAGAAACTTTCCTGACTGACATTTTTGACTTTGTTAATACTTTTTCTGAAGAAAGACAAACATAAATATTGATGAAAGCCAAAATATGAAATGCCATGGATCAATGCAAAAAAAACTTTATTCTGAACCAGAATATAAAAGGATATTAAGATATGTTTAATACTTCTGGAGTTATAGGCACACCAACATTTAAAAAACAATAACATTTTATTTTTATTTTTTTGGACTCACACCATGGGCATATAATGTAACAAGTTGAAGTCAAGTCAAGTCAAGTCAAGTCCACGTTTTTGTATTTTACGGTTTTTGGATTTCACGATTGATAATAAACTGCACTTGGGTTCATCACACATCATCGTCTTCATCATCTTTGTCATTGCCAGCGACAACGTTATAATGACACTGCCAACTTTCTAAGGTTATTTTATTTTTATTTTTATTTTTTTTGACATGTGGTTTTGCTTCAAAAACATATGCGAAAATTAGCACATATCCTGTAGCTTCTTTTGGTGCTTTCTACCTCTGTGCTGTGCTGTAGTCTGTGTAGTTCTGGGAGTGATCTGTGCAACAGAAACTAATTCATTGAATGTGAATATCTAGGCTTATCAGGAAAGGCAATGTGAGATGAAGATGGGTGTAGCCATCCAGAGCAATGGTCAACCTTTAGCTTTTTACTGTATACCAAAACCATGAGATCTGTGGGCCTGGTTTCACTATAATCAGCCATGCGCTTGGGAGAGACTCTATTCTCAGTGATGCAGGCTGCTGGGACTGAGGGAGACATCAGTGTGTGTGTCTTTATAGGCTATGATTACTGGCAAGAGGAAGCCACAGTGCATGCCTGACCTGCCTGGTTCAGCTCCCAGTAGTCCTGCTGCACTCTGGACAGCGAGAGGAAGAGGTGATAACACATGTATGCTTGATATACAGCAGGATGCTTCCTCTGTACATACTTAGATATGAGTTATGAGCTAGTTATTAGTTATTTTGATTAAGAATGAGGAAAACTGAGTGCCTGCATGAACTGTAAACATATACATTATAAACAAAGCTTGGCATCTAGCTACATCATTGTCTTATTGCCCCTGACCCCATTTTGAAGATGTAACTATGCTGTACATGAAGTAACCCAACTCCACTGATATACAGCTTCCCTCTGACAGAGGGAAGCTGTTAATAACAGATTATAAATAATTTGCACATCTACAATTTACAGTCATGTGATTTTGGTTGCAAGAAAACTGTTGTGCACAAAACCAGTTTTTAAAAAAGATACAACCCAAGACCTCAGACTTGGTAACTTTGACATTTTTCTTAAAAACAACTTCGAACAACTTAAGAACAAATGCTGTAATTTCCAAAAGTGTTTTTTTTTTTTTTTTTTTCTTTCAGTGAAATTATAATTAGATAATGACAATATATTGGGACCATATAAGTTATTGGTCAATATTAGTGATTTTACATCTTACCTGAATAGGTTGCAGGGGCGTAGATTTCAGGGGGGATGGTATCCCTCCCAATAATAAAAACAAGCAAGTACAACCCCCTCAATATTTATATCATGATCAATGAAAACATGCTAAATTCTTCACACTGTAAGCCCCCCAATGTTCAAGCCAAATCTATGCCCTTGATAGGTTGATATTGGATATTTATCGGCTGATATTGAATACTTCACAGAGCTGTTCAGTTTGAAGCCCTAAAACTGGGAAGAGAATTAGGCTAATATTTTTAATCCATAGGTTTCCATCTGGAATGTCTAAAGTTTTTTTTTTAAATAGCACTTTTGCCAGGCCTGGGTAGCTCAGCAAGTATTGATGCTGACTCCCACCCCTGGAGTCGTGAGTTCAAATCCAGGGTGTGCTGAGTGACTCCAGCCAGGTCTCCTAAGCAACCAAATTGGCCTGGTTGCTATGGAGGGTAGAGTCACATGGGGTAACCTCCAGGTGGTCACGATTAGTGGTTCTCGCTCTCAATGGGGCGCGTGGTAAGTTGTGCATGGATCACGGAGAGTAGCATGAGCCTCCACATGCGGAGTCTCCGTGGTGTCATGCACAACGAGCCATGTGATAAAATGCATGGATTGACGGTCTCAGAAGCGGAAGCAACTAAGACTTGTCCTTCACCACCTGGATTGAGGTGAGCAACCGCACCACCATGAGGACTTACTAAGTAGTGGGAACTGGGCATTCCAAATTAGGAGAATAGGGGATAAAAAAAAAAAAGAAAAAAAAAAGAATAGCACTTTTGCCAAATTTTGATTTGAGTAAAATAAAGAATGTATTTAACAACACTTGAAGAGTCTATACACAACTAACCACTAAAATATATTATAATATGGACAGTTCTCAAAAAACTAAACAGTTTAAATGTGTAGCAATACATAGAAATGGCATGAGGTAATATCATTTTAATTTCTTGCCCTCAATTCATCATATGTACAAAAACAAAGCACATGATACAACTGTGAAAGGACATAAAAGCTATAAATTTAACTCTAATATAAAGACAAAAAAGAACTTATTTCTTTCTTATAAAAATGTATTATGAATTACAATCATTCAAAATGAATTTACAATTATTTGTAAAGTTATTTATTTGTAGTTATTATTTTAAGATATCTAAAATGTCATTTTCAAATTCCTCCATTTGTCGACTGACAAAACTTGCACAAAAAAAAAAAAAAAAAAAAAAAAGCAATATCTTTACCATAAAATGCTGTGAGCTGTTAATTCAGCAAATGACACACTAGGATGTTCTGAAATGTCAACTTCTGGGAACATTGCACTGTAAACGTCAAGCTCCATAATGCACAAACACTTTTTCATCAAACCATGAATTCTATTTTATACACCTCTACCCTACAGACCATAACAGACCCACAAGCAAACAAGCTAGAGGGAGAAACCCTCACAGTCATGATATTCTTTCATTTTATGAGCCATACAGCCATACATAGCCTGTGCAGAGAAAGGCTTCCAAGTAACTGGGACCATAGTAAAGACGGTGATATGTAAACAAACAGGCCGGAACTTGGTCTGATTTACAGTGCTCCTGGGCCTTGCCAGCCATTCCCTCACCACCAAACAAGACGAGCAGCAAGGTGTTTCTGCACCAACAGTTTGAGCACTTTCGATTTTATACCTCAACAATTTTTATAGCGTCTTTAGGTGTGCATAACACACGCTTCAGTATATCCTTAGGAGAGAGAGCAGGAAACGTAAGAGGATGATGTGGATATGGGGCAATGTGGTGGTGGTGGTATTGGTAGCAGGGGGTGAAATCTCAAATAACAATAACGCAACAGAAGATTTTTAGAGAGGACTTGGAGGCTGGGCCATGTGGTCCTCACCGTCTCTGTAATTGGAGGACAACTGAGAGGCAGCTAATATCCTGAGTTGCCTCTCGATTGTTGTCCCCCCCCCCCACACACACACACACACCCACCCCAAATTAAGTCTGGTAGAGTAACCAAGCTTTGACTGGCCCGGGCAGCTGTGCAGGACTGTTGTAACTGATACTAAGATCCTCTAATTAAAGTTTCCGATTGAAAGAACGATGTTTAATATACAGCACCTTCTCTCTCCTACTGCTACATAGGACAGGGAGGAGTGACGGGGTGCAGTGCCAGATCTCTTCACTCACCCGACTGCTTTCACCAGCACCTCTCTGGAGAAGGCTTATTATGACTTTTGAGTGCCTGTACTTACATCAGAATTCCAAAGCCAAGACCATGTCCACACGAATAAGTGTTTTTTATTTTTTCATTTTTTTATTTTTTTAAACACCATTTTCCATTTCTTAACATCATAATTTTCTAAAGTATACAATACAAGAAAGCGTTTTCATAAGTCTCTGTTTTCTGTGAAGGAAAATCCCGTTCCAGTGTGGGTGAGAGGTGTAAATGTATCATTTCAACCCGATAACTTATAAGTGTGGACGTAGATTTCACCAAATCAAGTGTTTAGAAGTTTGGTACTTCCCACAAGATTTGGCAAGTTCCGAATCTTTTAAAGGTGATAGAAAATTTTAGTTTAACACCAGATTTAAAAAATGTTCTAAGCCATATTTCACAGCCGCCATTCCAGTGGGTTACTGCTCTTGTCTTTCGCTTTGTGAACAAGGTTAGCTCTTTCAATTGGTCTATATTGTCCCCCATTACTCATTTTCTGGGTAGCAAATCACATGTGACAGTTAGATTTTGACAGTGCAGAAACCTAGCCTTGGTCATTAGTGTTAATATTATGTTTCTTTGGCGATCCCTCATCATTTTTGGGCCTCATTGACTATTTTTCTTTATAAGATATTAAGTATTCAAAGCTCATTTACATCCTTATTTTTCAATTTGCTGCCGCAGTAGTTTAATTTATTTCATATAATTTCTTTTTCTGAGAGGGACATTAATCATTGCCTGTATGTTTTAGTCCCTCTGGTTCTTTTTTAAATCAATAAAATAAGGAAATAAAAGTATTACAGTGACTATGTATAATGTTTGTTTTTTTTTTTTTTGGGGGGGGGGGGGGGGTAATTGATTGGTTGATTGAGTAATCAGTTTATTGATTGATTGGTTGATTGAGTAATCAGTTTATTGATTGATTCCTTAGAGTTACCCTCAATTGATGCCTAGTCTTAATTTTGATCACACGATCTTAAAGTATTTATGTAGTTATGGTCATTTATATATTTTGCAATAGCTAGTTGCATACCCTGTGCACTGACGAGGTAGAGATATGGCAACGACTTAACTGTCCTTTACAAATTGTTTTACACTTCACTGGAGCAAAAGATACAGAGGCTAAATTACTGTCCAGACACAATGTTAATATCCACTCTTCATATCTTCACTTCATCTGTGGTTTTGATCAAACTAAAGAGAGTAAACCTTTTATGTGCATTTCATGGAAGGATGGGCAATAAGATAAGTCAAACAGCAAAACAGAGATTTGCCACTCAATAACACCACTGTATTTTTAAATGAGGACATTAACTATCATTATAAGTCTTTGTCAGCTTCAGTAAATGACAGCACTTTGAACCCTCAGAAAAATATGTTTACAAATTCACAAATCAGCCAGTTCATGCTTATAATGGCAAGATAAATACTGCATAGTTATTCACCAGTGCACTGCTTTTGCTGACGTGCCAAAGAGTTAACGTGATCCTTCCAATGCTCATTTGGAGAGCTTCATCTTAAAGCAGCATAAAAACAAATTATACACATGTGGATGTGAGCCATCCTGTAATGCGTCTGGTAGTTCTGTATTACTGGTCTGCTGAACTTTTGGCCTAAACACTTTCATGCTCTTTCTTCTTTGCCTTTCTTGTTGTTTCTTCATCCTTTTACATTCATTTTATGCTTGGCTATTCCTTGGGCTATCAGTGTATTAATGCCAGGGCTTAAGGGAAACAGCTTCTGGAAGATAAGCCCTGCAGTCGACATGTGGGTGCTCGCAGTTCATACATCAGTCCCTCTCAAACACCCTGACCAACCCCTTCTGCCACCAACATCACCACCACCATCATTCCTAAATAAAAAGAATGTCCTTGTAGTTGAAACCCCATTTGCTTTCATTTCCCTGATTTTCTTTTAATGAAATTATGGTTAGGAAAACACAAAATAGAGTATCAGGACCATATCGGTTATTGGCTGATATTAGTGATTTTATTTTATTTATTATTTAGTTATTTTTTCATTTTTTTGGTAAAGGTCGATATTGGATATTTATTGGTCAAAACTGGATATTTAAACAAGCAGTTCAGTTAAAACAGCAGAAAATTAGTTAACAGTACTTGAAGAGACTTTGCCCAACTAATCATTAAAATCTATTTTAATAAGGACTTTATTTTTATATTTTTATTCAAACAGACTTTTGTCTTTAGAAGATCTGAAAATGAATAGTTTTCCATCACATTGTACATTATAATGTTGTGATGCCTAAACTTAAATATTGGGTTTTATTTAAATTCTTTATACAAAGTAGTACAGATTTTTAACATCCCCATATTAGTCTCGGCCAAAATTCAAATTGGTGCATCCCCATTTATAGTCTATAATTTATTTATTTATTTATTTTTATAAAATAGTATGAAACATCTTCATTTACATAGTGCTGTAGGTTGACCTTCGCAGTTGAGAGCTAGGAGTGTGTGTGTGTGTGTGTGTGTGTGTGTGTTTGGGGGGGGGTATTTGGATACATAATGCAGCAGAGCCATAATACTTTGTGCATGGCCGGTTGCAGGCTGTCTAATCATGAGTAGAAGACCCTCTGTCTCACTCCATAAACCCCAGAGAGTAAGAGGACGGGTGTGGGGGCACAATGTCACTTGTAAATCCCAAATTAAACTCAACTGCCCAAAGCTCTAACGCGTAAAAACATCCCTCCGCCCCAACACCACCCCACCCCAGACCCAGGTGCACAGACATTCCTGACAAAGACGGGACAGTCTCTGTAATGTCAGCTGTGTCAAGGTTGCTGGACAGTCCATTTGCTTGGACCCTATACCCTACTGATCCATTTCATGCTACGTGGACATATGCACAATTTTGCATGAGACATAGAATTCTGATGAGAAATGTGTAAAACATAGACTTTGCACAAGAGAATTTCCTTTCCTTCAACCTCAGTCAAACATGAACCAAAAAAGAAAAAAAAAAAAAAGAAAAAAGAAAAAGACATTTCAAAATTGCATGCAGGCTAGTTTGAGCTTGCTAAGGGAAAGAACCTCCTTGAAGGCAATCTGTTCATTAAGATAATGTGTTAGTTCCAATTAAACTAACATTAAAATGGTCCTCATAAAGAGTTTAAGTCAGCGTTTTTCTTAACTTGCTCCTTTAATTACATCGTTCCTCTGCTGTCATTAAGGGTATTAAAAATTCATTAACAAGAATAGTACAGAAGCCTGCCAACAAATCAGCCAAACTCTCATCTTATGTTGTCAAAAAATCATGGCTACTTTATTCGAGAGAGTTTATTTCTCATCAAAGGTTACCTTTGCATCAACAGGTTAGTATAGCTACAGAACCTTATTTTCAGAAGCGTGTTGAGGTATTCCTAATAGCGTGTTTAATGGAAAAGAAACATATTTAAATGATCTATGTGAAATAGTGATTCAGGATTTTATGAGATACAAGTGTCATTTATTACATTTACATTTATTTGCAACACCAAAATTTTCCTCTAATGCTTTTCGACTGCAGCCTGTAATGTTTCTGACAGTTATATTTCTCTACTCTAATTTGTTTTCATCAGATGTGTTTATGGCTATCTGAAAGTATTTTACAGCTTTCCTAGTGAACCATGCTGATGAAATGACTGAGTTCATGAATAACACAAGCTTACATGAACCACACCGATTATTGCAGAGTGTGTATGCCATTGCCAAACCTCTGGACATTGTGAAGTTTGTTTGTCTCTTGTTTTTTATTGTATTTTTTTTTTAATGCTTTTTGATGAAGGATGCTTATCAAGTACAATGCCCATATTTGCACTGGTGTCGTGCAAATTCGTTTGATAGATTGTTCTGAGAGTATTTGTTTACTTAGATGTCATGAATCAAAAATAAAAGCATATGATATAAATTTAATCTTGTAGCTTCAGTAGTTTTGGTAGAGTGAGTAGAATTTGTAGATTGATTCGGCAGCAGGTGAACAATCTTTTCACCGGTGTATTTATATTTGCCGTGATCATTGTTTTGGCAAGAACAGTTTGATTAATTGCATAAATACATGTTAATCAGGACCTATCAAAGCACATGATGAATTCCCTTATATTAATCATTTCCAATATGCACAAGTGTGAATTTTAGGAGAAAAGTAAAGTATCAGGATTGTTATACATGTGCTGTATGAGGTGGTATATAAGGTGGACACCAGGGCATAGACCAGTTATATTTTAAAAAAGGGGTTTAAGTACTACTGTATGTGGGTAGTTGACATGAAATACTTTTGAGAAGTTGATATGCCCTGTGGAGTGACATTAAAACTCCATTTTAAATAGATTTAAACAGCATTTTGCTAATTATGTATAATTATTGGGCATGCAGGTTTTTTTACCTTAATTGAGAGACAAATAAAAACAAATGTTGACCAGTTACAGGACCTAAAATATACACCATTCCTTATACATTCATATAAATTCCAACCAAAAATTTGGATGCTGAAAAATAAAGGTGCCTGGACATGTTATGCATCAATTCCCACACTGGAATTCTTTTATCTTTGTGATTTAGTCATTAGCAAGCAAAAAATGGTTAACATTTGAAAGGGTATATACCAGATTTTACACAGTTTTTCCGCTATGTTTCATCAAAATCTTAGCAAAAGCATACTTTTGTTCCTTTTCTTTATCATAATGTAATGGACTAACATTTAAATGCAATCTTTATAGAGTAAACCAAAACAGAAAATTACAGATACTCAAGTTTTCTAGTTGATTGCACATTTTAACACCATTGATAAGACACCAGCAACTTTAGGGATGGAACACATGGCATTGATGCCACTCATGGGCTGCAAGCATGCTGATTTGACTCTGATGAGAATTAGAATCGAAAGAGAGGGCTCCATACCGTGTCTGTGCATAGAACAATTAGTCACTAACAAACAAACACACGTTGTTAATGGCCTTCTCACAAGGATGCCAAAACATGCTAATAATTGCGATAATGGGCTTCTTTTTATCACTAACCAATGCACCAATGCGTATCATAATGTTTGTGTCCAAGAGACTGTACAGTGGCTGAGCAGAGTTGTGGCATGAATTACCGTTAATAATGGTAACAAAGCCTGACTAATTTTAAGAACTTGAAACATTCCTTGACCTGAAACAAAACAAAACAAAAAAAAAAAATCTGTAAGGTATTTTTGTGTGTTTTTAACATGACGGTTAATGATCTGCAACTGGTATAGAATAAATAAGTAGCCGACAGTGTATATGTGTTTCCTGAAAAGTAAAGCCTAATAAATAATAATGGATGCCATCTAAATGGAAATAAATGACTGCATAAGAAAATTATGTGACTACAAATGCAGTTCTTTATTGGCTGCACTGAAAACATAACATCTCTGCATAATTAATAATCTATTAGTGCTAGTTGTAAATTACATCTGTGTGGTGTCGGCTTTGTATCAGCTGCCATTAAAATATTTATACACACCTAATTATTTGGCATTGCCGGACTGTTTTTCTGACTGCAACACTGTAAATTAAGACCTGGATTAGATTAAAATATTCATACTGAGCACAGGTGTGGGTGTAGCTTTATGAAGATATGGACTGCGGAGAGACAATATCTTTTGTAATTAGATGGGTAATCCTCTGTACAGTGGATAAAGCTAAGAGCAGACCCCATGATGAGCTATATGTGTATATATACTGTACAGTATATATTTGTGGTGGTGTTGGTAATTGCTCAGGTGCGGACATTTTTTCTTTCTTTCCGTGAGCGCAGTTAACATATTATTGAATCACATTATCTTCTCTAGTGGGGTCTCATTACTCACAGAAAGTAATCTGTGATGACGGGCTATCATCAATGAGCTGCATCACATTGTGCCATTGATTGCATTCAGCCAAACTGCTGGAAAAACACACTCCATGTAAGAACCCCTTTGTGAGTGGCTCCAGATTCATGAACTGAACACTTTAACCATCATGTATTTTGTCTCACTGCTTACTGAGGGATGAATGGCTTATTGATCCAAGCTCCCAAGTTTTGACCAGCCTGTGAACTGAAGTGGGGTGAGCTCTGGTGCAGCCTGTTTACATACAAGCATGGTATGATTGTATTCAGTATAGGCAGCTATACTGCAGAGGGCCTGCAAATCCATCAGGCTTGACAGAGCCATTATACATTCACTTTTCACAAGTTTTGTCAGCTTATGTACTGACAGATACCACTTTCAACTAAAAACACATTCATAAGGGGGACTCAGGCAGCAGTAGCAGGTCTATTAAATAGCCTCTGGGGCTTTCTAATGTGGTTATGTTTTTATTTTATATTGGTTTGTGAAAATACCACACACCTTACAATCTAAATTGAGATTATGTAGGTATTTTCAATTAAGCACATTAGAACGTAAAACAGGCCCTGTCATTTGTCATTGTCAGGATCTTTTACAGAAGATGGAGCTGGAAGGAGACCCTAGCGGAAATGCAAAATTTCAAAACATGAAATCTGAAAGAGTGCAATGCTTAAAATGCAAATACATTTCAAATCCACACATACATGGACACACACACAAAAAAAAAACTAGATTTTGGATTATTCTATTCTATTCTATTCTGTTCTATTAAAGTGTTTACCATAATATCCTAAAACCTAATTTAAAGGAATATTTCACCTAAAAATAAAGCGTGTTCACAGTGACTCCCATGTCAGAGTGAGAACTTGTGTAGCGCTAACATTAATGCAAGTTCTCGTGTGAACATGCGTGTCACCATGGCTGAGTAGTAACTGATTACATGTAATCTGGATTACAACTTGTACTGTAATAAATTACATTTTAAAATACTCAGAATCAGACTTCAGTTACTTTCTTATGGATTACATGATTACATGTTAATTAGGCAACAGCAGTAAATTGTTCATTATATGGACTTTTACATTTTTCACACAGTCCAACTATTATATATGTTCAGTAACATTTCGAGTGTTTTTGGAAGAGAGGGAGAGGGGAAGGGTTGTCAAATTGCACACAAACCTGATACTCGTCATTAGCCATGTGAAGATGGACCGGTAAAAATCAGCGTTTGACCACTGGATGTACAGAGATACTGTAATTTCACTTTTAAGGCAAAACGAGGAAAAAAGCATTACTGTGCAATGTAAACTCTGCCTTCCAAAGGTTAATATCCTGTCAACTGCAAAGGATTCAATGTCAAATTTAAAGAAGCATTTGAAGATATGTTTGCATGTTTTCTTAACTTTCTTAACTCCTGATGAACACATTTTAAGTATTATTTGAAATATCACTCTGTAACAATGTGCCACTATGTTTGGAAAGGTTTTGTCCATCAAACACATCAAAATGCCCAAATATATGTCATTTCATATTCAAAATGTAATCCAATTGCATTAGCGGTGCAAAAATAGTTTTAGTTTCGTGAATTCCTTTTGTACTCGGCTTCAAAATGCACTTTTGCTTTAGCGATAACTTTGAGGCCATTTTTGTGACATTGATTCCCAAATATAACTGGTCTGATCTCTTACCACACAAGGATGCCGAACTTGCATGACCACATTTGTGTAATGTGACCCGGGAACTTGAATGAATGAATGAACGTTACATTTATATAGCGCTTTTCTGACACTACACTCAAAGCGCTTTACACAGTGAACAGGTGACTCTCCTCGACCACCATCAGTGTGCAGCATCCACCTGGATGACGCGACGGCAGCCATAGTGCGCCAGTACACTCACCACACACCAGCTATTGGTGGAGAGGAGAGAGTGGAGTGTTAGAGCCAATTAATGGATGGGGATTATTAGGAGGCAATGACTGAGAAGGGCCAATGGGGGGAATTTGGCCAGGACACCGGGGTTACACCCCTACTCTTTTCGAGAAGTGTCCTGGTATTTTTAATGACCATAGAGAGTCAGGACCTCGGTTTAATGTCTCATCTGAAGGACGGTGCCTTTTACAGTATAGTGTCCCCATCACAATACTGGGGCATTAGGCCCTACACAGTCCACAGGGTGAGCACCCCCTGCTGGACTCCCTAATACCTCTTCCAGGTGTTGGAACTTGTCCATATTTCTAGAAACTTCCATAAGAAATGCAAGTGACATCAAATAAAAGAGTTAGGTTGGAAATAATTCAAAAGTAATCCAAAAGTTAAAAAAAATTCAAAAGTAATCCAATCAGATTAGATTACCACAAAAATGTAATTTGCAGAATTACATTGCTGATTGCAATTTTTGTCATGTAATTTGTAATTAGTACCAACTACAATTCAGAAGTAATCTGCCCAGCACTGCATGTCACCATAAACGAGCTTCTCTCATATTGCTTATGAACACGCAACAGATGTCAATATGTTCACTGAAAAATTACTTTTTGGGATGTTTCTCACCAACACCTATCATAAGTCTTCAAAAGACTTGGAATATGACAGACAAGTCATAAATAGACTACTTTTATGATACTTTGGGGTACTTTTTTAAGCTTTAAAGTTACTATCTATTGTATTTAAAAGACAGACTGCAATATTCTTTAAAATATCTCCTTACATGTTTCGCATAAGAAAGAAAGTCATGCGGCTTTGTAACAACACGAGGGTGAGCAAATGATGACATAATTTTCCTTTTTGGGTGAACTAATCCTTTTTAATCCATATTTTTTACTTTTCAGTAAGCAAACGTACAGACTTTTCTACATCTTAGAAGACAGGTTTCAGTTCCCGTTAGAGAAATGACTATTTAAATGATCTAAGCGGTGACAGGCCTTCTGGGGAAAGAGGACGGATTGTGTTGAGTAAACAGGCCCGAGAGCTCAAACACTGTCCCTGGAGTCTGCGTTACACCCTGAGGCAAGGCAAGGCAATTGTTTCAGCACAGCGTTATTCCTCAAAACATATTGTCTTTGTGATGCAAGAGAAAAAAAATGGTAATTTGAGGGACTGTGAATGTATTGGTGTGCGTGAATATGTGTGTGCATTGGAGTACAGGCTGGTTGGAGAGCATTTGATTATTCATATCACCATGGACCCTGGAAGGTGAAAATAAGTTTCCACTTTTGCTTATTCACTGTGACTGATAATCTTTACTAATCCTTTCCACCACTTCAAGGGCCCTTTTGCCAAAATCTGCACCACCAAAGCAAACACTGGAATGACCCTCTACTGAAAGATATTCACAAAAGACGAGAGAGAGAGAGAAAGAGAGAGAGAGAGATAGAGAGAGAGAGAGAGAGAGAGAGAGAGAGCTACAAAGCCAGGGAAATGAGCCACCAGCCTAATACAATGTATTCATCTATTTTAAACATATGCATTTTGTTCCCTCTGTTACATTAAAAATTTCCGCTTCAAGGATGGTATTAATGTTCAGCCATGCCCACAGGAACCAGGCGGCATGTTGCACTGGGACGTATTCAAGACTTGAACATCCTCAGCATGTCGTTTGATGGTGTCACTAGGTTAGATAGGCAACGCTGTGGGCACAGGTTTAAGCTGTATTCCTGAAACTGTTTAAAAGGCGACCCCCAGCTCTTTTTGACTTAACCTTTTTTTGGAAAGCACTGGACAAAAGCCATAGTTTCCTCTGAGATACCCTGTTAAAGCTATTCTGAAGCCGGCCGACCGTGGGCCTCCCTCAAAGAAAGGGCTAACATTATTCAGCTTCCTCCTTCTGATCCTCAGCCTACAACAAACCATGTAATCCACAGCTCAGTGGCCAAAGAGAAAGCGTGGGCACAGAATGTTACTGTCACATGCAGCAGATGGGACAGGGTGTGGCACAGGGGCAACAAGGAACAGTGAAAATTGCACAGTGAACGAGTTCTCTTCCACAGGTTTAAGTGTAGGTGTGGGGCTGATTTTTAAATGTTTAAAATCAGTTGCATTTAATTGCTTGTGTATAATCAGGGTTCAAAATTTACTTTTGTTTACCAACCATAAATGTCTTACACGCCATAAAACATTTTATTTATTTATTTATTTATTTTTTTGCATAATTTGAATGAAATTAATAAATAAATAAAATGAACCCTATGAGAATTGAATTAGCAGGTTTTCTTGCTGCACTTGCCACAAAAACATAGTGATTTTCTTCCTAATATTTTCATTTTGGTGGCTTAATGTGAAGAATATGTCTCCATATTATGTTATGAAGAAAAAAAAAAAAAAAACTGTTAGGCATCATAAATAAACTTATGATGATCAATTGTCCACTGCTGTAAAAGCTGTTAGATGTGTAAGTCATGACAGACATTTTCTTTAGTAGACATTTTGTATGTCTTTGATTTGAGCTGCTTGCATTACTTACAATTCAGTGAGATTCTTACTATCATTTGTACAATTTGACTAAAACCATGTATTTATGCCAAATGACATTTAATTTACTTGCCAAAGCCAATTTTTACTGCATTTGGCACTGAGGGTTAACTTTAGATCTTGTACAGTATGTTAATTTTATGTTTAAGTTCTGTAATGAATTTTAGCAAACTAAATAATCAATCCGAATATTTTATTTTATTTAGACTTCATCGTGTATCCTTTTCCCCAAGATTTGTAAACTCATCAAAAATCCCCACAAAACCATTCCAACTACTGACAGTCTTTGGCAGGCTCTGTTGTTCACCTAAAAATAAGAAAGGCCTTTGTTTGTCGTTATCCATTGGGTTGGAGCCCCACAGACACAACATAGGGCCTGCATTAGCAGCAGCCTGAAACAGGCCGGCCTGAGCCCTCAGCATAATTAACGCCCCCAACAGTGTTATTAAATGGAATTGCCATCAATGGAGACAGTGACTAACCTAAAGAAAGAGGGGGAAGAAAATTCAAAATGCATATCTCAGGGGCAAACATGATAGGATTACAAAATGAGCAGCTTGCAAACTGTCTTGGCTTTGATGAAGAAAACATTTAATTATCCCCCAGTGGAAGCGATCCCCTATTGTTTAAAGCTAATTTGTCCCTTTTGGCTACTTCCTCGGCCCAAAGGCCTGTCAGTCTCATATTTCTATTCTGCTCCTGCTCTCTCTCACTTCGATCCTGCTATTATATTGTTCTAACTGCTAAAAGAAAGAGCCGTATTCAACAAATCCATTTGAGAATTTAAAGAAAATAATTTGACCCAGATACAATTAATGACAAAGAATGCATCTGCTTTCATACTTAATGAACAAGGAAACCAGGATATATATTAAACTTAGGGCTAATTTCTGTGATAGCGCTCATGAAAGGGGCATAATTTCATTTGTTTAAGTGCTACACCAAGATCATGGACCTCAGGAGGAGACGAAAGAGACAGAGACGTACCCCCAAAAGGGATCAAGCAGGTCAATTTCCCATCACTTTGTCCTAACCAAGGGTTTGGATTCCCTCCTCTACAAAGGCCACCATTGGGCTGGACTATAGTCTTAGCCACTGAGAGTTAGCCAATTCTTGACCACTTGATATCTTTGAATAATAGAAGGTAATAAGTGTCCTCAATGCATGCCTCCCTTCTCTGAGAGAAACAAGAGCAAACACTCCCTTAACTGACAAAAGAGCATCCAAACAGAAATGGATACAGTGTCCTTCATCTCTCGACACAAATCAACACCAGGCGAGATGAAAAAACAAAACGAAAAAAAAAAATTCCAGAGGAGGACATTTCTGCCTGTGTATTAAAACAAGATGACGAGTGAGGAAGAGCTGTCAAAATGGCCCAGGACAGAGATACGAAAAAGCCTCACTTCCTAGAAGTTAAATCGCTGAAGTTTCTAGATTTTACAACACCCACGGAGACAGATCCTTCATTAACAGATTAAATAGCACATATATTTGGTGTATGAGCACATTCTGCTCTTTGCTTGCCATTATAGGCTCTTTTTGTATCGTTTCTCATCACGATTTAACAATACATCCACATTAGCCTTGACAGTGAGCTCAGTTCACATTTAAATGCAATTTAAAAGAGGCACATATTTGCACAGTGAATAAAAATTAAGAGCTAATTATGCAAATAAATTATGGAGAGGAGCAAGGGGTTGGTTTGCACTTCAGTTTTTATCCCAATTTGGGAGACAATAGTCACTTGATAGTCCGAACGATATTGTACACATTTTGCTGGAGACCCAAACAATGGTGTTAAATATTCAAGTGGTATTTAATTACTAAAAATTAGGAGCTTATAATTTACAAGGGTGCTTCTTAAGTACAGCAAGACAAATTCCCTCCCAGAGGACTAAGGTTTCATTCATATGTCCCCCAATTCATTTTGCATGAACCCGTAAAGGGAGTCCTATTGTAAAAGGATAACTGGAATACACACAGAACACAAGGTTCCTCAGAGCCAATGAAGAAAGACAACGAGTAACCAAAACAAAATGGTTCACCCATGTTTGCGCAGTAAATCTCGACTGGACCAAGATGAGAAGTTGTCGATTTGAACTTAATGTTTTATTTTCTATTTTAAAAATTTTCAAAAGTGTTGGTTTTGCATCCTACATGTGAAACAAGACTCCACTGCCTTAACAAAGGGAAGCTCTGTGAATGCTTTGAAACTCCACATCACTACACCTGACCATGCTGATTATGTGTTTTAGCTTAACGAATAAATACAATGACTTGGACCAACATGGAAAATGTTTAGGGAGTCTTTAACAAGACTAAAAATATTGTGCATAAAAGAGAATACACTAGCTGTCCAAATGCATTAGAATTTAAGAGACCAAATGGCAGAGAGGAAATTATCAACCACCAGTAGGGGTCCTCCCTCCAGCGAGCAGTGGAAGCCCATGCTTTACAACAGAGCTACAGTAAGAGCTTTCAAGTCTCCGTGTTTGTGTCATGTATGACTTCATATTATCTATTTCCTCTCGATAATTAGTAGAAATTTAACACCATGCCATTAGGAAGCAGGAATCACAGATTCTAAGCTAGTAGATGACTTTTATGTCTTAAAGGTCAGTTGGCACAAGTGGTATGACTGAAAATCATATAGGAAAGGATATGTGCAGCCAGAGAGGAGTTAAATTTAAATTGCCCAATTTGTGCTGATCTGAAAGTAGCTAAAATATAACTACTATTTAGAGAACTCATGTAACATTACGCTATGAAAAAAGTACATAAAAAAAAAAAAAAAAAAAGGTACATACAGTATTTTGTGCTATAAACCACATGTTAAGAATTACACCTTTGCAGGAATTGTGTGTTGACTAGCCTGCTGGCTAAATATATATCTTTACTATTCATACTGTAATTGACTATAGTCTGATGGAGAAGCTCCACAAACTTGATAAATGAATACTATTGTATGGTTTTGTGGTGCTGTGATTCTTCAGTATCTTGCTTTATTTCCACATTTGCTGTGATCTATGTGCTGTCAAAAAGCTCTTATTATAAACATCTTTGCTCTGCATCATTGTTAACATGGCTCATTCCTTGGCTAATTTCATAGGTTTACTTTCAGAAATGAATCTTCTTAATCAAACTCCCTCGTCCAAACTCTATCAAAGGGAAATGTTTCCGTTTATGAAACAAATTGCCTGATAATGAGGATAATCTTGCAAATAAATAAGGGAGAGTTGGGGGAAAAGAAATCTCGGGCTGTTCTGCCACAAGGGTTAAGTTAATTTAAAACATTTATAGAAGGAAATGAGCATCTCCATCAAACATCCTTCCCCATTTACATCTCTTGCATATAAGTCAATTTGTGAGTGCCCTGTATCATAAATCAATGCCAGTGGATTTTTGTGTTTATACCAACAGACACTGATACTCACATAAGCTACCTGGGACAGGCCGATCATATGCATCATTTAGAAATTAATCAATACAAATTTTGCATGTATTTATGGACCAATGAGTAATTATACATGGCCGATGCCATGACCCTGGCCAAAATGAGAGCAATAAGAATGTTTGAACTGAGCAGTGAACAGTAAATGTTAAAAGAAGGTGTAAGCAGTGTTACAGTAAACAAGTGCTCCCTTTGTTAAAGTACACCCTGTAAACACAGCAGGTGCAGTGTGGTCATGAGAGAGCTAACACAAACACAGCACCTCACACAGGGAAGGGGAAATCATTTGTGGTCTTAGTCATAGGACAGAAAAGTGCTGCAGGCTTACTCTGTCAATTCCACTCCTTTGGGTCAAACAAACAGCCTTCCCAGAGCCAGCTCAAAGGCTAGTGTCTGGTCAACCAAGCTGAAAATATCTGTTGTCCTGTGCTGCAATGTAGCATTTCATCTACCAGCTGTTTGCTCTTTGTCAGTGACAAAGAGTTGTAGTATGAGGAGGCATCATATTTATTGAGCAGATAACCCCAGTGTTCTCACAGGCCTTGTTTTGTCTTGCCACAACAGAGTGGCTTTGATACTTTTTCATCATTTCAGATTCACAAATATGTGTTGTTGAAATAATCCCATAGGGGGGATGGACAAAACAAAAAAGAAGCGAAAAAAAGGTATGTCTTGTGAGCAGTGAACCAAAGGTTTGTTTTCTAAGTATGAAAATTGTAAAAAGAAAACTCTTGAGGCTCCTCTGTGACCTAAGGCCAATTAAAGTTTTCTGCTGGGAAGCTTTTTTGTATAAGATGACTGTCGTATTCGGATGTTCTTGAATGTGACTAGTTAGGCCTTAAAGCCACATAGGCTTTACCTAAGTAGTATTGCTTACACACATTCAAATGGGCAGGCTGGGACTAAGAGGGCAAACTTCAGTTTTAAGAAGGGTCAAATTATGTTATTCCAAGAAATTATAAAGGTAAAAGGGACACAAATGGGTCTCTTAAAAAGGACATTGTGCCAACAGACATTTTTCTCCCTGTCTGTGCAGTCTTAACCCTAAAATGCAAAGCTAACATTTCCTCCACAGAATGTATATGTGGGTCAGGAATTAGGGATATAATTACATGCATATTCTTTGTACCATTACTTGTTTTGTGGTAAAATAAATTGTGTGTATGTCCTTAACATCAGGTTGCTCAGCAAGGACTAAAAAAAAAAGTAACCAAAATTGTTAGATACAATAATGATATGTGAACTACAGAACCAGGGGTCACTATATAAAAAGACTATATAAAGTGACCTTAATGAAGGCTTTCCTGAAATGTCAGATGAAAAGGCCACTTCATGTGAAAAATATAGCAAAAATAAATAAATAAATAATAATAATAATAATATAAAAAAATTCTGATGCATATGTAAGTCAGAAAATGTTATAATGACACTTTGACAAGGTCTATGAATTTCTTCTCAAGGAGGAAGCGAGGGTCGGGTAAATGTTCAACACAAGTCTTTATTTTCACACACTTTTCAGTGTAACACAAATGGATTTGCTTTTCAGCTTAACAAATGCATACACACACACAAAAACTCTCTCCCCTCCAGCAGTCTGGACTCCCTTTTTATCCCCCTCCAGCTCTCACTGTAACACAGAACAGTTGTTAGAGATAATTTCCCACAGGTGTCAATCCTTATTGTTCTTCTTCTCCCGGCCTCGCTCTAGAGAGGAAATCTGCCATAGCCATCTGCGCCTCCGGCCTGTGGACCACCTCCAATTTAAAAGTCTGGAGAGCTAGATACCAATGGGTGATCTGCGCGTTAGTATCCTTCATGCGATGGAGCCACTGGAGCGGGGCATGGTCGGAACAGAGGGTGAAAGCATGCCCCAACAGATAATTCCGGAGGGTGAGGACCACCCACTTGATGGCCAAACACTCCTTCTCTATCGTGCTGTATTTAGTTTCCCTCAGTGTGAGTTTGCAACTAATGTACAGCATGGAGCACTCCTCCCCCTCCACCATCTGGGACAGTACCGCTCCCAACCCCCTGTCCGATGCATCCGTCTGCAAGATAAAAGGGAGAGAGAAGTCAGGAGAGTGCAATAATGGCCCACCGTAAAGTGCAGCTTTCACCCACATGAACGCATGCTGACATGGCTCCATCCACTGGACCGGATCTGGTGCCCCCTTTTTAGTCAGATCAGTCAGCGGGCCGGTGACGGTCAAATAATTACAGTAGGCACAAACCTGCAATAAAAGCCAGCCAGCCCCAGGAACACCTCCCTTGGTCTTTGGTCTCAGGTAGGCTGCAATCGCTGCGGTTTATTAAATTTGGTGCAGCACCTGCCCATGACCCAAGTGGAACCCCAGATACCGTACTTCCACCCACCCAATTGCGCACTTCTTTGGGTTTGCCATGAGTCCCGCCCATCTCAACAACCTCAGGACCAGCCTTAGATGCTGCAGGTGCCGCTTCCAATCATTACTGTAAATAATTATGTCATACAGATGGTCCATGAGCTGCTGAAACATAGCCGGGGCCCCAAACAAACCGAACGGAATGTCACGAATTGGTGTAATCCAAACGGTGTGGAAAATTACATTTTTTCACTGGACATGGGAGTAAAGGGGTCTGCCAATATCCCTTCATTAAATCCAGTGTCGAATAAAAGCGAGCCGCACCTAACCGATCGAGCAGCTAATCAATCCAAGGCATCAGGTACACATCAAATTTAGACACAGCATTGACTCTTCTATAATCCACACACACCAGGACCACGCCGTCGCTCTTAGGAACCAAAGCCACCAGACTGACCCAGTCACTGTGGGATTCTTCTATTACCCCCCTATCCAGCACAGACTTTAATTCTTCCTGAACCACTTTTTTTTGGTGCTCGGGTAATCGGTAAAAACAACTACATACCACTACCCCTGGGGTCGTATCAATATGGTGCTCTATGAGATTCGTACAACCAGGAAGAGGTGAGAACATGCTGGAAAATTCTCTTTGTAACCTTGCAACCTCTGTGACTTGGGATGGTGAGACGTGATCTGCACAAGTGAGCAGGGTGACTTGAACGGTGGCTTTTAAGTTCACCTCCGGTCCGAGCTCCTTCCTCTCCGGAATCACCATTGCCAAAGTCACGGGGACCACCTCTCACCACAGTTTTAGGAGATAAAAGATAATCGATTTCCCCATCTCGCCGTGTGACCTAAAAGGGTCCTTGCCACTTGGCGAGTAATTTAGAGCTCAATGTGGGGAGCAGTACAAGAACTTTACCTCCTGGTGTAAATTCCTCTAGTCAAGTACCCCTATTATACAGCCGGGTTTGACGTTCTTGAGCCTGGATCAAATTCTCCTGTGTTAATTTCCCCAGTGTATGGAGTTTTGCTCTCAGGTCAAGAAATTATTGAATTTAGTTTTTGCTGTTTGAAGGTCCCTCCTCCCAATTTTCCTGTAGGACGTCGAGCATGCCTCGCGGTCGAGACTCGTACAATAATATGAATGGGGAGAACCCCGTGGAGGATTGCGGGACCTCTCATACTGCAAATAATAGGGGCTCAAGCCACTTGTCCCAATTTTGAGCATGCACTAACTTACGAAACATGTTCTTTAGTGTCTGATTACATTTTTCGACCAAGCCGTCCATTTTGGAATGGTAAACGCTGATCCGAATCGATTTAATCACCAACAATTCATACAGTTCAAGTAGTGTACATGACATAAACGTATTGCTCTGATCAGTGGGAGATGATTCTGAAGAATGCCTCCGCAACACTTTGCACTGAAATGTTGCGCAGAGGCATTGCTTCTGTATTTCGCGATGCGTAGTCTACCAGAACCAACACAAAGTGATGCCCGCATGCCGTCTGTTCTAATGGCCCGACGAGGTCAATACCAGTTCTTTCGAAGGGGACCTCAATCAATGGAAGGGGGTGCAATGGCGCTCTTGTGGTGGCATGCTGCACACCACTAGCAAACATCCCCGCAAATGCCCGGCCAATGGAAACGGGCCATTAGACGGTTCAGTGTCTTTTCCAGCTCTAAGTGACCTGCCATTGGATTATAACGAGCCATCTGGAATAATATTTCCCAACGGCTCCACGATATTAACACTTGGGTTGTATCCTCCTTTGTCTGAGTGTCCTGCGCCACTCGATACAACTAATCCTTGATAATTTTAAAATACGGATATGCGAGTGCAATGTCTGGCTGGAGGCATTGACCATCAATCACTCTCACTTGATCAAAGGCGTGCTGAAGGGTCTTGTCTCCCGTCCATTCCAGAGGAAAATCCCCTGCAGGGAATCCTCTAAGGGCTGAAGAAGCCGAGACCTCCACCTCCCTTGCGTTCTCCTTTACAGCCAGTGAATCACACACCACACACTGATATTTTTTGTTGCAAGACCCATCCACACACATTCCCCTTATTAAAGTAGTAAATGCCGGCCAATTCATACCCAAGATTAGTGGATGGGAGAGGCGGGGACTAACCGCAGACACAACACTATGCTTTTGTCCCTGAAATTGAATAATGACCGTCACTACAGGGTAATTTTGAGTATCCCATGCACACACCTTACCTTCACCCGCCGGCTTTTAGCCAAAGTGGAGCAGAGAGAAATAGAGGTGAGAAATCCTGGTGAATGGAGATGATGGTAATGGCTGGAGCACAGGAAAATAGGCAAAAATATCCAGACTACAAAATACAGAAAACAGCGTAAGGACAACGTGTAACAAAGCACACAACAAGAGAATGATCCGATACTGAACTTACACAAAAGGGCTTCTTATAAGGGAGAGAGAAGATAGTGTGCAGGTGCCGAGCTAATCAAGCAGCGGCTGGTAATGAGTGTTGCTGGGCAATGCTGCCGCATGATTAACTCCGCACCAGCAACAATACGAGGGAGACACACAGAAACAAACCAGCAGAATGAATCCTCCCATGACAGGTCCCGGGCCGGGACCCAACTCCTCTCCTCTGGACCGTAACCTTCCCAATCCACCAAGTACTGGAAACCGTGCCCCCTCCATTTAGAATCCAGAATACGCTTGACCGAATAAGTGGGTTCCCCATCTATGAGGCGTGGTGGTGGGGGAACAGGGGCAGGCGGATTAATGGAGAATGAATGACCGGTTTAATTTTGGAAACGTGGAAAGTGGGGTGAATCCTTTTGTATGTTGGGGTAATTTGAGATGAACTGCTACCAGGCTAATGATTTTGGTAACAGTAAATGGACCAATAAATTTGGGAGCGAGTTTATTAGAAACTGAACGCATAGGAATATCCTTGGAAGAAAGCCACACTTTTTGACCTACAATGTACAAGGCAGGCTTAGACCGATGGCAATCGGCTTGGGACTTAGTGCTTATCCCACCTGGATGAGAGTCCATCTGGCTCTGATCCAAGTGAGACAACACCTCCGGATGAACGCATATGTGGAGGGGACCGTGACTTCGGGTTCCAGTGTTGAAAACAAAGGTGGTTGGTAGCCTAAACTAACCTGAAACAGATAAAGGCCCGTGGATGATACTGGCATCAAGTTGTGTGCGTACTCCACCCACATGAGCTGCTGGCTCCAAGATATAGGGTTGTGAGAGGCCACACACCGTAAAGCTCTCTCTAGATCTTGGTTAGCCTGCTCGGCCTGTCCGTTGCTCTGGGGATGAAAACCAGAAGTAAGATTAACTGTTGCCCTCAGTAGTTTACAAATCTCTTTCCAAAATTTGGAAACAAATTGGGGCCCCCTGTCGGAGACCACATCAGTCGGGAGGCCATGGATTCGAAAGATGTGATCAACGACAGCAACCGCTGTCTCTCTAGCTGAGGGTAATTTGGGTAGAGGGATGAAATGCGTTGCCTTCGAGAATCGGTCCACCTCGGTCAAGATGACCATGAATCCCTGTGAGGGGGGAAGGGCTGTAACAAAATCAAGGGCTATGTGGGACCAGGGCCTTGAAGGCACTGACAGCGGTTGAAGGAGTCCAGCTGGAGGGGTACAGGAAGACTTGGAATCAGCAAAGACAGAGCAGGAAACCAACAAATAGGCGAACATCACGGGCCATGGATGGCCACCAAAACCTCTGCTTGACTAGAGCCAAGGTAAGCCCAACTCCAGGATGGCAGGCTAACTTGGAAGAATGGCCCCAGTGGATGACGTCTGAGCGAACTGATTCCGGCACAAACAACTGACTTGGTGGGGTTTTAGACAGGGCGTTACCCCTTGTAAGGCCATGTGGACCTTCGACTCGATCTCCCAAGAAATCACTGCCACCACAATTTCGGTAGGAACGATGGAATCTGGGGAGGTCGGTCGCTCAGAACGATCAAAAATATGAGAAAGGGCGTCTGGTTTGATGTTCTTAGAACCTGGATGGTAAGAGATGGTAAAGTCAAAACAACCAAAAAAAAGAGCCCACTGAGCTTGCCTGGAATTCAGACGTTTAGCAGAACGGATGTATTCAAGGTTTTTATGATCAGTCCAGATAATGAAATATACCCCAGACCCATCTAACCAATGGCACCATTCCTCCAAGGCTAATTTGATAGCCAGTAGCTCACGGTTGCCAGTACCATAATTTCGTTCAGTGGGAGAAAGACGATGGGAGTAAAAGGCACATGGATGCATTTTGTCATCAGATGGACTTCGTTGGGAGAGTACTGCACCTACCCCCACATCCGATGCGTCCACCTCTACCACAAACTGAAGAGAAAGATCGGGGTTGATTAGAATTGTGGCCGAAACAAAGAGGCCTTTGAGTTTGGTGAAGGCTAATTCGGCCTCCTGAAACCACCAAAACTCGGCTATTTGGCTGTAATTGCGAATAAAATGCTGGTAGAAATTTGCGAAACCCAGGAATCTCTGCAGGGCCTTGTGAGAATCTGGGGTTGGCCAATCCACCACAGCCTTAACCTTAGCTGGATCTACTTGAATTCCCTCCGGTGACACAATGAATCCCAGAAAATTTACCGATCGGGAGTGGAACTCGCACTTCTCAGCCTTGACATACAGCCCATTCTCTAGCAGCTGTTGGAGCACTCGTCTGATGTGCTGAACATGTTCCTGGAGAGAATGGGAAAAAATCAAAATGTCATCCAGGTAGACAAAAATAAACTGATCAAACATATCTCTCAGCATGACATTAACGAGAGCCTGGAAGACTGTGGGGGCATTTGGCTAGACCAAAAGGCATAACCAGGTATTCAAAATGCCCCCTAGGGGTGTTGAAAGCAGTCTTTCACTCATCGCCCTTCCTTATGCGGACCAAATGATAGGCGTTGCGGTCCAATTTCATGAAAAAGACGAAATAGACCCCCCTTAATACTCACAGGTATCCGGTACACACCTGCTCGATCTGGGGTGGACTATGGCACAACGGGGACCCAGACCAATGTCTCCACCTCCATCATGGGGCATCGGTCCTGGAAATTCCCAGGTTCCCTGCAGCTCCAGCAGACCGGCCCAGACTTCACGCCCGCACCCACGGCAGCGGATTCACCAGCCTGTGGGGGAGAGGGTTAGGGAAAACTGGTGGGTTGAATGGCCCACGGGACCGGGGGAACCGGTTATGGGGTATGAATTCCCCGTTTCAAGGGAACAGGAACAGGATGAGGGGAAGGAGAGAGGGAGAGAGAGAGAGAAAAGAATAGGGCTCGCTGGCCCCCGAATATGCCACCATGTGGTCCTCAGACAGCTGGATCGCCTCATCTAGCAATGCCGGACAGTGGCACTGGACCCATTCCACCATCCCTTTTGGTAGTCGGTTGATCAGCTGCTCCAGCACCACCAGGTCGACTACAGCTGCAGCGTCGCATTCTGCTGCCAGCAGCCATGCCCACAGGAGTCACGGAGCTGTTGGGCAAAGGCAAACGGGCAGGAGGTGCTATTCTAATGATCACATTATAAACCTTTAGTAGTAACTGAGGTGTTACTTGTCAGTTACTAATGAATACTCAAGTGTTTGTTCATACATTTTATTCATTTTATCAAACAGAAGGTAAACAAACATTCACAGACATTCAAAAATAATAATAATAATAATAATTTCTGCCATTGAATAATCATTGAAATAATTGAACATAATTGCATGCTTAACTAAACACAATGTATTTTTGCTAACCTTTAGCAGGATAATGCTTTTAATTGCTGGTGCTCACGGTTACTATGTGTTTTTAAGAGTCTTATATCTTAAAGTAAAATAATACAATTATGTGTCTAAAGGACAGGTGTTGATCTCCACAAAACTTCAACAGAAAACGGAGAGAAAACCGGCATGCAGCATGAGGCCAATTCCACATGTGTACTTCCGCCCTAGACAGCCCACTCTGTAAATACGTACAGTTTTTATCAAATTAATTTGACATGTTTCCTTCTTTACCTATGTTCGGTACGAACAGAACAGAATGTATGTTAAAGTTTACCATGTGCAGGCGGAGCGACGGGAGGACGGAGCAAAATCACACTTGCTCATCTTTCAGTTTCAGCACGAGCACTGAATATGGCGAACCCTGACTGGATTAGAAGCTTGATGGAC
The DNA here is from genome assembly GCF_019703515.2 of Myxocyprinus asiaticus. NCBI lineage: Eukaryota > Metazoa > Chordata > Actinopteri > Cypriniformes > Catostomidae > Myxocyprinus > Myxocyprinus asiaticus. The sequence continues at coordinate 29,687,412 of NC_059366.1, forward strand.
ATGACACTCATTCTTTTTTTTTCTTTTTCTTTTTTTCATTGGATCCATTAAGTTACTCAGAAAAAAAAAAATGCACTTCACACAAAATTAAACACTTCTTGTAAGATTAACCTACAGTATCTATGAATAAAAAATTCATTTTAAAAATGTTTTGTAAAAAACAAAACATTTTGTGCATATTCAAGTGTGTATTCATTAATTAATAATGCGTTACCATGACCCTCACTTTAAAATAATTAGTAATTCCTTCATGTTTATATGGTAACACTTGACTCATTACTTATGGGTTACCAAAATTATTTTAAAAAGACCTCCAGCAATATCAAACCTGCCAAAGTTAATAATTTGTAATGAACAGAAGAGATATCCCAAGGAATACACATGTTGGGCACATACATCCCTATATTTCTGTAAGATATGCTGAGTATGATACTCTACCAGACACTGTAGCCATGATTTACAGAGCTGTTATGTTCATAAATTAATTCCAGTGAAGAACACGTGAGGCGCATGTTTCTCTGAAGGAGCATTTCATGATCATGTTCACAATAAAAATATAATCGTTCACATTTTAGACACATATTAATGTTTTGATTAGTAATTAATTAGTAGTTATTTTAAATTAGCCATAGTTAGTTGATAGTTCTCAATGAGGAAAATTAAATTCTGTAATTATTGACCTAACAGTGAACTACCTCAGTCATCAGTTCGCTATTACTTACTGATTGGTTAATCATGTTTCCATATTAGTTAATAGTAGTAACTAAAGTGTTAATGTAGTACTACTCATTAATCCTGCATTAATTCCTGCATAGTTTCCTATTAATGACGGACCATTATTATAAAGTGTTACCAAATTATTTTCAAATTATTTTAGTGAGTCCCATTAGTTATTTGAGCTAATGCAAGCTCTTGATTGAGATGATGCCTCAAGGGTGAACCCCTGATTTTCAAAGTTGTAATTATTTTAAGCACCGGTATTAAACATGCATTGTTAATAAGACCCACTTCCCCAAATAAAAAAAAAATAAAAAAAATCCCATAGAAAACTGCATTTTGTGAATTAGAAGTTATAAGGACAAGTATGCATGAAGTACTATTAATAAGATTAAACTAGTGATTGACCAATATGGGTTCTTTAATGGCCGATGCCGATATCCAGAGAACAAGGGCTGATAGGCCGATACAATGCAGATATATCCAAACAATTTAATATAGTAAATAACATAAACATAAAATTGCTAAAAATGAATAAACTATTATTTAGCATTATATTTACTAACTTTCACACTAAACTTTAACTTTGTAAAAAAAATCATCTAAAAAGTAATATTGTATTTTAAATGGTAGATAGCAGTGTCTTCTGATTTCTGTTTAGTCATCAAATTTTAGCAATTTATTTGCACATAAAGAAATTGTTAATATATTAGGAAGAAGGAAATAACAGTACACACAGTAGTCCAGCAACCATGGATGGCATGTGCGCATTAACAATCGCATTTTCTCAAAAAATTCAGAATCAAACCAATTGCACATATAGTGCATAGTGAATAAAACATTTACTCACAGAACACGTAAAGCGCCTTTACTTTGAAGATGCACTCACGTGCTCCTGACAGTTTAAATGGCCTGGATCGCCTGCCTGGATTGTCACAGACTGACTGTCATGATTTGTGAATCAGAGAAACTTTTGATCCTGATCCTGATCCTGAAGTTTTGATTCTGGCTAATGGAATACACGCTTCAGAGTAAGATATTAGATGAGTGCTTAACGCGCAGAAAACGCTGGATTTTTGTTCGTGAATTACAGTTGAAGTCAGAAGTTTACATACACTTAGGTTGAAGTCATTAAAACTCATTTTTTAACCACTCCACAGATTTCATATTAGCAAACTATAGTTTTGGCAAGTCATTTAGGACATCTACTTTGTGCATGACACAAGTAATTTTTCCAACAATTGATTACAGACAGATTGCTTCACTTTTAATTGACTATATCACAACTCCAGTGGGTCAGAAGTTTACTGTACCTTTAAGCAGCTTGGAAAATTCCAGAAAATTATGTCAAGACTTTAGACAATTAGACAATTAGCTTCTTATAGGAGGTGTACTGAACTGGAGGTGTACCTGTGGATGTATTTTATGGCCTACCTTCAGACTCAGTGCCTCTTTGCTTGACATCATGGGAAAATCAAAAGAAATCAGCCAAGACCTCAGAAAAAAAATTGTGGACCTCCACAAGCCTGGTTCATCCTTGGGAGCAGTTTCCAAATGCCTGAAGGTACCACAATCATCTGTACATACAATAGTATGCAAGTATAAACACCATGGGATCCATGGGAGCCATCATACTGCTCAGGATGGAGACACATTCTGTCTTCTAGAGATTAATGTAGTTTGGTGCGAAAAGTGCAAATCAATCCCAGAACAACAGCAAAGGACCTTGTGAAGATACTGGAGGAAACAGGTTGGCAAGTATCTATATCCACAGTAAAACGAGTCCTATATCGACATAACCTAAAAGGCTGCTCAACAAGGAATAAGCCACTGCTCCAAAACCACCATAAAAAAAGCCAGACTATAGTTTGCAAGTGCACATGGGGACAAAGATCTTACTTTTTAGAGAAATGTCCTCTGGTCTAATGAAAAAAAAAATGTAATTGTTTGGCCATAATGACCATCGTTGTGTTTGGAGGAACAAGGGTGAGGCTTGCAAGCTTGAAGAACACCATCCCAACCGTGAAGCATGGGGGTGGCAGCATCATGTTGTGGGGGTGCTTTGCTGCAGGAGGGACTGGTGCACATCACAAAATAGATGGCATCATGAGGAAGGAAAATTATGTGGCTATATTGAAGCAATATATCAAGACATCAGCCAGCAAGTTAAAGCTTGGTCGCAAATGAGTCTTTTAAATGGACAATGACCCCAAGCATACCTCCAATGTTGTGGCAAAATGGCTTAAGGACAACAAAGTCAAGGTACTGGAGTGGCCATCACAAAACCCTGACCTCAAACTGATAGAAAATTTGTGGGCAGAACTGAAAAAGTGTGTGCAAGCAAGGAGGCCTACCATCCTGACTCAGTTACACCAGTTCTGTCTGGAGGAATAGGCTAAAATTCAGGCAACTTATTGTGAGAAGCTTGTAGAAGGCTACCTAAAATGTTTGACCCAAGTTAAACAATTTAAAGGCAATGCTTCCAAATACTAACAAAGTGTATGTAAACTTCTGACCCAATGGAAATGTGATGAAAGTAATAATAGCTGAAATAAATAATTCTCTCTGCTATTATTCTGACATTTCACATTCTGAAAATAAAGTAGTGATCCTAACTGACCTAAGACAGGAATGCTTTCTATGATAAATGTCAGGAGTTGTGAAAAACTGAGTTTATATTTATTATAAGGTGTATGTTAACTTCTGACTTCAACTGTACATTTTTTTTTAAACGAGATTTCTGCATATTTGCAAATGGTATATATATGTTTTATTGATATTTGCCTTTTATCATTATAAAAGAAAGTTAAAAGTGACAGGGAACTGCTGAGGAGAGGCTGATAGAATATGTGCTTTAGAGAAAAATAAATGAGTGCTCCACAGGATGCTGGATCTACTCAAGTTTTGTGAGGTTTGTGTATTACATCTGTTTAAACGAGATATGCGCATATTTGCAGACGGTATATGATATTAGTTTTATTGATATTTGCCTTTTTATCATTAGACATGACAGTTAAAAGTTACAGGGAACTGTTGAGGAGAGAGTGGGAGAATGAAACAGGCAAGCACTTTAACATTATGAGCTCAAACACGTCTGCCACAGCTCATATATGCGGACTGTTTAAATGAGACTGTGTTGCACGCCGGTCTATTATTGTTGTAACACGATGGCACATAACAACAAAATGAACCGTAACTGGTCATTTACATGTCTCAGTCACTTCAAATGTAAGCAGGCGATTCTCAGCGCCTTCAAGAAACAAATTGGCCCAAGGGGAAAATTTGTCGGCTGATGCCGATAATTAAAAAATTCCCAATATCGGCCGGTTTATCGGACTCGGCGTTATATCGGTCGATCACTAGATTTAACATCACTGAAAATACTCACAGGAAAAAAATAGGAAATTAAGCTTATTAAGGTAAAATAAATGGTGCAAAATTCAAAGAAACACATGTTCAGAGTCTATAAGAGTCAGTAGTATTCCCACCATACAGGACACAGTGAGGTTGGCTTTCCCTTTCAATGCCCTCAAGAGTTACGCCTCCTACCTTTCAGTTCTTTCTCTTTTTTTTCTGTTGGTTAAGGGCCCTCTCAGGCAGTAGCAGTGGGGTTGGTGTACGGAGGGAAGGTATGGGGGTGCCACACGCTGAAAGCCCCCCAGCTCAGAGAGAAGCATGTCCCCCAGGCCATAGGCTTGCCTCCAGGGGCTCTGAGAGAAAAAGTGAAACCAATAGTTTATCCTCTAGCAGCAGGGCCTGCAGCACGCTCCAAGGGGGGGCATTGTAGCACATTACCAAGACAATGCTGCCATATGGGGAACAGAAGGAACTCCAACTTGCAGCCCACCAAAAGCAAAGCAAACAACCCAGCCTGATATGCAGAGAGTGGTCATTTTGGGATAGCTGTTTTTAGCATAACAACAGAATGAAACAGCGGAGTCATTTTGTTGCCATTAAGACTTATTATCTTTGGGGGGGGGGGGGGGTCCACAAATTCATAGGCCTCAACCATATGACTAGGGAATAGGTTAGGGGCCCAGACTGTGTAAATGACAATAGAGCTTTGGTTACATTGGGCTTTAAATCCTATCTTAAATCCTATCTAGAGAAGACACTTATCTCCTTTTCATCCTCGGCAAAAATGGGCTTAAAAGGGTACAAAGAGGAGGAAATGAATACATGTGATATTGTCTAATTTAATAGGACACTTTTCTTCAATTTACAGCTTAGAATAACCTGCCTTGTACAGTGCTGTCATGAAATGGATGGAGGGAAGAAAGGACACAGCAAGTGAATTTAATTAAACAAAAAGAGAATTTAATAATATAATGAATTATTTTTTATTAATAACATTAACATAAATGTGGGGGAAATGTTTAAAGGGGAATGCTCAGAAAAAAAACTTGAAGTAATATATCTCAGCTAAAAATGTAAATGATTGTTATGTCCAAAACAAACAAAATGAAAAGTGAATTTATGTCATTAATTCCATTTGCTATTTTCAAGGAAATAATGTTTATTCATTACATTTGTGCAGCAGTTTGGGTTAAATCATTTATTTCTAAGCAGTGAATAATTATTGTTCCATCTGTAAGCCAAAAAAGGACTCTCCTCATAATCTGCCTCATGATGATTTAGAAACACTATAGAGTCCAGTAAAGAACAGCACAAAATATTGATCCTTAAGACAAATGCTCCTTAGAATGTTTACAGTCTAATTTGCTTTAATAATTTCCTTCCCTCCAAAGGATCATCCAGGGTCTAGTATGCCAGACTGAGAATAAGTAAATAAAAGCAATCAGCAAGCAATCCAGATGACTCCAAGTCACAAAAGCTCAATCTCAAAATTAATAAGTGTCTTATTAATTAACATTATTGCCTTTCATTTCTATACCAAATCAAAAAAAATTCTAAAGATTTATGCTCATTTTCAGGGTATGTTTGAATGCCCTAAAGCAGACCTCTTGATCAATCCAAAATCTATGCACCTGTTTAACATCTCTCCCTCTTATACACCAACATCTTCAGCTGACAAACATCTGAGGTGCAGCCTGAGTCCATTTTCTTTTTACTCGCAATTCTTACTTTTTATCATTGAAAGCAATGAGCCAATCTGCAATTTATGCCAGCCCGAGCAGTATGAGTGTATTCAGAACCTGTTCACACAGCCAATCTCCTGCTAAGGAGCAGCGATAATGTAATAATGCCTCACTGATGTGCGACTAGTAATGGAGCTGAACACCTCGCATTCATCTAACACTACCTGATCATTACTTGAACAGAATAATATATTACCCCTCCGAATAACTCAGAGTCTGCAACTCCATCTCCTAAATGTGCACTTCTTTACTGTGAGGTGAATGCTTCCGTTTGTGTGTGTGTGTGTGGGGGGGTGGGGGGGGAGGGGGGGGGACTTTTTTTTAAAGTTTACAAGGACTTTTTTTTAAAGTTACAAACTGGTAATTACAAGGGTTTTTTTTAAAGTTTACAAGGACTTTTTTTTAAAGTTACAAACTGGTAATTACAAGGGTATTATGCTATAAATGTGGTTTATGAGGACATTTCTAGTGTCCCCATAATTCAAATCACTTAACATACTAAACAATGTTTTATTGAAAATGTAAAAATGCAGAAAGTTTTTTGTGAGGGTTAGGTTTAGGGGTAGGGGTAGGGTTAGGGGATAGAATCTATAGTTCGTACAGTATAAAAATCATTATGTCTATGGAGAGTCGTCATTATGATAGCTGCACCAACATATGTGTGTGTGTGTGTGTGTGTGTGTGTGTGTGTGTGTGTGTGTGCCTGCACTCAGTATGGTAGAAATAAATGTAAAAAGATATTATGCATTTATTATTTACTGCTAAATGCATAAGATTTATTTTAATCTACATCTCAATTTACACTGCAAAAAGTGCCTATTCTCATTATTTAAAACTGACAGTATTTAGGTAGTAATAATAATGTTTTTTCATAAGTGCATAATTGTTAAGAAGGAAAGTCAAGAAACAAAATTAATACAATGCAAACAACCCAACCACTTCTAAAGTAAAAAAATTAATAAAACTACAAAAGAAAGAAATAGAATATTACAGCACAAACAATCTACAACAAGTGACAATAACTTGTACTGTGGCTTTATAGGAGTTTCTAAATGACATAAAATATTATTTTTTTTAAATCCTATTTAAAATCTGGACTACTCATATGAGGTTTAAGTGAATAATAAACCACTGACAGTGTTTACTTTTTTTTTTTTTTTTTTTTGTGAAAGAAAATGATAATGAAAAAGGTATTCTACTGTAAAATGATAAAGACAAAAAAAACTGAAATAAACAGAAAACACTATATTATTATTATTATTATTATTATTATTATTATTATTAATAATAATAATAATAATAATAATAATAATAATAATAATACAATAAGCCATAAGGGGTAGTGGTAAAAAAAAACTGTGATGCACAGGCTCATGTGGCTTATTGCTTTTATAATACTGCATCAATTATAATATAATTTGACATTTTTTATTATATTTTTATGATTTATGATTCAGGGTTCACAACTTGATACATCTTAAATCTGATACATTTTCAGAGCACATACATTTTACATTCAATACATTTTCAGAAAAAACAAACGTAAGGCCAGAGGGTCACAACATCAGAAATACAAGATGGATTTGCCATTAACCATATTTCCCAGTGATAGTCAACCAAACCTCAAAGTAGAGACAAGCTACCAGCACAAGTCATCAGCTCACAACAACAACAAAAAAACGAGAGGGTTTATTTAGTCTCTCTATTGCTCTGCATTTAACCTACATCATACAATATTGCAAAGTGCAAACAGTTTTTAATAACCAGAGGGTGTCAGTCTGCATCAGGAGGGCAGTCGAGTGCTGCAGCATAACCAAATGTTACTGAGGAAAACAGCATATCACAGTGCCATTTGACATGGTGAAATGAGATTAGATGGAATTCATTTCTAAGTGGAGAAAATTACAGGCCTACTCATGCTCCCTGCACTCTGGCCCACCCCCCTTGCCCCACAACAGAGCCAGTCAGGCATGAAAGCTGACATGCTCATGGAATGACCTGACTGCTACTGCCACTACTGTGACTACGGGAGTAAACTGTATTGTTTTAAGCTCTGGGAAATGCGATGTTGTTCTGGTAGATACTGTGAATTGCACCTAGGTACCGTTTTTTAAAACTAGGCTAAGTACTATTATAAAGAGCCTTTTTTAAATATGGCTTATTGGGGTTGTCTGACTGCAGCAGCATTCAGGTGCATTAAAGGAATGGTTTACCCAAAAATGAAAATTCTGACTGCAACATTTTTAATTTGACTGAACTAACCCTTTAAGAAGATATTTAAATAAAGACTAAAATTTATTTTTACATTTTAAATACTTTTTTGGACTCTCCTAAGGAGCATTAAAGGAGCATTCACCTCCTTGGAATTTAAACTCATGTCTTTGAAATACTCAAGCATTAGAATGACAACTTATGAAAGGGCCCCCAGTCTTGTCCAACTCAAGAAAAAAGAAGTGTCAGTCTCCCACAGGGAGGGGTCTGCTTGAAGGTGACAAGGTTAGCAAGTCTTCTTGGCCACACAGATCTTAGCCTTGGAGAGGCTGCCATAATGAATGCTAATTACATAGCCATCTGTGAGGTGGGCTGTGTTATGCAGACACCTGTTCATTAAGACGAGGAAGAAGTTTTGAAAATCGAAACTTTTCATATGCTTTATTCTTTCTACAGGAGCTTAAGAGAGAGTGGTGGATGATTGTCATTATATATATATATATATATATATATATATATATATATATATATATATATATATATATATATATATTATTTAATCTGTGACATCACTATAGCTTACATTATCTGCCAGTTCCACATAGAACAAACATAAAACTGACTGATGTCCTCATTTAAACAATTCATTCTAAAACAGAACTTGCCCGAACAGCAGGTGATTGATTTGTTTTTGTAATACCTTTACAACATTTGGGCCTCATTGGGCTAACCACATTAGGTAGAGGAGTTGAGGAGGAAGCCAATAAAATCCTCATGGATATTTGCATGCTAGGATTGGAGTCTGTCAATTGACTGCCCCTAAGAGGTGATTTGCCATTACTGAGCCATAGGAAACAAATGAGGCCATTTCCTCTGCCAGCTTCCCATCTGAGCTGTCAATACACACTCACACATGGCAAGATGCTGAGAGAAAACCTTTCCATCGCAGTCAGAGGTGGACAACAGTGGGTTATCTTCAAGAAAGGTTGCACTAAACAACTGTATAATAACAGTACTGTATTAATAATGCATCATGTTTTATTTCCTACACAAAACAACCATCCAAAAAAATCCTTCATTTCAAATGATCAGGTTATTTTATTTTATTTATTTATTTATCTAAATCCTCACTGTACACACAAATTTAATCAAACCAAAATAAAAACATAATATAAAATATAATAATTACAAAATTGAATAATTTGTGTCTATGAACTATATTAGCCTTTAAATTTTAGTCATTATTATTTTTATTTATTTTTATTATCATTTTTTATTAATATTGTTATTATTTGTAAGTCTTTATTATGCTTGCCCTCAGTATTCTCAGCCAAATGTATCACTCATTTATCTGGTATAGGTAGGCAGTATTAAGCTGTTAAATCTCTAAATCAGTAGGATATTCACAGCTAAAGGGATCATCTTTAAAAACTAAAGTGGTACAAATCTTCTTTGTATCAGCATTAAAACATCTCAAATATACAGACAGCTCCAACTGGATTGAACATGTTAAACTAAATGAACTGAAGGCATGAAAAATTAGCATTTAGCTGATTTTCAGATGCATTTATCTGTCTTAATGCTTTCATCTCAGATTTAAGAGGCTGAAGATGCCTAAATGTCACATAATTCAAGATGTTGGCTTATGACGGCTCAGTTTCAAATTACCCCAGCATGTGATTCAAAACAGAAAACATGTTAAAGCAGCCCAATTACAGCACTGATTTATTGATTTTACATAGTGAGATGAGGTTAAGTTGATGCCAGGCTCTTTGACATATCAGTGCTGCACTTCGAATTAAGTACTAAAGGTCTATATTTCAAAACAACCACTTGTGATGATTCCCTAAGTATATATTTTTAAAAGTGTTTCAAAAACAGAAAATCGATTTAAACTGACTAGAGGTGACAAAGTAACTCCCTCACAAATCATATCATCTGACTTAATAAATAGAATACAATTTAATACAATATAAGAATAAGTATTTGACCTAAAAAAAAATTATCATGAAATCCAGATCAACAAATGTAAATCAAAGAAAGACTGAAATCATCCTATCACACAGTTCCACAGCAGGTTACAAAAATAGGCCAATATTATAACGTCTACCACCACATGCAGAAAAGCCTCTGATTCTAACATATGCTCAGGTGAATTGCATCCTCAGGCTCCAATCTGCCTTTTCCAGATCTCAAAGACAAATTGAAGGGGCCATCTCTCTCATTAAAAAGTCTAAATAACCACCATATGCATTGCTATTATTAGAGGGGTAACAGAACACTTCCCATTTTCAAAGTTAAATTACCAAATATAACCTTAATTGGTGAGAAGCGTTGTTTAGTGGATACCATCAAAAGGAGACTGGGAAGATAATTCAACAGATGGCTTAGTCTTATGGCTTGTGTTAACACCTTCGATGTTTAATGAAGTGATAATTGCTTCTCTAATATATAATGGGACTACCAGAAAACCAGCAGTAATGCAAACAGATTAACGCACTGAAGACAGATAAAACACACATGGCATTCAATGTCACTGTTAAGTAGCATGAAAAACAAAACAAGGTGGGAGACACAAAGAGCAGTCACACTGAGCAGCACATAAACAATAAGGCTGAAGTTTCTATTCACTTCCAGTGGCATTCTGGCCTCAAATTCTCAGGAGATTACAAGCTTTTTTGCTAATAAGTAGCAATAAAGCTACCAGCAAATGTCCATATTTGAAAAAAACAGTTAATTGAAATATATCTATTTTTATTATTATCTTACCTCTAGCAAAAGTAAAAAAAAAATAAAAAAAAAAATTTAAAAAAACTGTGCCTTTGAAAAGCTGTTCCAGGGCAAGGAAGAAAAGTCCATTGTTAACAGTCAGGTTACCTCCAGTTGATTCCAATAGACAATGAAAATGCAGATAACATTTATGTACATATGAACTACAGTCACCAACTGCAATTTTCTGATTACACAAGTTAAAATGAAAAAAAAAAAAATGGACACTATTTTTTCTCAAAGAAAAATGCTACACCTGAAAGGCAGCCATCTTGGCACTACAACAAGTGCAGACCATCACTGGCAACACCACTGAATAAATAGGTCACAATCCTTACAATACCAACAATCTCTTTTAAACAATGAATGAAGGAACTGAAAGCATGTTATTATTGCAAAATTTTACTTTTTAAAAACTAACTGTTGGGGCAATGCATTTTTCAGTGAACTACTGTTTTAACCTATAAAATAATCTTTTTGAATTTTCTTTAAAAAATATCAATATAAAATGTGAATGTGAAATTATTGCAAATATCGATAAATCTCTAACAACATTACTTTTTTTAGGTAATAACAGACTTACATTGGAGAGCAAAACTGAGCTTTTAAAAGGACACTTGACTTAAAGATATCAAACACATGGAAATCACTGCAAATATTATAAATATTTAGGAAAATAATATAGAGTGGCATTTACCAAGCACCCATTGTAACTTCATAGGAGTTTTGTGTAAGCTGTATACTACTATCCATGCACTGTACTGTGTACAACTTAATAATGTACAAACAGGGTGATTGGAATTATATTGTTTATTTAATTTTTTTTTTTTTTTTCAGTTTATTAATTAATAAATTAATTTATCAGTTCAGAATAAAGTGTATAAATTATTTGTACACAACTAAGAGAGATCATTTTATTCAACATCTGTGTGTGAGGCTGGCAGAGTGATATTTCTATCATTGTCTGTTCCCATGCCAGTCTCAGAGTAATGCCACCTGTGCAAACTGTGGTTTATTAAATTAAGTGCATTTTAAGGTCAATATACTTCCCTAATAGCTTGTCACTTTTTATCACCATGGGTTTAGCAGCACCTTGATTCCCCCCCCCCCCCATTCTGTAATTGTGCTCAACTCTGTCAGATCTAATAGGCTCACCCTGTAATTTTTTTTTTTTTTTTTTTTTTTTTTTTTTTTTTCAAATTTCAGCGTAGACTGAGCAAGTAATGCTTTGCATGCTTAAAATCTATTTCCATAAGAAAGTGCAATTTCCATACAGTTTGTTGCTGTTTAATGAAGTGAAATCTTGTTTGTATTCATCCCCATTTCACAAGAAAAGCCACTGGAGCATAAGTGTCAGAATTAAAACAAATTAAAATTAAAGCTCCCGCTATCTCCAACGGAACACAACTGCACTATTCAATTGAAACACGGAGCCTTTGCATTAAATGCATTTAGAAAATTTAAAGACCTGTTTTCCACTTTTTAAATGCAACCAGTACTTTTATTATTATTCTATTATCTGAACTATTTAAGCAGCTTTAATGATGGAAAATGCAAATGGCGTGGAGTCGAGAAAATGGCTAACATTTATTTATCCTGGCTGTTCCCATGTCTTGTTGGTGCCATTAGAACAGATCGCTGCATCCCATTCGCTCCCATTATCTCAGCTATCAGCGAAGCCCAACCAGATTCAAGCAGGGCCATAAATACTTCCCCTGGACCACATAGGGCTTCCACATCATCTCCCAGGCACAGCTTAATGACAAGGAAAAAACACAATGGGTTTTTGCTCTCTTTTCTACCCTTCCTCCTTGTGCATTTCATAGTGATGGCACAAAATATGTACAGAGGCAGCAACAAAGTTACATGTAGTTAAAAAGGTACATTAAACCATCATTTCCAAAATCTCTGACATGATTGATGGATGTAATCACGTTGCCCTAATGCACAATTCAGGCATTTATGTTTTACAACGCCAGGGTAACAGACCAGAAGGTACGTATAGGGAATGAAACAGCACCAGAGAACAAGAGAGAGAAGGGGTAACTGCTGCCATCAACAAAGCAGAGGTAGGCATATGTGATATTTTAAAATCGCAACTCTTTCGGATTCTACGAGTGTGGATTTCTTCATTATAGGTAATGAATCAAAGCAAATGATATTTGATGGGTTTATCTGCTAAATCAGTTAGACATTACAATGAGCCTCATTAGAGTGCATTGGAAGATGGCATCACAAAAGACCTCAGGTATGGCTCTCAATGAAAGGCGTGGCCTGGAGGTCAGGCAAGCGGTCAAAGGAAGGGCATTGTTTAACAGATCAATTAGTGCAAAGAAAATACAAAAGCAAGAAATTGTTGCTTTTGGTTTAAAACCATTTAATTTCTTCTTACAAATTATGACAAATTTGGTTAGGGAGGTATTCAGCAAACACTGCGGAAGTATCAGAAAGTGTTAAGCTTCAGCTATGATTACTAGATTAAGGCATTCGCCGAGACAGATGTTAATTTTTTTGCGGATTATTTGGCCCCTTGTGCAGTGCAGGGAAAAATACATAGTAAACACACTCAGGTCATACCACAGAACTAGTCCTGTATGGCATGAATCTGGCTTCTTGCCAGATAAAGACATCACTAGCCCCTTGATAGGCAACACTTATATTTTATAAATATACACTCAGTGACCACTTTATTAGGTACACATGTACACCTACTTATTAATGCGATTATCTAATCAGCCAATCGTGAGGCAGCAGTGCAATACATAAAATAATGCAGATACAGGTCAGGAGCTTCAGTTAATATTCATATCAACCATCAGAATGGGGAAAAATGTGATCTCAGTTATTTCAACCGTGGCATGATTGCTGATGTCAGATGAGCTGTTTTGCATTTTTCTGTAACTGCTGATCTCATGGGATTTTCATGCACAACAGTCTCTAGAGTTTACTCAAATTGGTGCCAAAAAAAAAAAAAAAAAAAAAAAAAAAAACATCCAGTGAGCGGCAGTTCTGCAGACGGAAATGCCTTGTTGATGAGATAGGTCAACAGAGAATGGCCAGACTGGTTCGAGCTGACAGAAAGGCTACAGTAACTCAGATAACCCCTCTGTACAATTGTAGTGAGCAGAATAGCATCTCAGAATGCACAGTGCGTCGAACATTGAGGCGGATGGGCTACAGCAGCAGAAGACCACGTTGGGCACTTTATTAGGACCATAATGTTCCTAAAAAGTGCTTGGTGAGTGTATTTAAAGCTGAAGTGTTTAATTTCTACACCACTAGCTTCTTCAAAAAAGAACTGCAAAAATAATGATTGTTTTCAACCAGGTTTCCCATACACTAAATGTCTCCCATTGGTTGAAAAAAACAGACAGTCTGGTCTCAAACTCACTCCATTGGTCGAGCCAATTTTGCTGTGTTGGCCTGGGCATGATTATTAAACCAAAAAATAATAAATAAATAAATAAATAAATAAAATAAAAATGTTTTCAAAGCTCCACATTATTTTTTTTTTTAGGGAAAATCAGCTTACTAATGGCTTATTCATAGTTGTCTCTGCATATCAAGCTGAGACTGGATTTGTTAACATCGGAAAAATTACTCAAGCTTAAAAACATCTCATTCAATCAAAGTTTTCCATCAGTCCAGATTTGTTGTGCTGGCTGATTCAAAGCACATCATTGTCATGGAGTAAACACATGCACTATGACTCCCATGTGCGTGTGTGTCACAGGCCTTAAAGATACTCAATGACAAGTCTGAGCTTGTCACTGGAGCAGCACGTGGCACAGTGTCATGTGTTTGTTTGGGTAATGCTTGAGAGGCGTATCTAACGCCACCCTCTAAAATGCGCTCAGGTGTTAAGGACTGTACACATTAAGACCGCGTGTCTTCCTCTTCCTCAACCCAAAGACCCTGACACAGAGGACAAAGTGTGTGTCTCATTTCCTGCCCCTAATCAATGTTTACACCCATTGGTGTGGCGACAACACGGATGCATATAAATCACCAGCTGACGGCGCTGTGCAAGGCATCAAGAGATCTGGTGCTTCTCTTTTCCTCTCTCTCTCACCCCTTTTTACTGCTTATCTGTTTCAGTGGTGACTCTCTCTCTCTCTCTCTCTCTCTCTCTCACTCTCTAATGGGTGCAGTGGAATTACAGCTAATTACGGATGTAAATGGACCCGAAGAGTGACAAAGAGCCTGCTTGTAATTCCACTCTAAATTGTCTCTTACCTCAGCAGAAAATTTATCACAGGAGACAATGTCAACTTTTACAGGCAAGGGCTATTTGCATTTGCACATTCATTAGTGGGGCATGATCACTGGGCTGGCAGTAATGGCAGGAGAAATAGGGGATAATCTGATAGAGGATAATCTGATAAATTCCCCCTCAACAGTCTGCCCCTGATTCAAAGGGAGCAGTAGGATATTATGGGATGGGCGGAGAGGGATCTGACACAAATGCCTGATGTTCTGACAGCCACTGAAAGCCAAAGCGAAGCACTGTGTAATCACATTCCATTTTACATGGCAAAAGACCACTGAGCACAGCACCTCACAGACAACACTGAAGGGGTAAGCAGTCATACTCAGATGGCAAACAGAGATCCGAGATCCACAAAAAAGAGATGTTCCCTACTGTGTTTCTAGACAGAGTGCACAGTGACTGGTGCGACAGGGAACCTTGTTGTGATTTATGTTGCTTAAGATATGACTGCTACTTACGCAGTAGCAAGACATCGATCTGACAAAGCAAAGCAAACAATAAAGAGGCAAGGAAGATGATGTGCTTAGTGAAGTGAAGAAATGGAAAGTGTACCTATAAGAGCTAATTATCAGCACACATAATTCTTCAGGTTAAGACAGGGGGCTTGAATGCGGGCCAGTTGGCTTGGGTCTGGGAGATGACTGTGTCAAAGGGCAGGAATGAAGATGCGGGGTGGGGGGGGACTGCGGAGACCCCAGCCAACCAGACAAAAAAACATTACGGCAGAAAGATACATTTATACCACCCCACTGACTGTCATCTAAATCACAGTGGTCTAAAAATACATAAACAACACTGAAATTTGAGCCTTGCTTTTTTTTCTCGACCCCAAGAGGAGACTTGCACCAGCCTATTGTTTTGTTTCAGGTGAATTCTAGCATTGATTTTGTATGTTTATGCCTCTCATCCACTATGGAACAGCGTTTCCCTCCAAAGAAAACAGAGACTTTCTAAACTGCTCTGTAGTACCACATACTTTGGAAATCAATGACATTAGAAAACTGAAAACATATTAGCGTGGACACTAATCTAGTGTGGCCTAAAACTAAAACTCTAAAAGCTATACTTTTAACTGGTCAGTGTTGGTATTCCAACAAGGCAATGTGTCACAGTTACAAAGTTTAATTGTAAGAGATGGATGGTATATAAATAGAATAGAATAGAATAGAATAGAATAGAATAGAATAGAATAGAATAGAATAGAATAATTTAAACTTGTATTGCCACACTGCAGGGTCAGTGAAAATTGTTGTAGGTACTGTACAGCTATGCAGCATACATGGGATAGTATGTGAAAGTGTACTTGTGCAAACAATAGAAAGATAAAGTTAATTGCTAAGAAGATCAGGAGAATTTCAATAAATTTACATTAATCCCAAATAACAAATCCAATGAATCTTTAATAAATTAATAGAGGCTTTGAATTAAGAGAGCTGGCAGTGATAAAAGCTGCTGCAGGAACTCACAACTCACATTAACAGTGGTCTATAATATTTTTTGAGTGGTTTCACAACCCACAGTATGAATACAGATAGCCCATTATAACCCAGCCTCCAAAGGCAGGGTTAAAACACATTATTTGCTTTGATTATATCCTATCTTTTGGATTCATTCCTTGCTGTAACTGTTCGGGGGTTTTAATTAGATGTTCACTCTGGGCGGTTAGCATTACATCGTTAATAACAGCATATAAAAGCATCAGAAGACAACCGCTGACACTTTTAATAGTTGGAGAAACAAGATGTAATATGCCAGTGGTGCCTGGAACAACTCAGCTATGCTTCAGAGTTCTATACTTCATGAAAGATTACAGTACACCTAAAGCACTGACATATAGGAGTTGGAAGGTCAATGATAGAATACTAGATTATGTCATATATGGAGTAATACTGCAAAACAGGTGCTACACATAAGATAACATCGTCTTAGAACCATGAAAATGATTTAACTTTAATTCTTAAACTTGTCTTTTAGTATGGTTCTGATCCCATTATTTTAAGTAAATGCTCTGAGTCATACAGCTAGCCTAATACATGGAATATTTGGTATTTGTTCATTCATTTATTTGTTTTTGCACTTGTGGGATTTTTGTAAATTGTGAATTCATAATTTCTTAGAACTCAGTATGGCCATATTAACAAGCACTTGCATTCTGGGAAGAGATCCAGTAAAACATTGGCAGCAAGCTTATAGGGAAACGTCCTGGCACTATAGAGGAGTGCTAAACAGTGTATATTTTCCCTATTTACAATTGCACCAAATGAAGATATATTTTTATACATAATCTATTTTTACACATTTTGAACAATTTACATTTGTCATCACAAGCCACAGACTGCAAAGTGCAAATGTCTTTTTTATATAAAATATGGAAAAAATTTATAAGTTCTACACAATTCTGTGATTTAAAGGTATAGTTCTCCCAAAAAATTATATTTTGTAATCATTTACTCCTCCTCATGCTGATCAAAACTTGTATAACTTTCTTTCTTCCATGGAAAATAGGGCCTGGCATTGATACAGATTTCCTGATTCAATTCGATTCCAATTCACAAGCGATAATGATTCATATAGGTATATTTCAGTTATAAGGTTCCTTTTGCTTACATATGAAATAAAGTTTCTTCCAGCTAATGCAGTTAATTATACAGGGGACCTTCTAACTAGGTAAATTAAGAAAATTGTAATTTTTCTAATTATATTTTGTTGGTTTTCCATCATTTGGTCACATTTTAGCTTTTTAAAAATGAAAAAAATAAAATAATATATAATAACAAAAATCCATGTATTCAATCAATAAATATTATTTTATATGGCATATATTAGTATTATTGTTATTTATTTTATTTATTGTTTAATTGCATAATTTTTACTATTTACAGGTATTTACATTGATTTGCTTAACAAATGCTAAAAACTGGTACTTTCTCTTTAACAAAACCGCCATTTCTGTATAGAGCACCTGTAGATGAGTGCATGTTAACGTGAGAGGACCTGAATGGGTTTAACTTATCCCTGTTATGCGTGATTAGCATTACATGTTTCTTTTTTGTTGTTTTTGATCTGTTTTTGACTGACTGTAAAGAACAGAAAGTGTATTAAAAGAGTCATTATTCAGTGGTAAATGGGCCATGTGGATCTCGTCTTTGGACACACATTACACAGAATAACTTTTACTCTCAACACGCAGTGAAAAGATCTCGCTGCTGAATACTTCACCACTATACTACACAATCACTGGTGAGTGGAATCTTAACATTTAACAGCCAGTTGCCAAATATATACATTTTAGTCACACAGCGTGAAATGTTGTTAAAAATGCATTGATTTCATCTAATTGTAGTAGAGGGTTGCACATAGAGTAAAAAATTTATCTTTTTACCCACCCCTTATGGAAAACATAACAAAATGTTAAGCAGAATGTTAGGGATTGATTACCTCATTCACATTCGTTTTTTTTTTTTTTTTTTCGTTTTTTTTTCTATACAATTGTAGTAAATGGTGACAGACTGAACATCTTTGTTTAACATCTCATTTTGTGTTCCTCAAAAAGTCATACAGGTTTGGAACAACATGAGAGTGAGTAAATAATGATCATTTTGGGGTGGACTATCCCTAATACTACTCTTTTGATTGGTTGTTGGTTATACTTTACTTGATCAAGCTGTGTCAATGTAATCCAAATTGATGTATAAAAAATTATTATAGGAAATACATCCTGAGTACCGGTAGACTTAATTATTTTCTATGTTTAATAGAACTGCATAAGGGATGTTGTATATTGGCTGATCTGCTCTAGTTAGTCATTAGACAGAAGCAGAGCATTCCACTTCCTCAGTCGTTTGGCAGACATGCAACTGTGCACTTGCTGGCGTTTCGTCTCTGCCGCATCTGAAGCTCAGGCTCACACAGCTGTACAAACAGTGCACAGCTCCGAGCGGCCATCTTGACTGAGGCGTTTATGGGATGCCAGCAGTTGTAATTACACTTTGATTTGTAGATGCTCGTTCTGTGCCGTTATCTACCCGTGTCAAGAGTCACTGATAGAGGGGATGTAGTTTGCCTGGCCCACTCCTTTGGAATTCAAAGTGCTCACTAATTTCAAACCCGATTCATCTCCCTCCTCTTTGCATTAATCCATGGGTGCTGCTTGTTGCTGTGCCACAAGGTGTGCTGTTTTGGGGTAAGTGGCTAGGTTCAGAGTGAGTGCAGTTCAAGAGGTCTTTGCCAGAGAAGGGTCCACAACAGTCCAGGATGATTTTAAGCTTATGGTGGGTGGCTGGGACCTCACCTCCTCAGAGAAGGCGCAGTAATCTCGGATCACTGCTGCCTTTTCGTGACCCTGGCTGCCCTGGTAAGTGTCTGGGGCCACTCTCCCCTCATACTTTCATCAGAATCTTATTTCCTCCCCTGTAAGGCAACCCAGGCTGAAACTCTCCCTCTCATACTACTGATTTCCAATGCCTATGATGGATGAGTCCCAATCTGACTCCCTCCCTGTCTATCAGACTCCCGTGATTAAAATGTGCAAATGGCCAATGCCCCCTCATCCACTCCCCCCCCCCAACCCAAACTCCCTGCACCCCTCCTTCCCAGTCACCTCTACTGCCCCTTCATCACTTCCTGCATCACACTCTCTCTCTTTCCTCTCCAGCACTAAAGCCCCAAACACCACTATTCATCTTGCTGAAGAAAACATCATTTATTTGGTACTTCCCTTATAATTTACTTTTTTCTTTCTTTTCCTTTCTACAGGAATTCTCCATTTCCCTATAAAATGAAAATTCATCTAGAATTACATCTTATGTCATCATTATGTTTATTAAGCGTGGATGATGTATATGAACAGCGCTGGCTTGCCGCTGAGTGCTTAATGATGCATAAGATTAAGCCGAGGCTCTCAGCTGTGCTGTGACTCCCCTCTGGTTCCCATGCTGCAGCAGCATGCTGGGAGAACAAGCTCCAAACGGCCATCAGGTGAATGGAAATAGCACTTTATGTGTGCATGTGTGTGTGTGTGTGTATGTGTGTGCATGCATGCCCACCTATCCTGTATTTTTTGTGTGAGAGTGTATGACAGAGGGAATGAAAGAGCAAAAGAGAAAATAGATTGCGATTTTAAATCTAAAACTCCAAACAACCTTGAATTTGTCCACTTAAATTACATAAAACAATGTTGTCTTGGATCCACTTGTCTCTTGTCTCTATATACCACCCACATAACAGAGTAGAATGCAACTCTCTTTTCTGTCTCCCTATATCTGTTTTCCTGTCTCTCTGCCTCTCTCTTTTCTTGTCTCCATAGCCAGACTACTGCACTCCAGCACGGCAGCAGCAGTCTATGACAAAAACATTATCCTTCTGCTGCTAAACAATCCAATAAAGCTCTCTACGGGGAAGAACTTAACCTCTTGTCTCAACGGCTGATGCTTTTCCGACCATGTGACGCCTGCTACAGTAAAATCAAATCATTAGTTTTCTCACCCCCATCAAAAAAAGGGAAAAAACTTCTATTAGTAATGGAGACCTCGTAAGAGACCTTCCTCGGAGAGGACTGCCTTCCCAATTCCCAGTGGAAAAATCCACCGCAAAAAACTAATTCTACTTTTAATAATCTGTCATGAGAACCAGAGGCAGTCATAAATTATGTGGGGAGCATGTGCTCGAGCGAGCCACAAGAGGGAAATCAGAGGAGGGAGGAAAAAATATCAAAGCCCAAGTTTGACAAAGTTTGCTGAAGATAAATAATAACTTACAAACAGGATTAGTTGTAAAGTCACAGATGAGTGCACAACTGAACGCTTCCCATCAGCCCATGCAGAATGAAGAATACAGCTACACCTGTCATTAGCCCCCCCCCCCACCTCATTTCTCTTCGACAACCCCCCCCCCCCCCCCTCATATTCATTATACCTCTGCCTTCATTATGTCTTTTATCATTAACCCTATGTTATCCAATAACAGATGGCTGTGATAAAGGTCCCAAAGATGTGTTCTCAAGTTGTGCGCAAAGACAAGGAGAACACGTTACAATATCCAACAAGAAAATGGTCAGTGCCTCTTCACTAGGTAAAATAAAGATGAGAAACATGCCAGACGTTAACAGTGTTAATCACCAGCTGAATGAGTTTGCGGAGGTCTTAACGACTGCCTCCAGTCACCCGGGCACTTGAGCCGATTCATCAATGGGATATCAATGGGAATAAACCACAGGGGATTCTGCAGTGGCTGTGTGTGTGTGTGTGTGTGTGTGTGTGTGTGTGTGTGTTGGGAATACATGGGCGACCAGCTGCAGGCTGTGCTCTTTGTCCCTGTGTCAATATCTCAGCAAACTATCGACATGAATCATAATCCTGCCTCTCGATCAAACCCAGACTAAAGAACAATCTCCATTAGATGACGGCGCCTGGGTTGGGTGATAAATACCCCCTGACGGAGGGGAAGGAACTGCATAAAATAAAGAGGCATGTTCCTACATGTCTTGTCAAAATGTTATTGATTTAATCATCTTCAGAGCCACACATTCTTGGCTACCATAGCGTGGAGTAACCTGGGCACAGTTTACAGTCGCTGGGCACGCAGCGCTCTCCCTCATTGGTTCTGCAGGTGATGAAATAGACAGGCAGCAATCTCAGATTTTTTTCCTCTGATGTTGACCCAACAAAAACACTGGCAATCCCATTTCATTTCTATTTAGAGGCTGAGGAAGTCTATATATAACACTCAAGCCTAAGCACCTAGCTAGTTACACATCCAGTGCATAAGGGGTGAGGGCTGGATAAATAGCTCTAGTCCTTCATCATAGAGACAAAGGCAGTGTATTCCCCTGGCCAGAGAGAGGTGGTCAGAGGTCTGCCCTGCTTATTTAACAGCAGGTGTTTGGAAAAATGCTCACCTTGGGAAACAACTAGATGCTCTTCTCTCTTAGCTCCCAAGTAAACAATCAATCTGAAGGGTCTGGAAGTCGCGTCCCTCCATGGGACAAAGTCACTGAAGCAGTAACTTCATAGTCATTTGAATTATCGTACTGTGATCATCCCCAAACAGCCTGACTCAGAAGGCTTTTGCTGACTGCTAGAACTTGCTCTGTTATAGGAGAACACAAACAAAATATATACAGTATGCATGATCAAGAAAAAAAAAAAAAAAAAAAATAGGCCTCAGAATAATGTAGAGCGCAGCATTCAAAACACATAACTATTCTTTTTAAATATTCTATTGTATTCTATTACAACAACAAAATCACAAAGTTGTTGCAAAAAAATGCCACCCTAAAGATTTTGCGCTCACACTAGATGAGGCTACATATACATTTGGAAAACTAATCATATTCATAACGTCTGCTTAAAATCATCCATAAAGTTTTTACGCAATGCTTCACTACACATAATATAAAAGGCCAGTAACATAACCTATATGGAAATGAGATTACCGATTACTATTGAAACACATGGCTCTCAATTTTCATCCTTTCTTCAATTCCAGCAAGGAACTCAATCATATTGGGACAGTAATACACGCCAAGGACAGCTCACTCATTCTCAATCCTGTCCTGGTTAGAGGAATGCTTGCAGAGCACTAAAACAGTGTGTGTTCAATTCAAATGGGAGAAGGCAGAGGCCAGCTAGATTCACCATGATGTCTGTGGTCTGATAGATCACCCTCCTCAGTAAGGACAAAGAGAATGAAGATGACTGTGCTGCCAGCCACAATATAGATGATACCAACACCTCTAAGTAGAACAGTAGCTGTCTGACTGTCCACAGACAACAAAGACAGAGCAGGTAGAAACATTGCTTACATGATGACAAAATTATTGGAGACAATGGTAACCAATTCAAAGCTGGAAATATGTTTTAGCTATAACAGAAGAAAATTTGATTGCTTAGAGGTTGCTCTTGGATAACCCAAGAGACTTAATTGAGTATTCAAATGTTTCATTTAGGCATTAACTTTGTCTCAGATGTTTCTCTTAAAATTCCTAAAGAGGAATCAAATAAGCACAACTTAATAAACAAAAAACTTACTTTAAGTCTCAGTTTTCTCCCTTTCTCTCCATCAAGTCTCATTGCTGTCTGTGAGAAACAATTAAGATTTTGTGATTTTTTCATTACTATAGTTTTTAATGTACTTTTTGCTTAAAATGGTCAGATAAAATGTATATCAATTAACTGTGACATAATTTGAGAGCCACTCAAAAAGAAAATAATATTTACAACACTCTTTTAACCAACAAAAGGGACTTTAAGCAAATTTTGAAAAGTACAACCTTCAAGTTCTGCCAAGTTTCTTTAGCCAGGCACAACAAAACGAGATGTAGCAGAGTGGGTTGGGGGGTGAGCTTTCACTCTGTGAACAGTAGTCATATATTACAGTGCTGCTGGATCAGCCAGGGCAGTAACTCATTCTGTTCCTGCTGCCTGTTCCATCCTACCTTACTGCCAAGGAGTCACTTCAGAAGGTCATCCCTTTCATCATGTATTCTATTTGCATCCAAAATTGTATGTGCATGAAAAATGTGCAGGAGTGTTTGCCAAGGCCCAGAAAGGCAGATTAAATTTCTGTAGCCTGATGCACGCTAAACTTTGCAAATGGCACCACTATTGCTGAAAAATAGATTGCTTAATAAAGCATATCATCCGACATATTTGCTGCTTGGCTGACCAAATAGAGGTTGTTTTTTGCACAAATTTCTTTGTCAAATTTGTCAATGTTCATGTCATTTTTGTTTTAGGTCATGGAATGCGGCGAAAATTCCAAGCGTGTCACGCAGGAACAATTTGTAACTGCTTCTGGGGAAGAACAGATATTTTCCACAAGGTTTATTCCGTAATAAGACAAAGCTGGGGCCTGGCTCTGCTAGAATTTCTTTATGTATTTCTGATTATTGCCTGGCCAGTGGTGTGCAGGCCACTCTGTGATAAAACCCAGCCAAGCTGATTAATAAGAACATCATAAGAATATTACTGATAGCACCTCATATTATATCTGTGCAATTTAGTCAGCCTTTTCAGACATGCCCATGTAATTATGAGCTCCGGCTCAAGCAGGGTGGAACGTGCTATGGCACTGAAACAGACTTAAGGAAGCATCTTAATTTCTACAGTATCACAAAGACCTAATGAATGCTAAGTGTGCCATTTCAGTACTACTAGCATCACCAAACAGAACTGCAAAAATAATTACTTAAAACTTTTTTAAAACAGATTCCTGAAAACTCCCCTACTATTTCATTGGATGTACACACAGATAGTCCCGCCCCAAACTCACACCATTGGTTGAGCCAACGTTGCTGTGTTGGGCTCGATGTCATACAAACAGAGAAACATTTTTGATAGCACCACAGAACCACAGTTTCCCACACTTTAGGTTAAATCAACCTATGGTACATATGGCCTAATTCTAGTTGACTTTGCATAATAAACTGGGATATGAGAATGAATTTTAACATAGAATAAAATTACACAGATCAGCTTGAAGGTCACCATTGAACTCATATACAGAGTACTTGAGATCCAAAAGGGTGAGAACTGAGAACCAAGTGATGAATTGCCTGTGCTAGTGTGTGCCGCTTTCATACTTCTGCCTCATCCAAAGTGTGTGGCACTTTGAGACATCTGATACAGAAGAAGCTCCCCAGACTCTGTGAATGTCTTTCATCAAACTTGAATATGAGAGCAGCCACGTACTACATAGGCTCTTAGCCACACGCTTTGCCTCCTCTGATGGCCCGGCCAACAAATCCATCTTCCTGCATGCTCCCACAGATGAGAAGTGGGCACTAGGCACTCTCGTCAGTAAGCTACAGCAGGAGATGAATTGGAGTGCCATAGCCCACCTCCAGACTGTCCCAGTATAGCAATCTGGACCCCAGTGTTGTGCAGCGAGAGACGGTTTCATTCTCCCATCCACCCATAGAAGAGGCTGACTCACTCAGCCCCAGGAGGCCTAGGAAGCATGGAGATGACCAGAAAACTGCCTGCTGGGGCCTTCCACCCATTCACAGAGGCCTGCATGCAGACAGACCACAGGAGAGGATGTGGTCACATGGATCTTGAGGCTACTGCAAGATGTTTTAATTGCTGTCCTGCTGACAATATCTGACTGTAATAAATTAAAAAATAAGTTGCATCAGCAATATGGACCTCAAAGTCAAAGCAAGTTCTAGTCAGCTGTTGTTCTAATAAAAAATGTGTGGCAAAGACTACAGAGCCTGTCAACTATATATTCAATTTCAGAATGGTGCATCCTTTAAATGCCACTAACTAGGCATAATAGAATTTCTTGTGACGTTGAACAATCACTGAACACTTACAAAAAGTGAGGGGCTCATTTTATTAACGCTCATTTTATTTTTTTTTTAAAAACACTCTGAAGTCAAGGATATGCACCCAATTGCCTTGCATCAAATTTAGCAAAGTAATAATTCATGCTATGCTAAACATTTCTTGTAAAATGTCACTTCATGTTTGCAATTAATTTCAAAATTAATATGCTATATATCTGGGCTAAGGAATCAGACTAATGAAAATCTTGATACCTAAACAATGAATCATGGCACTACTTGGAATGATGAGGAGGTAATTGAAGTAACACACTGCCGAGATGCTTGCACTTTGACCACGTAATGCTTCATTTATGTGAAGAGAGATAACTTGTGTAACAGATAGACACGTTAAAGAAAAGAAAAAAAACCTGATCAGCCAGACACATGGTAGCATACACACAAATGTTTGGATGAACAAACACACAAACACATCTGCTATTCCATGCATGCAAAGGCTATAAAATATATAGTACCCAGTCTCTGGGAAATTCTCTGGGGAAAAATGTGCAGCAACTAAATACCTGCTCTTGTCAAGCTTTGTAAAAAGCCCATGTCCTATCCTTTGGCACCGGGCTACTGTCAGTCTTTCTCTCCTGCTGATAGCATCAGGGAGCAGGGTGGCCAGACACGCAAGACAGAGAGGAAAAGTTCTAGAGGAGGACGCTGAGTTATATTACCTCCTCTGTCTAGTATCAAGTGTCCTCCATCTGATGTTAGGCATGGCCCTCTGATCAAAAGGCCTCCTGAAGCAAAGGATCACTGTCTAAAAAGAGCTACTAGAGGTAAGAGTCCAGACACAAAACAGTGCCATGCCTCTTTGACACAAGTGCTGGTCCAAAATGCAGCTAAGCTCTTGGGAAAATACTTTTTCAGCACTGTCTAAATGCGACAGATCCCTTGATAAACTGTTTCTAGTCTCCTTGAGTAAGTAATGATTTGTTTCTGATACTATATTTTTCATTTTTATTAAGACTATGAAATGTTTATGGTGTTAATATTTAGAAGAGAATGTGACTAGTTATCCCACTTTTTACTCCAGTGAGTATTTCTCAAGGTAGGTTTATTTTTGAAAGTTAATTTAGGCATAGCCACAAACTTTAAAGTCTTGGCCCAAAAAGGCTATTGAACATTTTCACTGTTATAGCCCAGAAAAAAATATACAGTTCATTTTACACATATTGAACTTTTGTGACAACTTTCCCAAATAGTAGGGCATGTTGTCGCACTATATGGGGTAAGTTGTCACAATAGAACCTGTTGTAAAACCGATGGTGTATGTTTCATGTGAACATTAGGGGAGACACATTGTTCATCATTAGCAAGTAACAAAATAAAATCTAAAACCTACATTAAAGCTGAAGTGTGTGTAACCTTTTTGGTATTAAAACACTTTCTCTTTTCCCAGCTTAATATGCAGAGACAGCTGTAAGTTATTTGTAAGTTAATTTCTTCAAAAACTGTAAACACTGTGTCTCTGTGGATCTATTAAAATTCCTCTATTTGTTTTAAGTGACCCTTCCAGACTGACTGGTGTGGGGGGGGGGGGGGGGGGGTGTAGATAGGGGATGTATTTGGAAGGCTGTATGAAAACAAATGTTTATTTGTTTATTTTTGCAATTAAATTAGTTGGCGCTGGTAACACAGACATTACACACTTCAGCCTATTACAGATAGTTGAGCTAAATGTAAAAGTAAAACAAATATATTTAAAACACATGTGACAACTTGCCCATGCTGACTCATGACACAGTTTTTCTAAGAACACATTTAACATTTTCAGTAAGATCTGCCTTCATATTATAGTTGCCTGAATGTACGCCAGTGTGGTTTGATTGTGATGATAGTAAAAATTTACATTGGAGGGTAAAATTCACAAAAATTGTTGGGTTTTAAACTAGGTGTTTAAAATGAAAATTCCTGCTAGAGAAAACACACACATTTGTGTGATCTGAATCTTGACTCCAAGTCTTATAGACCTTATACATGCTAGCGCCATCTTTGATTTTTAATGGGAATGACAAAGAGGCTGTGAAGGATAGACTTACCATCTCTTCAGTGGCAAGAACGGTATAAAGCTGTATAAAGCTCCTAGATCACATATTTTATCAATGTTTTGTCCGTGGAACGATTCAAAAACACTTTAAACAGCAGAACATCCCATTGAGGAGACTGTCTCGTTTTCATTCCCATTAAAAAGATGGCGCTAGTGTGAATAGTGTCTATAGCTTTTGTGATAACGTCCCCTTGAGAAAATTATCTCTGGTCTCCCCTATATAGTTAATATGGCATAGTTCATCCAAAAAACACTTTCTCCTTTCCCAGCTTAATATGCAGAGACAGCTGTAAGTTATTTGTAAGTTAATTTCTTCAAAAACTGTAAACACTGTGTCTCTGTGGGGCTATTAAAATTTGTTTTAAGCGACCTGTCCAGACTGACATAGGGGCCAGGTTGCTTGAACAATGTAGATAGGGGATGTATTTGGAAGGCTGTTTGAAAACAAATGTTTCTTTTTGCAATTCCGTTCGTTGGTGCTAGTAGCACAAACATTACACACTTCAACCTATTACAGACTGTTCAGCTAAATATAAAAGTAAAACAAATACATTTAAAACACATGTGACAACTTGCCCATGCTGACTCTTGAAAAACACAGTTGTTCTAAGAACACATTTAAAATTTTCAGTAAGATCTGCCCTCATATTATAGTTGCCTGAATGAATGTCATGTTGTTCCAAACCTGTACAACCTTTTTTTCTTCCATGGAACACAAAAGGAGATGTTAGGCAGAAGCACAGATTCAATGACCATTCAATTTCATTGTATGGTAGAAAGATGCAATGAAAGTGAATGGTGACTGAGACTAATATAATGCCAAACATCTGCTTTTGTGTACTACTTTTTCCAAGTGTTCTAAGTGAGTAAATGATGACAGAATATAGATTTTTGCATGATCCCATTCCTTTAAGGCAAAAGTTCTGACAAGTGCTTCTCTTCATGGACCCATGGCATCGCAAAAAGCATCTCTCCTAAATATGTCCATACGTTCATCCCTACATACATTTATCATTCATCTCCAATCATCTGTGTCTCACAGTGGAGCCGTGAACCCAGCATGTAATCGATAGACAGATACACACTCTTCATATGTTATAGTGTGGAGACAATATCTGTGCACTTCCCATGCCATTTCACAGTTCAGCCTTCCAATTAACCTGCCCATGTTACCACGCCAATCATGGGGGGTGGCTTTATCGACAAACAGCATACAAAGAATAATGCTGTTAGGATGATGTAGCTCACTGCAGGGGTTCTCCTCTCTGTCTGGCGATAGGGAAGTTTGCTCCAGTCATTTATCAAGTCCTGGCTGGCCACCGAAGGGCCGCCCTGTCCCCTCGGTCTACTTGCCACTCCTGGGGAGGGGGGCAGTGCACAATATGTGCACTTCAGCGGTGAAGAGAAAGTGCTGATATGCCCAGCGCAGCTAAGTTTGATGGATCTGTTGTTGTCATTTGCCCGTGCACTGCCCCCCCCTACCCACCCCCCCACCCCCCTACACAAAACAAAAGGAATCATTAACTCTTTTGTGCCGCTCAGGAATTTTATAGGTTCCAGATAATGCAGAAGGAGGCTACAGATGGGGTCGGCCAAGGGGGAGGTGCAATGGGGGGGGGGGTTGCGTTCATAGGCAGGCCACACTAAGACTCTGCTCTCAACATGAATGGATGGATCTGCACAGAGAGCTGATTACAGGATGATTTAGTGACTGCTGATATTGCCTCTCTCATCTCCACACAAACACAAAAAATACACACATATTTTTCTCTCAACACTCATAGATATCTATAGTACTCTTAAAACTTCAAAAGGGGTGTTTTGTATTATGAATAGTGATTCTTCGCTATTATGAGCAAGTGGTTATTACTTGAAGCGGAGGGACAAAAATGGTATTTCAAACTACTGTGTCAATATTCTTACATAGGGCTGCACGACTGTGACAAAAATCATAATTGTCAATTATTTCCAGTTATATTGTAATCAGCATTGTTAATTTAGATTAATAGAAATTACGGTAACACTTTCTATGACGCCCATGTTTATAATGCATTGTAAAGGCATTATTATTGCACTATACTGCATTCATAATGTCTCATAATACACTGTATAATAAGTTATAACTTCTCATAAATAATTATAACTACAGTTATTATACATTATAAGATTTCCCCTATTCAGAATCAGAATCAGCTTTATTGCCAAGTATGCTTACACATACAAGGAATATTCATAGTTATACTTTAGAGTATAATGCATATAACACAAGCAACATCCAATTTTAAAGCAGCAGAAGCTAATAAAGTTAATCGTATAAGTGCTGTCATGCAAAAGCAGCATAGTGTAAACAGTCAAAATGCTTTATGGCATGATCATATTTAAGTGGTCTTTGCCTAACTTAAGTAAAGTTACAAAAGCAATATCTTCTTAAAAACAGCCATAACATAAACTTGTAAAATAGAATAGGCTACATTACAAGTCAAACATACACAATGGAAGTTATTTATTAAAAATATTATCAAATATTAAAGTTTATTAAATAGAGTCTAGTATAGAATCAGTATGATTTTTTTTTTTTTTTTTTTTTTTTACACACAAGAAGATTGGCTACATGTGTGATAGTGAGAGTAGAGAGTTTCTGATATACAGTATTTTAAGCTTGTAGCTTTACAAGTGTTTTTTGTAATATCTAAAAATTTACATTGAATGGGTGTTATTTTGTAATTATATAATATAATAATTTCCAGCATGACTTGCAATGTCTTATTACCACTTAATATTACCAATTAATATTTTATTGATGTTTATAAGAAGAAATTGCTTTTGTCACTTTACTTAAAGGAATAGTTCACCCAAAAATGAAAACTTGCTGATAATTGCCATCCAAGATGTATCTTCATCAAAACAGAATTTAAGATTTTTAGGATTTCATTTCAGACCTCCTCCTTTAAACAATGCAAGTGAATGTACTCCATTTTTTGACGGTCCAAAATGCATATTTAGGGTGCATCAAAATAATCCACACGGCTCCAGTCGAAAAATAAAGTTCTTCTGAATCCAAACAGTTGATTATTTTTAGAAACAAAACAATACTTATATACTTTTTAACTACAAATGTTAGCTTCCGTACATCTCTGTGATGCGCGCTCATGAGAGGGATGACGTAAGCTCGTTGGTAAGGTCACGCATCACATGGAGGAGTCAGGAAGCGTGTCATTGTTTACAAGAGAAACTTGCACAGACCAAGCTCCGTTCACAAACCAAAATAGTCCAAAACAATATAAAATTAAAAATAATTTCAAAATAATAATAAAAAAAAAACTTTACTGCAGTAAATAACCATCCTTTATTTCAGAGCAATGCTGTTGCGTTATCTACTTGTGCTTTTTCTTTAGCAGAAATATATAGGCTATATGACTGTCAGGAATTCAAGCCACACAATTTGTAGTTAGTGAAACCAAGTGCGAGAGTGTTTACTGAGATTTACAAGATTTACACAGTGAGACAGTGAAGTGGCTGAAGGTGAGTTATTTATGCAGGCAGTGATGAACGAGTGAATTGAGTGCAGGTGCAGTGAATTAGAAATCGGGTGATGAAGAGCGGAGTGCTGAGGGAGGCGTAAAAATGACGTTTTCACACATACCTGAGTTCGCTGGAAAAACAGCACGGACACAGCCGATGAATTCAGATATCGGCCCTTTGTTTCTTTCGATAGTCTGAAATCCTCAGGGGTAAAATGTTCACTGCACACTCTTCAATATTTGAGAGAATGTAGGGGTGTACTGATATCCAGGTTCAGCACGATAAGCCAGAGCTTCAATCGCTCATGATCATGTATAGGCAATCGATGAAAAGTTAATATTTTTCTCGATGTGCATTTTCATTGGGGTTTCTGAAGGTTGAAGCATCCAGGATAGATACACCAAACGACTATTTTGAACAATACACTTATACAAATACAAATCTACAGTAAAAACAATGACATTTTGTACAGCGCCCCTTCTCTTGTAAACAATGATGCGCTTCCTGCCTCCTCTTCCACGTGACACGTGACCTTACCAACGAGATTACGTCATCCCTCTCATGAGCGTGCGTCACAGAGATGTACAGTAGCGAACATTTGTAGTTAAAGAGTATACAAGTATTGTTTTGTTTCTAAAAAATAATCAATAATTTGCGTTCAGAAGAACTTTATTTGTCGACTGGAGTTTATTTGTCGTAGTGGATTATTTTGATGCACCCTAAATGTGCATTTTGGACCGTCAAAAAATGGAGTACATTCACTTGCATTGTTTAAAGGAGGCCTGAAATTAAATCCTAAAAATCTTAAATTCTGTTTTGATGAAGAAAGAAACTCAGATACATCTTGGATGGCCTGAGGGTGAGTAAATTATCAGCAAATTTTCATTTTTGGGTGAACTATTCCTTTAAAGCATACCTATTATATATATATATATATATATATATATATATATCAAATATATATAATACATCATAACTTCTGCAGATAAAATTGGATGTTGCTGGTGTGGTAATGCATTATAATCTAAGGTATAACTATGAATATATAAGTATTATAATATATTATAATTGTGGTTACAATTATTTATTAGAAGTGATAACATATTATAAGGTTTAATATGAGACATTATCAATGCATTATAATGATTTTACAATGCATTATAAATATGGGCTTACTGAAATTACATTGAAAATATAATTTTTAGGGCAACCACATGCCATATTCTTTACTTAGGCTAAATATCCAAAACAAGCTAAGAACAGTGTTCATGCAAGACAAAAAACATGCATCAGGCTGCACTAAACTCACTCTTTAGGACTATTACAGAAAGCCATACGGAATCTGTGTAAAACTGCATATTTTGCAGAATAGGGACTCATTCACAAATGTCCACACATTCCCTGCCCCTTGTGTATTGGTTTATTAAACATTTAGCTAATTTGACAATACGTTCAGTGGCCATTAAGACTGTAATACTCTCAACTCAGGCCAAAGTCCACAATAATGTGTTTTAGTTTAATAACGCATTGATTTAGCTATGATTACACCTCCCATTCCATACTAGAACACCGTTTTCCTCCATCGAAAACATTTTTCAAAAACGCTACCCATTACCACCTACTTTGGAAATCAACGACGTTAGAAACTGAAAACAGAGTTTTCAAACAAAAACAAATTAGTGTGAATGTTGCCTTAGTTTAACAAATTTTAATGACATTTTTCCATTCTGCAAAATTTTGTAGATTTTCCAACAAAATTAGCACAGAAAATGGCAGATTCTGTCTGGACCCAGACTACTCTAAACACTCTAATTCATTATAATGCATTCATGCACAAAACAAATTGGCGACAATGATTTGATTATTTGTGCGGCCCTATTCTTACCGAAAGTATTGATCATTTTAGTTACATTTTTCACAAATGTTTTGGGGGAAAAATAGATTGGCCATGGCCACTCAGAGCAATTAGGTCAATGAACACTCAATTACTACTACTCGAATATACATTTATACCTAGTTTAATTTTTCAGAATGTTAATTTGTACACATCTTCCGTACAGCTTGAATGCAAGGGTTTTTGCGTAACCATAAAACACTGGGACCATGGTACGCTATTGCCTCATGTTGTTGTTTTAATTGACACTGATGCTCTACGTTACTTCTATGGCTCTGTGACAAAGTAAAGCAAGAACTTCAGCACTTGATGCTGTTTTAGCGTGTTTTGAATCACAATACGCTAAACATAAAGAATCACAATACTGTCGTATCAAAGACTAGATAGCGATATAAAATTGTATCTCCAAATCCCTGCTGATTGCCACTTCTGGTATTCACAGCTTTCCAATGTTGACCCATCATGCTGAGCTAAAAACCAACCCCTCACAAGAAAGCCTCTTTTGATTTTGTGTGATGGCTAAATGTATTCATTCTGTAAATCCTGGCATGAAGTCTAGTGGACTGCTGGGTTTTCTATTGCAATCTAATTGTGAGCACGCCTCCTTTTCTGCAGTAAACATAAGTGTAATTCTCCACTCCCTCTGGGAGACTGCAAGTAGATGAGAAGCACACAGCACCCACTCTGCACTGGGCATTCTAAAAACATGCAAAGTAATTCACAGTGGCACTGAGAATGTGCGAGCTCATTAACAGATGCAATGCAGTCAAGAGTTAAGACAGTGTTTCTGCAGAGAGTATATGGTTTGTGGAGCTGCAGTGGAATAAACAAAATTACACAAATGAGCTGCGCCAAGCAATGTGAAAAACATACAAAATACATCAATGTAAATTCATTTTATGCAAATAGAGTAAATAGAGCAAAACTGAATAATAATCTACTGTACTGAGCACAACTCTAACTAAATTATTCAAAAACAAGAAAATAATTTGGTTGTTAGGATAAGAGGATTAAAAAAAGCAATATCTGATGAGACACACCAATAATAAAAGCATCATCATCCTCATTCAAGCTGCTCTTTACAGTTTTTTATGACTGCTTAAGCACGATTTTGAAAACAGGGCTCATTTTGTCAAAACACTACACAAGACTCACACAAACACACACACTTTATTCAAAACTATACAATAATTTATAAAAACCCACTTTTGACACTGTATGGCACACACATGATTCATACAATCTTATTCTGTTTGAACCAGTTACACACTGCTGTGCTCAATCTAAAACACTTTTAACATTTCTACTTTTCTAATGATATAATCTGGGTTTGATTTTTTCAGAGATATTGTTAGAGTAAAGTACATGAATATATTGACCAAACACAACATGCAAAATCAGTACTGCACATTTATGAAAATATTATTTCCAAAGGTTGCCTTTTGCACTGAAACTCAGAACAGAATATATTATAAATAGAATATAGTACATACAGTAAACACAGCAAAAACATTCGTGGAGACAAAAAAGCATGAATTAAAAAATAAAATAAAAAAAAGCCCTAAGCATCATCTCTTCGCCTAGCTGGATCTGGCCATAGCACTTTGTCCACATAACAGGCTATGTCCTCTCTTGCAAGACAGTGAAGGAAGAATCTCCTTGAATGCCGAATCCATCCTTGCACAGACCCTGCATCAATTAGGTCACAGGCCTCCTCCATGGCTTGAATGAGGGGTATCACGACATAGGGCTGGAGATCGTAAACCTTCCACAGCCATGTCGGGAAAAAAACTCCTCAGTGGGGTTAAGGAAGGGAGAGAATGGTGGGAGGTACTGGAGTGAAAATTGTGGATGCTGATGAAACCAGTTTTGGACCAAATGGAGATCGGTGGAAAGATACATTGTCCCAGATGACAATGTATCTCATCTGCTCTGCATCCATTTGGTATTCTGATGTGACGATGTTGAGTAGTCTGTCTAAAAATGTGAGCATGTGGGCCGTGTTGTAAGGACCTAAGTTGGTATGGTGGTGGAGGACCCCATTCTGCGTGATTGCAGTGCACATTGTGATGTAACAGTACCACCATTTTGGCCCGGGATATTCAAAATAGCTCTGTGGCCAATGATGTTTCTCCCTCTTCCTCTTCCTCTTCCTGCAACGTTGCCTTCCATTTTTGTTGATGACAGGTAAACTCACCTGTTGCCTTTTTATATGGCTTAAGCCTGATTGGTGAGTTTACAATTAAGCACCGAAGTGTCTGTACACCTGACGGCCATGTTTGATCAATTGGTTCATAGGTGTGGTATTTTGAAAGGCAGTGCCTTGAAATGGCAAAGAAGAGTAGTGTGTTTAGTGTTTTGCAAAACACTGTGTGTAGTGTTTTGCAAAAAGCGTGAGGCTGAGAATGTGTTATAGTTGTGCAAATCTGGGCTGAGGTTTTGCACCTTGAGTGTCAGGTTTCACTAACTGTGTGTTATTTTTAAGTTTAGCGTGCAAGCAATCGTAAAAAACTGTAAATTATTCTTAGTAATTAGTTTGAGGACTTGAGGACATTCAGTAATCTTTTTTTGTTTTGTTTCATTCTAATTATTTATTCTTCACACAAGTCTCAAAAACAAGTTATCCCGCCTCCAGGAGGGAGATATACTCAAACGATAGATCAATCCATTCATTTTACCATGTCAAGTCATAACAGCCCGAGACAACACACAAATTGAGATCATAGCGAAGGGCTACTACTTCAGCCAAGTGTGGACTGCTGGGTACCAGGGGTGATTGAGAGCGTGTTTGAATCCTCAGGGCCAAACTCAAACAGCACTGTTACACTGACAAGGTCAATTCAGTGGAAGAATTCCCTCACCTCCCCCTGCTTCATACAGCGGTGCTCTTCTGGTCGCTTTAGCCAATGGCGACTTCAGTATTGATTATTGTTAAGAAAACTGCTACTCAAGGAATACAATCATAAAGATAAATGATATTGTGCTCAATGTCGAATACAAAGACTTTGGAGAAAAAAACTATGTCCAAATACCATGAAAAGAAACATAAAGCGGCACACTGCAAAAAAAAAAAAAAAAAAAAGAAAAAGAAAAAAAAATTATATATAAAAATATCTTAACATTCTTTAAACAAGATATATTTACTTTAGAAAAATAAAACATAATTTACCTAAAACATAATCATAACTGTCTATTTTTTTTTCTTATTTTATGCATAACATTTCTTTTTTTTTTAAATGATGTCATATTGCTCATGTAAATGTGTCTTATTTTAAGGATGTTTAGATATTTTTACTGAATAACAAGACAAAAATGCTGAGAAAGAAATTTTTTTTTTTTGCAGCGCAAGCCTACCTGAACAACAAAAGATTACTGTAAAAATAAATAAATAAATATTGTGCATCCCCATATGCCAACTGTGGAAAAGTAGGCTAAAATTGCAGGTTCTTATCACATCACACCATTAGCTAACCAAACATGACTCTGTCTTTGTTGGTAAATTTCCATTTTCAAACCAAACCTACACAATAAACCTCACTCATCCATAAACCTAATCTTTCCTCTCCTTATTGCATTTTAATGAAACAGTGGTGCTTCTAAGCCTTTAGTTCTTTTCATTTGTTATGTTTGGACAACTAATTAGCTGTCATTTGTTATCATTAGCCAGAAGTTTTAAGCCCTTCCCGCCCCAGTAAAGTAATACAGAATTTGTATATTTTCACTGAGAAGAATTGATTCATTAAAGTTGTCTGCTTCAAAACCTGACAAATCAAATTCTGTGAATCAAATAATAGTTGACAGAATAAAAACATCTTCAGCTTTTGTTCAGGAAAACTGATTAAAAAAAAATAAGTAATTTTGTTTGGTGCAATGGTGGTGCAGAAATTCCACAGTTCACTTTTATGTAAGTTGCCATCGACCGTACATCTTAAGTGTATATTTGTCTTTTTAAATCAGACATTCTTAATAACTTCTAAAAGCCACCAAATTTCACCCAAAAGCATCACCTTGCAAAGACATTAGCTGGGACATAACAACGGTCATCTTTCTCTGAATAGACAGTTCTGTGTCCACATCTCCAGTTTTAAGTTAAGCTGCATGCCTGATTCATTGTGTCCGACAAGAGACGTGATTGATAGTTTCCTTAATCTATTCATGACGGTAATTGAGCCCCTGTGTCTAACCTTGCATAAAAATGTAAATTAACACAAGAGAAACTGCATAATAATACAGTGGGCTTTCCAATGCAAAGGTCCTTGGATGGAAGGTGTGCATTTTATTTTTAATTTTATTTTTTTCTCTGGGTGCATGCATAACAATGTGAGGCCATTTTGGGGTCTAATGAATTTAAGTGACAATCACTTTATAATATATATATATATAAAAAAATAAAAAATAAAAACTGGAGTAGTAGCTAAACTTGCACTTGGCCAAGTAAAGGTTCCCCAATCTGACCCATAGCTAAGGAGTCAAACCTCAATAGTGAGCACACCTACAATAGATTACAGCACACGGCTATCTACCAACTGTGCTACGTAGACAGATTTAAGTTTGAAGTTCTCCTATTAACAAAACGAGGCAGGCTTTACTGGACAATCACGTGTCATTCAACACTCTCCTTAAAAAATAGCTTATGAAAAAGACTGATTAAAAAATGGTTAATTATCCTATGTAAAAGTATGTACATATTTAGCATATTTCTAAAAGTTTATATGATTGAGCATGTCTGGATTGCTGAAGCATTTTGCTCATTATGATTTTGTTTTTTTCTTACTGCATAAATAAAGTTGATTAATTAGCAAGTCAAAATTACAGAGGATGATCAATGTAGAATACATCACTGTCATAGGAGTCACTGAATTTTTCATTACCAATGCAAGCACACTAATTACTGTGCTAGTTACTTTAGAACATTTCCAGCAAGACCAGAAAGGCATAGTTTAGTGTGCCACTCAGCTTTGACTTGTCAAGTCAGTCCTTCTGGAGTTCACCTATCTACTGTTTGTGTGATTCATCAAAAAGTACCTTGACCTTTAAACTGTACAGCTAGGAGGTGACCAATTCACTCATCATGATGTACAAGACATCTGGCCACACTCTTCACTTACCTTTAATTATTATACTTTAATGACCATGCATTACACTCATATGAAATCATGTTCACCAAGGTGATAACAGTATAATCTAATGTGCGTACCTCTTAATCAGGTTTAGAACATCCATCAGTGGTATTGGAAAGGTAACTTATTCTAAAGAATTTCATTGTAACCCACAGAAGTGTCAATTAACTCTATGTTTTTATTTCTTTAGGACCAAAATGTACGTACATAGGCTGATGTCACTGATTTCTTTTTCTTCTTAAAGTGGCTTTACTTGCCATCTGGGCTCCATTAGTAGCTCCCATGGGAACAGTAATAAAAGACAGTAATCACTCATAAGCAATTTACTTTCTGAATGTTTGTTCTTGCAGGAAACAATATGTTGCGAAGTTTAAAAACAAATGAGTGAGATGCTCAGAGACTTACGTTCCCAGTAGACATATTAAACAATGATCACGATAATAGGGTAAGATAATTCAGTCACTTGATTTTGACTTCTAGAAATTTGAAGTTTTGTTGTTGCTGTTGTTCGCTGCCTGAAATGTGCTCCACGTGCAACCACTCGACTCTGTGTAAAATAATGTAGAATGTTAAATCATGGAACATTTTAAATGTATAACACATTTACATTATAGACTACACAAAAAATAAGACACTTTGACCCGCACAAGTGTCTAACAGATAAACATATTTAAAGCACGAGTAGGCTTACATATTTTTAAAGAGATAGTTCATCCTAAAATCAAATCTCTCATAATTTACTACTCACACTCATGCCATCCCAGATGTGTATGACTTTCTTCTGTTGCTGAACACAAAACATAGATTTTTAGAAGAATATGTCAGCTCTGTAGGTCCTCACAATGCAAGTGAATGGGTACCAAAATTGTAAGCTCCATAAAGCACATAAAGGCAGCATAAAAGTAATCCATACGACTCCAGTCGTTCAATCTATATCTTCAGAAGCAATATGATACATTAGATGTGGGTGAGAAACAGATCAATAATTAAGTCACTTTTTTTTTACTATCAATCTCTACTTTCACTATCACTTTCACATTCTTCTTCTTTTGTTTTGGCAATTTGTATTCTCCTTGCATATCGCCACCTACTGGGCAGGGAGGAGAATTTATAGTAAAAAAGACTTAACTATTGATCTGTTTCTCACCCATACCTATCATATCGCTTCAAAATATGATAAAAACAGGTAAAGTCATCATAATAACCATAATGTCTGCCAAAAAAGCAAGTTACCACATTAATAATAATAATAAAATTAATAATAATAATAATAATAATAATGACTGCAGGACAACTGTGGTATTTTCATATTAACCTCCACTGTCATCAAAAATAAAATTAAAACATAACCACACAAATTGTTACTACAGTAAAACGGTAGTATTATGGTATTACCCACAACTGTCATATAAAAATAAAATAGTTTTGAAAGAGATCCCAAATTATATACAGGGTTGGGAGGGTTACTTTTGAAATGTATTCCAAATGTATGCTGTAAAATATAATTTGTAACGTATTTCGTTGGATTACTCAAGGTCAGTAACGTATTCTAAATACTTTGGATTACTTCTTCAGCACTGGTAGATTTTTTCACTTGTTTTGACTAAAAAACTCTGCCAGTACAGTAAGACATTATACACATGTTAAAAATACATTCTCTGAAAAACCTAAATATCTTATGCAGTGTTGTTTCTAAAACAAGATAAATCTAATTGATCTTGTTTTAAGGATTTTTATATATTTTTACAGGAAAACAATACAAAAATTATTATCAAGAATATGACTTTTGCCCTAATATCAAAGGTCTTACTAGAAAAAAGAAATTATGATCCAACATGAATTTTCTTGATAAAAAATATGATTGTGCCTGGTAACATGTACCTGTAAAATGGCTAGAAATAGCATTTTTATCTTAGCGTAAAGCTGACAATTTACACAAGTTTTATTTCTATTTCTTCTGCTCCAAACTTACTTCAAACTTATTTCTCTGTCTGCTCGTATGAATGTAACACATCATGAGAAAGTGTTTCACCGCTGTTCAAATGCACTTTGGATCACATCATTTATATGTATACATTTTTCCATCTGAGAGGACTAAATATTAAATTAAACAAATGACAATAAAATGCAAAGTAATCTCTTCAGTAATCAAAATACTTTTTGAATGTAACTGTATCCTAAATACCAATGATTTAAATTGTAACTGTAGTGGAATACAGTTACTATATTTTTTATTTTAAATACGTATTCCCATTACATGTATTTCGTTACTCCCCAATCCTGTATATATATATATATATACACTGGTGGCCAAAAGTTTGGAATAATGTACAGATTTTGTTGTTTCGGAAGGAAATTGGTGGCATTGTTGCAAAACAGTAAACACAGGTAGCAAAAGTTAAACACAACTACAACACAGTTGTCATCGTTTACACACAACGACTCAAAATTGTTCACACATGTTTCTACTGACGTGAAACCGTGACGCTGAGGCAGAATGAATCTCTCATTGACTTTGATTTTGCAGTTGCACAACATTTTTGAGTGAGTGTACTGTAATGTGGTTTTCTTGGTTCTTTGGGCTTTTGCAGTTTGACAACTATATTTTTACAGTATGCAATTGCTGAATATACAGACATTCAATACTGTATTACTTGCAGTACTTACAGTATACAACATATTCACTGTAATACAGTAAGTTGTGATTACTATACTTCTTTGATAGTAATTGCAAAATGTACTTACTTTATACAATAAACAATTTCTTTTTTTCTTTTTTTCTTTTTTTAATTTTTTTCTGTAACATCATGCCCTGGATGCTGTGTTTTCCATTTTCTGATGTATGCTCTGTAGTGTTTATATATTGACTTGCTGTGTGTATGATCTGAAAGCCTTGTTTGATTTTGAGCACAGATGAAATGGTTTTGAGGCGATTGTTTGATTTTGCCAAAAGTGTCAGGGGTTTTGTGAATGTAGTTTGAAGATTTGGTGTTGTGTTTAAAGTTGTGAGAAAATGGGTGAAGGTTTCAAGAAATGTGTTTTAGTAATTCAGAAAAACTGTAATTCTTTTTATTTTATTTTATTATTTATTTTTTGTATTATTATGCACATTAACAGTTACTGCTTGAGACTGCATGAAATGGTCAAAGTTTGCATTGGTCCTTAATAAACTTTAAGAAAGATTTAGATTGATTTCTCATAAATGTTATCTCATTACCTTTTAACTTATAAAGGTGTCTAGGGAATGAAGATGGGGAGGAAGTGTGTGTGTGTGTGTGTGTGTGTGTGTGTGTGTGTGTGTGTGTGTGTGTGTGTGTGTGTGTGTGTGTTGTCATTGGGTTGAGGTGGAGGTAAAGTGGTTTGTGGCAGCTCACTGTGACCAGTTCCTAGTGGTCAGTGGTCCAAATCCAAGAGACTAGATTGAATTTATTGCTACTGGGCTAAAGGTAACAAATACATGCAATTTAAAGAGGGAGCTGGTGCTATTATTCCTAGATGAATCTTGAGCCCATCTCGAAAAGGCAATCAAATGGAATATATTGATATGGTGAGCAATATCATTATATCATCATATCTTAAGTGGACATCAGTGCCACAGTGGAATATGACTGGGTGAACTTTAATTCTGCGGAATAAAGGTAATCTGATGAAAGGCTTAAGGGTAATTTATTGAACCCTTGTAGTGTTGTCAAAAGTATCGGTACTTCGGTACCAAGTCGATCCTAAATGAAAAAGTTGTAAGGATGCCAGTGTTTCTGCAGTACCAGTAGTACCGGCAACTGACTCAATCAGGTACCAGCATG
Organism: Myxocyprinus asiaticus; assembly: GCF_019703515.2. Classification (NCBI taxonomy): domain Eukaryota; kingdom Metazoa; phylum Chordata; class Actinopteri; order Cypriniformes; family Catostomidae; genus Myxocyprinus; species Myxocyprinus asiaticus. The sequence goes on from NC_059366.1 coordinate 29,729,197, forward strand.
CAGTATGACTGACACGACTGCTTTAAAATGCTCACAGGCTTATTTTGAACACGTGCTCTGTTACTCCTTTACACTAAACTGGAAAATGTATCAAATTAAAATCGTGACATGTCCTGCAATCTTAGTGTGGATGAGCTGCATACTTTGAATGTAAAAATCCGACTGCTCAAACACTGGAAACACATCAGACATCGAGAATCATTCGTGTTGTATCCAGTGCTCGAATTGAGGGGGGGCTGGGGGGGCTGGGACCCCCCATAAGGCATTAAGCATTATTAATTTTCACTCGCAAATGCGAGTAAAACGTTGGCACTGTAGAGCCCTGATTATTGTAAATAATTTTATCCTGTGTAAATAGTATTTGTCATTATGTTTGGAGGGGGGGGCGGGATTCTGAGAAAAACAGCGAGTCCATAATATGTGTGATAACAGTAAACAGCATGTAAGCGTCCTCGTCTAACTCAGTGTAATAAGCTAAATCTCAAACATAAAAAATAAAGGGAAAAAAATCATGAAATGTCACTCTACCAATAACAGACTCTCTACACAACTGCATGAGAATGACGCGCACCAAATTTACAGTATTCTGCCTCTAACGCAGGTGCGCTGCTGTTGCTTGGACGAGTGCTTGTGGGTTTGTTTTTCTTGGATCTTCAACTGTCATGAAAATTCTATAACATCATAACCACGCACTGCAACACTGAAAAAAAAAAAAACTCTTAAAAGGGCATACCTTGTTGGTGCTTTATAACAAGACCATCAAGCAGCTGCATGGCTCTGTGTCAATGTGTAATAGACCAGTAGATATGTCAACAAAGAAATGTCTCAAATAGCATGTCTATCCCGTTTATGCAAAATACGTGGCAAAGCACGTTCCCAAAAATCATTGTATTATAATCATAATTTTGCATTTCTCACGGCCATCGATGATAGTGCACATAGAGCGCATGGAGAGAGAGAGCATGAATCCATGGCATGAGAAATGCAAAATTATGATTATAATATAATGATTTTTGGGAACATGCATTGCATAACCTTTGCATGTGCAATATTTTTACCTTGTTTTACTTCAAGGTAAAAAGGCTGGGAACCACTGGTCTGGCTCATATTTTAATAGAAAAACAATAAAAAAAATAAAAAAATAAAAAAAAATATTAACATTGCATAACTTTCATGAATACCCCATTAAGCAATATTGCATTATACAACACTTAATAGACAGTTAAACCTGAACATACATTAATGTAGTTATGAATGTCCTGAAAGTTTGATTTGAAAGATTTAAATGTTGATGAACTAGCAAGTAATCTGTTAATAATTAGTCAAACCTAGTGTATATGTTTGTTAATGGCAATTGGAAGTATAAAGTGTCATAAATATATCATTAGCTTATTAGTGGCTTAAGGAGATCAGTCAGGACTGATGTAGTTTGGTGCTTCCTGTAAGGTTAATTTAAGAAATAATAATTGGAATCAGAGAAGACATCCTTTGTCATGTATGAAGAATGTTTTGTTAATGAATTCTGTAGTAATTTTTAATGTATGCATGCTCTGTTGTGATACATTACCAGTTGTATTAACCTGAACACCAACCTGAACACCCCTCCCCACATCATAATAAAAGCACAATTCAAAATAAAAGCTAGATGCCTGAAATTGAAGAAACTGTGAAAGAAATATATAACAACTGTATAGTAAAATGTAATATTCACTGTGATACTACTACTACTACTAATAATAATAATATAACAATCAAGCAATATATCACAAGCAAGACTGATATTGAATAAAAGTTGCATTTTTGTGCATTATAATGCAATAACACGTTGAAAAGTTCCATTTTCCCTTTTTAAAAGATTTAAGAATTAATTGATTAGACACCATTTTGATGATGAAATTAAATTAAACTTTAAAACATGGAGTTCTAGAAAATAATAATAATTATTAAACTATAATTATTAAAATAATTATTCAATTATTAAAAATAACTAAACCTGTGTGGTCAGTAGCACATTATCATATTATCATATTTTTTGTTGTGGTATCAAAATTGGTATTGAGAACTGTGACATTTCACTGGTATTGGTACTGACTTTTGACATTTTGATACCGTTACAACACAATACCCTTGTTACAAGTAGCTGGGCTGGTGCATTGTACCTTCAGCAGTCTTTATTAGTGCTATAGGTTTTTGCATGATTAGAACATGCACATTGGTTCCTCTCTGTGCATAAATCTACTTTACCTATTTGATGTTCTGTGTGTGCATGTGAAAATGTCTTCATCAGCCAAGGCAGTCAATAGGGATGTTGAGATGCCACAGAGGGCAGAAGAGAGGTTACAGGAGGTCATGTAGAACGACTTTCTATGACAGCGGCCTCAGATCCCCCTCCTCTCTAGACACAGCCATGCTAAACAATAGCCAGCTAGGAAATTAAACACAAACAATGTCCCCGTGGCAACTCCAGTGTCACCACAGCAAATTCCCTCATCACCACGGATACAGAAACATCAAAGAAACTGCAGTGTAGTTAGAGAAGATGACCTCACACTAGACATCAACAAAGGAGAACAATGAATTTTAAGTTGTTGAATGTATTGAGAAGATGGTTTGAAAATGCATATTATTAATAAAGTAAATAAACAAATCCACAAAAAACATGGCATGGGACAAGGCAACCTTTCTTAAGTACTGAGAATAATAAAGACATCATGTACAGTATTTAATATATATATATAAAGTAAATGCAAATATTTAAATATTTAATTTATAATACTTTAAATTAAATATTAATTTACAATGCTCATTTGTTTTAAGGCAACCTGCAGAAATACACTTCACAAAACTTTAGCTGATTAAACATTAAATAAATAAATGTAAATATTTAAATATTTATAGGTGTTAATAGATATATTATGTTCATTTGTCTATGGCCTAAAGGCACGAATCAGTGACATTTCAAATAACTGTTGTTTCACAAGTAATCTCCAAGGGAAAATTGTGCAAAAGCAGAGAGAAGATATAAGTAAATGACTGTGTCAGCCTCTATTTATTTGTGACATGACTGCCAGAGGCAGAGCCCAAGGGTAACCATTAGGATTTGGACCATAAAGGAGTCAAATGCAGAGCTATGGCTGAAAAGTTACTATGTAATGCAGCAACTTATCAGCAAAGTGCTCCCTGTGGAGAAATAGAAAGAGAGAGGGAGGGTGAGGGATGCATTATGGGAAATGAATGCCATGCACTACCACCTAAGGCCAAATGCATCCACTCGATAAGAGTTATTATCCAAAGCCAAAAGGATCAGACAGAAAATGGTTGGTCAGTGAGTAAAAAATAATCTTAATCTTAATAGGTTATAGATTATAACTGATTTGAAGTGTTAAACATCTGCATAAAATAACAAGGCTACCATTTATACCCTAGAGTGCATGCAGGCCCAAGAGGACACATAATACAATTTATAACTGCAATTTAATTAAAACAACATTGCACATATGATAATTACATTTATTTTACAAGTACATGCAGACCACAACATTTCTTTTTGAAAATAATTTTCATTATATATACAGTTGAAGTCGTCTTGGTTACTGTCGTAACCTCTGTTCCCTGATGGAGGGAACGAGACGTTGTGTCGATGTAGTGACACTAGGGGTCACCCTTGGGAGCCCCAAACACCTCAGATCTTTGAGAAAAGGCCAATGAGAATTGGTGAGTGGAATTTGCATGCCACTCCCCTGGACATACGGGTATAAAAGGAGCTGGCTCGCAACCACTCATTCAGGTTTTGTGCTGAGGAGCTGAGACAGGGTCCCAGCCATTTCAGCGGGTAGTACAGCGTTGTGGCAGGGGGGACACAATGTCTCGTTCCCTCCATGTTCACGACAGTAACCGAGACATTCCCCTTCTGTCACTCACTTGACATTGTGTCGATGTAGTGACACTAGGGGTCCCTATACGAAATGCCACAACTAGCTGAACAGTATTACGTGGACTGCCGGTGCAGGTGCAAGCAAGCTGCTTCGTGCATAGTAGCAGGTGCACCGGTCTGCACGTAGCCTCCCCCAACATCCCAAAAAACATCGTATAGTTCCTCACATCCCTGGTGGGGGGGGGGGGACGTATCTAGTATGGAAGCAGTCCACTCCAGCTCCGGCCTTTACTCTCTATGTTTTCTCTCCACAGAGTATTCAGTTATTTGGCTGGGGCCATTTTAACGCTCAATATATGCACCGGGGAAGGTGTTCTTTTCCTATCCTATTCTTTCAGGGGGAAAAGACCCCGCAGAGACCACATCCTGCCTGGAGGGGAGGTAACATGTGGCAAGCACATCATGTGGGCTCAGAGCCGCACATAGAAGAGGCGTGGTGGTAGGTCCTGCCTGAAAGGGGAGGAGCTCTACAAACATGGCGACTGGGACAGAGAGGGCTCTGTCGAAGGGAGACACAGGTCTACCGACAGGGAGACGGTACTGCAGAAAATACATCACAGGGGGTTACCGGAGTAACCGGCACCTGTGGAGCACCTACCTCAGTAAGGGCATATTAGCACATGTACTGGTTCCAACTGTGAATTCCTCCACTGAATTTGCGAGCCACAGGGCTAAGGAGGAAGGACATCCCGGGTTCATGGGTTCCTGAACTCGCATGGGAAAAGAAGCGCACATCTTCGCCTCTTTGGAGGGGAAAAGCACTATACACAAGTGATACACCTGGCCAGCTGTCCGAATTCCCGAACTTACCTGTTCGTACCTGACAGAACACAGGACGAAACCGGCTCAACCCAGAGATTGTAAAATCTCGCGAAGGTATTGGGCCATTGGCCAGTGCCCACGAGGATGCCAGACTCCTTGTGGAGTGTGCTCGTATTCCCGAAGGGGCGGGCACGGCCTGGGCCTGGTATGCCATAGCGATGGCATCCACGATCCAGTGGGCAAGCCTCTGTTTGGAGACAGCATTCCCTTTCTGCTGTCCGCCAAAGCAGACAAAGAGCTGCTCAGAGCGTCTAAAGCTCTGTGTGCGATCCAAGTAGATGCGCAAAGTATGCACCAGACACAGCAATGACAGGGCTGGGTCTGCGTCCTCCTGGGGCAGCGCTTGCAGGTTCACCACCTGATCCCTGAAGGGGGTTGTGGGAACCTTGGGCACATAGCCCGGCCGGGGCCTCAGGATTACGTGAGAGTCACCCGGATTGTCATCTCTATCGCTGACAGAGAACGCTTGCAGGTCCCCAACCCTCTTGATGGAGGTGAGCGCAATCAGGAGGGCTGTCTTCAAGGAGAGGGCTTTCAACTCGACTGACTCTAGTGGCTCAAAGGGGGCTCCGCGAAGGCCCAGGAGGACCACGGAGAGATCCCATGAGGGGAACAGGCGTGGCCTAGGAGGATTCAGCCTCTGGGCACCTCTGAGGAACCTGATGATCAGGTCGTGCTTCCCTAAGGACTTACCGTCCACTGTATCGTGGTGTGCTGCTATGGCAGCCACATACACCTTCAAGGTGGAGGGGGACAGCCGTTCCTCCAGTATCTCCTGCAGAAAGGAAAGCACTGACCCAACTGTGCATCTCTGAAGGTCTTCAGCTCAGGAAGAACACCAATTCGTGAACTGACGCCACTTCAGGGTATAAAGCTGCCTCGTGGAGGGAACTCTGACCTGGGTGATCGTGTCTACCACTGCTGGTGGTAGGCCACTTAGGTCTTCTACATCCCGTTCAAAGGCCAGACGTGGAGGTTCCAGAGGTCTGGGTGCGGGTGCCAGATGGTGCCCCATCCCTGAGAAAGAAGGTCCTTCCTCAGGAGAATTTGCCAGGGAGGGGCTGTTGCCAGGAGCATGAGGTCTGAGAACCAAGTCTGGGTGGGCCAATATGGGGCCATGAGGGTGACCTGCTCCTCATCCTCCCTGACCTTGCACAGGGTCTGTGCAAGTAGGCTCACTGGGGGGAACGCATACTTGCGCAGCCCCCAGGGCCAGCTGTGTGCCAGCATTTCTGGGCCAAGGGGGGCTCCCTTCAGAGAATACCAGAGCGGGCAGTGGGAAGTTTCTCAGGAGGCAAATACGTCTACTTGTGCTTTGCCGAACCGACTCCAAATCAGCTGAACCACCTGGGGGTGGAGTCTCCACTCTCCCCTGAGCATCACCTGCCGTGACAGTGCATCCGTTGTGGCGTTGAGGTTGCCCGAGATGTGAGTGGCCCGCAGCGACCTCAGTTGCCACTGACTCCATAGGAGGAGACGCCGGGCGAGTTGCGACATGTGATTTATATATGCTACTGTCACTGTGTTGTCCGTCTGGACCAACACATGCTTGCCCCGGATAAACAGCAGAAGCCTCCGCAGGGCAAGCAATACTGCCAGCAACTCGAGGCAGTTGATGTGCCAACACAGTCACAGTCCTGTCCAGGAGGTCCAAAATTTTTCTAAGGTCTTGGCTGATTTCTTTTGATTTTCCCATGATGTCAAGCAAAGAGGCACTGAGTATGAAAGTAGGCCTTAAAATGACTCCAGTAAGTCAATTAGCTTATCAGAAGCTAACTGGCTAATTGCCTTGACATCATTTTCTGGAATTTTCCAAGCTGCTTAAAGGCACAGTTAACTTAGTGTATGTAACTTCTGATCCACTGGAATTGTGATAGTCAATTAAAAGTGAAACAATCTGTCTGAAAGCAGTTGTTGGAAAAATTACTCATGTCATGCACAAAGTAGATGTCCTAAACGACTTGCCAAAACTATAGTTTGCTAATATTAAATCTGTGGAGTGGTTAAAAAATGAGTTTTAATGACTTCAACCTAAGTTATGTAAACTTCAGACTTCAACTGTGTATATATATATATATATATATATATATATATATATATATATATATATAAACATTTTGTGTGTTTTACAGAGACACCATGGTTAGATGTTAGTGAAAATGAAATGCGAGGCTAAATTAATTAAATGACACTAATGCGGCATGGAATAGAGGACATGGGGTCGAAACAGTTTGTAAGGTCTGCTAGACAACTGGCGCAAGTCCCTGTGGGGGGAGATTATGATGGGTTCCGTGTCACTCACACAGGGGGAACACAATAACTTCTCTAAACAGAGGAGAAAGCAGCCTGAGGCAGCACAGCCTCTGCCATGGCCTCATCCACAGAGGGGACCGCAGCAACCTGGGCCCTCACAAAGAATGCCTGTAATCTGCAGGTTGGCTGGGGGTGATGCCGGGCCCCGGTTCTGCTCTGCCACTATTGTCGCCGAGCCTCAAAGATATTAGGAGGAGGCTTGGGGATTTAGGGGGGTCCAGGGGAAAGGGGGAAGATGAGGAGGACCTTGTGAAAGCATTGTGCCATTGTCTAGGCATTACAATTGCACTTTTTCTAATCCTTTGTGCTCTCCTGTTGACAGTGGATATTAAGTAAGCAGTCGGACATGGAAAGGATATGACTTCCTCTTCTGTCTTTTCCCCTCTGTGGCCGAGAGAGGAAGAGGGCTGCTGGTTTACTCACTGCAGATAGAGTGAGAGTGCAAAAAAGGCATTACAAGAGATTATGCTAAAAGAGGACTGGGTGAAAGGGGTGGAGCAGAGACCCCAACAAAGAATGAAGAGGAATCTATGGATGGCATGCAAATGAGAGAGAGAGAGAGAGAGAGAGAGAGAGAGAGATACCCCAAGCACAACAAGAGACAGAAAGATCTGAGACTTTTTCCATCACTTTTTCTGGCTTCTCAAACAGATGCTGAGGCAGATGGTAGCGAATTAACAGAAAATGAGAGAAGAAGAAATGAGAAAGCTCATGACTGGTCCAGGGAGGCAAAACATTAAAAAATAAAGATTAAATTGTGTGTGTGTGTGTGTGTGTGTGTGTGTGTGTGTGTGTGTGTGTGTGTGTGTGTGTGTGTGTTTACTTCAGGAATAAATAGAGGGAGTTAGTGAATACAGTAGGTGATCATGCCCATATTTGTGTACTTTTGAGCAGAGCAGGAGGTGGGCTTGTCCTGTTAAAACAGTAGCTCAGCTGGGGAGGAGAAGAGAATGGGTGGAGGAGCAGTGCTCAGAGCTAAAGTGTGCAATAATATTCAGAGGCATGAAATTACAATGGTGATATTTGTGGGACCCCAGGGTGTGGTGTACGGACTCTCCTGGAGCTCACCTGGGTCTCTCATCACACAGGACCCCATACTGGCCCGCAATCATTAATAATCAGATGAGCAATACATTCAAACAATACACAATCTAAATGTAATGCTGTCTGTTAAAGAAATTATTTGCTACTTTGAACATGCAGACAAAAGTATGGACAATTTATTAAATTATAAAAGTTTGTCTGGTAAGGTCTATTTTCACAAAAGTAGAATGTCCAAATCTCCTCCATCTTACAAGGCTTTCTGTAAAGAACGTTTTTTAATACAATCACATAAGATAATGAAAAATGAAAAAAGTATGTCTATTGTTAAGCACTATGAATCTGGATTTGCCAACATGTAAAGATGTTATTTATTTTACTTTATTTTTTTCCCCTTTTTTATCTTTGGAGTTACACATTTACACATTATTACATTTTGATTATGCATAATAAAAAAGAAGAAAAAAGCTGCAGAGGCTGGCTATATAAAAAATTAATGTGTGTTACCCATTGATATTTGTTATATATACATATATATATATATATATAGCATACGTATATACTAAGTATGTTCTATATATATATATATATATATATATAAATTATAAAAAAATATATATTATTTTACTTTTAAAAACAAATAAAGATTAATTTGTTCACATGTGTGTATTCAAGGTGCAAGGAAAGTTTTTTATTTGATGCTTACAACACTTGACATTTTAAATCAAAGTCATTACATTATTTTTTGTCTGAAAATGGTATGACGTTGTCTTTTCAGAACAAACATGAATACAAAAATTGCATTTCTACTTGCAATAGCAAAGTGAACTGGGCACATGCGGTTTAAACTAGATTTATAAAAGACTTCTCCTTTTTATCATCTCGGACATTCTTATTTGACATTGACCCACCATCAATATCAGGCAATTGGCTTTACATTTTTCTCTAATTGAATCCCAATAGAACCATACACGCTTTTAATGTACTAGTACTGGCAAACCCTCTAAAACAAATCAAAAGTTCATATGACAATGAAAGCTATGTGATATTTATTTTTTAATCAACATTTATATGGTGTGGACAAATAGAACCAGCAGTGAAGCATGAAAATCAATCATCAACAAGCTCAATTAAAGTGTTTATGGCACAGGCTAGCTTACAAAACCTGTTCCATATGTTTTAAAAGCTAAAAAGAGAAAGAAAAAAAGAGAGATTTCAAAATTGTAGTTATACTGCTGTTTTAATTGAATGTTTCTTTAATTCTATACATACTACAGGTACATCCAAACCACCTTGTCACTGCAATGATGATAACTGCCTACAGTATCTGCTAAATAGATTAAAATAATACCTGCATGAACGACTTAATTCAAGCACTCATAGCCATACACGTACAGACGGAGCATTATGTCATCCGTCTGTACTATTTTTGTTCATTGTTTTTCGATGTAAACATGCACCACACAGACATCTTTGGTGTGTCAAGTTAAAACTGTTCAACTTTTAAATGCACCTCGAGACACCTACATTTTGTTCCATTTCACAGCACTGTGTCTACCTGTTTTTGAATGGAAGAGGTGTCCTGTGTGTACGGCCCCTTACATTTTAGCTCTGAGACCTTCAGTCAATGGTTAATTTCTCAACAGAGACCTCTTAAAAGGCTCCATCTTTCCATCTCTCTGGTGAAAGTTAGAGACCAGGGCATTGTCAGGGTAAAACTGATAATAACAGGCAGCAAGTGTTCTCCTCCCACTCAGGACAACCCCATATTTTCACCTCTAAAAGGCTTAACGACAGAGTGAAGGGGCACTGTCTGCTCTGCTCTGACAATGTGCTGAGTGGACATAATCAGCCATTGGCCACATAGACCTTCCCTTTTGGCACAGAGAGTCAGCTAAAGTTTATTGCTGGGGCACTGCCTCTTGACTCATGCTGTTCCACAATCATCATGGCTTAGGGATACTGTAAGGGGGAAAAAGGTAGATTTAATATTTGAGAGATATGTTAAATGTAATATTTTATATTATTAATATGTTAAATTAACTGTTAACATATAGAGTATAAAATGTCCCACTTAAAATATCTGAATTTAATTGCATTGATTACAAAACACTTTTCTCTGAACTTAATTTTTTCTTCATTTTTATTTAACTTATTTTGATTTCATTAACTTCAAGCTGATTTTTAGGGGATGAATGAAATCAGTTCTCCTGAAGTTCACACAGGTTTCCTAGTAGTTTCCTAATTCATGTTCCACTGAATTTGATATCCAAATGTCTGGATTATTTTGTCTTCATTTTGTACTGTTTCATCATTTGAAACTTCAAAAAAAAAAAAAAAAAAAAAAAACAATTTGTGTGAAATGTTTTGCTTAAAAAGTGTGTTTGTGCTATATGTCTTAGAAATAAATGTTATTTAATTAAAAAAATTGTTATGTAATGCAACAACATGTATACAATTTAAGTGTGGCTTAAGTTTCCAAATACATTTTGGGGCAACTGTAGTCACACTGGTGGCCAAAAGTTTGGAATAATGTACAGATTTTGCTCTTATGGAAAGAAATTGGTACTTTTATTCACCAAAGTGTCATTCAACTGATCACAATGTATAGTCAGGACATTTATAATGTGAAAAATTACTATTTCAATTTGAAATAAATGTTCAAAATTCTTAAACTACTTCAAAGAGTTCTCAACAAACAATCCTCCACGTGCAGCAATGACAGCTTTGCAGATCCTTGGCATTCTAGCTGTCAGTTTGTCCAGATTTCACAGGTGACATTTCACCCCACGCTTCCCGTAGCACTTGCCATAGATGTGGCTCTCTTGGCTTCACTTCTCATGCACCTTACAGTCTAGCTGATCCCACAAAAGCTCAATGGGGTTAAGATCCATAACACTCTTTTCCAATTATCTGTTTTCCAATGTTTCTTTGCCCACTCTAACCTTTTCTTTTTGTTTTTCTGTTTCAAAAGTGGCTTTTTCTATGCAATTCTTCCCATAAGGCCTGCACCCCTGAGTCTTCTTTTTACTGTTGTATATGAAACTGGTGTTGAGCGGGTAGAATTCAATGAAGCTGTCAGCTGAGGACATGTGAGGCATCTATTTCTCAAACTAGAGTCTCTGGTGTACAAATCCTCTTGTTTAGTTGTACATCTGGCCTTCCACATCTCTTTCTGTCCTTGTTAGAGCCAATTGTCCTTTGTCTTTGAAGACTGTAGTATACACCTTTGTATGAAATCTTCAGTTTTTTGGCAATTTCAAGCATTCCTAAGAACAATGATTGACTGACAAGTTTCTAGAGAAAGCTGTTTCTTTTTTATTATTATTATGATTATTATTACTTTATTTTTTTTCACCATTTTTGACCTAATATTGACCTTAAGACATGTCAGTATATTGCATACTGTGGCAACTCAAAAACAAACACAAAGACAATATTAAGCTTCATTTAACGAACCAAATAGCTTTCAACTGTGTTTGATATAATGGAAAGTGATTTTCTAGTACCAAATTAGCAAATTAGCATGATTACTCAAGGATAAGGTGTTGGAGTGATGGCTGCTGGAATAGGGGCCTGTCTAGATTTGATCAAAAATGACTTTTTTCAAATAGTTATGGTGCTGGGGTTTTTTTTTTAATTTTTTTATCAGAAATGTCCTGACTATACTTTGTGATCAGTTGAATGCCACTTTGGTGAATTAAAGTACCAATTTCCTTCCGAAACAACTAAATCTGTACATTATTCCAAACTTTTGGCCGCCAGTGTATATATGTATGCATGACTTATGCCACTGGGCTACTGAGTTAAATGTATCTATACAAGCCTGAGATTTTATAGCTTTGCACAGATGTGGTGGTGTGCTATAATATAGCCACATTTTGCATTAGAATATAATAAAACCTTACCATTTCCCCCCCTGATGTTCCAGGCCTCCCAACAATGGCTCCCTCCAGTTTGGAAATACAAGCAGGCTCATTGGAGACATGCAGATTAAGTGCATATTATAGCGACCATCTTATCAGGGCCACAATACATTCCTGGAGGCCAGCGATTTTCCCAGGATTAATGCCAGTCGGGCACTTTCCCTCTGAAAGTGCTGTCATCTCAGGGGTGTGAATGACTGCCACCCGTTCTCGTAATCACTTCACAAGCTCATTCCCCTCTGACTGTCACCACCATTCTGCTGATGGAGGCATCTTTCACAGAGACACAGCATGGCACACCAAGGGGAGAGATGCTAAATGAAGGGCAACAGGCTACAGGCATTGACCTCACTAGGCTTCAGGTTCATGTTAACAGATGAGGCTAAGGGACATAAAACTGACATACATAAAACAGTCAATGTAAGAAAAGGCATGAAAAGAAAAGCGAAACAGAAAGGATTAAATTCTATGAAAGGGGATGATATCTGTAAAGGGATGCTATGGCCCCATTAAAATAATAACAGGCTGCTGAATAGAGTTATAGCACATACAGTGCAAGCTAGCAGAGTGGGAAGAATGCACTTTGTCTTCAGACATGAAAACAGCAGCGGCAGTGTTACAATTCCGTCAGGAGCCTGGGTGAAATTGCTGTTTTTACATTTCTGTATCATTTTTGCCCATAAGGAATATGGATAACAAATAAAATATCCATGCCTATTGTCTGATTTATTTATTTTATTATCCACAATATCAGGCAGGCAGTTTAAAGGATAGCTCGCCTCATTCTGGGCCCTCTCGCTGGGGGCCTGACAACCTATCAACTCTGCTTGCATAAACAGGTCAGGATTGTCTGAACATTCCAATATGTTCTACTCAGCATGCAGAATCTCTAGGTAGAGACTGAGGGGGAAAAACGAGGGAAAATATCCTTGAGGAAACAATGAAGGCTGCTTTCTCTCAGATGACAAATGTATGCTGAATGTCCTGAAACTGAGAAACAAAATGGTATTAATTTTCAAATAACAAGGGACCAGGAACTTCCAGGTGTTCTGGCATTTAAGAGGCAGTGATTTTGGTCTTTGCGCACTAAAAGGTTTTCTATTATTTGTTTAGGAGGCAGCGGGGATTGGTTCGGCTTGAAAGAGGGTTGTCTAGTGTCGGTGTTGATGACACAGTGGGGCCCATGAGCTCTAAAGTAATTGACCATTAATGAACTACAAAAGAGTGCCCACAGAGGAATATCCACAAGAGCTCATGGGATTTCATAATAGAGGCAATGAAGAGGTGTGGCTTCAACCCATTAACATTACTCCCAAGACTACAATGAGATTTTAAATAGCCAATCAATAAAATACATCATGACATTATGCTAATTACATGACCTTTATACTACAGAAATCTGTGGATTACTGGAAACATACAGGAATTGAAAAAAATAAATAAATAAATAAATAAATAAATAAATAAATAAAAAAAAAAAAAAAAATATATATATATATATATATATATATATATATATATATATATATATATATATATATAATAGGCCTATTTTTTTATCTATAAAATATTTATTATAGGCTACAGTATCTTTACAAATATTGTTAAGCCACACTAGCAGCGGGGAACACTTTAATTTCCAGCTCACAACATAGAAATAAATCCATTAGGGTGGATGAAAGAGTGACAGTATACAGTATCTATCTGTCCATCCATCCTTCTGTCTGTCTGTCTGTCTGTCTATCTATCTATTAAAATATAAATATTTCAAATCCTGTATGACAGATGGAGAAAACAAGGATATCACAAATTGTGTCTGACATTTACTATATATTAGCTTCAGGTGCATATGAATACCACCCCAGTCAGTTTTTAATTTTTCCACTGGGTTATATGACACTGTAAAATGGAAATCTGTACATATAACACTGCTTCCATTCAAATACCAAGTAATGTCCTTGAAGGCTAAATAAAAACGGTTCATCATTGGCGAACAAATGGCAAGAGAAATTTATGTCCACTGATCTCCCTCATCATTACTGCAAAGTACTCAGTAAAGTTTCATCGTAACTTTCAGGGAAATAAATAAATTTGGCCCCCTGACCTTGAGGAAAAACGCGAGAGCAGCAATGATGGCCCCTCTCTCTCTTTCCATCACCATCTCTCATTCGTGCAGTGTTTCCAAACTTAGGCTACAGGCGGGCTAAAGATATTCCACCTTGAATCGCTCTATACACTGCCCCCAGAGAGAGCTGGTCCCTGTGCTGAGGCGCCCTGTGCCGCCCAATCTCAGGCTCTGGCAGAGGAAAGGAAATGACAGCACAGGAATATGCAGCGAACCTCACTTTAAATCAAGATAAAAGACAGAAATGGAAAATAATGGGACGAACGAACTCCCGGGCGGCTCAGTCCCCTAATGGAAACACATGGCTGAAGGCTGATGTTGTCAGCATCCCGCGCCATGACATTCCTTTTTGATAATCTGGCGTGCCATAAAATTAGAATAGCAAATACCTCCTGACAAAGATGCATGTTCCCCCTCTATTGTGCTATCATAAAAAACTCCGCTGGTGACTCCGAACGCCACAAACTTCAATTTAAATTTACAGCGCCGCGAAAGAAGAAGTGATATGCACTCAAAAATTTTAATAACCTATTAAGTTACGACTTCAATTTCATTTTATGAATATTTTCCTTGGGGAGCACAGCTATCACCAGAGAAAGATAGAAATTTAAAAAAGATAAATAGTGCCATTAATCTACAACATTTCTCTTCCATTATCCTTGAGATGAGGAGTTATTTTTGCTCAGATCCTACATAATTAGCTCCTACTTGATTCACAAGCCAGAAAATGACCATGTTCAGAAAATTAAAAATTTGTCATTAAGTGGAATTTAACACAATACCATTTATCTTTATACATTTCCCAGCTGTCAAGTGTCTGCAATGGAAGTTGATCAGGCTACAGTTGCAAAGGCTTCAATGAATCAAATATCTCACAACAAAAGGAGAACCCTTTCAGCTCTCTCGTTCAATGTCAAAAGGATATAATTAGCTTCTACAGAATGTGCACATATATAAGAAAAATATGAAAATATACTAGCTGTTAAATGGGACAGCTTTATATAGCATGCAATTACAGGTAACACAATTTTAAGAAGCACAATACCTAAATATGCACAATATTATAAAAAAAAAAAAAAAAAAAATATGATGACTGTTAAAATGTCAACATGTCCCAGATTAAAGTAGGAGTTTATTATTTTGTATCATTATTATTTAATTGTTGTTGTTGTTGTTGTTTTCTCAATAGGGCCTAATATCTAAAAATTAAGGCAAGTCACTTAACAAAACTTGTTAGGCTTTCAGATGAGAGATAATGTTAGGAAGTTTTTAAAAACCAGTTATTGTTTGTCTCTTGGGCATTAAACACAAATTTGGTAAGATCATGACTATGGAGCTCACAGCAGGCAACCCATAATATCTAATGGGTCATCAAAGAGAATTGTTGGTGGAGAGCGACCATTTACTCAAATAGTTATGGAAAACCCCATGAGGTGTCACATGACTCATTACCGCCAAGCTCTTTGCTTAGTTATCAGACTCATATGGCTATTAGAAAGGCAGGTTAAAATAGACAGGCATTTGGCACTCTTCTTATTCTATTAAAAAGCTCAAGCTAATGCTGATTGTAATGAACTGCTGTAATGCACATGATCATAACCATAAAATATACTGCCAGCGTAGCTATAAATACAAAGACCTTATTATCTGCAAGTAAACTGGCGTCTCTACATTCTTTGCAATTATGATTTATGACTGCCAAGCGAAATCATGGCAATTGAGATTACAACATAAGTATGAAAAAAAAAAAAAAACTGAAGAATCTGGAATTGGATTGGTGGTCTACGGTTGACCTGCCTGTTTATCTAATGGAATAATGAGCCTTGACTGGTGCTCAGTGAGAGTCCCAAGTGTTTATTCTAAATACAAATCACAAGCAGAAATTCTCCTGTAGTTCAGGCCTGTTTTATTACCCAGGTAACACAAGCTCTAACCAGATTAAACAGGTGAGAGTTCCAAAATAAGGCTTTCATGCCTCTTACAAAAAGCCATCATAAAACCAGGTTCTCGTGATCCACACATGCCTCCCTGAAAATGTCATGAAAGGCCTAAAACAGTGGTGCATAACCAGTAGATTTAAAGATAATAAACGCATTTCATAATAATATGTGTTACTATGCTGGCAATCAATCATGATGGAGAGTTTGCGCTCTCCTCATGTTCAATTGAGTCGTTGACCCCAATCAGTCCACGTGGCAAATATTTGGAATTACAGTGGGGAGTTGATTAATTTTACATAAACTCTGTTGCAAAGTAGGGTAATGTATTGTGGCTGAGCAAGAGGTCTGACTTCATCACAGTGACTTGCTCAGCCAAATTTAGTGTGTGTGGGCTTTGTCAAGACTGGGGATGGTAGGTTCTCAGTCATAATCTAGGAGCAATTTTCATGTTTTGTTTCTCAGTATGTGGGGAAAAACCTATTTTGTTCTCAAATAGAAACAATTCCATGACACCACTGTCCACTCCTGAAACCACCATAGAGTTTATTCTGAGATGCACGAGCAGATGGACCTCTAACCAGCCCTTTTGTATCTTACAATCACATGGATTGACAGGGAGATTAATAAAAATAAAAAAAATAATCCTAAATAAAAATAAATAAATTAGAGTGAGAAGTACAGACAAATAAACAATTAAATAAATAATAACTATGATTAGTTTACGTATAGGCAGTAAAATGTATTGTAAAAACACAACACAAGTACAAAGGCATGCCTGTAGATTGAGCATCATGGGTTTTTCATAAGACATAGTCCCCCCAGCTTTCACACCTGCCTTCAAAAGCCTGCTGCCTGTGGCCTCAGAGTGCTCCGACAGGCTGGAGAGATAAATGGAACATCCACCATTTAGTCCTCATTACATTTGGCCACAGAAAATGGATTTTGATTTTCACAGCTGCGAACCTCCTTGGGCCCATTTCAGGAAGCCTTCGAAAATCTGCTTCATGAGACCTTTGAAAACATGTTGTAGATCAGAGTCATGGAAATAATTTAATGAATCTATTAAAATATGCAGTATTCAACAACAAAATATGGTATTTTGGGAAAATAATGTAAAATTCAATCGTATTCAGGTAAATGTTAGGTTGTCCTAGAATACATTTTTAGTACAATACGTTGTATTAAAAAACAAATATGTCACAGCCCACTCTCTCTCTCACACACACCCACACACACTAAAATACACGCACACACACAAAACAACAGTGTGCTGCTTACATGCTACTCACATCAACTCAGCTCCCAGGGGCCCAAACCAATTTCTCTTGTTTTCAGCCCGTCTCCCTGCCTGAACCTGCAACAGCCATCAGACCCATTAATCCTTCCACCCAAGATGACTATGACTGATTTGGCAGCCAAACAATCAATTTGTATCTCTCTCACTCTTTCACTCATTCCTTCTCTTTTGTGGATGTAAAGAATATCATGAAAAAGTGTCAGCGGTAACAGTTTCACAACAGCCGAGTAATAGAGTAATAAGGCAATCAGCGTTTGACCTTGGAAGACAACTAATTCATATGTCCATCTATCTTAATTATTTCACTTTTCAAACCACAGTGAAAAAGAAACTGTATCAGTCATTCATCCCTCTGAGGCAGACGCATCGCTTCTCACATTTTGATTTTGTTCTTTATTGTTTTATGTATTGCAGGACAGACCCAAGAGAGATTTGATGGACATAAGGTACCTCTAAAGTGTAGGAGATCCAGAGAGTAGTACAGATAAAAATATCATGTAATTTGAACAAGGCTGACATCCATTAATCTGGGGATGTTTTACAGAATATTATTTTTTCAGTCTATAGATAAAGGGATAGTTTACCTAAAAATGAAAATTCTGTTTATTTACTCACCCTCATGTCATTCCAAACCCATATGAATTTCTTATTTCTGTGGAATACAAAAGGTATTAATTTAATGAATTTCCCATTGGCTAAATTCAATATAATGGCAGTACATAGGGGCGCACTTTTATGCTTAATAAAGCACCCAAAAAAGCTTTCAAAAGTGCACATAAAATCTTTAATAAAGTCCATAAGCAGTGCTGATATTCAACATGGCGGCTATGTCAAAAACATCAAACCTCATTGGTTCTTGCACGTCTTGTGACGTGTTATTGAGAGTGAATAACAACATAAATTACTGTCTGTTCATCATACAAAGTGATGGTCTGACTTCAGAAGTCTTGGTATATGACACACAACTACTTTAATGACACTTTTGGATGCTTTATTAAGATGTGTAATATGTACTGCCATTGCATTTAACTCAGACAACAGGACATTTATTAAATTATTTTCTTTTGTGTTCTGCAGAAGAAAGCAAGTCATGCTGGTTTAGAATGAAATTAGGGTGTAAATGATGACAGAATTTTCATTTTTGGGTGAACTATTCTTTTATGATCTGATAAGTTCAGCCATAGTTAATAAACAGATAAGACAGGATTAAAGAGTTATGATGTTTCTGTAATATGGCCCAGAATCCCATTTTGAAGGCTCTCATTTGCTTCATAAGATGACATTCTCTTTTGTTCACTCTCAATGGCATTTTTACATTCTTATATCTGCTTTGATGCACAAGACAAGCATTACACTGTAAACTGACAACATACCTTCACAATGGAAATTATTTGATCCTTTCACAGCACTGTGTATTTAAGTAAAGTTCTCAAAAGCTACCATTGCAGATTAGCATGCTCATCTTTTGAGAGGAACATGAGACCAGAACCCCCCTCTGAATGGCGAGGAGCAGAAGGTAGGGTCGGCCATGTCTGGGAAAAGCAGCAGAGGAACATTTGTCAGGAGACAGTGACAAAAAGGGGGTGGAAGGGTGGGGAGGCAGAGCTCCACACTATTCAGAGACAATTTGTAAGCGTGGCTGTTGAAGTCAGGCCAAAGACTGGCGAACAGCTGGAGCCCCACCATGATTGATAAACGTGGGCCCCAAGAACTTCATTTCGATGTGAATGAAGACAAAAGCCCAACAATGTTCAGCGAGTGTGTAATGTTAGCGTCATTAATTGTCAGATCTGGACATGCCCTGGCTCTCAGATGGGGGACTGAGAGATGCCATGATGGAGGTCAGGACCCATGCTAATTACCATTTTTAGGACAAAACACTCTTTTGTAGCTCAGCAATTATTGATTTACCTCTAAGGGGAGATCATCAAAGAGTCATTTTTGCTGTGCATGACAAAGATTATAACATGATTACATGCAGAGATTACATTCCCAGAAATGCTCATGTTGTGAAGTAGGGAAGACCGTGGCTGGTTGTCACAGGGGCTAACTATACGATTTTGAGTCTAAATTCAAATCACATAAATGTTTTATTTTACATAGCAGTGGTTTTGTATGTTGGTGTCAAACACATTGTAAACTGTCATAAATCAGAATAACTTTTGTGAATTATATCCTCCAAACTACAATGACAACATCATCATATTTTTGAATAAACAACAGAACACAATTAAACCACACTGACATACTATACATGTATATTAAGACAAGAGTCAACTATATAAAAGTATAATTTAACTTAAAGGTTGAAGTATATTTTAAGGACAATGGTACAGTAGTATACAGCATAAATGTCCAGTCGGAGCAGGTTGTCACATATTTTTCGAATAACTTTATATAATTAATTTACTGGAATTTCTGTTGGCAAAAACATTGGTGTGATATTTTTATATATGAACTATTCCATTAATTGCTTTTACATTTTAAACTTAGCTAAAAACACCTATAATAGGCAATTTAATTGCAGGTTCCCATTGTGACATCATATATTGTGAGCCATGCTATAGGGGCATCTTGTCACCATAGGTCATTCTGTGTTTAATGAAAGTTATCTTTTTTTTTTTTTTTTCTGGGCAAGAACAACCGTGTTGATTTATTAATATATTTCAAATTGGAAGCATAGTAATATTCACTTGAGATTTTACCTGGAACTAATATTTTCATTATCATTTGCACATAGCCATGCAATAGAATTTTTACTGTTTACTACCTCTTGTGTAACAGAAACAAATGGAGCAGGAAAAAATTCCAAGGTATACCTCAAGATTTTCTCACCTTACGTAGGTATTGCTTCAACAATGTATGTCATGACCATCGTCTTTGGTGTTTGGCTCTTCGTTTGGTTACTACAGAAGTATTGTCTGAGATGTGTTGATTGAGATATACAGCTGCTTGAGATACAAACAGAGAAGCAAATATTGATTAATTTTTCTTACCAAAAGAAAAAAACTAGTTCTGTTTTTAAATAAATAAAAAAAAATTATTCTGTGACAAAACAGAAGGTCAGCTCATGTAAAAATATTTTAACATGTTTGCACATTGCGACTGCTAAAAGTTTTGCATACTTTAAGTGCTTTTTTTAAGTTCAGCTTTAAGACTCTCTACTACAGACAACCGTTTTATTGGCCTATCTATGGAGTGAGAGATCTGAGATATATTCCGCAATACATTTTTGATTTATGCCAACCTTCTTTAATGGTAGTTTTCTTTCCCCATTTTATTTGAAAAAAATTTCCAAGTTTAAAATAAGCAATACAATATTTGGCAAACCCACAAATGCTTTTTCTCACTAAGTCAGAAAGCAAAACAAAGCAGATACATCTATTCTTGACCTATTTAATGGTTGGGTACTCTTATGGACTTGCAGAGCAAATTGAAAAGTTTTCTGTCACAGCGTAAAATATATAGATGAGTCTAAAGTCCATAACAATTGCGTGTTGTTCTGTTTTAATCCTAAAAAAACAATTGCAGACATCCTTATGGCAACAAAGTGGATCCCTGGGTCATCCATTCAGCAATACTAGGCCAAATTTAATCTGCCATGGCTCACGATGAATGAGTGAATATTGATGAACATGGAAGCTGTACAGCAGCAATCTTTTTCTCCTCTTTGGCAGAGCGAGGGAGGAGAGAGGCGACTCAGTGGTCACGAGGGAGGAGTGCACCTCTTTCAATATTCAGAATATTCTGGTTGAAGTTCAGAGAGAGATATCAATCTCACTTTGAAGTGCCAGGACTTCATTTGTTTGTGAGAGATGTGAGGTGTTCGCCAGATGACTGTGCCAATTCTTCAAAAGCCTCTTACAGTAGAGACACTCACTGTAGCATTTGCCTTTGTTGCCTTGGCTCAGATGACTCTCAAACCCAATAGTGAAGCTTTGATTGAACCAGTGCACCCAATTCACCTGTGCATTAAGGAGAATGCACAACTTTTGGTATGACAGAGTAAATTATATATTGCTGACAAATAATAATGCAAAAAACACTCGTTTGTGAGGGCTGCTACATGTGAATTATTATAATCAGGCAAAATAGATATACGTTTAGAGATTTATGATTATTGCATGATTGTTTCCTTATTTATTAGACTTACAGGAATGCTAATACACATTTGTACACATACTTTAGATACGTATCACCAAAATAGCAAGAATTCATTTTGAGGTGCATATGTAGTTGAATCACACTATTCAGTTATTCTAATGTGAGATACGTAAGGTCTAAATGGTATAAAACTTCCTCATCTAGCTGTAAGCATATTCCAATGCTGTCCAAGTACAAACCATTGTCAGAAGTTCACAGTCATAATGACTCTATGAGGCAACAATAATGACATAAATCTATCCCTCACTGCAATGGGCTCTTCTCTCTCTCTCTGGCCTTCGCTGTACTACCACCCACCAGCATTTATAAACCCATTCACATGGCTGTCAATTTGCCTCTATTTTTGTCACTTTAGAGAGGATTTCATCACTTGGAGGCTCTCCACTTACCGCAGAGGTGCTGTTATTTTTCTTCTCTTTTTCATCAAAACTTGTTTTCAGAGTGGTGGCATGTGTTGTGTGTGTGTGTCAGGATCTTGGTTGCGGTTTTAGCAAAGCAATGGGCCATGCCGGCCTCTCTGAGTGTATTTATAAGGGGAGTCTTCATGGCCACTCAGTTGAGCCTGGTTTACCAACACTATTGATTGCAGGTGATGTTCTGGACAGAGTCCATCTGACCTCTTTGGGGACTTAAATACATCATTATCCTAGAGCAGGACCTCGAGAGACCTCCTGACCACAGCCGAACACACACACACACATGCAACCACTGTGACATTGTTGGGTACATAATGTCATCTTCACAGAGAGAACATACAGATTTTAGTGATATTGATTCAAAATGTAAAGATACATTTGAATATGAAGTAAAAAGGTCTAATGCTATACATGTTGTTAGAGGTGCTCTTCGGGACAGAAGAGTATATGTACTTAAACATTGGAGTCTGTTTAGATGGAAAAATTCATAAAAAAAATACATTATGTGGTCTTTCCTCTTAGATGTGCATTATCATAACACCATCCTGCTCTTCTCTTTTCATTCCTTTGAATACTAATTAGATTTCTTAATATGCAATCATGTTAACATTCAGGCAAATTTGCGTATCATGCATCTTGGTTTTCAAAACACACCTCTGAGCGATTGATGGAAATCCAATGAGACGTAGGCTTACCTGCCATGAAACAACCACGTCTGCTTCCGACACAAAGCATGGACTTGGGGAAGTACATTTAAAATTAATTACCATCAGGACCCTTGTAACTGTTCACTTTCATAAACAAACATCCTAATATGCGGTAATTAATTAAATCTGCCAGTTTTCCCTTCTCCTCTCGTTGATCTTACTTGGTTTTAGTTTCTAAATCTAGTCAAGGTGTTTATCATTGGTTATCCAGTGCCAGGTGGGAGTCTCATTTTAAAATATGTTCTTCCTTTCCATTTAGGTGGCCCTCACCAAATGCTAATGTCCAAATTCTTTCCAAGGACCCTCTAGCATGTCACAGCAGTATGTTGGAGATATGCAATATACCCAGCATCTTCCTTAAAGCTTCATGAACCTAATTTGCCATAGTGTAGAACTGGTCTTCATGGCTTTGGAGAATAGAGCCTGTTAGTTTTGGCTGGAGCCGAGAGCTTAGGGGCCTTCACAGCTTTTGGCCAAATCACCAGGAGCCCTGGGCAGGCATGACTGCTTCTCATCATGAAGAATAATGTTTGGCCTGGCAGAGCATTAGGGATGCTAATTTTTGTTGGCTTTGTGATGTCACTTCTGATATCCTGGCAGTCTGGTGGGAATTACCCGATGCGGATGTACAACCCAAATTGCCAGGTTCTATTCCTTGTTTCGACCCCAGCCGAAGCACTAACACCACCTGCCTGCTAATGAGCACTGGCGTTGGGGATGCCCATGTGGACTCTGTGGCAGGAATAACCATACACCACCATCCCCTCTATGTGAGCGATTATGGCACATGGCATGACAGATGTTGTGCTGTGAAGGCACTATCAGAGGGAGATCAAAGGCACAAATACAAAACAAACCCCTGTATGATTCACCTCTGGCTCAGAATCATCCATTCAGAATGAAATTATCTGAAGTCTCCTCACTCCTCACTAAAATGGCTAAGATGGCTTGTGCATGTACAATTTCTTCTAGTTCTATAAAACATCATTTTTAAGACTTTATTTCAAAGAGAATGATTTTAAAACATTCTCCAATCTGCTTATATTTGATAGGAGAGGACTTTCTTGATTAGTTTTACAGCTAAAGAAAGCTATTTAACAGCTATTGAAATATTTTCATTTACTTAATTGGAACAGCATGGATTTCAGAGAGCTTGAGACCACATTTAAAACTACACATCTGCTAGCAGTTTTTGTGATTGCTTACTTATCTAAGAGAACATGTCTAAGAGCAGTGTTGTAAAAAATACCAATAGTTTTACTGGAGTAAAAGTGAAGGTACCTTTATGGCAAGTGACTCAAGTAAAAGTAACCTATGAGAATAATACTCAAGTAAATGTACTTAAGTGTCGAAGATACAAGTTAGTGGTATAAATAATAGCACAGCTGATTATATTGAGTGGCATGGGAGCCTATGCCTGTATTGAAATAGAATATTAGCATATTGCTTACTGCGCATTACATTGCATACTTCCTGCTATTTTATTTTTTTATTAATATGTGAAACATAATGCACATTTCAAACAGTAGTATATTGTTATCGCATGTCCTTATTACGTGCATGTTTAATTCTACATGTGGTGTCCACTTACAGTATCATCTCAGAAAAATGGCTATTGTTTTAATTTTTATATCCAATCTTGTGAGGAAAAAAAAGATGACATAACAATTGGCAGTCCAATCAAATAGTCAGTGAAGAAAAATATGTAGTAGGTACAGTAGTAGGTCATCCAGGTATTCAATTCAGAACAGCCTATAATAGAATATGTAGGACAAAACAAAATAGCAAAGCAAACAAAAGTTGAAAACACAATGGAATTAAGCCACATAATTCAGAACAGCCTATAATAGAATATGTAGGACCAAACAAAATAACAAAGCAAACAAAAGTTGAAAACACAATGGAATTAAGCCACAACAGCAGAATAAAACAACAACAACAACAACAACAACAACAACAACACTAAACAACAACAATAAAAATAAAAAATAAATAAAAAGCTGCATATGAAGGCACTCACCACAGGAGTGATTTAGTTTTGATAATGTCCTATCACTGCAAAAAAAAAAATAAATAAAAAAAATAAAAAAATAAAAATTGCTATTAGAATAAAAGATTAAATAAAATAATACAACTGGTTTATGCTTAAAACGAGTGACAAAATCTGCCAATGGAACAAGACAAAATACACTTGTAGTATGTACAGTATATTATACTGCATATTCAAGATTGTCTGCAAAAACTCCTAATATCTTATGTTTTTATGTAAATTGGTCTTGTTTTCAGGATTTTTAGATATATTTATCAAAACATTCTTAAATAGTCTCTTCTTTTCAGATTTCCCAATTTGAAACCTATTACATTATAAGGGATAGGTCACCCCAAAATGAAAATTCTCTCATCATTCACTCACCCTCATGCCATCCCTCATACAGATGTGTATGACTTTCATTCTTTTGCTGAACATAAACAAAGATTTTTAGAAGAATATCTCAGCTCTGAAGGTCCTCACAATGCAAGTGAATGAGTACCAAAATTTGAAGCTCCAAAAACACATAAAGGCAGCAAAAATGTAATCCATACAACTCCGGTGGTTAAATCCATATCTTCAGAAGGAATATGATAGGTGTGGGTGAGAAATAGATCAATATTTGAGTCCTTTTTTACTATAAATTCTCCTCCCTGCCCAGAAGGTGGTGTTATGCACGAAGAATACTAATCGCCAAAAACAAAAGAAGAAGAATGTGAAAGAGAAAGAGGAGAAAAGAAAAAGCACTTAAATATTGATCCGTTTCTCACCCACACTTATCATATTGTGTTTGAAGATATTGATTTAAACCACTAGAGTCATTTGGATTACTTTTATGTTGCCTTTATGTGCTTTTGGAGCTTCAAAATTTTGGTACTCATTCACTTGCATTATGTGGACCAACAATGCTGAGACAGTCCTCTAAAAATCTTTGTTTGTGTTCAGCAGAAGATAGAAAGTCAAACAAATCTTGGATGGAATAAGGGTGAGTAAATGATGAGAGAATTTTCATTTTGGGTGAACTATTCCTTTAACAGAAACATTGAAACAAGTTGAAATACTCCAAAAATCTATTATATCTACGTTACTATGCACCTTTGTCTAAGAGCCTGAGCTGATTTATACTTTAGATAGCATGAGAAGCTGTGGCCAGTGAAGAATGCTTATTATTTGTCACATAACACACTAATACTGTAATTTTGGAAAAGAGCAGTGCTTGCCAGGTGAGCTACTTTTTGGAGAGTCCATGCAAATCCGAAAAAAGTCAAAAAGTCAATTACACAAGCAGCTCAAGCATGCACCATTGAAAGCTGGTGATGTTTTATTGAAGGGGTCCTTTAATTCAGTGCCGATTGTGCTCAAATGAAATCCAGTGCTGTGCACCTTCTCCAGAGCACTGGTGTCAGGTGACCTTCCAGAGTCCAGAAAGCAACTCTCAGGTGGTCTGCCATGCTCCAGTAGGTTGCCCATTACCCCCCTACACCCAAATGCATCAAAGGAACCTCTGAGCATTGCAAACTGGGGTAGTCTTGGGTCAACTTTACAGTGAAAGCATTAGTCTATAAGTATATCTAGCAATAATTTGCTGTATAACGTGTTATTAATTGTTTTAGGTATTGTTTCTCATTCTTCACTGGGCAGTGCAAACTAATTAAGGCACAGCAAGACTAACAAAACACTAATTAATTACAATTGCAAAGAGATCAGGTAGTTGGTCTCTTCAATCTTCCATGGAGGGAGAACTGAGATACTAAAATCTGTGAAGAGGATGTCCATATTAGAAGGCGTAGACAAGACTAATAGTTCACTTTTTATACTGGACACTGGTCAACCAAACACAGTGTATTTGAGCATTATGTATTATAGGTAGGCATGGAATCTTACAGGCATTAGCTAAACAAGTATCTCTGTACTTGTACCAAACTATATGCCAAGCTGTTACAGAGGGCAACATGCTGTCACTACAAATCGATCTGAAAATAAGAGCATCTGCATCTGGAGATGGGGCTAATGGAGGCATTGCCTTGGGTGTGTGATGGAGACAGCTTATTTTTTTCCATGTGATTATCCTAACAGTGCTGCTTATATACAAATGTAAATGGGCTGCTTAGAAGCACCCCCCTCCCTGCATGTTTCTCTCTCTCTCTCTCTCTCTCTCTCTCTCTCTCTCTCTCTCTCTCTCTCTCTCTCTCTCTCGCTTCCATCTGCTAGACAATAGTTTTTAATCTTTAATCCATGAGCAACCACTGAACACCAGTGAATTGCAAATTACAGATGTTTTACTGTCTCAGCTATTTTTTTCTCCCCCATTTTGCTTTCCAGCTTCCCACTGTCAGTCAGTGTCTTGCACATATCCTGTGCCATCATGGCACCATATGACACTGTCATCATTTGGTAATTAAACCCGTACTGGCTTTAAATATGAAAAGCTGGCAAGGGGAGATGGGGAGTTGATGGGGCTCGCTGTTGTGGGGACCAGATTTCACAAAACTGTCCAGATTTCTGCAGGGAAAATGTTACACTTTTCCTTCATTAATTATAGTCTCTTGCTACTACTTAAGGTGGCCTTTACCAGTGTGCCAGGTTACTATTTACTGACCTACCCATTTTGCAGTCACCATGTCTGATTTTGAGTCATTTAGATGGTTTATGAAAAAAATAAAAACATGCCAAATGTTTATAGCAACAAATTACAGTATGTTCATGCTGACTGTATTTCTCATAGAGTCTTTACAAAGACAACAAGTAAATTTCACATATAGTATAGCTACAGATGCTAGTTTAGTTTCCAAAACTTTCCCTAGGCATCATAGAGGAGTCGATGACACAATATTGTTCATCCTTTCCAAAAAGAGAGGAATGATAAATGATGAGTGCTGGATTCATGGTGTATGAACCCACTGCGCCCTTCTTTGAAGAAGAGGGGAGGGTGAAACTTATTTAAAGCTAAATGTGGCAAGAACTGGGACATACTCAGAAAGCCTTACAGAGGGGAAGGAAAGGTGTATATGTCCGAGGGCACTGGAGAGAACTGAAGAGCTGCCCCATTAATCCACCACAGCCTTTTGTTTGAGAAACAGTGTATAGTGTTGACCAGTGTAATGGACTATGCAATAAAACCATAATAAGCCACTCCCTGAGTTTTCAATCTGGAACCGCATAGTCTTCAGTCGATGCCCTATCCAAATGGATGATAACAGGAGAGATCTCATATCCATTACAGACACTCCAACAACCTTTGGCTTCTCCTGTGTGCTGTGTTTCACTGTTATATCTGAGTGCTGAGTACGGGAGAGGCTCTCTCTTCTGTGTTATGGCTTGCCATAGATCAAGGTCACCGTTTCTGTGATCATTTCACCACTGAAGGTGACAGGCTGCATTTACAGTGAGATGATCAGAGGCTAGTGTGGGAGCTGAGCAGCTCTGTATTACTCAGAAGGATAATAGATATGCACTCACACAGATGAGCACACATTTACAGTGATCCAAAGCATCTCTATAGAGCACAGGGATATCCAAGTCTCTCTCTGTCACACTCCAGGCATATTGCTCATGAGCTACTGCCGAAACAGATCAAGAATGATCTCCAAAAGACAAGCGTGCTCTTGTAAATAGAAACTCAAAACAAGTAGCAGGTTTTGCCAGCTGTATTTTACAGCTATGGGTAAAATATTAAACCATTTACCATTACATGTAACAAAATTCCTGTGTGTGTGTGTGTGTGTGTGTGTGTGTGTGTGTGTGTGTGTGTGTGTGTCGGGGGATATTACAATCATGCCATGGGGTGCATTGAGGAGGTCGCTGCTTTCCATATTGTAGTCGTGTTAGTGGAAGCTGTTTCCTGTCTGTTTTAAACAGTGGCAGCTGGCTTGAGAGCACCCTGGGCTGCCTCAGGGTCCAACACACACACACACACACACACACACAAAGCAATTGGAAATTCATTATACTTAATTTTAGAAATATTTAAATACATTGACCTAAACGATGTGTTTTTGACTTAATGACAAATAAAATATAGGTAAACGTTGCACATAGTTGTACAAAAGGGCTCAAAACCTAGTGATAAATTATTGTTCAGGTAAATATTTCACCTCTTTCAGGTCACTTAAAGTTTATATTAAGTTACTGATTCATTAATGTTAAGGATTAATTTATGAAACATATTAATGTTACCACTAATTTACTGATTCAATTTCTTAATTCTATAACATAGAATTGTGTCTCTATAAAAAGAATCATTCATATATAAATTCATATATATATATATATATATATTCCAAAGGGAATATTTTATAGACTAAAAACAGTATTTTTGTAATAGGCTATATTTATTTAATTTGTGCGAATACGACGCGTATTCATTCGATTCGACATGAAAACCCATAGCTGTGGTTTATTGCAAAACGCCAAATATGCTAGGAGAACAGTCACGAGTTCACTCAAGTCTTCAGTACATTAAAGCAGCAGAATGGCATGGAATTATGTTGTAAGCAATATGGTTCAAATGTGCAATGCAGATGCATGTGTATAGCCCTTTCACAAATGCACAAATAAGTAGAGCGGATGAATGGAAACTTCAGCCAGAATTGGGGGGGGGTTAGGAAAGGGATGATAAAGTCTACTAACTGGAACATTAACAGTCGAGTAACTTGCAAAAGTGCCGTATTACAATATCCAAAAGAACGACAGAGCGTGGTAAAGTCATAAAAATGTACATTAAATTATTATTGCCTCTACTTCGCCTAGTTAACAAACATTTTCTGTGAATAGGCTTCACTTTTTTTTCCAGAATTGTGGTTACTGAGGCCAGAAAAGGCCAAAAAAAATCGATCGTTTTCAAACATTGGTGGACGCTTAGAACAGTGGATGTGCAATGCTCTAAATCAGGCTGATTTGTTTGGCCTGTATTTTAATTATTAGTGACGGACACGTGCAAATGTTATCATATTTTCAACCAAAAAAAAAAAAAAAAAGCCAGGAGATAGAAAAGTCGGTCTATTTTTTACTTTAAGGAATCCACATTCAGCTAGTACAGAATGACCTAATACTCTCAAGATTCATAGGTCTATTTCCCTACATGTTATTTCAAACTTGAAATCATATCTTTACATAAATATTGTAATTTTAAGACGAATAATGTTGCTGTTGTTGTTTTCACTTGAAAAGTTGCAGCTGATCAGCATTTCTGAATCCAAAACGACCCTTTTGCATATTCAAAACGAATATTATATTTAAAATTAGCAAAAAATAACTGCAGATAATGTTTACGGAATGTTATTGTAGTTCAAAACAGGAAACTTTACATTGGTTTGAAATGCAACCAACTATCTTCCCAAACAAATGCGCATAGGCATGTTTCCATGACAGTGGGAGCACCTTTGCTCAACTGAAAAGTTGTATGAAAGAATTTCACCTTTCATGGGCATCAGTGATGTGTCGGTGGTGGGGGTGGTTCGGTGTGTTAATAAATTATGCTCAAAGGGGGGGGGGGGGGGGGGGGGGGGGGAATCTAGAAAGAGAAAACTTTTTCATTCCAAGTGAATAAAATATGCACACGTATTTGAAAAAAATAAGGAGTTAGCCTATGTTTTTCACGCATTGTATCTGTATCCAGGTTTATTACATTAATCATGGACCTACACTCAAGAGTTTAAGTGATTTAAAGTATCAAGATGACAACTTGTCTTAGTCATATTCTTTGTTATAATACTATAATGATTAGGCTACGATAATTGTCAGCCTATTACTAAATTATATAGGCTATATGAGAACTAAAAACTTAGAGATAAAAGAAGAATTTATCAAAATAACAGAGAAGAAAGTAACAAGTGGCGACTTTATATAATAGGCTAACAATTAATCTGACATTGCAGTACCATAACATGGATTCAAATCCCATATTAGCTCGTTTATTTAGTTAGACCCTCCTACCGAGAACAGGTTCACCTAAAAGTTCAGCCAATGAGCAACACGATTCCGTTATCATCACAACTGTTCACGCAGCCTTAAAACGAACTTTCTGACCCACACTTCATAGAAGTCAACGATCAGAACATTTGACAACAGGCCTATATGCACACATAAGCATATAGATGTTTTCAAATCATCATGAACATTCATCGGTATAAGTCCTACCTTTGAGTGTCCTATAAGCGCAAAAGTCTGCGTGCGGATCTTAGCATTTCTCCATGTAGTCCCCTCTTTACTTCCAGCAGACAAGTTTTATTCTTTCTTTTTATATAACACTTGCAATGCTTTATTTGCTTTGATTGCTATTTTCCCTCCTTTATCAATCTAGTTCGTTGGAGCAAAGGTGCTCCTTTTTTTTTTTTTTTTTTTTTTTTTTTTTTTTTGTTGTTGTTGTTGTTGTTGTCGTCGTCTAAACCGTTTAGTTTTGGATGATCGGTCAAAGGTTGTGAAAAGCAGCGGGGAGAGGCAGGACGCCCAACCGAGGAGGGAACGCAGGAGGCCGGACAGATCTAGTGGGCTGCATCGACGAAACGGACCATTAGACAGGGAAAAGCCATGGCTCACAGCTCTGGTCGATCAGGTAAGTGCAGGGCTCTCTTTTTGTCTCGCCAAACAGTGTCCGTGTTTATTTTCGAGCGGTAGGGGTGAATCGCAGTCAGCTCAGGTAAGAACATACAGAAGGTGTAGCCTATACAAACGCATACTACTTGACCACCGACTAACCTTTATTGTCCGCACTATAATGTTGCAATCTCAGTCTGTTTACGGTAGTAATTTACATGGTTAAAAGTCTGACATTTGCCTTGCCAATCTGTAAATGTAAAGTGCCAATTGATTTATGCTGCGATTATGTTATTATGCGATGATGTTATTAGCCGGGCCCATGTGTTGACATAAGTGCTCATTGTGATCCATATCAGTATTACAGCGGGATCTCCCAGTGCACCAGACTTGTATTCACGTGGTATGTAAATAAACGTTATTATTATTATTATTATTATTATTATTATTATTATTATTATTATTATTATTATTATATGTCTTTAGTTTAATTGAAAACATAGTTCAGGTATATGCTAATTCACCTTGTATTTTGGGTGTGAATGAGAAGATCAATAAAAATGTGTAATAATCTAATTAATTATGGTAAAATTAAAAGCAAGTACAAAATCAATCACTGATGGTATGGACAGAACTGAATTGATGGTCCATCTGTTCACTCTGTAGAAAACATGAATGGGTAATATAAAAGACAGCTGATATCATGACTGTGGCGTTCTGAATACAGTTTTGTTGTTTCGGTTAGAACGTTCGAATATTTTTGGACAAATATTTGTGGACTGACGTGCTGACTTGACTGACGTGGTAAAATGTTTCGATATTTTGTTAGTCGTTAAAATAGATAGATCACTCATTTTAGGATTAATTTTTAAAGAAAATATTTTAGATATTTTTGGCAATTTTATAACACAATTTATAAGTGTAACAACAGCAATAATAATATTAATAATAAATAAATAAATAAATAAAAATAACTATTATTTGTAATATTCGGCCAGCTTTTTACATCTGTGATAATTCATTAATAATAGCCATATTATACGTTTCGTTCTACATTTTAAGGAAACATAGTTAGGCACATTAGGCAAAAAATACGATTTATCTGTGAATTTTTTTGGAAAATTTTTTTTTTTTGTTTGTTTGTTTTTTTTTTTTTTTTTTTTTTTCAGTGGCTTTGCAACTATTAAATACACTACTAAACACGCAATTTTAAAACAATCAGGCTACTGAAATTAGCAGTAAGCCGATCAGGCTTCCTAAAATTCCATTATGGGTTAATATTGCTGTATGCATATTGCAAAGGATAGCCTATACTTGCATTCAGCTATAGCACACTAAAATGACGTGAACAGTAAGGTCTATTGGAGTGGAAATTATCGATTGGTGACTTGACAATATCACAGTGAATAAGAAGAAACCCATAGGCTATCGAAAAATGGAATGGAAATTATTTTTGCGTTCTTATTGGAAGTTCATTGCTGTTTAAGTTGCATTACAAACTTATGTGGCGTCTAGATTGTCAGAAAGTAGCACTAACCACTGCACTTTCGCTTGCAATTATCATCTCTCTCTCTCTCTCTCTCTCTCTCTCTCTCTCTCTCTCTCTCTCTCTCTCTCTCTCTCTCTCTCTCTCTCTCTCTCTCTCTCTCTCTCTCTTTCTCTCTCTCTGACACGTTCGATCTTCACGTTCGATCCCAAACCCCCTTTCTGTTCATTAAGGGTTGATCAGGAGAAAAAACTAAATGTAAATATTTTTAAACAAACTTAAAAATGTAGGCTACCTGTACTTACTCGAAAACGCACGGTGCCATTTACTACACCTTCTTCTTTCAGAAAAATAGAAAACATAATATTTATAACAAAACGCTGACAGGTCACAGAATATAATACTACTTTGTAGCATAGACAAAGTCACAATAGCCCGCCTTTAGTATTCAAAGGCCACTATGATCGGTTGCAATTAGTTTTCCTATCATCTAACAAGGGAAGTAACTAATATACTAAAGGGGTGTGGAGGCAAAAAGCTGGGGTCTTGCGGGGAAATAAAAGCAGCTTTAGGGGAAATGTGTAGTCGAGTGTGAAATTACAGCCCATGGTGTTACATATTGTACCAGAAGCTCCCTCCAAAAATACTAACAAAAAGAAGAATCGTCCCCAAATTTGCCCGGGAGTCATAACATATAGCATGGCCTCCTGTTCTTTTAGTCGAACCTACAACGGTCACAGTGCGAACAGTTTATAGATGTAAGTGCCTTCTCAATAAAGTCAGAGCATACAGTTTTTAGCCTTCCAATTAGTACAGACATTTTGGTTTTAAACAGGGGGCTTACGTTAAAATCTAATGTACATGCGATTGAAGTTAATTACATATAGAAGCAATAACATAGCCTATTGCAAAACAAAAATAATAATCGTAATAACGAAATAGATATTAATTTTAAGAATGACAATAATAATATGACTAATTCAGATAATCTGCAAAACTAAGAAGTGCAAAAAATGCATGGGAGTTTCGTCGGTTTAAAATGTAGCCTATATATTTTTTTAAATAAGAAATATTTGAGACATTTAATATAGGACTTTATTGATTGCTTCCGCTTCAGTGATGAAGTGTAAAATGTTCTTTAATATAATTATAATCATTTTACATAGATGCATTATAAGAGCCTTTCAAGGGGAGGGTGAACAGATATATAGATAGATAGATAGATAGATAGATAGATAGATAGATAGATAGATAGATAGATAGATAGATAGATAGATAGATAGATAGATAGATAGATAGGTAAAATGCTGTACACTGATTTAACAAACTATATTAAGTCATTATTATTTATTACTTAAAATTGTAAATAAATAAATAAATAATGAAGCGTGTAACGAATCAGTTATAAACTATCTGATCAACTATAAACAAACTAATCAAACCACGAATCAACGATGAAGAACTGATTTCGGTTTTTAGGCTAAGTTACATTTAAATGTATTCATTTTGCAGACGCTTTTATCCAAAGTCACTTATAAATCAGAATAATACAAGCAGAAGCAATTAGAGAGAACACAAGTAGTAAGTTCAGGACTTGTCATCAACAATCAAGAATTTTGTCGGATACCTACAAAAAAAAAAAAACACAAAAAAAAAAATGCCTCCCTCAGTCAAAATAAAGCAAACTAAGCAGCGCCATCTATAGTGCTACCTGGAACACAACAGTCCAAACAGCATGCAAGACGCTATCCTTTTCCTTCAACCTGATGTATATGACAAACTTAGTATGATTGTTATAGTATCAAAAATCCACTATATATATATATATATATATATATATATATATATATATATATATATATATATATATATATATATATATATGCTAGTTTTGATTCCGTATTTCGTATTCTCTAAACTAGCCATTTTTAAAAATGCAGAACCGGAGTAAATAATGACTAAACAAAGCCGGTTTAACCGTGTAAATAAAATGAGAAAATATCCGACAAATCCTAACTGAGAAAAATGCAACAGAAAGCCTTCACGCAAACACTGTGCCTATCCATATACAATATACGCGAGATTTTTCATTAAGTGTCGTTTAGGTCACCAAATATGATTCACACATGATTCACGTACTTTGACAATATACAGTTTTGAAATACCACGATGCTTGGCCGCTGGTGCTACCGCTTCCTTTCCACTCGTCTTTTAATTTCCTCGATTTTTTTTTTTTTTTTTTTTTTTTTACCCATCTCTCCTCATTTCCCTGTTTGCATCCCTCCCCTTCCGAAGTGTCAGATGAAGAGACCTCCTCATTTGGTGCTCCAGCTTTTTGCGTTGGCGAATCACAAAGTGTTGGAATCTATTGCCTTTGTCTGACATGTCATCCATCTCTATGCGAGGGGGGATACGGGGAGGAGGGGGGCGGTTGACTGCAGCTTTTAGAAACAGACACACTGAGAAGAGGGGTTTCAGTCTCAGCCCAAAGCTTCTATCAGGCACATCCCATTCTTGAAGAGAGGGGGACCGAGAGACACTCGCCGTGTCCATGTTTTTTCCTGTCATCCCCGCACGAGTCTGACTGTACCCCTCAGACTTGACCAGAAACGCATCTCCATATCGAGGAATTTACTCTGCAGTTTCACCAGAGGACACGGGAGGAGACGCAGCCGCTAATGCTTGCGTTCCCTTAAATATGTAGCTGACAAATATTAACTGAACGACTGATTACGCTAACGTTACTGCGTAAAACATTTTTGAGACTATAGTGCAGGACATGATCTGCACCTGACCAGCCTCGTGTCTTCATTTAATGGACTGAACGACACGAGATAAAGTTCGTCGCGCGCTGAAGAACTTCTTCTGTACACTGGCATCGGAAGCCCTCTGCTTTGAACGGATAGCTATCTTTATTAATTCCCATTAAAGCTACACAATCAAGGCGCGACGGCGACCTCAGTCGATTATCTTTCCTTTCTTTGCTATCCCATGGATATTCACTGCAAAGCAGACCCCTTCTCGGCGATGCACCGTGAGTAAAATATAATAATAATAATTATCTTAAAAATCTCTGGTTTGACATAAATAAAGTCTAAACTGTTCAGCGTTTAGATTAAGTTGCGACTGTAGTAAGGCTACAACCTGTCCGCAAGCGACCCAGCAAAAGCTCATAAAATAAATTTATGAATGATGTGTTATAGCCTACTTTTTCGATAAAAGGAATAGAAATGATTGCTTGCCGTTATATTCAGCGGCCCTTTGGTCACTAAGTTGTTCTAAAATTCGATTACAATATTTAGCGTAATTGATCATTTAATATGAACTCTCCGGCGTTACACGTTTGTGAATCATGCATATTACAGACAATTATTATTATTATTATTATTATTATTATTATTATTATTATTATTTAATCCAAGGCTTAGGTAACATATTGGTACATGTTTGATGGAAAAATATTCTACTGTAGGAAATATAAATCAAAATCTCCAGAAATATCTAACATGTAGTACCGCGAAAATACCAGATGAATTGAAAAAGATTAGATTATTTGACCAAACACTGCTGTAGATTGGGAAGGAAGGAATTTCCAGTGAAAACAAATTTGCTCCACATTTTAAAAATCGGAGAGAAAATCTTTCTGTTATTTATAATTTTAAAAATTTATAAAAAGGAGTTACTTGCGCGATATTTGATGGAAATAAGGTATTGTAATAAGATGACGGAAGGCCTGGGTCTAATTTAAATAATTAATTCTTAATTATTTTGCAGTAGCCTACTGCATGGTTGTAATATGAGTTATCAAAGCTCTTTTTAATTATTTACAATAATTGTGCAAGGAAAATTAAACAGGTTGAAACATAATCTATGCGACATGTGTTTGGCTGCAATGGAATAGGAAAATACTACCTAACTGCAGCGGGTTAGGTAGTGGCACAGTAGCACGACTTAATCAGTATTGCATTTTTTTTTTTTTTTTTTTTTACAATCGTAAATACATATAAAGAAAAAAGATTGTTATGTAATTGTTATATATGATATTAAATATTATATTATTAATAAAGTACTATACAGCTCCATTCAAAGAATTAGCCTACTATTAAAAATGACAATATATAATAATTATTTCTTTTTATATTATAGGCCTATTTTGCTGACAAAAAATACACTATTATTTATAAAAAATAAACGTATTAATTAAAAAGTACAGGCCAAGTTACAACAACTTTACCCTTTTTTTTTTTTTTTTTTTTCTTTAACTGCACGTGAAAACATTTTAAACTGCCGCCTGTGACCCTTTCGATCATATTTGGTAAATAGCCTATTATAGCCGAATAGTAC
The DNA here is from genome assembly GCF_019703515.2 of Myxocyprinus asiaticus. NCBI lineage: Eukaryota > Metazoa > Chordata > Actinopteri > Cypriniformes > Catostomidae > Myxocyprinus > Myxocyprinus asiaticus. The sequence continues at coordinate 29,766,275 of NC_059366.1, forward strand.
AGAAGTAGTGCAAGAAAAAATTAATAAGGAGGTGAAGATCTTCTTATGGATACATTTTCCTTAATATTTCTCAATTATATACATTATAATTATCTTCTTGTTCGTCGTTGTGCAAACACTTCTTGTGCACACTCAGGTAGTGCGCGCGCGCGTGTGTGTGTGCGTGCGTGCGAGCGCGCTCTGTGCGGAGAGTGCTCAAAAGGAAGAAAGAGAAAATTATATGCTTCAATGTGGTAGCAACGTTAACGATGTAGCATTTCTTCTATATGTATGTAATGTTATGCTGTTTGTGTCTGTGTTGTTGTATCCCATATAGGGCACGGCGGTGTGAACCAGCTAGGAGGGGTGTTTGTGAATGGCAGACCCCTACCTGACGTGGTCAGGCAAAGAATCGTGGAGCTCGCGCATCAAGGAGTCAGACCTTGTGACATCTCAAGACAGCTACGGGTCAGCCATGGCTGTGTCAGCAAAATTCTCGGAAGGTACGACATTTGTAGCAAATTTGCGCAGTTAAACTCCTTCAGAAAAATAATTTAAAAAAAAATCAATAGCTATTGCTTTACGTAAATTAAATATTTTTGTACTGTTATGTGTCATATGAGAAAGTCTTTCCATTTTAGTGAAAAGGTCTAATAGTACATTGATTGACCTTAACTTATTTGTGAAGGAGTAAGGAGATGTTTTCTAGGAACTGTTATAGATTTTTGAATTTTTTGAAATATTTTTCAGCTATCAAAAGGATCTTATAAGGTATTCTGCACTTTAAATGTTCCTTAGAAAATATGAGATATGTGTTGGTGGCATGTATTAATCCTGGGGTGCATGGAACATCAGTCGCTGAGAAAACCTTTTGAAAAATGGATACGTTTTTGAGCGCAGCCTACTAATGTTAATGATTAAAGACGCAAAAACTATATATTGTACTTGTTAAAATACAAAATTAGCACATGCTTACCCTGAAAACTCATTTGAGGTGGGGAAAAAAAAAAATCACAGTTGATAAAATGAAACTGAAATTTATAAAATCACAAATTGTCCGTTTTAATAGGCTATTTATAGGCTGTTTTCACTCATTTTTATACATTTACAGAATGCCACACGCTAGCAAAAAAACGCTGTATGCCAGAAAAAAACAAAATAACGAATTGTCATTCATCTTTTTACAGATATTATGAAACCGGCAGTATTAAACCTGGAGTTATTGGCGGCTCCAAACCAAAAGTGGCGACTCCCAAAGTTGTGGATAAAATCGCAGAATACAAGCGGCAGAATCCCACAATGTTTGCCTGGGAGATCAGAGACCGACTTCTCGCCGAGGGCGTATGTGACAACGACACTGTACCAAGTGTTTCATCTATAAACAGGTAAATGCGATTTGGAATTCAGATTTAAATATTTCAAATTTCAAATTAATGTGAAACGCTTGATGTCATATTGACAAAACGAAAGACCCGCCCATATGAGTCATTTACGGTGCTGAGCCCATAAAATAATATTTTGTAATGAAAACTTAGTAAAAAAAAAAAAAAAAAAAAAAAAAACCCGCCGCATCCTAGAACTAAAGGCCAAAATATCCTCAGCTAATGTGAAATCCTTCAGGCCTGTTACAGGAAAAAATCTGTATAAAACATCCTTATGCATCGTTTCCAATTTACCGTGCTTATTTCATGGGTGATGTGTTTTCTTTTCTTTCTTTTTTAATTCTCACTCTCGGGGTGGTCTCAAGTGCAATTCAATCCCAATTCTGTCCACAGCCTGCAGAGGATCTATAGTTGAGGCCGCGAAAACCACATCTGTCTCGATGAAAACCAATCAATACTCTGTAACCAGATCCAGTGGGGAAATACACGACCAGACCTCACTTACTTATCCGGAATCTCATCGCAGTACTAAAAGATATACTACTAAATAAATAAATAAATAATAAACTGTACTAATAAATAAATAAAATGTTCGTGTATTTTTAACCAAAGTCCTGTTGATAAAAATAGATGTTATATAATAATAACAATAATAATAATAATAATAATAATATATTATTATTATTATTATTATTATTATTATTATTGTTATTATCGTTATTGTTGTTATGATTATTATTAACTTAATGTTGTATTGTTCTATTTAATATTATCATTTCAAAATTAGTGTTACTATTATAATTATGATTATTGTTATGTTATTATTACACAACAGAAAAAACAGGAATATTTAATTACATTTTTATTGTATTTTTTTAAAATGTAGTGGGCATGTAACAGTGCTTATATCTTTTTAACAATTTTAGTTAGCTCTTAAACATACTAAGGAATACAAAGAGGTCCTTGGGCTATCCTAAGCAATCGAACATCAAATGAAGTTTTACATTACTTACATATATACATAAATCCAAAAGAAATAGGATTATAAATAGTGTTACAATTAGTTATCATTCTCCTTCTTAATTCTCATTAAACTACAAAGGCTAGCAAGACTATCCCAAGTGAGATGTGTGGTGGTTGTGGAGGGGGATTGAGAAGAGTGGAAGAACAAGGTGAAAAAGGCCTACCTGCAAGCAGGAGTAATGAACTTTGGTTAGAAGGCACTGTTCCATAGAGCTGGCCAGCAGCATTACATTTTAATGAGCTGAAGAGAGATCATGGGCCGGCCCGCACAAGACATTTCCTAGAAAAAACTGGGGAGAGAGAGGCTGAAAAAAATTCATTTCATGCACCATGGCTGCTTAAAAAGGGCAGTTTGAACAGGTCTCAACACATGTATGTGGTAAATCTAAAATTTGCATTAATGACATGAAAAGAGCCAATAAAGCTTAATTTTCAATGATGTTCAAGTCATCACCTCAGAAAAGGGAATTGTAAGGACCTTTGTTTATTTGTAAATTTAACACGTCTAGGGATGTAGTTGAAATATATTGTATTGCCTATTATTCTGTATAATAGAAAATTGGATTTCCTATGCTCAAGCAACACATAAATTAGGAAGAACTATCCAAGCTAATTATTTATATTTGCCAGTGAGGGATGTACTCTAAATTAACTTTATTGTACAATGACATAAGAGTGTACCTGCACCAGATATGAATTTATATGAACTTTAAGGCTGTTTAAAGCAGTCACTTAAAAATGCATTAACTTAACTTTCTCCTATAATTATGACAGCATAACATTTGTTTAAAATATTTCAAAAAGACAAGAAATCTTACATAGCTAACACAGGCTGTAGTTGTAGAGTCAAACTGTAACCCTTGAGCTGTTTCAAATAAGTGTTCTTATACACTGTCTAAAAGTATTCCCCCTCCACTGAGCAGACTTCAGAGGCAGAGGACCCTCATGCACTCAGCTCTTAAGAGTTTGACCTCTGCTCTGTTGACATTAGATGTCCCAGCTTTAAGCACATTTTCTCTGCATGAATTATTGAAGATTACACACTGTCTGGGGTGTTCTCTGTGTCCTCCTCACAGCATGAAGTCGCTGGCACACAACCAGTTCTGAGCCCTTATATCGCCTGGATCCTAAGCGTCCTTTCAATAGCATTGATTCATATTTTTATATTTCTACAGGGAATTCTCAGCACCCTGGCAAGTCATTAATTCACACCTACCGAATAGCTTATTTGACAGCGAGAACATGGATCCAAGCTATTGAATTTGTGTGGCTTTCTCAAGTCACAGGGTCAAATGATTGTTGTGGTTAGATTTTAAATCAAATAAAATACTTGGGTGTTTGTCCAAGAGGGCCCTTGTAGATTTTACCCTTTTGGTTGCAGGACAAACCAAAGAATCATATAAAACAAAGAAATAAAAAAGGTCTCAGTGCACTTTTCCCAATAAAGGGAATAACTAGCCTGTGTGCAACGTTAGCCACACCACAATATATGTTAAATAATAGTTTTTTGTTTTTGTTTTTTCAATTCCACATTTAGTTAGTTCACTAAAATCTAATCTTGTCCATGAGGACTGACTTCTTGCAAGCATGACTGAATCAGCCGAACATACCGAATTAAGATTTCTTTGCTAATGAAATTTACAGTCATATTATAGTTTTCATGAATGTGAAAAATGTGTAGCCAACGAGTATAAATGTTCTCCTAGAATAAGGTGACAGCTTCTTCTCTCAACAGTGCGTCCCAGATTAAAGACATCAGATGCTGTAGTGGGCCTTTGTGAAGCAATGAGACACTATTGCTTTCCTGTCACATATCATTTATGGCCCTCTATTTGCATCTGTTCTTCTCTGCCTCAAATTCCCAACTTTTTTATCCTGAAGTCTCGATCAATAGGGCCTCATCCACACTGGCACACCTGAATGTTTGTGCTAGAAAAAAATGTCGGATCTGGGAAGTCAGTATCCACACTCTACAAGCAATATTCACTTGCTTCAGTGAGGAGGAGGATATATATATATATATATATATATATATATATATATATATATATATATATATATATATATATATATATATATATTGAGACAGATAAAGAAGGAGAGGGTGAGAGAGAGAGAGATTATTAAAACTGAGGCCAGTTTGAGGCAGTGAAGCTCATCATTGAGGTGAATTGATGTGATTTCATGCTTTGTTTGCAAGATCATTCAGATCAAAGTGCAATGAAGACTTTCCCTCACATCACACCTTGGAGGTAGTGGGACTTTATCATATTTCTAAATATGGGATCCCATTTGATTGAATCCACTCTCTCTGCTCTAGCTCCCACTCTACTCCATGATTGGCTCTAATACCCTTAAATTGGTTATTTGTGACAGAATCAGTGCATCTAAATAGAAAGGCCTCAAAAGAACACTAGAGTTTTACACACACAATGGGTCACATAAGGCTATGTGAAAGCTCACCATAAAATGATCTAGCGTGAAATGGCAATCCAACAGCATGTTCAAAGCAACTAATCATGTTCTTTTAATTTTTTAGGATAATTCGAACCAAAGTTCAGCAGCCTTTCCATCCATCTTCTGATGGCACAGGAACGCCTCTCACAACAGGACACACCATAGGTGAGACAGCAGCTTATACACATACAAATAATCATATCAATGACATAAATTATGCCCTTGACCCAATGTTAATTAATTCTCATTTAAAGTGATATTGAGAGCAATTCATATATGTTAACCAACTCCTTTGCTCTTTTTCAGTGCCCAGCACAGCTTCCCCACCTGTGTCAAGTGCTTCCAATGACCCTGTGGGGTCCTACTCTATTAATGGCATCCTCGGAATCCCTCGCTCCAATGGCGAAAAGAGAAAACGGGATGATGGTAAGAGACTGGATTTCTCTCCATTGCTTTTATTCCCCTCTCACTCCTTTTCTAGGCTTCTCTACAGCCCCCTGTAATTTCCAATTTGTGTGGGGAGATGAAGATGGCATTTTGATAGCACTGGACAAAGCATTTTGTAAAAAAGCACTCTCAAGTGACTTATGTAGTACAACAGATTGCACTATTTCAACCGGTTGATACTGTGCTGTTTGCAAGGCTGTAGCACATTTATATCTGATGATACAGTACCTGCACAAACAAGAATATGCCTACACAGCATGAGGTACTATCATTCGCTCAGAATTATAACAGTATTGTGCTTAGGTAGTGAGTCAGGTTTATGGCTTTATGCGTTTGTAAATAATACAGACTTAAAGATAACTAAAATGCAAGAGATTCATTAGGTAATGGCAAAAAAATGTGCTAGAGCAGACTAGAATTTTTAATAGAATGTGAACACTACATGATGTAGGACCGTGAAAATTGTATGGATTATAAGTGAATTTAGAAACAATTAAAACTAAAGGATTTGCTACAACAGACGTTTTGAAGTTTTTCAAGCTGTGCATTTGTGTGTTTGAAAAACTGAAATAGTGGCAAAAAAAAAAAAAAAAAAAAAAAAAAAAAGGGGGTGGGGGGGGGGGGGCTGCCAACCTGTACATGCCAACATTCTCTCTTTCTTTCTAAATGAGAGGATGCATACAGCCTGAGGCCTAATGGCTGATCGGCTCTTCACACAATTGCCTTTTGAATGCTAGTGAATAAACATCCATGTGGCACTGGGCCGAACAGAAACACAGAAAGTGCTGTAGTCAAAAGGGAGGGAGTTTGAAGTGGTTGGAAATGATCTCTTAAAACATTTATCAAAGCAGGGATACTTGCTTCTTTTATGTTTCCATCTCTTTAGTTCTCTGGAGTGGCAACCACTTGGATGGGAGGAAAATAGGATATTGTAAGTTCTGTTAGCCCACCTTCTCTTTGCTTGCTCAATCACGAGCCACTCGAGTCTGATCAAGTGCTCGGTGAGGGTGTGTGTGTGTGTGTGTGTGTGTGTGTGTGTGTGTGTGCATGTGTCGAGGGAAGGGGGATGAGACAGAGCGCACTGACGCTTAATGATATCTTTATGAAGAGAGCTCTAGATCATATAGTATAAAGACTGTGAGAAAGTGACTGTGGCAAATCACATTTGCTATAGCATGGCATGCTCTTACTGAGAATGTAGTAGTGCTTTTCCGCTGTCACTGTCATAGACCGTTTGCTTCTAAAAACAGAGAAGGGGTATGAAGTGAGTGAGAGGGGATTTATCAAGCCAAATGCCAGTGTTGGTAGTTATTCCTAGTTTGATTAGGACTGACAGGATGTGAAGAGTCGATGATGTGGTTTGAGTGTAATTGCAACATAAAACACTAGGTGTGAAAACACAATTTACTTGTGTGTGCAATATCAAATTTAATACCGCTTCAGTAGGATTATTTTCTCTGTGATTGCTATTATAATGATTGGAGTTAATATTCCTGTTGTTGCCAGTGTGTTGCCTTCTGCTTGGCATCACTCGACCTTATACAGGTCTCTCCAGGTGTAGTAACACATTTGTAGGGCAGTAATCTTGGGTGCACATATCATGCCGTGTCCCTAATGAAGACCTCATGGCTGGTTATTTGATACAGTGCCAAATGTCCAAAAGCTTTGTGTTATTTAAACTTAGCCCTTATTTCAGACAGAGACATCAGGGAGGCAGAGAAACAGCCAGTGTATGGTTTCAATTTCATAGCAGCCCAGCAGCCTTGGGCTACCTGAGCCTTATTTGGCTGGGCACAGCCAATCTTCCCTTCATTAGATGATGACATAACAGAAAATATGCTAATTCAATATTATGTGGTGGAAGAGCTGCGCAGATGCACTTCTTAACACACACACATGTAACACATGTTATGTGTAAAGTTAGGTTAAAACCAGCCAATTCTCGGGAAAAAGTCATCAGGATAATTTTATACCGTAATGTGTTGATATTCATTCTTGAAACCATAAGCGCTTGATTTAAGGAACATAAGTAAGGTTTCTGCAGCCTTTATATTTGATGATGGAAGTCCCCTTTAAAAAAAGGTCCCCATTGCAAGAGTGATATAGAAATAATCGAGTGCGACATGCGTTATGTACACCAGGTCTTTGTAAGGGGAGCTTCAGGGACACAGGTGTCATAAGAATCATTAATCTGTAATTTTCATGTGTTACTGCAAATTAAAAGTAGCATGTTACTCGCCGGCTACTGGTGACGTTCGGTGTGGAACGTTGGAAGGAGGGAGGGGTTGCGGTGAGGCTCCAAAAATCAGTTCTTTGGTGGCAATAGCTTCTCGCGAGTTGAACATAGTGACATTTAAGAGAATTTGCAATTCTGCAGAGAAAAGCTATTAATTCACAAATTAGCAACCTCCTTCCTCTATCATGGATGTGCAAGCTATTGAAGAGACAAAAGAAATAGCCTAAAGGGGAAGAGAGAGACACAGCCCTATCTGTGTAAAGATTGGTTTATATGTCTGCAAGCAGTGATACCAATTATGCCAGCACACAGAGTATGCGCCTCAACCTTATTGCTGCCTTCACAGGCCCTTCAATCCATTGCCAGATTTATTTGTGTATCTCATTATGGAAAATAGAATGCCTCTCTTGCCAAATGCATTAATGGCAAAATAGGGAAATTAAGCCTGTTTGGGATTTCTCATTTGTCAGAGTTAATACTTTGTTACAAAATGACACAAATGAATGAACTGAGTTAATTACTAGCACGCAGGCATGCTTCGTGTATAGAGAATGCATTTCTGCACTGTTTTGTTCTCACCTGTGCTTGTGTTGGCTGCTTAGCAGGTTAGCGTGACCTAGCTCTCTTCTCAGTCTCTTCTACAGTATAAGTATAAATCCAGACAGACAAACACAGACTACATAGAGAGTTTTAGGTTGAAGACCGGTTACAAAAAATTATATTAAAAAAAGCACAATGTGACACTTGAATCAGCTGTGGGAGTGGACACGTGTGTGTTGATTTGAGAATGAAATTAAAGTAGGATGATTTACCAGGCTTAGTGGTGTATATATTTGATGTTACCGCAATAAAGAGATTACATCTGTGCAGTCCATGCCATCATGGTACAAGAATGCAAAAAAGTTTCACTTTGTAGCTTGTTTGTTCATCTGAAAGTATTGCTTTGAGCTCAGTACACCTCAAATCCCCATGCTAAAATAGTTTGGCCCACAGAAAGAATGCTTTAGCCTATGCTTCCATTTCATGGCTTGTGAGATTCTATTGTGTCAATATGGATTCTAAAAAAGAATAGAAATAAAATACATCCAAACCAAGAAATGGATTGGCTTCAGTCTAAATCGAATAAGAACATCCCACCAATCTCATCATGATGATGGCCTCTGTATGAAAGAGAAAGACCAGATTTGAGTGGGGCTGCAGAGCGGAACTGGCAGAGAAGAAGGTGCTGGGCTCCTTATCAAAGGACACAAAAGGTATTTGCCCTAGCTCCGCCGATACATCTGCATTCAAGCAGACCCGTCGCCTAGCCAGCTGACTGATGCCTCGAAAATCTGCAGCATGACAACATCTAAGGACAGGGTGGTTCGCTCAAAGAGGAATCGTGTCAGAGAAAAGTCAATTATGAACGATGATGCTGAGAATTAATGGTGCGCTGCATTACACAGATTTTAAAAGGAAAGAGAGCGAGAGTGAGGGAGAGATGCGTTCATTAATTGCATTTCAGAACGCTGCATCACATGAGGCCGATGTGCTAAATGACGGACTGGGTGTGAGTACAGTAAAGGATGTGTGTTATAGGCGAGAGAAGAAACCTATGCTGACAGCGGTAGCCTGAGAAAGAAAAAAGGAAAAGGGGAGAAAGTGCAGCTCCTTCTGCCTGCCTGCACACTGCTCAGCACCGCTAAATTTAATTAATAAAGCCTTTAAACATGCTTTAACATAACAGAAAGTTAACAGCCCCAGTTGTGCTGCCGCTACCGCCACCTCTCTCTCCTTCTCTTTCTCCATCTCTCTCTTTCTTTCTCTGTCTCCTTCTCTTGCTCTCTCTCTCTTACTCCTATTGTCTTGTCTTTTTCTAATTTGGTTAGTTGCTGTACAGCCTTGCCGCACCATAGATTTTATATTTAAGAGATTTTCTCTTAGAAAACAAAGTATAGTTTATTCAAAAGGTGTACCACACAAATCCCTAGTATTTGAGCACGCATATTAAATAACATTTGTCAACATATTGCAATCAAATCCATAGTATCAGAATTTGCTGAAGTACTTCAATGGGACGGACCACTCAAAATTAGACAAATATTATCTTAGGCGTCCAACTAAGCATAAGATTAAACAAGTACATAAAAATGGCGATGTGTGATATGAGGTCAAGGGTTATAGAGGTCATAAAACCCTCATTTGCTTTTCAAAAAGCTCTCTTTTCCAGGCAGTCTTATCTAATGAGATCAAGGCAGGAGTTGTTCTCTTAAAGAATGTTATACCTGACCAGGCAACCCTAAACACATACACATCCTAAAACCCCCAAAATTCAAGTAGTTAATGTAGGCCTACTGCATGAGTTCATCTCAAGCAAAATTAAGAATGGTAAATCATTACTTTGAAATAATTGAGAGGACTTCAAAAACACAGATACACAGATACTGAGTATATGCAGTGAATGTATTAAAAAGACAAGTTCACCATGAGAAGCCCTTGACTGTCTCTTGTTCTTAGTTTTGTTTGAACTGGCCTCTCCAGAGGGGGAAGCCAATGGGAGGCCTGTTTTATGGACTTTGGTTATCTGATCTGACAGAGCTCTAGTCCCATAGCACCAGAGTGCTAATGCAGTGGGATGTCAAAACAAACACACTCAAGTGTTCCAATGAAATCAATATGATGCAAGGATAGGGAAAGCACTGATGTAAACAGCAGCTATGCAATATACATAGTCTAGACAAAATCACTGCATGAACAGTGAATCCCTCTGAAATGAGGCAGCATTAAAACCAAGGTATTCAAAATGCAAAACAATTGTACAAAAATGCACACTTGTCCAATGGGTGCATGATAAGCTGATATAACTTTGGTCTTACCTAAATCTTCTCTAACTGTAATGTAACGTGTAGGAGCTCAACCCAGCCCAGCCCCCCACAGCTCAAACTGCGGCTTTGTCCCATGTATCAACTAGCGGCACTGTGTGCTATGGGCTTTTGAGTATGGGAAACATGCTGCACCAAGGCAAATGACAAATGCCTGCTTATTGATCGCAGTTTGCACTTAGACCAGCTGATAGAAAGTAATTAATGACTCTATTTTCTTTTGTACCAAAGAGAACAATTGAGGTTTATACGGCAACAACAGGCAGTCTTATAGAAGGCCCTCAAGGGAGCTGTCTGAAATAAATGCCTGCGCTCAGATATGGAATGTATGGAATGACTCAGATAATGCTAGAAAAAAAAACAAACAAAAAAAAACAACCACAATGGGAATTAATAGGAAGAGGAAAAAGAAATGTGCCCCACTGTAGCTTAAATACTTACACACACAGACACACAGACACACACACACACACACACACACAATATCTACCATTCTCTTATCACAGCTCTCCGTGGATCTATTTCTCCTGAAATTCAGTTCATCCTGTGGCCTCAGCCATTGAAAAAAGGTCAAGCTGGTGGGTAGAATGGCAATAAAGCCCCTGAAATGGTACTATCAGTGGAACATGATTGATCAATTGAATTCCATAGCACAGAAAATGTGGGATTAAGTAGAGTATTATACACACAATGAGTTGAGGCATGATGTTCATTTCAAGTTCATTTCGCCTCTCTCCTGCCACCAGATCAGGCAATCAATAGGGGCCTTGCATATCATATATCACTACGCTCTCGCAGAGGAGAGAACATAATCTGCTGCAAATTTAGAATGACAGATTTGTAAGGAAGCAAAAAAAGCCCCTCCACCACCAGAGCCTGGGAGGCTGGAGGCTGCAGGCACGGCTGCTGAGGTTGCATGGATGTTTGCAGAATGTTTGCAGAGGGGTTGCCAGAAGCAAAATGAGGCACTGGGGAAGGAAGGCTACCTGCTTTGGCAGGGTGATGAGGTTACGGTCTGTGGGGAAACTGTTCATTTGTTTATAGAGAGGGAAATGCATAAACTGGAAGTCAAGCTGTGCAATTGTATTCAAGCTGGGACTGGCCTCCCATTTTTCTAGGGAAAAGCAATCTGAACGTATAAGTAGCATTACATTCTAAAGGAAATTGTGCCTTTTAAATAATAGCTCTCCATTGTTTACGCCAGCCACTGACAGGGAAGAGAGAACCCCCCTCGGTTGCTACTGCTCATGCTAAAACACATGGCATTCTCAATAACAAGTATACGTTTGCTCTGAAGGTAATCCATCAATTACTGCAGGCCTATCAGATGATGATGGTGCTGATGCTGAACTGAGATGGGGGAGGTGTGATTCTTCTCTCTCCCACTTTCTCTCTTTGCACCATCCACATCTCTCTCTCACTCTCCCAGCCTCATGTGCTCTATCTTTCCACAGCTATTAGGATCAGTTTGAGGCTAGCGCTGACTGATTTTTAGCTTATATACTTCAATCTTTTATCCCTGCTCTCTCTGCTGGTGCTGAGAGGTGCACTACAGCATTACACTGAGCTGTAGTGGGGTGTGGGGGGGGGGGCTGACCTGGGGAGACACAGGACCGTAACGACTGGTACTAGTATGTGGCCTTGTCCCTCTCTCTTCTCATAGATGGTTCAGATGGCTCTGGCCCAAACAGTGATTCTCAGGGTAGTGTGGAGAGTTTACGGAAGCACCTGAGGGCTGATGCCTTCACTCAACAGCAGCTGGAAGCTCTGGACCGGGTGTTTGAGCGGCCGTCATACCCCGATGTCTTCCCCACGTCAGAGCACATCAAGCCAGAGCAGGTCAGTAATATTGAGGCTAATGGACAAATACAGTACTAACTACTAATTCATAATACTTCCTGCCAGTGTCAATTGAAAAATGTCAATTCAAAACCAGGAGGTTGTTCGACAGTCTGCAGTAAGAAATTGAGTGTGATCAAGAGTTTAAAATCCAATGAGTGAGAGAGAGAGCAGAGCATATTTGAATCAACAAAAATACTTAATTTTCCTGAATGATGTCTCCTAAATCAAACCAGTAAAAACAGGTCACCTATGATTTACACCCAAACAAATGTTAACTGAAACATCTTGCCCCAAACATCACAAATGCATCTAACACAATTCTATTTAGTTTTTAATAATTGCACATCAACAATTTGTATTTGCATAAAATTAATTCACATAATTAAAAACAACCGATAAATCTCCATGTAAACATCATGGCACTCAACAAATACCAAAATTTGTAGCTGTGTTACTAGCATAAACTTACATTTTACTCATTTTAAAAGTCTTCTAAACTAGAGTTCTGCTGCAGTCAAAATTAAGATCTTGCTAAAAATTATGTAGACCAAAAAATAAACACAAAAAAATTTGTGTAAACAACCTCTTATTTAAAGCATTTGGCTTAATAAAATAGCTAACCTTTATTTACTTTCATTATACTATTAAACAACCAGTAACTATTAATTTTTCCTTTAAACTCCAAGTAGAGGCCCCATAAAGCAAAAGCAGTAGCCTAATTGAGTTCATTTTACTTTCTCTCCGATCGGGGAGAATTACACTGGTGATAAATCAGGGGGACAGCCCTCACCCCTAGTAGAGGGCCTAATTTGCAGCTAATTACAAAACTGATTTCTACTGGAAGATCAATACCAAAAAGAATTGGAAATGACTTGCAATCACAAAGAGAAGCCAATAAGGAATTTAAAAAGGCAAGGAAAGATGCATGGAAAGAACAGTCATGGAACAATCCAGAAAAATCACTTTTAATTTAATGTAATATTAATCAGACTACATTCCCATTTACTGGTCTGTTTTTTTTTAATTTTTTTTTTTTTTTTAATGCCCTTTTTTAACTCTTGAAAGAGCAGACCTATTAGCCATGTCTGTTGTGTGAGGCCGGGCATTAAAAAGCCATTTTGGAAATGCTAAACTCAATGGGCTCTCCCCTCCCACACTTCTGCCAGCCATTTGGTCATCCTTTTCAGATAGCTCTTCAGTTGCTCCACGCCCAACTTGCCCCTATCTGCATGATAAAATAGCTGCTGTGCATCTGAGGCCAGACCAAATAGAGAGGAACATCCGCTACTGGCCAACTGAACATTTGTAGCAGACAATCAGAGTTTATCTGGAATAGAAACAGACAAGTCTGGGGTCACAGCATTTCCCATTGGGACACTGGCCTATTGTGGTGCACAGATGCACACACACAGACATAAACACATAAGAGTGGACATATGTATGCTCATACTTAAATACACAAGGAACATAGCAGCCGGAAATTGTTGCATTTGTTGCATCAAGAAAATTGTTCTTAATCTAAATTCAAACTAGAGCAAAAAACTTGATTTATTAACTTAATTTAACTACCTTAATAATACATTTTATTCTTAAGTCATAACCCAGCATACAAATTCAGGAAACATAAGCAATGTGTTATTATTTCAAAACAGTACAAATTTGTCTTAGTCTTTACTTCATTCTAGAGAAAACAATTGCAAATGGTTGATTCAGTGTCTCGAAACGAGGCCATGTTGGTAATCTAACAAAGCGGACTCGTCTCCTCCCTTGGCTGGTCAGGGGAATGACTGCAGTCAAGCACAAAGAGACAGCTGACACCCCTTCCTTTCAGTCTGTTCCAAATCCTACTCTCTGTCCCGCGCATAACCTTAATATATGCACACACAGTTCACATTTACTCTCACCAAAACACACATGCACATTACAGTCTATCTATCTCTAACTATCGGATATAAAAAAAATAAATAAATAAAAACTTTAGTAAAAATGGATTTTAGGTGCCTATTAATAAAGTCGTAGTTACTGAGCAACCGTTATATTAAAGGGACAGTTCACCCAAAAAAGAAAATTGTTGTTCCAATCCCATCCCTTTAACTCGTCTGGTGCCTTGTAGAAAAAATACTTTTTTTTCAATAGGCCACAGCTTTAACAATTGTAAGCAGAAAAATATCACACTACTATTGGACTTGCAGCTCAGAGGCAGAAAGCTTTCTAATAGAACACCTCACTAAAAGTGATGCTTGGATCACAAAAGATACCTACTTAAAGTGTCCCCACCTCCCCTTATCGGCAGGCTAATGAATACTCACTACCAGCACTGAACCCTGGACTGGACGAAGTCAAACCCAGTCTGTCAACCAGCGCCAGCTCAGATTTGGGCTCCAGCGTGTCACAGAGCTACCCGGTAGTGACAGGTAAGAGTGCTGGATCACGGCTGACCATTAGAAGACTCATTACTGAGCTGGCAAGAGGTTCATATTCAGCATTGGTCTAGACTATGTGACTTTTTTTACGTGCGTTGAAAGGTAAAGTGAGCTTTATAAGTCGAGCGGACAGGTGAGAGTGAAATGTGACATGTTGATCTCTAGTGAATGGATTAATGCTGCCTGCTCTGAGGGGCCGTGTAAGAGATGAACAATCAAAACAGACAGGTGCTGTTATTTGCATGGAAGACCCAAAACTTTCAAATGATGGAGAGTTGACGCCCAATACTGGGGAAGTACACTTAATTATTTTAACACTTTACCATTCTAACAGGCAAGCACTCTTTTTGTAAACATGGGTGTGTAAATACAAGTCTTCAGCTTGTATGGATCATATGGAGATAAATATTCTAGCATGGTTTGGCCTTTAATGCTGCAGTATTTTTTTTCTCTCCCCTTGTCTCCTCTTGGTATGTTATGGTTAATGTCAGCCTGGCTAATTGAAATATTGTTTCATTGTTGCGGCTGTTATTACCTCAGAGAAGGTTAAGTTTACTGATAGCCAACTGTCGGGCTGAGATTAATACGCTGAGCTTTTAATAAAATTCTCATAATTATGCAGGAGCCATCAAAGCCAATGAGTTCTGTGTGGGCGGAGGACAGGATGATTGAAAATTGCTGTGCCCCCTTCTCAAATGATAGCTGGATAATGTTATGTGAAAAGAAAGGGCTTTTTTCCCCCTCTGTAATATGTGGGAGGTAGAGTTCCCAGCAGAAAGTTGGGCCTCTGAAGAAGAAAGGTGTGTTTTTGTCCTTTGTATGAAAGCAGTCTCGGTCTGGGGAGCACCCTCATGGCAGGTGGCCTTTCTTGCACCTGGGACGGGACACATCGGGGGTCTTAATGCAGACCACCACTTGCTTCCGATAGAGGATAGGAAACTTTTTCATTTTTTTTTTTTTTTTTTAAATGGTTGTTTAAGTTAGTTGTTAATGATTTTTATCAGTTCTAAAGATATATAAGATTATAATTTATAAAATCATTCAGTTTATGTTAAAGGTTAAAATAAGCAGTGGTATGAAAAATAAAATACAGTTGAAATAATTTAAAATCTTTTTCACAGTGTGATAGGCCCCAATGGCTTTTCTTGAGAAACTTAACTATTAACTGTTGCATGTTGGTATTCTAAATTACTTTTGGCAGAAATAACTTTTGAAACGTTTATATTTATGGAAAAAAGGATTGAGGAAGTGAGGCAGTTTGACTGTGCAATAACTGAATGTTATGGTTCACTAGCATGTGATCGGGGCGGATTTAGGCATGGGCGACATGGGCAGGCACCTTGGGCGGCATCTTTCCGAGAGCCGAACGCGGCGCCCACACAAACAAGTGGGGCAAACAACCCCCAGCACACCCCCCCCCATAGAAATAAGGATAGAGTTAAAGATGGTGCTAAATTACCCTACGCATTTACACTGAGCCAATTCTGAATAAATTACTCCCTCTCATTGGATAGAGCTGAAGATTATGCTCATTCCCAGCAATGTTTTCCTGAGCCAATTAAAATTCACACCGCCATTGATCTTGTTGATTTTATGTCACGAGATTTGCATAATCTATTAAAGATGAATGATTAATGAACTTTTCATTACAAAATAGAAATTGGAATTTTAAGGGCACTACGAGGCATAGGAGACATGTGTTTTTGTGTGCGTGTGTGTATGTGTGTGTGTGTGTGTGTGTTCACTGTTTACCTAATTATTTTTAGGGGTTACTGCTTTGTACCTAAAGTCAGAAAAAAAAATGAATACCTCATCTAATTCTTCTAAATTTATGACAGACACTGGATGACATCTACAGTACTTTATTAAAAGTTACTTTAAGTAATTTTACTGGAAAAAGTCAATTACATTGAGGAAAATAAAAACCTTTAATGATGTTGCATTAGCATGTGTTAAATAACGGAATTGTAAGCACACATTTTAAATCTATATATTACAGATAGTAAAGTTATTTCTACCTTAGAAATGTTTCTTTAAAATAGAATAATGCCAGAATGGAAAATGCCAGGCAGAGTTTCAGTCACTAATCTGTTCCTCTGTTATCCTAAAGGGCTTCAGACTTATCAGAGGTAATACTTGCCCTAATGAGTCATACACATTCCACACTTTCATGTATTAACTGTAGAGGGAAAAAACAATGGCATGATTTATTCAAACTGCAGTAAAATTCTGGATGCTGCCCAGTTTGCAAATACCATCACAATGAATGCCTAGTGCAGATACTTAAGCGCCGTCCCTACCGAGCCGTATAATGGAAGACTTCCTGGTGCCAGTAGGATGGTACCGTGTAAATGGGCACCCCTCCGACCCGCTGAAAACCTGAGCAGGTGCTGAAGGGATCCCCCTTGTTCCAAATCTCTTTGGAGTGGTGGGGGGAAGAGAAAAAAATGGAGTGCCTGGGCCTGAAAGCAACAGAGCTCCATGTCTGGAACCTCTGCAAAAAAAAAAAAAAAAAAAAAAAAAACAAGAAGCAAGAAAAGTAAGAAAGAAAAGCAGCATATGCAGGCAGAGTGAAAAGAAAAGACTGCTTTGTGTCGGCCTGTGCTGCTGATGAACTTCGGCAGAAAGCCATTTTTTAAGTGTGGCCCGCTGTTCTCCAGTGAGCAGCAAACAACACGCTGCCGGCTAGGCTGAGGTACCTGATGTGTGTCCTGGTGACAAACTGCCTCTGTCTAAGTCACCAAAAGTACCGGCAGGCCTTAGTGTCCAAATTAATGTTTATTTCATCCTCACAATAGCACACTAACCTTTGAGCACACATTTGATAATGAATGACTTTTAGAACTTAAATCGGGGATTCAAGCAATTCGGCTGTCCAAACATTACACTGCTGTAATTGATTGGGTACAAGCAGTCTGATACTTGTTGTTTTTTTTTTTTCTGTGGGCTTGTGATGTCGAAAATTGAGGTCAAAGGTTTTAATGCTTACTGTTGTTGCAAACACGGAGGTGTCCGTGTATACAGTATTTTTAATCTCTACAGACTCAAAGGCAGGTGACTTTGCTAGAGTAATTGGGTTAAAAAAATTAAATCATCCCTCTACCCAGCTCTCTTCCTCACTCTCTTTCCTTCTCTCTGGACCCATGTGAAACCATGCATCCACGAGAGACAGGCATGGAAAACTCCATAGCTCTGATTCATGTTGAGATGTGATGCACCTCCACATAGACCAGTGTTTATCTTCCATCTCGGTAATCAGGAGGTTGACAGCATTCCTTTCTGCAGGTCTTGCTTGTCTCCAGGACAATAAGCAACACTACCTCTGATTAGTTTCAGTGTTCAGTGATCTTGAACACTGGCCCTCGGTCAGCGTAGCGTATGCACTTGTCTGCTTTACAACGGCAAAGCAGAGGCTGTGAAAACAGGAGGCTTATTTCCTCCGAAAGCCTCTCTTCCTTTCTCCTTTATTGGCCTCTAAGGTTTTTATTTTTGAAGTTAGGCTTTATGGCCGTCATCTTCCTCTCTGAAATATAGTCATCTGAGCTGTTCCCTTTACAGCTTAGATGTTCAGTTTGCCTCTTAACCCCCATTGTGTGGGCAACAGCAACAAAAAGTTACCTTCTCTATGTATCTCGCCATTAAAAAGTCATGTTTATCTCACTCCTGCTGTACGAAGATTCAGCTATTAGTCCCACTCCTACTCTGGAAAGGAAATTCTGCCATTGATTTGTGTGGGAAAGAGGCCAGTTAAGTTGCCTGATTTCCTGGCGTTAGGTCAGAAAGGGTTGCGTCTGACAACAAGGAGGCCTTATCTTAATGAGGGACTCTCCGTTCATAGCTCGGTTGTAAAACAACAATAGTTGGGAAGCAACTAATGAGGCTATCATGAAGCTGTGAGAGCCCTCCCCACAGACTACGTTAACAGCACAGGATGTTAAAGAGGATGAGTGGAGAGAGAGAGAGAGAGATGAATATAGAGCTTACATTGATTGCTCAAGCTGCAGTGGCAAACCCACTAAGATGAAAAATGCCAAATCTCATCAGCCAAATTATATTATTGGGGTTTCAAAGGGGCGATGTCACCATTTGAAGGGTTTTTTTGTTGTAAGATGCGATTTTGGGTCTCGATTTTTTTTTTTTCAAACCATCAAACCTTAGGGAAATTTCTCTGTATTTGAGCTTGATTGATTTGCTAGTCTTGCTGCTGTTTGCTGATGTTATTTTAGATATATTGTATAAAAAGTATTTACCCCTTTATAGAGAGAGATATTGATTTATTTATTTCAGAATAGATTAACCAACAAGTGGGGGTTTATTTTTTAGCTCATTTGATGGATAATTTCAATCAGGTTTGTAAAAAAACGTAGCTTTATTTAGATATAGAAATAAAGCTGATGAGTTGATAGATGACTACTTTTATGGAGAAAATGATCTGATGCATTGCATTCAGAGTTTTATTCTGAGAAAAACTAGTCGGAAAAGACCAAAGTAATGAGCAAAGTTTCGCCTTATCCATTTAAAAAATGTATCATATTTTCATCTTGGATTTATATTACAAGGTATATGTGTGTTAGGTACTGTAGCTTTGCAGCAAATATTAGGGGATCGGTTAACCTGATCTCTGTGTGATTGAGGGCAAACCATTCACATGCCCTTTCACCCCATTTCACCTGTCATTTTATGCACACAAAATCCACATAACACAAGCGCACACCAATGTATGCAGGCTTACACCACGAGCAAATCCCCTCGAGCGTGTAGATTTTTTTTTTTTTTTTTGTGAGCGAATGCCTCTGGAGGCTGTGTTAAAACTCTCGAACACACCCGAGGAACTGGGTCAGAACTGCGCTGGTCGTAACTTTGTGCAAATCCTTTTTTTTCGCTGAACGCAATGTAGCATCACGACAACACCAAACACTGTCAGCCAAATTTCATTTTCCTTTTCTTTTACTACTTTCATTCACTACTTCCATCTGTCATGATTCATTTTTGTTTTCTACTGAGTGCGAGCGATTGTGCATTGTCTGATTGTGTGTGTGTGGCTTTTTTGTTGTTTTTCTCCACCTGGCAGAGTCGCATTCATCGTCCATGTGTGTTAAGCAGGAGCCGCACGAGGCTTCCCTGGCTCCTTTCACCCCTTCCTCACTGGCAGTCACGGGTCTAGCGGAACTGTTGCCCCTCCAGCCCAGCGTGTCAGTAGATGCCTCCACCCCCTGCTACAGCGCTTATGCCCATCATGCCCCCAGCTACGGCCAGTATGCAAGCCAGCCTATTATAGCAGGTACAGCCCTAAAAAAAAAAGGAAGAAAAGAAAAAATTTTAACCTGCGCTGGTTGGGGGGAGACAGCTACTGTCCTATTGTAGGCCAGAGCGACTTTGTGATTAATGATACAGTATAGGTCACCCAAAATGTTTAATTCTTTTGTCATTTACTCACCCTTATATTGTTCCAAACCAATTTGACTTTCTTTCTTCTGTGGAATGCAAAAGGAGATTTTAGGCAGAATGAAAGCTTCAGTCACCATAACTTTCGTTGCATCTTTTCTCCATACAATGAAAGTGAATGGTGACAGAGGCTAACATTCTGCCTAAATCTCATTTTGTGTTCCACAGAAGACAAACAAGTTTGGAACAACATGAGGGTGAGTAATGTAAGTATCAATTATCATTTTTGGGAGAACTGGTCCTTTTATACTTTAGTCTCTAGTCTACAGTGATGTATTGTAATAGTTTAGTTACACATCTACAAAGTTTCCGATGTGCAATAGTATTTCCAGCAAGCTCATTAATGAGTGAGTGTGTGATTGTGTGTCCGTCACACTCTGTAGGTGCAAATTTTGTTATAATTTTTATTTTTTTTAATTTGCTCAAAAGCAAGAAATAAAATGGCTATATACTTTTAGCTCCTGGTATTTTAAAACAATTATTTCAGTTTTTTGAGTTGATGACTTAATAATACCTTGTAAGGTGCACAGTAAAGCACAGGTTTACACGTTGCTTAGCGTCCTGTTTTGTTATGTGCACTTATAATATATATGAGAAGTTCACATACTTTTGGAAATCAACTTATTTTAAATAGCAGTTTGCTAATTTAAAAAAAATAAAAATTATTATGTAAGCAGCTTTTTTAACTTCATTTGAGAGACCACATGCAACGTTTGTGGTTTTACAAATTCACTTGTCACACTGCAGGACCATTTAAAATGAACTAGTGAAAGCAAAAAGGTAATTAATATTAGTGAATAACTGCTGGCCAGTCAAATCACCTAAAATATACACTTTCCCTTATATATTCATACAATTTTTTAACCTAAAATCTTTATGTTGATTAAAAAAAAAAAAAAAAAAAAATGTCCATGGACATGTCAAACAGCAAGCAACTTTGACTGGCGTCTCTCTTGTTAATCGCTGGACTCTGGGAACACTGACCCTCACTGGTCCTCTTTCAAACAATGATGCGGGATCTCGCGGGGACCCAGTCAGGACTGACGAAGGCCTACGTGCTCTAGTGTCTGAGCCAGCAGATCCAGCAGGACTGCGAGCCGTCACCTCCAATTACCGAACTGAATATGGAGCACTTTTCAATCTGAGTGATATTCTGGGCTTTTGAGTAGCAGCGATGCCACCAGCAGACCGAGGGAATTCTGTGCCTCTTTCTGTCGAGCAGTTTAAAAAACACAGACCAGCAGCAAAACTCTGTGTAATAAAGGAAGTTTAAAGGCTGAGTGATCTGGAAAAAAGCTGTTGAGGTGTTTTTAGGTTTTGCAGAGTCATCAGTTTTTGAAATTGTGAATTTAAGGAAAGGTGATCTTTATCCAATGTTTGTTTGGTAGATGTCAGTTTTTCAGTCAGCAGAAGTCAGAAGTCAGCAGCTGCTTATTGTTGGGTGCTCTCAAAGTTCTCAGATTTTCAGGGAAAGTATTGAACAGGGTTACAGAACTGACACAATAGTGTGTTTAAAAAAACTAATATGTTTGAATTTATTTATTATTGATGTGGCTAGTGTTAAAGGTGAGTTTAGGGTGTCACTTTTGTACTTTAAATAGTTTGTAGTTTAAATAGTAATGCTTAGGGCACTTTTCCCACTTTATCATAAACTTTAATGTGTCAAAATATGTGGTTCACTATACTGTATATACATATATATATTGCAACATATCAAAAAGAAACTGTGTTTGAAGAATAATAATACAAATACTGGATATATGGTGGTATTAATGTTAAAATGGAAAGTTCTCCCTGAATTTTCTAACTTTACTGTAATAGAAATCATAAATAATTATTATATAACATATATTATAAAATGTATAGTATATTTAAAATTTGGCAGGGGATTTTCTCTCACAGTTTCTACTTTTTTTTTTTTACAGGTCGAGACATGGCGAGCACAACCCTACCAGGGTACCCACCTCACGTTCCCCCCACAGGGCAGGGCAGCTACCCCACCTCTACACTTGCCGGAATGGTCCCTGGTAAGTGTAATTACTGTTTTTACGAGGACGTTAATTTTAAGAGAGCTCGTAATATTTTCACTGAACAGTCCTCAACAATAAATCATCAACCTGAGGTCATCCAAAGCCAACCTGAATTTTTTTTCAAAATAATTTACAGTAATCTGTCAAATAAAGTCCATAGTGATTTGATAAAAATGTTGCATTCATATTACATTTTAAAAAGATGAATTAACAATATTAATAGTTAATAACTAACATTTAAAAAGCGAGAGTTAATGAGAAGTGACGCAAACGCTATAAACATATTGCCCATGACAATTCAGGTGATGCTAATGTTTATTAAACAGGAAAATATTAATGAGGAGCACAATACTAATGAGGATAAGATCAACTGCAGGATTTCCTAATTGCAGGATGGCTGCAGTCTAACTAAGGACGGTAATGGGCAGAGTGAGTCTTGAGCTTGCTCAAACTCATCAATAACCTGAGAAGGAGCCTCAGCTTATTGGCCGTCGACGAGAAAATTAGCGCCTCTCAATAAGTAATCAGGGACATAAGTGTGGGATATAGGACAGTTCCTTTCAGTTCCACTCGGGTTCCAGCGATCATTACACCTCTCCCTTCCTTACCAACATTCGATGCTTTCACAGGCCATCGATAAACACAGCTTTCTCCACCCCTACCTCCAGTGCTGCAGAGCAAATCTCTTTTCCCCTCTAGTTAACCTGCAGTTCAGGTTCACAGCAAACAGTTAAGGGTCACAAAACAGTGGGAGGGAAGGCCTGTAAATATTTAAATCACTATCTCTCAGAGGGACCCGACTTGAGTTTCACTGCCAGGACAGGATGCAATCTGGCAGCAGACTGGTGCCCTCTCCCCAAACAGCACAAATCCACACAAACATACAGGCGAGTGCCTGTAAACATACTGCTTAAGAGCTGTATGCAAAACAGTACAACATGATGCTGTAGAGCAGTTATCATTGCTTTGAAAGGAGATAACATTGGTCAAGTTGGCCTCGTAGCACCTAAGCACAAAATTGGAAAACAAATATTTTACATAAGACACAGAGAGGGATTCTTCTCACGGTCACTGTTGAGTGCCTCCAAGTCGGTCTCTGCCTTTAATGGTCCACAAACATGAATACTTTGCAGGAGCAAATTTAATTCAGTGACAGGATTCATTTGCTGGGCAAACATATCTTTACAGGTACATCAAATATGTTTTCATCAAAGATTCATTTTCATTGGTCACACAGGCTGAGAAATCCTCTTAAATCCCAGAGCAATGGGTTTTGTGTGCACTTCCATTCATCTGGCCCTCGAACGACTAAGATTTAGTGACAGACCCCAAACACTGTTAGAGCAAAAGCCATTCCTCACCAGCTTCATATAAAACCCTGCCTTTATTGTCTCATAAAAGAAAGAAACGTGGGGGACCAACAGCATTGCTCACTGACATGGACAGGGCTGCTTCCTGAAAGTCGAATTCGGCTGTATAAAAAGCAGCAAGAGTGTGTGCGAGAACAGATCTGTTGGGGAGGGGTTTTTTTTTAAGCCAGGCTTTGGTGCACGCAGAGAATGGAGCACAACAGCAGAATCAAAGGAAGAAACTTCAAAACCCTTCTTGGGATTAACAAATTCAGCTAAAATGGCCGAGCACCAGGGCATAGGAAAGAGGACAGTGCAATGCATCTGCTAGCTAGTGCAGCAAAGCAATGCCATTTCCCAATGCAAGTTCACCATAGTTTTAGTTTTGACGTGCCACACTAATATATTAACTTTTGAAGCAAAACCATTTACCAGCAATATTTCAAGCACAGTAGTGAAAATAAACACCATACATGATTATCCATTATGCCATTAGTTTATGGTAAAGATATTGCAATATAATGTCATATTATTTCTTTATAGCTAATCTGTTATTTGTGTTTTTTTTATTTTTTTTTTTTAGGAAGTGACTTTTCAGGAAATCCCTACTCTCACCCACAGTACACAACCTACAATGAAGCTTGGCGGTTCAGCAACCCCGCGTTATTAAGTGAGTATTAACCCTTTTTGTTTATACCTTTGGGATTAGTCGCTTTAAAGTGGGATTAATATAATCACATTTTACAATGACATTATTTGCATACAGCTTTACTAAACTAGGTTCAATTTTATTTATTTATTTAATTTTTTTGACTGCTGAGGTCAGAACACACTGCATCTCTAAATTAAATTGAGACACGCATAAGCCCTTTCAAGTATTTTTGCGAGTGCTAAGGTTACAGAACGTAACATGTTGTGTAAGCAAAATTATTCCCAGAGGAAATTCTAAGAGTAAAAGAAACATAAAACAGTTACTCTTTAGTACTCTTGCTTAATGCAATCAAATTAAGACTGAACTCCTCCTGTTTTGGAGTGGGCGTAAGTGTTCTCTTGCTGTGGTGCACTCTGTGGTTTCAAACGCTCCGCTCTTCTGTTAACTTCCAGGTTCCCCTTATTATTATAGTGCCGCATCCCGGGGCTCCGCCCCTCCCACTGCTGCCACTGCCTATGACCGCCACTAGTTACCATGGCAACCCAATCAAACTGCAGGACCATGGCCGCGGCCTCCATATCGTACCAGTCTGAATGCCGTAAAGGTCAGAGGGATTGAAGATGGCTACACAATCTTCAGTTTCATGGGGCCGAGATTGGATTAGGAGGGTCAAGCAACAGCGGGTTTCCCCCCAGACATCAACCATACCCCCCACCCCTACACACACAACATCAACACTAAGGCCCTCATTCTCTAAATCACTGAGCAATGACTGAACTATTACCTGAAAGACTTTGAAAGATTCTACAAAAATATATATATTATACAAGATATAAAACAAGTCAAACCGTGTGAAGAATACAAAGTTACAATTAATGTGTTGCTGGTTTTTTCTCTCTCTCTTTAAATCAATCAATACATTCCTTTACATACTGTATTTAGTGTCGCTAACACAAGGTTGTCTGAGGCCTTTAAAATAATTTGCCCATGTCCAACCATTCCACTAGTGTCTTACCTCTCACGGACAGAACAGCAAAGTGTACGACTCAGTTGAGCATAAAGAGAATACTGCAGTATGGAATTTGCTCAAGTTTCTGTCAAACAGACAAGTCTTAGAGAAGCCATCTCTGACACATGTTTTAACATTTTCTGTGATACACAATCAAACTGGGGGAAAAGTATAATAGAAAAAGAAATATCAGGTCTTAGACACTGAAAAGGTTAACTGTTCCTGTACATGACCTGAAAAGAAATCTGCATATTAAATTATTGTTTTGGTTTAGCTAATGGTTTGTGTGCACGTGTGCATTTATGTGTGTCATACATTTTTGGGATATTTCATTATATCATGTGTAATCTCCAATATCATGATCGGTGCCGCTCTTTTCTCGTTTGCACTATTTTGCATTACTGGATTTACAGTATAAGTACAAATAATTACAATTGTCTTCTAAATCTGTCAGATTACATGTTATATTTAAGAAAGAAAAGTAAGAAGGTCTACCTTAACTGACAAAGTAACAGCAGCATTGGACAAAAATACATTTGCTGTTCATTTGTTTTTAAACTATACATTAGAAACTAGTATCTGTCTTTTTATCCTTCAGTGTGAATCAAAGGATTCCTTTTGAATTGTGTAACTGAGGCTACTCTGACTGGCTCAGTACCAAAATAATCATGAGTAGTCATCAACTGTACTACAACAAGTTCAACAAATGCCTTACAGCTTTTTTAATTTATTATTTTTTTAACGTTTGTCTATGGTCCTGAGAGGTAGACATGCATGTAACCCTTCTGTGGTTGAACAGAAGTTTCTCTAAATGCTAAGTGGGACACTGAGGTTAGAAATGAAACCATGCATACACTCCTGGAAATGTAAAACGAATGTACTTTATACCACGTTTGCCAAAGACTTAGTTTGATATTTAATATTTTATTTGCTGTATCTGTCAATAAAACAGTATTATGTTTGAATAGTAGTCAATACTGATTGTATGTGGTAATGTTGAACAAAAGGAAAAGATCCATCTTAGCCCCACAGCAATGTACACAAAAAAAGGTGAATTCTGTTACTTAAAGGTATGTCATTTGCAACAAACTGCTGCTTTGTAGAATGATGTGTATAATGTGAAAACAATTCTTCTATGTATATAAGATCACCTACATTTCACCACTGCAGTATCGTACTAATTTACTGATTCCATTTGTAGATATGAGAACTGAAAAAAAAAAAAGATTGACATTACATTTGTGTCTACAACGTGTTGTGCTTTGCAGAGACGCACAACAAAAAAAGTTTGAAACCCGTCCTGCGTCGTTTTGGTGGGTTTAAAATGCTATCACCCCATGTGCGGCTGTTTGTATGTTTTGTTTTGGTTCAGTTTTCTTAACTTGTACATACTGTTTAAGTCTCTATGCAAATTAAGTAAAATGGTATTCTGTATTCTCCTTTCTTGTTGCGTTCAATTTTACCCTTAACTTTAAAAGATCCCTAAATCCTACTAGTAGCAATTAACAAATACATTTCACATGCCTGCATGGTTTTGTGGATTGTTTTTGTACTTTGAAACTTGCTGTACTTTTTAACATACAGCTGAACATAAGACTTCAGATTTCAGAAGCTCCTTTGCTAACACTAAGTTAAAAGTTATTTATTAAAACACCAGATCCTTTGAGAACTCAAATTCTAAAGTTTGCACGCAAAGAAATATCAAAACAAATGTGTACACATAGGGCAACCATGAATTTTGATTCAAACAGTTGACAAAAGAAAATATTTGGGTCTTTTTTTAAGTCATTTTATAATTAAACTACAGTCCCACTTAGAATCAAGAGATTCTAACTCATTCACAGCAATTCACATTTGTTTGTGGCTTGTTCTTCATTCTAAAAGAAGCAAACAGCAGTAGAGAACAAAGGGGAGAAAGTGTTTCTCTCCTTTTTGTTAAAATAATGCAAAATATGTAACACACACATACTGTAATTTGTTACAAACATAAAAAGAATTTCTGATGAAACTATGTAACAAAAGCCACATGGCCTCAGCCATCACTTATTTCCACCTCTGTCCAGTTCTCTCTCTTCTTCTTCTTCTTCTTCCTCTTCTTCTTTTTTTTTTTTTTTTTTGTTTTTTTTTTGTTTGTTTTTTTGTTTTTTGTTTTTTGCATATGAGAAATAAATTTTTTGTATGTCAGCCTTTGACCTTGGTGGTGATTATTAACCCTTTCATGAGGGAGTCTTTGAGAGTTCAAGGATACTCTGGGCTAGAAGACATACAGTTTGTATGAATATATCACATCAGTTACTACATGAAATGACATATTGTGAGAGTGCATTTAAGATACAGCAGAGAAGTGAGGCTGGAAGGCAGAGAATGATTTAGTTTAATAAAGATATATATAATTATATATAAAATATAACTATATAACTGAAGGCTGTTGCCATGTGAAATATCTGTTCACATAAAAACAAAATAAAAACTGATTTTCATGCAGTAACTTCTCATTCCAATACAACAGGAAGAGAAAGAGGGAGTTTTAAGCGAAAGTGAGAGAGAGAGAAAGTGAAAGTAAGAATGAGTGTAAAGTGTAAGCAAGAAAAAGAAAGAGTGAAAAAACGAGAGGGAGAGAGAGTCACAGTGAGGGTGTAAAACCAAGTTTGGACCATTTAATGATGCATTGGGTTCCCTCTGCAGCTGACTGCTGCCTGCAGCAGCTCTCTTCCTGCCCGAGCATACAATCCTACCCTGCTGTAATTCAATTTTTCTGCCTATTGTTTATTTCATAGCTCCCCTGTGAAGCATCAAAAGCTGCTGTTCTGTCAGCCTCTTACTGTCGTATATGTTTGTCATTCAGCCCTTGTTAAAATAACGAAAAAAGGCCTGCCTCTGTTCTTCCCCCAGCTGAGAATTCCCTGTGGTAAAATTATTCCATTTAGATGGAAACTTTTTTGTCACTCCCCTGTCTAAATTGGCATATCTGCTTCTTTTGCTGGAACCAATAAACTGTGAACCCGGATGCAGCTGTCAATCAGGCTCATCTTTACTTTAGCATGCCAGATGACAACAGGGGAGATGGGGAAAAAAAAAAAGGCAGCAGAATGGAATCAGCTGATTGGCTCTCATCAGCAAGGCATTACAAAAAGCACCTGTCATCCTCCCGGCTCCTCAAACACTGCAAGGGGCCCAAGTTCTGTGCTACTGGAGACAATTATGCAAACCATTGCATGATGGTTTAGTCTCATTCTCAACTAAGTTTTGAGTCAAGGTTCGAATTAAGCTTTCAAATTAAAGGAATGTTCCGGATTTAACACAAGTTAAGGTCAACTGACATAATTTGCAGCATAATGGTGATTCCCACAAATTATTTTTTAGACTTGTCTCTCGTTTTTTATTTATTTATTTATAAAAAGCAAAAATAGTAGTAACATTAAGGCACTTATAGTGGAAGTGTATGGAGCCAGTCCATAAACAATAAAATACACATTGTTTTAAAAGTATAGCCACAAGAGGTAAACATTATACCTTTACTGTAAGTGTTAAAGGAATAGTTCACCCCAATGACAATTCCCTCATCATTTACTAACACTCATTACATCCCAGATGCGTAAGACTCTCTTTTTTCTGCTGAACACAGACAAAGATTTTCAGAAGAATGTTTCAGCTCTGTTGGTCCTCACAATGCATGTGAATGGGAACTAAGATTTTGAAGCGGCAAAATGCACACAGCTTTGGTGTATCGTTGCGGCCTTGGTTAGGCAATTCAGGTTTGCAAACCCAGCGTGGCTCCAAACACCATATCGGTCAGATGCAAATAACAGGCATTCCCAGCAATACAATTTGCAATGTTCATTCGACACTGTAAGCCAGGTGTACCTTTTGTAGTTGGTCGATTGAAAGTGCCACACAAATCCTTTACCTGGCTGGGACAGGCCTGCTAGCTGCATGGTTGGTCGACCCTTCCTCACAATTTCCAGCTTTTCTAGAAAGGTCCTTCTCGAAAAAGGCTTTGCCAGTAAATTCGCCACCAAATCCATTTCTTCTCCTCCTTCAACCATTGTGCGTTAAAAAAAACAACAGGGCTAAGTAAAAATCGAAACAAAAAATCTAAAGAAGCCAGCTAGAAGGCTCCGGCGTGTCAAAGAATACGCCCAAAATGGCAAACTCGAAATCTGATTGGTTAAAGAAGATTACAATCAACAACATCCTCCCCATTTGCTTCAACAGCAGAGGGGATTCACTCGAAATTCTGAATGCCTCGGGGTAGATTTTTCACCCGGAGACAGCACAGGTGGAAAATCTGATTGGGTAAAACTCTAATTTAAATGAGCTGCACTGGAAGTAGCGCAAGTCGCACTGTGCAACTGAGGGAGAGAGTAGCAATGAAATGACGTTAATATTGTTAATAGACTGATGGGAACGAACTTTGTAAAATACATATAGCATTAATGAAATATATATTAAATTATAAAAATACAATTTTCTGATTCTGACAATCTCTAGGCCAGCAGAGAAGGCCTTGTTAGCCCTGATGACCCTCCTCTGCATAAAAGTAATCCATAAGACTCCAATGGTTAGATCCATGACATAAGAAGTGATATGATAAGTGTGGGTGAGTAACAGATCAATGTTTAAGTCTTTAAATATTGATTCCCCTGCCCTTTTTTGGAATGGTATGAGGGTGGGTAAATGATGAGAGAATTTTTTTTGGGTGAACTCTCCATTTAACCATATTAAAAACTCACATGATTCTGTGATGTTCTAAATGTTTTTATTGTGAAAAACAAATTGCTTACATGGTTTAGTGTTTCTATATATAACTTTACACCAATAAGGTTAGTAAGAGATTTTATCATTCTAAAACTATGACATCACATATAATTTGTATGTCTTTTGCCAACTTATGTATTGTGGGTATTTTACAGTGAGTATTTTAACATTAATGGACTGTCCCTGTTCACTTCCATTGTAAATGCCTCACTGTAACCAACATTTTAGCTTTTTTTGGGATGAGGCAAAATTCTGTTTTGTAGTAATGTATAAAAAAATTTAATATAGAAGGTTGAAGTGTGTTATCAAGTTGAAATTTTGTTTATAACACTGTGTTTTTATTACATTTTTTTGTTCCTGGGTAGTAAGTGTTATTTCCTAATTGCTTATGCCTCAAAAGTATAGAAAATGGCTATTATTCTCCACAAACTTTGCTTTTGTGACCAGGACAGTGATATTTTGAAATTTACCTATTTCCAATGAGAAAACGAGCGAATGTGTCTTTTCTTTCACATAAAGTCAGAAAAAAACAACATATAAATCCAAATTAACATGTATTTATACTAAAGTAATATTCAAAGCCGTGCTGGTCCATAATGGTAACAAGTACCCGTCTCTTCCCCTGGCTCACTCGGTGCACCTCAAAGAGGATTACAACAGCATCAAGACCTAGCTGGACACCTTGAAGTATGATGAGTATGGTTGGGAGGTCATAGGAGACTTCAAAATGGTGGCATTCCTGATGGGTCTCTCAGTTTTACCAAGTTTCCCTGCTATCTTTGCCATTGGGACAGCAGGGACACCAAGGCTCGCTACCACAGGTGGGACTGGCCACAGCGGACCGAGTTCTCTGTGGGGAGGAACAACGTCAAGTGGGTGCCACTGATGGACCCCCGGAAGGTGCTGATACCACCACTGCACATCAAATTGGGCCTTATGAAACAATTTGTCAGAGCTCTAGATAAGGAGTCGGCAGCCTTCAAGTACCTTCAAGACTTCTTCCCTAAGCTGTCTGAGGCAAAGGTCAAAGCCAGTGTCTTTGTCGGACCACAGATAAAGAAGTATTTTGGATTCATATGTTGTTTTTATGTGAACGAAAAGACACAAATTCGCCCGTTTTCTCATTTCAAAATATCACTGTCCTGGTCTCAAAAGCAAAGTTTGTGGGGAATAACAGCCATTTTCTATAATTTTGAGGCATAAGCAATTAAGAAATAACACTCAATACCCAGGAACAAAAATTGTGTTACATAGTGTAATTAGTTCTCAAAATATTAGGAAAAATAATTGGGGTCTCTCAGACCACAAACAGAACATGAGGGTTAAACATACAATCCATATACGTTCATGTTACGGAATCACTACATGTAAGCACTTTTCAAATTATCTGACAATTTAGAACTGCATAATCTATGACTACTGGATTTACAACCTGAAAACCTGATCACTGACATACAGTACATACATGTAAATTTGAAACAGGCCAATGTGACACCGCCTGCATCTCATCAAGCATTACTCACATTGGTAATAGCATGAAAAATGTGTCCATGTAGTTCTATGTAAATTTTTTTACACGCAATAAAGATTTGTAGACACATTATTCGTAAGAAATTGGAAAATGTCTGGTGATTTCTGAGGCTTGAATGGGGAGAAAACGGCATCATCTGTCATGGGGTGTCACACTGGAGAGAAGGAGCTCCAGAGGAGTTGCACTGGACAGCATTCACTGTTAAGTCCTGTCAGCCATCTACATGCTTGTCATCATCTTTGCTGTCATATTTGATGCTAGGGATGGGAAAGGCCAACCTAGGGCCGCCAATCAAATCCACCTCATTAGGGACACGGCTAATTATGACATTTTCTATGATGTCTAAGAAGGTAGGGGAGACCTCGGACAACTGTAACATTTTTGAATGTTTACATGGGGTGTTCATTCTGACAATGTTTATGTGTTATTAATTTAAGCAGACTGTGTTTGTCTATTGTTGTGACTTTATGATTGTATGAAATTTTATAAAAATCCAAGGGTTCACATACTTTTTCCTGTTTATTGTTCATCTTACAAGGCAAGAACATTTTATAATTAAAGAACAGAGTCTTTAAACAAGATGCAGGTAAGATTTTAAATATTCAACCATTAAATTCAGCTATACACTTTTTATTTCTTAACTAGTGTTAACTGCCCCCAACCTCAAAGTAATGATGAAATCTTGCATGGTAGCTTCCAAAGACAATATAAAATCTGTCATTCAGGCTAACTTTCAACCAACAACCTAAAGATAAAATACTGTACATCAAACTGTAATTTCAAATGCATCACTTTGATAGCAGACTTTACACATTAGAAGCAAAATAAAAAATATATACCTACAAAAAAAATGTGTATATATATATATATATATATATATATATATATATATATATATATATATATATATATATATATATATTTTTTTTTTTTTTTTTTTTTTTTTACTCAGAAAAGGAAACAATAACACGTCTTTTTCTCAGGTAAAGAAAACTAACTTGTTAACCCTAAATTCACTGTGACTGAAGAAATTTAGGGCATTACAACTATACCCTTTTACAACTCTCCCTGGTCTCCCCAACTGCTTTTTGTCATTATCGGTATTTCCTATACTGCCTCTTAAAAGTCTTTAAATAAAATTTAAAAACAAGCATAAAATATCTATGAAATTAACCAAAGTGTTTTTCAGTTCTCTATGTGTTTAATACGATGCCAGTGTTTCATTAAAACATCTTGTGGGACATTAATGATTTTGTAAAAACGATATTATGACTCAGTTTCTTTATTGGAAGTGGCAATGTCAGATTCCACTTCACTTTTCCCAGCATCGTCACTGTTACGAGTACAGTAGCAGTGGAGCATAGACATTCTCTTGATGGCTGCACTGTGATAATGAGGTCATTTTTACCCAAGCTGTGTGAGTCCATCCAAGAGACGGTTACATAAGTTGGTGAGCATCCTAATGAGCGAGCACTGATTGACTTTGCTTTGTGAAAAGCACCGTGTGGGTGGCGCTGAGAACCACCAGGTTCAGCCTTTGCACCAAACAATGTTTTTTTTTATTAGTTGTATTATTAGCACAGGAAACTTATGGAAGACTGTGCCATCAGAGACACTGCACCTCCTCCTCACCAAATCTGGCCACTTCCATTGCCAGCCAAAACTCATTTTCTCTCAGTAGCTAAATGATTGCTTCTAATGGCCATTGTGTGACACATTATGTAATTAAGAACTAATGCAATCTGCCTCACCATGTGATTATGTCACCTAGCCCATAAGAAAACTTCTTGAGAAATGAGACTGTCTACAGTAGAGAACTTTCCTTTGACCTGACTGCCCAATCAAGTGGAGATCTTCTGAAAGCCGACAAAGGCTCTACCTAAGGGGGTTTGTTTGTTTGCAACCCCAGGGCACCCTTAACATCGAGAGAAAGGATAAAACAACACACAATCCCCCATTTGCAGTCCTCAAGACTCCACACGTTAAGTGTCTGAGCGGAGAAAAAGAGAAAGACAGAGAAAAGGAGAGAAAGTGAAGAAGCACCAACCCCCATCGTCCCTCCTAAACCCAACCTCCCTCAGGCTCACTGTTCCTCTCTACACCCCCACCCCCTCCCCAACACCCAGTCACTGTCAGGCCAAACACATGATGAATTGCCCTGTCAACAGAATTCATTCAGGGACCAATTAATTCAGCAGAAATGAACTAGAGCCATCAGTCGCTGAAAAACTCAGTGCAAAGAGAGCAAAGTAGCTTACATTGGAAAAGAGAGAGAAGCCAAGGAGAGATGGGAGAAAAAGAGCGGGCGAGCAAAAGAGAGAGAGAGAAAGAACGAGAGAGTGCGTGGTGGAAGTTAGTCTGACAGAAATTGGTCATTTAATGCTTTAGCGCACTGGAGACAGCCCCTGTCATAGAGAAAGGCATGGCAGGGCTCCCCTGGTGCTTTATTTATTAATTATCCAAAGCAGCGAGGGGCATTTAACTGTCTCACTCCAGGCCTGTCAACACGATTTCTTGTCATTGCCTCTCCATAAACAGATCCTTTAACATTGCACTTAGGTTAATAGAATAGAATCCCACCCCATAATTTTAAAAACTATAAAAATGCTCTTTTTACAGGAAAATAGCATTCAGTATGTTTAAGTCACATCCATTGGGACTGAAAATGTATCACAATGTTTCAAAAAGTCTTTCAAAGTCTTTATGAAGACTGAGGAACCTTGTACTCAACATGTTTATTTCAATAATCTTATGATTAATCACAGGCCTGGTAAAACAGCAAGAAATATATACAGTTTATGGCAGTATGGAAAGTATAATTGGAAGCAAATTACATTTGTGTATGTTGTGACTGAAGAAACTGCTAAATAATTACAAACATATTTCAAGACAAGAGACTTGTTATTTACCCCTAGCGTAAATCTAAAGTACATGACAATCAAAATTCAAAGCTGATCGCAGCTTGATATTCCAGCTCAAATTTTTCCACTCTCATTTTCTCACTATTCTTTTTCGTTGTGCACATTTCCAAAATTATATTACATTTAATTAATCTATGGTATCTTGCCGATCAGAAATCTTACAAATTACAGCACCGGATTAGATCAGAACTGGCTCTGAAGCAGCTCAAACTAATTAACGTTGTTGTGTGATTTGTGGCCTGCTGATCAAGAGACTGTTGCCTCATCCCATGGGCAATTATCACGTCCATATGGTTAATGCAAAGCTATCTAAGCATGGGAAATACTATCAGTGTGACGTGGTTGCCGTCAAGCCAAAAGTTTGTTCTTTGCCATTGTGGAGGACCTGATCAGAGAATGAATTATTGATGGGGTCCACTCTCTAGCCGAGGCTCTAGGCCTACTGTGAGGGGATGTTGGGACTCGTGCATCATTCATTTTTACTACAGCACTTAAAATGGTTGTTGTTCTCCATTTGAAACACTCTAATTGGTAGTTTCTTAAGGAGACTGGAACTAGAAAACAGTCCAGCAGCAATTGGAATCATCATGGCGCTGCAAGTGGTTCATCAGTAAATATGTGGATAAATTAATATTATTAATATTATTGTAATTAATAAAAATTTATAACAAACAATACATATATTATAAACAGCTCAGTAATGCCACTGATATTTTAATGTATTTTCTTTTTTGCTTTATGCTGTGTGTGTGTGTGTGTGTGTGGGTGGGTGGTTTACTAGGACATTTTTTTAGGTTACAGACTGGTAATTACAAGGGTATTATGCTATAAATGTGGTTTATGAGGACATTTCTAGTGTCCCCGTAATTCAAATCACTTAAAAAACATACTAAACTATGTTTTTTGTGAGGGTTAGGTTTAGGGGTAGGGTTAGAGGATAGAATCTATACGTAGTTCGTACAGTATAAAAATCATTATGTCTATGGAGAGTCCTCATAAGGATAGCTACACCAACATGTGTGTGTGTGTGTGTGTGTGTGTGTGTGTGTGTGTGTGTGCGTGTGTGTTTGTAGGTCACTTGATCATCTCTAAAGTGTTCCTGGGCTGCAGTGCTGCAGTGAAGGAGGGGGTTCCAAAAGACTGTGATCATTACCCCAAAGCAAACTCTGTCTACCTCAGTACCAGCTCAAAACAGCACATACAACACAACACAAACAGACCCTGGTAAGTTTAAGTGTGTACACATTAGAGAACAATGTCTTCAGGGCAGCAGTGACCAAGGCAGCAGTGTGTGTGTGTGTGTGTGTGTGTGTGTGTGTGTGTGTGTGTACTTCTCAGACATGCTGTCATACTCCAGCCTGCCGGACGACTGTGAATGTAGACAGAGGCAGAGTCTATGGTATGTGTTTGACCATGAACTGGTGCTTCCAGAATACCTTGTGGACTTTGAATACATCACACAGATAATATATATGCACTTAGGACTGGGCGATATAGCCTTTTATTGCTATTCCATCTAGTGATAGATCGTTCCGATATATCGGTCATGTTTGCTAGGCTGATTAACAGAAGTGTTAACTTTCCGTTGTGTCTATTCCAAAATCTACCAATAGATTTGTCAATGGATAATCAACACTTTCTGTTTTCAAGGTTTTTTTCTTTTCAAGTTTATACAAATTTGAGTAAATATTGCATAAAATAAGTGCTTGTTTTACTTTAGGAATTTTGTGTTCATCTGATTTGCTGTTGTTAAATTTTATTATGTTTATCTGCATTTATATCAGCCAATGGCCATCCTGCTCTCTAGACATTGATATCGGCATCCGCCATTGAAAAACACTTAATGGTCGACCACTAATTCTCAATATTTATGTATTTGCTCTGAAATGTCTTAAAATTGAGATTTCTTTCAATAACAGCAACCATCATTTGGACCAAAAAACCATTGTAGCCAAGTGGGTTTAAAAAGTAAAATTTTTTATCTCCAGCAATTTTTCACTAAATTAACACAATATGCATTTATTTTCATGCATTGTACCAATATTACAATACATTAATAAACAGCAGTGTGACGAGGAGGAGTGCATGGCCAGGCCATGATGGAGCACAGCAGGGGGTTGAATCAGTTGTTCAGCGGGAGAGCGAGATAAGGGGCAGCAGGAGACGCTGGTTCGAGAGAGAGAGAGACACACGCGGCCATGTTGCATGTGTGACTCTGTCTGTTTATGTTTGTTTTAAGTTGAGTTTTACATTAAACCTTTTGTTTACTGTTCAGCCGGTTCCCGCCTCCTCCTTGCCCATCCTTATACTGTTACAGTGGTGCCAAAACCCGGGAGGGAGGAGGGAGGCGCTGTCATTGAGTCCTCGCCTCTGCCATCCACCAGGGGAGCAGCCGCAGCCCTCTGCCTGGGGACGGAGGGGTCGCTGCCGGCCGCCGAGAGCCACAACCCGCAGGAAGTGAAACCTGAGGTTCTTTCCATGGCCAGAGTGAAGGTCTTCCATAGATATGTCTTAGATGAAAGGATTGAGAAGTACCTGCTAAATAGTCTATTTATCGCAGGTGTCTATAGGGACACACCACATGAGAATGTATTATGGTTTATCTTCACCATATTCAAAGGATGTTAGAACAGTCGACTACATACAGATTAGCAGTTTATCAGAATAGCAACATTAGTACAAACTTCCCAAACGATACATACTGTAAACATATGAACTGTTCATACCATAACATATAACATATATATATAATTTGCGTATTTTCGCTTCAATCATTATGGTATGGACATACATTAAATAAGAAATATAAGAAGTATGAGACAGAAGTGTAGATTGGTTCTAAAATATGTATATATATTTATATATATTATATATTAGGGCTGTCAATCGATTACAATTTTTTATCAAATTAATTATGGGACATGCCGATTAATTAATCAAACTAATCTAAATGAATCGCATCCATCATTATTTGCTGAGAAAGGCTCCCAAATAAAGATAATTCAAATAAAAAATGAAATATTTATAAATATACTATGTAGGGCCTATAGTAAATTTGATCTGTATTCTTCAGACTTCCTTTATTCGTGCTGACACTTTTGGCACTGTTTTTGTGCCTAAACATGGTCAAAAACATTGAAAACTTGCACTCAGCGATATGCAAGCAAAGAAAGGGTGTCATGGACGTAGATTTTTTATTGGCTTATCTGGCCAATAAAAAACATTCTATTCTATATTATTCAGGATCAAGTAATTTATGCAGGAATCTGAATGACGATTTTCCCAACAGAGTATTCTAACATACACATCAACTGATTTTTAGAGATCTGACTGATATCCCCCATACAGAAAACTCTAAATCCTCTGGAACTGTACCAAAAATCCCTTATCACAGATCAAATGATGAGTGATGACCCCTGGGCTCACCAATCTCAGTCTAAAATCAGCACACTAAGTCCACTCGAATCCAGACTCCTCTATCGTGCTATTTCAGTCCACACTCTGCTGAAAAACCACTACATATTACAGCCCCAGTAAACCTGATAGACAACAGCAGCATGCACGCTGAGTGAATCTGACAAATGAAATAGAGAAACTAACGGAGAAGAAAGAAGGTGCTTAGGTAAACTGTCTTTGCTGAAGTGCGCTCTTGACTGCGGCTCACTTGCCATGTTTAAAGTTGACTTGTTTTCTTAGGTAAGGTAAAGAGCCAGCGGATGAGTGTGTCAGTAACTAAATACGAAGCACTGAGGCCTTGAGTGTGCGGATTGCTGACGAAGGGCACATATCAGATTGACTCTAAGTGACTGGTAAATGGACGAATGAATAAACTGGCAGGGAATATGTGAAAGGGGATCAAACATATATGTAGAAGTAAAAAACAATACTTGTTTTATTGATTTTTATTCATCTAAAAAGTAATATTTAGCACAAGGCTTATCCTCATCAAACATACAAGAACAATAGATGTATGAAACTGCTCAGCATTATTGCTAAGTTGAAAAATGACTATAGCCCCTAGATTTCATACTTTTTTAAGTGAGGTTACATGTCTTTAAATTCACTACACAGAAGCTCATTTCTCAGCCTAATGTAAATGAAAAAAAAAACTGAACAGAGAGAACGATGAAAAAATGTGCAGCAGAATATAATTAATTAAATGAGACTAATTAGGAACATGAGAGCAGGTGCCAAGCTATGGGCTGACAGCACAGACAGCGAGACAACATGAAATACACAGAGTGAGAGAGAGAGAGAGAGAGAGAGAGAGAGAGAGAGAGAGAGAGAGAGAGAGGGGGCGGGGGGGTTGCACTCCGGTTAAGGGGTATAACATGACAGGAAGAGGGACAAAACAACTTTCTGAATTTTGTCATGTGAAACCCCACAGGAATAGGTACGACAGAAACCATAGACCCCAGCACCATAGGGGTCTTTCCTTTGTTTGAGACAGATTATTTTTTTGGCAATTGGAAGTTTGCATAAGCGCAAGATTTTTTCCCCCTAATTATTCCAGCATATGCTCAGCAATGGTGGCAGCATAAATTGTTCTTGCTCTAGCTCTCGCTTTCTCACTCTCTATTGCTGTAGCACAGAATGGGTGAAGCGTGTTTCCCCTCTGGAGAACTTAAGTGAGACTTCATATTTAAAAATCAAGATGACAAGACTTTCTGCCTTTCCTACCTGTATTCATTGAGACAGTGTGCTTCCAGCACACCAGAATATGGAGAAAATCAATGTACAATATTTAACTATGATGCCTGTAATCTATTCTATTCTATTCTATTCAGTTCTAATCTATTCTATTCTATTCAATTCTAGTGGTGACCCAGCAAAAATGTCAAAATTACATCTTTAAAAATATCTTAAAACAGTGTAATTAATTTTTATATTATATATACTCAGCTGTTACAGAAATACTCAAACCAGCTCATCTGGCACCAACAATCATGCCACACTCAAAATAACTGAGATCACATTTTCTTCCCCACTGATGGTTGATGTGAACATTAACTGAAGCTCCAGACCCGTATCTACATGATTTTATTCACTGCACTGCTGCCACATGATTGGCTGATTAGATAATCACATGGATGATTGTTGGTGCCAGATGGGCTGGTTTGAGTATTTCTGTAACTGCTGATCTCCTGGGATTTTCACGCACAACAGTCTCTAGAATTTACTCCGATTGGTGACAAAAACAAAAAACATCCAGTGAGGGGCAGTTCTATGGACAGAAATGCCTTGTTGATGAGAGAGGTCAACAGAGAATGGCCAGACTGGTTTGAACTGACAAAGTCTACAGTAACTCAGTTAACCGCTCTGTACAATTGTGGTGAGAAGAATAGCATCTCATATATATATATATATATATATATATATATATATATATATATATATATATATATATATCAGTAGATGGATGGATGGACGGAGGGATGGACGGACGGACGGATGGACAGATAGACAGACAGATAGATAGATATGAATTTCAGTGGTTTCATGGTCCCAGCATCCAATAATTTACCACACAAAACGCACTGTGGTTGGCACAAACCTTTTTTCCTTGATTCAACTGATATTTAACATATTTTCAAGTTACAGATATTTTGCACCAAAATACTGTATAGAGTTTGACTAAATGCATGGCCTTTGATGTGCTATGGGAAAAGTTTTCTCCTCTGTTTGAAAAGTTGAAATGCCAATTTATTTTGTTATTCTAACTTTCCAAGATTATATAGTTAGTTGCATTTTATTATTTGCATTTAGCATTGTCCAGCATCCTATCAGAACAAACCTGAGACCCAATCATAGGTTGTGTCATTCTATTCTGTTCTATTCTATTCTATTCTATTCTATTCTATCATGTTTTACATTGTATAATATTCATGAATATAACAACAAGAATATTATGCATATAATATGTAGTCAAATATTTGTTATTGGTGCCGCAGCTGAAAATTAACGTATAGTAATTTCTTGATGTGACAGTTTAGTGATGTATGTACGTACATGATGAGCTTTGGAACATTTAAGAAACATTGGTGCATCTAGTCTATTTCACATAGATCTGTAATTATGGCCTTTATTTCTCTTGACACAAACACTATTAACAGTATGGCACAATATCCTATAGGTTAAAACAACAAGAGGAAACACACTAGCAATGGCTGTATCTCTCATTCAGAGTAACTTCAGAGAATGCAGGTTAAAAAGTCATTTCTGCTGGAAACCAAATGATTTCATTAAACAGACTCATTTGCTGATGTTATCTGTTTACTACAGATGAGGTTCAGCACCTCCGACCACACTCTCCAAATAAATATGTCATATTCCTCATTTTCAATGAACTGCTGTTTTCATCCAGACACAAGTTCTTGTGTCAAGGTCTGAAATGTGTTAGATATGGCATCA
Source organism: Myxocyprinus asiaticus (assembly GCF_019703515.2). Lineage (NCBI taxonomy): Eukaryota > Metazoa > Chordata > Actinopteri > Cypriniformes > Catostomidae > Myxocyprinus > Myxocyprinus asiaticus. Next base: position 29,807,031 of record NC_059366.1, read on the forward strand.
TGGCAGAAACTGCAGAGAATATAACAGGGCCAAAGCCACCTAATTAACCCTATCCTGCTTTTCTCAGTGCGGAGAACATCTTCCGTGTGAGAGTGTGGATAGGGACGGGGCATCAGCTGATTTTAGCACAATTTACTCCTCTGACAGGTTACAAATGTGGCATGTGATGAATATAATGAGGCTTGATGTCACTTAGCCTGTGGTCATGTGTGGAATAGCAAAACACTTGCTGAGACACAGAAAGAAAGAGACGGAGAGAGATAAAAGAGACAGAGAGAGAGATAACAGGAAAATCTTCAGGAAAGCAAAAAGGAAGCTAGTTGAAAAATGTTTAGAGGAGACTGGGGCTAGTTGTATCATGGGAAAGTTGTTACTAAAGGGCTACATCTCAGAGTCAAAAGTCCAATTTCACAAATGTGTGTTGTCTCTAACAGAGGATTTACATGTTGTTTTTAAACACCTAGAATATTTTTGCAAATTTTATCCTGTAAATTAAAATTACAATATAATCATTTTATTGTAATAGCTGCTGGGTAAACAAGTGAACACAACAAAACCACACTGGCATACATTCAAGCAAGAGTCAAATATATAAGAAAGGTGTATTTTAACTGAAAGTTTGAACGGTGTTCTCAGAACAAAGGTATATTTCATAAATGCCAGGTCGGGGCAAGTTGTCACATGTGTTTAAATGTTAAAAATGTATACAATATTGACAATATTTGCTGGTCACAAAAATGGTAAAGGTTTAAAGGTTATCTTAAACATTTTTGCTGCTTTACAAATAGTTTTGTTTCATAATTGTGTTACTGTTTAAATTTTAAAAGAAAGAAGATATGAAGAATTTTGAAAAACCTAGAATAGGCTGTTTAATGGCAGGTTCCGGTGTGACAACTTACCCCATAGTATGATGAAAATGATTGGGTCATAATGTCACAAAAGGTCAACATGTGTTCAATGAACTTAATCTTCCAGAGCAATAAAATTGGGAATGTTTAATAGCTTTTTTTGTAGCCAAGACTTTATGTGCCCAGATAAATATTCAGCAAAATATGGGCAGAAAAGCTAATGTTGTGTGAGACAAAAATCTCTGAAGAAACAAATAAGAAAAATATTTTTTTTTTACTCAAAATCCTACAAAATTTTGGCACAGGTTTAAAGTGGGAGGCACCCAGCCAAACACAAGAGTACATTTAAACAATTTCTGTCATTCATGAGCACAAGACCAGAGACCAATAAAAGTTTGTTTGTTTTTTTTAGTTCTTGAAAGATCACAAGAGGCTGTTTGATGAACTCGATGCTGGCTCTCAGGATGCTGCCAAGAGAACAGCTCAATATTTTGTTTGTGCTCAGCTGTCAATGAGCCAAAAGTAAAGGCTGAGAGAGAAAGGCCAAGCTTTTTTTTTATTATTATTATTAACTCCGACTCCAGTCCACTGTGCATCATCATTAGAGAAACTAAATAGCATTGGTCACTTACTCAGGTAGTGGTAAACGGCACAATTATTGGGCTGAGAGGGGAAAAACTGTATTCAATTTGAAAGCCTTCTCTCCTAATCCATCTCCACTGATCATGGCCTGTGCTGAGCTACAGGCTTTTACATTCAATTACAATAATCAGGTTAATTCTGAGTAAAAAGTCAAGGACTGACAATCTATGGTTATCCAGTGCCGAGACAAAGAAGATAATAGCAAATGAAGAGACTGGGTAATGAAACCACAACAACCATAACATATACAAATTATATATACATTTCTATGTAATTTTATAACAGTTAGTTCCGGTTATCTTATCGGTTAAGCTGTGTTGCAAGAGTGCTGATATTTAGTATAACAGCACTGGGATGCTTCACTATTTGTATCATTGTGCTTGTATGTGTTTCCAGCACTCCAGACAAGCTGTCAGTCTATGTGATACTTAGCAAAATGCAGCGATTGATCCTGATTTAGCTTTGTTGGGAACTGTAGAGCAAAATTAGTCAAAATAACCAGTTGTATTGTGTCTAAAATATATGTTACACAATATTAACTTCATTTACTGTTATTTAAAGTTAATATCATAATCAAAATCGTGCTGTTGTATACTGAATATATAGTGCACTAATTAATGCTGCCATGGATGGCAAAGATAAAGGGCAAGTCCAGCATTTGTCTGTTTTATTTATTTATCTTTTTTACTTTAATGACTTTACAATACAGCGCTTTATACTAGTTAGCCAAGAGCACTACAAACCCACAAACACAACTAGACAACTGCTGGATGTCACTGCTCAACACTTCCAACAAAGAAATAAATGAAAATCCAACAAATGTACACAAGTTCACACTGAGCACGACATCTTGAGAGAATGTTATTGCAATGCTTGCTAATTAAAACAAAATAATAACTCCAGAAGTCTTTTCATGATTGTAACACAATTGGCAACTTTGTTAGGACTAATGTTTGTTATATCATGCTGTGCATTTTTGTTTTCAACAGTAAGTGACCCTGAAACCTGGTCCTGAATAACAAGAAAATTCACGGCAGTCTGTTTAATCAGACTGGACAGAGGTTAGAACAGCTCAATATAAGAGATAACCACTCTTTGATTCAAACAGCCATGCAGAACCTAGAGGTAGCAGTGTCAGAAAATGTACTGTCAGGAATTTCGTATTTAAATTTGACCTTATTAGCACCACTGGGATGAATGGAAAAGTAAGGGACTGCAGGATAACACCAGCTGGACTGTATCTAGACTACAGCTTTCCATTACCAAGAAAGCTGAAGATTGTACTAATTGCAGGTAAATTTTATTTGCAAACTTCAAATTAAAAAGCAGTTATGCAGTTATGTGAACATGTTGATACCTTTTCAAAAGGCAAATCTGCATTTATTTTCTGATTTTTAGAGATCAAAGAACACAGTACATAGATGACCTCAAAACTAATAGACATAGATTGAAATCAACAAAATTCACATTTTGATTTTACTGGGTCTTTATTACTGTTCCTCTGTATACTCTAGAAGAGCTCCTTCTTGAGCATAAATGTGTTTTTATTTTTTTTATATGTTGTTGGGTTTGACATCTTTAAAGTGCAGTGTACACTGTAAAGAAAATGTAAAAAATAAAAAAATAAAAGAAAATCTGTAGAATCTATGGTCAATTACTAGCAGCTGTGGTTGCCAAACATTTACCATAAAAAATGCGGTAACCGTGTTTCAGGCTTTATGGGCAGGTCGGTTTTAACCATCACACAAACCACGCAATTGTGTGGGGCCTCGGACGTCGGGGGGCCCCCGCCCCGATAGGAAAGCTCTGCAAAACCACTTGAAGGGTGACATGATGTTCTGGATACACGTGCGAATACGCTGTTGTCAGCGTTCTTGGAGCGGTTCATGTTAAAGGTCCGCCGGGTTCAGGTCAGTTTTTGAAGTAGGACTTTGGGTTCAGGTTTGTAATTTATCAAAAAATATATAGGACTTCCGAACTTGTTTCGCCTATGAGTTAGGGGCCGTTCACACCGAACGCGTTTTTGTGTGTGTAACGGGAGCCAGCTGATAGATAGCTGTGCAATGTGTATAACACCTCACTTTCCTGACCTCAAGAGGTGCACTAGCGATTGACGTTAGGGGCTGTAGCCTTTAGCCTCCTTGTTAGCGCACCCGCCTCCCATGCTGGAGACGCCGGTTCAAGTCCCATATGGAGTGGGTAGAACAGGGGCGTCACATGTGTGTCTGCTCTGTTTTTCCATTGTTTTCCTATGTAAACAAGTGCTGGATGAACGTCCTTGACTGCTGCACAATGTCTTGCTGTTTCTTCAGTGTCTCATACAGGACAGGCACATTTTTAGACACTGTGTCAAATTAAAAAGAACTTCAGGTCTCAAAAATGCACATCGAGACGCATGAGTTCTGTTCATTCATTGCACTGTGTCTAGATTGTTTTTAGCACAGGTGTCACAAAGATTTAACATCCTAAACAAGTTCAGGTTGCAAAGAGGCGATTGTTACAATATTTAACATTATTTCAGATTATTCTGCACCAAGCAAAGTTTCAGCACTTGGCAATGTTTTTGTTTCCTTCTGCTCTATTGTGCTGAGGGGATGCCATGCCTTGTGTGTTTACTGTTACTGTTATGAATGTTGCCTACAATGCTTACATAAAATACAGCCTTTTGCAATATGATGAACAATACACTGCAGCATTAGAATATAAGCTCCAGGTGAAAGTAAATAAGACAGAAATATTTTACTATTCTATACAACAAATCCTGTAATAATAAGTAATAATAATAATATTGTATCATACTGATAAACTGGACAACAATGAATAATTGTTGGGTTATAATAATAATAATAATAATAATAATAATAATAATAAATAACAACTGAATTCCAAAATGTTAGTGAGTGAAGTAGGTTTTGCACACCCTGTTCATTAAGAAAAAAAATAAGAGTTTTTTGTAAAAATATATGTAGGTAAATATTGTTTTTTTTTTTTATCACTGTATTGTTGTAAAAACTGGAAAACATGCATTAATTATCTTGAACTAGAATTTTATTTCATTAAACATTTTGAATGTACTTGGCTACAAAGGCTGATAGGATGAATTTAAAATTATGATTTAAAATCAATTTTATGTAATTTTTGAAGAAAAAAATTGAAATGGTGCCCTGGGTCGCTTGGTTGCTTGGGGCCTCAGAAATCATAAACCCACCCCTGTTTATGGAATGTAATTTTGATTCCTGTATATTTTACGGTTCATTACCATTCTTATTATTAAATGATATAAACTTGATACATTAACCTTCTGAAACTGTAAAAATCTGCTTTTCACTTTATAATGTATTGTTAATCACCATAACAACTACAGAAGAGCACAAGATGACATGAAGTTCACTAATAGTGGCTCTTCCAGGAGCAATGACCAATAAACATGTAGAGGCAGTGCTCAGTGTCACTCACACAAACACTAAACACCATCAGGGTAACACATGTGAAATTAAAATAATGCAATACAAATTAACTAAACACCATCAAATACAAAAACACAGAACACCCCAAAGTACATAACTGATATAAAAAATAAGAAGAAACATAACTATTCCCATAAAATATAATGAAATGTAATGGGTCACGCAGGTAACATGCACTCTCTTGTTAAATATAATATATATTTTTACCTTAAATAATATGGTAAAATAATAAAATATATATTTTTAGAGTTTACAGTAAAATTACATTGTCTTTCATTATTATTGCCTTTTAAAATATTATATATAGTTTTTTTTTACCATATACTGTATTTTAAGGGGACTACCCGTTAACTTATTAATGAATTTTACTGCTGCATTTTTAGTCTTTTACCGTTAAAATTACTGACATTTTTTACAGTGTACTGTAAACACCTGTAAAGTTGACAAAATTAACATTTAAGAATATAGATATTGATATACACATTGGACAAAAAGTACAAAAATATTGATGACTCATCTTGTCTACAGGGGCATATAAAAAAATGTTGTCCAATTAAATACTCTCTAGAATGATACTAAGCCTTTTGCATGCACACCAATACACAGACTACTCCCAAAAATGGGCTTATTTTTACTTTACAAAGTAAGAAATCTGCATTTACATGACATTTGATATAATCATGTTATTCTCCACTTACTGTGTGCACATTGGATAAGCTGGTAAATACGCTTTTCTTACACTAAGAAAAACATGGCGGTTAATTGAGCTTACATGACCACACACGTTGTTGGCTTATTAAGTATAATCGGTGTAAGAATGTGCAACATGCTCATTGTCATTCCACTTGCCACCAACTAGTAATAGCAAGTAGCATATCATGGTATTGATATAAGCTAAAGTGTATTGTCTATTTACACAAAATGGACAAGCCATTTGATATGCTCCGCTGAAAAAAATGTCCACATGGGAACAAAAACTGCGCTCGTCAAGCCATTTCAGGGGGTCTTTAAACTTGTTTAGTACAGACACACAAGGTGCTAAGAATAACCAAGATAGAGAACCTTTTTTGGAGTAAGAATCTATTTCCCACTAGACCAAAATGTAAAACATATTCATAGACAAGGGATGATAATCCTATTAATATAATGAAGTAACATGTTTCTAATTAATATATGGCTTTTAATCAGACATCCTGACATTCATGGAGAGACTGTCAGGCTTCCCCCTTCTCATGCAGTCTGTGTTAATTGCTTGGATATCGTTAGGTGTCCAAATCCCCTGGTTCCCTCGTTTATCCTTAGGCAACCAGTGTGAGACTTTTCTTATTTTCGCAGCACTACTAAAACATGCCTTCACTAGCCATCTCCTTCTCAAGCACAGCTTCCTCCACTAACACACACCTCAGGGGCAGTCGTCGGGCTCTGCTGTTGATTTTCATTAATTTACAGACATTAAATTTGCCAGTTTGGGGCTCACCCTACTCCACCCCATGTGCACCTGTGCTCCAGGGCAGGTAGTGAGCAGAGTGCACCCCATTGTCCCCTGGCAGCTGAATTAAATGAAAGCTGCCTGATTGTTGGAAATCACAGGGCTGGGTGATAAAGCAATTAAGGTCCTCTAATTCTTTAGCTAGGAAAGTGTTGGCCCAGGCCTGGGAGGTAATTAACTATATATAATGAAATCCTTTTATTACCTCTTTTTTATTATTATTCGATTTGTTTTTCTGATGCTGCTATGCACGGGAGTGGATGTCTCTATGGCAGGGGTCTCTCCTGTCCTAAGTTGTCCAGCAGATGAAAACAGATCTTTAGTTAATAGGCTCTCCATTGACAGATGTGGTCAATTAAGAGGTTAATTTGAAAATGAATGGGGGGACCAAAAGAGAGAGACTATGGACAGAGACAGAACAGGAGGCTCATAAACAGGGTCCACTTCAATGATCCTCTCGCTCTCAATGACCATACAGCATTCATTTTAAAAACATAAAATAAAATGTGAAGAAATAAAAACAGAAGATGAGCAGATTGGATAGTTTATCTTTACTACGCTTTAAGTTATTATTAAATAAAAAAAGGATAAATACAGAAATAATCGTATTTGTATTCCAACAATGTTACAACATTAGTATTATCCTGATTGAGACATATTCCTCATGTAATGGAAAACAATATTAAAACATATTAACATGGAACACTTCCATTGCATCTTTTTTTCAACACAATAAAAGTGAAAGGTGTCTGAGACTAACATATCCTTCTGTGTTTAACGAAAGAAGGAAAGTCATAAGGGTTTGGAACAACAAGAGGGTGATTAAATGATGACATGTTTGGGTGAACTACCTCTTTAAATGTGAACTATCCCTTTAAATTTGCAGACCTAGGAAATCTAGGAATTTTCCATAAGAAAAATTTTAATATTTTACTTTGCGTAATCAAATTCAGTTCAACTCCGTTCTCTGTGTGTTTGGAGCATAAAAGTAATCCTGAAATACAAAATAAAATGCAAATGGTAATTTCTATACGGTAACATGGGATCTGAACTTCTCCATGGAGTCATTTTAAAAAACAGCAAAGCATTGTTCAAATGCATGGCACCACCCTCCTTCCCATTTCCATTTTTTTTCTCACTGCCCAGGAAAATATGATCCGAGCTCATTGGTGTGTGTATAATGAGGAGGTTATGGTGAGCTGAGAGAGGTCGTGTAATTCCCCGTACCCAGGGACAGGCTTTTTGGGGGAGTTGGCTGAGCACTCCTGCTCTCTGATGCATGCACTCATGTGTGCCAGTGACGACCCTTCCAAATCCAAGGTTCTTCTTAGGCTGCATAAAACTTAAACACTCAGACTGTATCAATATCTTGTACTGGTAACACAATTTTCTCAACCAAAAACCAGAAATGAAACTAAATGAATGATTTATAAATGTACTGATTAAAAAGGATTTTTTAAAAATAGAAAATGTAAATCTGCTTCTTTCCTTTTATAATGCAGGCAAATGTTTCATATAAAGCTGTACAATTAACTGAGATTTACAACCGAATAGACCTATTCTATAGGTAAATTGGCCTGATAAATTGGATTAAATTTAGCAATAGTGAAATAATCTGTATCGGGCCAAAAGCTGTGTCTGCTTGGCTGACAGAAGCGTTAGCTCTCACTTGTATCAGTTAAAAAAATCAGCCTTGGATAATAATTTGTTTTAAAATATTTTTTTGACTTTCGAGTAAACCTCACATTAAAGTGTTCATTTTATTACAGTGTATATGTGTATATCTCAGTTGCTACTGTATAATGATATTGGATACCCTCTAGTTTTTGGCATTGGCCCATATCATTCGAATACTACTCCTGAACTGCAAAAATCCTTTAAAGATAACAACAAGGTAACTCATAAAAAAAAAAGAAAATAAAAAAAAAACTCTTGACAGATCTACTGTTCTGGATTTGGTCTTGGATTTGGAAGGCTTAGTTGATTTTCATCTGATTTTTCAGGAAGTGAGCTCAATTAATGGACACTTTTCACATTTCTTGATTTAGAATGCAGAAGTAAGCTTCTAAAGAGGTAAATGGATACAACATGTACATGCTACAACAGCAAAATAAAAATAAAATAAAAAATACATTGTTAATTAGAATTATTATTCCACAACTTTCCAAAAGAGGAAAGAAATAGACATGTATAACAGTAGTCAGAAGAGAAAAAGACAGCAAATTTACTGTCATTCCATAAGCAGCTGTATTTGAAAACACATTGCTGCAGTGTTGACTGGTTTCTTTTATTAATTAATGTCAGGGTAATATAACACAAACTATAATTGTAGCTTTATCTGTAAAATGTAATTTAACAGTTGAAAATAAAAAGGTTTACTAGATTTACCCTGCTAAATTAAGGCAGAATTACGTCATCACAGTCTCTGAAAAGGGTCCATAAATAAGTGTCAATATATGGTCAATGATGAACAAATTTAGACTAATTTCGTCATATTACATAAATGAATCACATGAAAGGATAAAAAGATATCATAAACTTCATTAAGTGGGCTCAGTTCATGAGAGTAACCTCTCAGATGTGGGAGTCACCCTTTCGTACCAGAGGTCACTTCCATTAGCATATCATTTGACAATATGACCAGCTATTGTGGGAGATCTTCCCAGAGGAGGCCTGCTCGTGCCTCCCAATGGACGAGAGGAGCCACATCATTTCAGGGTTAAGTATCCCCACTTAATTATGATAAAGACATACGGCACCATGCTATTCAGTCACTGCGGCCTGTGTCAATACCCCGTATGGTCAATGCTCTTTTTCCTTTGACCGCCTGACCTCTTAAGAAAGCTTCATCCATCATCAAACTCCTCACCCCTGATCATTGCAAATCATTACGCCCGGACACGGCTGGCCTCTGGTGGTCGTGGACAGGATTTGGGAGTTAATCTGCTGGGGTGATCAATCATGTCTGTGGCACCTTACATCAAGGTCTTGATTAATTCTTATTGGGCTCCAAGAGCAAAAGTGAGCTAATCAACTCAACACATGCCAACACCATTTGACTTCACCTAAAGACATTGATCTCATATTAAAAGCCATTTAATCATTGCAGAGCACTAACATCTATCAGTACATTTACATCAGTACATTACATTTACTTTAAAATTTAGATTTCAGTTTGACCAAAACAATAATTCGTCTTATTCATATGTCCTAGAAACACATTTTTGCAAAGTCGGACTAACAGATCTAGATAATTTGATTGTACAGAAGCTCGTCCAGCATGTAATACACATTAATGTAATGTATTCACAGTTGGCCTCAGCATTGTGCTCATGCTCTGAAAGACAGGTGATGTGAGACATACACTCACTTAGCACTTTATTAGAAACACCTGTACACCTACTTATTCATGCAATAATCTAATCAGCCAATCGTGTGGCAGCAGTGCAATGCATAAAATAATGCAGATATGGGTCAGGAGCTTCAGTTAATGTTCACATCAACCATCAGAATGGAGAAGAAAAAATGTGATCTCAGTGATTTTCGACTGTGGCATGATTGTTGGTGCCAGATGAGCTGGTTTGAGTGTTTCTGTTACTGTTGATCTCCTGGGATTTTCAGGCACAGTCTATAGAGTTTACTCAGAATGGTGCAAAAAAAAAAAAGAAAAAAAAAAAACAGTTCTGTGGATGGAAACGCCTTGTTGATGAAAGGGGTCAACAGAGAATGGCCAGACTGGTTCGAGCTGACAGGAAGGCAACAGTAACTCAAATAACCCCTCTGTACAATTGTAGTGAGCAGAATAGCATCTCAGAATGCACAACATGTTGAACCTTGAGAAGAATGAGTTACAACAGCAGAAGACCACGTTGGGCACTTTATTAGGACCATAGTGTTCCTGGTAAAGTGCTCGGTGAGTGTATTTAACCCAGTGAATTTGCCATCCTTCCTTCATATATATGATTATGCATTGTGTCATGTATACTTGGACAGGCAGATGAAGACTGCAGTTCGACAATGTAAAAACCTGTTGCAGCTCGATTCTAACTGCGCATGTAAACATACAGATCACAGAGAGAGAGGAAAATGACAGAATGGAGTCTCCATTGTGTCTTCAAATCATTTTCAGATTCCTTTGTATAAAGAACCACATTAAGAGTGAAAAAACACACACTGTCTTTTAAACAATCTGCTCATTTATCAAAAATGCATTTTTGAGTCAAATATGACACCATCCCCCATCCTTTCTTCTATCTGTGGAGGAAGCCCTACTCCCCTTCACACCGAAGATGTGCTCCTGACCCCGCCTGCTTTGCAAAACTAGTGCAGCGTTCTAACCCGAGGGTATGTGTTGTCATGCAAGTGAGATAAGTTTATTCTGCGTGCGGCCGGCATTTGTTCCATCATGCGGTGTGGGCTCCGGACCCTGAGCGCTAGCAGTGGGGAGCCCAGCTCAGCACCTGCAGTGCTTGCGAGGTGGCTATGGAGATGCTTTGGCCACAACCCAAATATCTGCCTCTACCTTCTGCGCTGGGCCAAGCCTAGGGAAAGCAGGAGGCAGCAATATTGTGGAACAAATGTCCTCTAATGTGAGCCTGCTGGTTTGTGGCTCCAGTGGGGCCCTCCACTGAACAGCCCGAATTTACCCTTCATGCAGGCCGGCCGGCAGCATGACGGAGGAGGTGCTAAAGGCAGGTTAACGCTGTGGGGATGTCCAGATGCTCCACGGCCCAGGCATTTTGGCCCAGCAACAAACAGGTGCTGACAGGAAGAGCCAGCTTCAGAGTTCAGGCATGCCAATGACTACCGGGGACCTATTAATTGCCAAAATGGGTGTCCACTTGCTCTATTTATGTCTGTGGTGGGACAGGTTTGGAGTGTACATTTGTGACTTAAGATCTAAGTAACCTTCTCAACCAGTTTAAAAAGTATCTAGTCATATCCCCCACAAGAACTGATTCTAATTGAGAATGTAGAGCGCTTAGGGATTGGAATGTTTCTTCTTTAGTTTAAGGGTGCTTTCACACTAGCACTTTTGGTGTGCACCCGGGGTCGAATGACGTCAAATTTCGGTTCGTTCGGATAATGTGTTTTCCGAACTTGGGTGCACACCTGCGAACCGCACTTGGGTCCGCTTGAAAAGGTGGTCTGGGGTACGGTTCATGTGAACTCCAGTACGGTTCACTGCTGATATGAACACAATCACACCAAATCGCAGAAGTGAACAGCTTTTGATGACGTTAATTTGCATCTTTGCAGGCTCCTGATCGCACATATTATGGTATAATGCATTTCTCATACCTGTCCAAATACACAGCCTTCAGAGAGCAGTTCACATTCTTCACATCTCTTGCAACGCATCCACGGGCTCGTGGCAAACAAACGTTAATATTCATCATTACACATTCAATGCATCTGTTCTGTGCATGGTAAGTTTTCATGGTAAATCCAAACTTTAATACTTCACTTAACACAGTGACGTCTTCTCGAGTTGTTACCTAGTTACAGTGGTAAACAACTGCCGCTTGTACTCACATTGATGACGTAATCAGACCGCAGTTCAGACCCAAAAAATATGATGTGAACAGAGACCAGCAGGGGCAGGGGGAGGGGGTAGGAAACAAACGCGGGTTCGGTCCAAGCAATTGAACCAAGTGTGAAAGCACCCTAAAGCACTAAACCTTCTTTGAAGTTTGTCTTTACGACTCTCCAAAGAAAAACAACAATTACAAGCACAGCTGCATACAGAGCTGTTAATGTTCGCCCTGCAAGAGATGAGCTACTCACTAGAGGAAATGTTTTTGTTTGTCTGCTTGTGTTGCTCTGTGATTTGAGAAGATTCTGAGATAAGGAGTGCAGTCTCTCTCAGGGTTGCTAACAAAGAGAGGGTAGATGTACTAATGTAAAAGAGACAGCAATGACAAAAATGTATCCATATGTGCCTGTTCCCCTATTAGCACAATAACAGTGTTTCTAGAAATACACTGCCAGTATGAGTTAATCTCTACACTCTCATTCATACACAGTGCTCTAGATTACAGTACAGGTCTGCACTCAGCACAGATGGAATTCTTCAATTCAATTATCAATTGTTAACAAAAACACACAAATCTATATATTTTGTAACAATTTGTGAATTTGATATAATCTTATAACATGTCAGTTTTTTCCTCATTAAGAGATTAGGATAAAATATTAAAACTAATCACTTTTTGAATTCATTATTTCATTGTAAATGTGATGTGACAAATGAAATCCATAAGAATATAAGAAATTTAAAAGAACAAAGACAAAAAACTGAGAAAGTAGAAATATTCCATGTAGTCTTTAAAATGAGTTCATAAAAACTGCATGATAATTAAAGAAAATTGGAAACATGTTGATTAAAATAGTTTTAGATTAACTAGATCATGTCACACCATGGGACATTGCTAAACTGCTTGAAATTTTGTACCCATGAAAACAAAGTCAGGAAGAAGTAGACATATATATACAGTATGCCAAACAAAAAGGTGTTACAGTATTAATACACAACAAACCATATTTAAATTTGAAAATACATCAAAAATAAGAACCTAAATATGCTGAAGAGTTTACTATGATAAATATGCCTACATTTACAATCATTTTAATACATTTTCTGCACAGAACATCAATAAACATGCTCACAATTCCTGCATCATTCCAAAGGCTGATGCAGTGGGGAGGGTAGCGGTGAAAACTATTTGAAATAATTTTCCTGATCAGTGGCCTCACTATCAATTGGAAAGTTTCCATCTGCAATACTGTGCTCTGTAAGAGAGAGAAATATAAACTGCAATAAGGTTGTCACGTGTGAATGGAATTTCCTTTTAGTGTTCCAAAAATGACTTTCCATTTTTATACGACTGGTTTAATTTGTATGCAATTAAAAGTTGCAAATGTGTGAAAACAAAGCGAGTTAGAGTTAAAGCCAAATGCTTTAAAGGAGAGAGACTCTCTGGAAGTTTACTGATCTGCAGATCGTATTTTCGTGTCTGGGTGGTGGACTGCTTCTTTCTCAAATGAGCAGACTGGGGCACAGCAATGCAACAGAAGGAGCGATAACCATAGCAACGGTCTAGTCCCCAGCTGTCACGCAGGAGTGGAGATGGGTGCTGTGAGCACGGAGACCACTTAACCTCAGCCGCACTTAAACTTAGGGGAGTCAAGATGCTGTTAAAATCTTCACAGAACCCCACTTAATATGGAGACAATAAGCCCAGTGCGTAGACAAAGGATGCTTTTGAAGCAGCCAATGAATAAATGAGCTAGGCAAGGGCTCTTCATGTACATTAAGAACCTTATCAGAACATTGGATGTCACCTTTCGGAATGAGAGAGAAAAGGACCCAAGGCTGTGCTTGGTTAAGCTCTCGAAAATGTTCACATTACATGTTCATTATGATTCATGAAATCACCAACATCCTTTTATTTGTCCCAGCCAAGAATAACCTTCATTCAGACGTGCTGTAACCTATTCATTGGACAGCAAAGACAGTACAGCTCATTCAGCAGTTGAGCTCGCTAAGAAATAGCAGCACGTCTGCCGTGGGTATTCAATTACTGACCTGCATCCAATATGGGTAACTAGGTAACTAAGGTCAAGCCATGCCATAATCGACAGCATGCATAATGTTAGCAATAATGTTCTTCATTTTAAAAAGCAAATCCAGTGCAGACATAATCATAAATGCAAACAAATCTTGGGTGGGGCAAGCTAAACAAGACATAAACATACAATCTAAAGGGGAGATTTGGGTTATGCTTGCAGTGCACTTGTATTGGCCTTAGCCTCTGTGTCCTTCCCAGAGTACAGATGGCAAGTGATTTAGATGGTTTTATACTTACAGCTGGCTAATGAGTCTTTCTCAAAGCTTGTCTTACACATGTTTGTGTCAGCAAAGCATGAAATGGTCCCAAGCAATACAAAATTGTTCTGTAAAGGAAATCGGTTTTCAGAATGAAAAACCGTTGAAGCCATTCCACGGCCACGTCTTCTTTATTCTTGCCATGTATTGAGCAAGCAATACCAGAGCCAGACCTCTCTGAGTCTTTTTCAAAAAAACATTCAAGCCATTTGTTTTCCAAATGCATGTTTGCATGATTAATGCTGCGTAAACAATGCCACCAACCCAAATTCATAACATATGACTTTTTAGGGATTGCAAGGTTATAGGCGTCAATTTGAATATGACACTATGATGCATAAGTATATTGCGGCATATCATAAAGAGCAATTGGTATTCATCATAATTTGCAGCTAAGCAAAGCCAGCCCCCTCCTGAGAAGGTCATCTCCATATTAATACATGAGAACAATACTCAGATGAGTAACGATCCATTCCAAATGACAATGTTTGTTTCTAATGACCACTTCACCCAGGCCTGACTTGTGAAACTTGCCATATTGCGGCACATCAGCAGGGTTAGTGAGGCAGTTGGCTCTGCCATCAGTTGAATCTGATAAATGTTAAAATGTGTTTCATTTCATATTACACGATCTTCCTGTAATCTACACGATCTCAATTTAAATGGATAGTTCACCCAAAAATGAAAATTGTCATAATTCACTCACCCTCATGTTATTCCAAACCGGTACGATTTTTTTTATGTGGAACACAAAAGGAGATATTGCCAGTCCGTCTTTTCAAAACATTGGCAGTTGATAGTGACACATTAAAGCTTAAAAAAGGACACAAAATATTATAAAAATAGTCTATGTGACCCATGCGTCATTTTCCAAGTCTTCTGAAGGCATACGAATTTGGTGGCAAACAACCTGAAATTTATGTCATTTTACAATGAAAATCTTCACGGCTGTTCATGAACGCTATGAGAAAAGCTCATTCACAGTGGCTCGTATGTTAATGCAAAAACTTGCATCATTCAGCTTTGAAGAGAGTCACAATTCCCCATTCAACTGCCATTGTATTGAAAAGACTGATATACAGTATTCCTAACAATTACTCCCTTTGTGTTACACATAAGAAAGAAAGATATATGGTTTTTGAATTTATATACTGTATTTGGGGGAAATATTCCTTACAATGCATAAGAAACCAGTTAATTATACATTACAGTTCAGATACCTTATCAGGTGGATTCCTGATGCACACAGAATGTGCATTTGTATTCTGTTAGGTAAAGAATGAAAGCTCGTGGTTCTATCAGATATTTTGCTTGGGGCTAAATACAGAACATCCCTCAGACATGCAAAGACTCTCAGTCCCACATGCCTCTTCAGCTTTAGTAGAGCTATGTTACCAAGCTCAGTGATATACTGCACACACCACAGATATATTGAATTCCATGCACACCTGTACAGAGGTGCATTAAAGAGCCAAGGCTGAGACATTTCATTGCACTGCTTTTCCTCTTTCTCCTCCAGCAGGGCCTGCAAAGTTTTTCCCTCTGACTGCTACACGTATAAAAATTCAGGTCTAAAAAGCATATAATGGCAGCTCTCAGAATCTGACTTGGAGTGGAAAAAAACGGGTGATTTTTATTTTAAAACATTACGATGCAAACCCTAAAACTCTAAAACGACTGTAAAAATGATGATTTAAATAACTTTACAGGTCAAATAATGTACAATTTTTAAATGAAGTATAACTGTATGTGCTTTTATAAAATTATAAGCTTAATATTTCTGCCTTTAAACCCTCCAAAAAATGGCCCCATTCACTTCTATTGTAAGTGCCTCACTGTAACCATGTAGAGTTGGAGTCACATTAAAAAGCCTCATGTTTATGTTTTAAAACATGTGAAATTGCATTCAATGCCATCCAGATTCGAGACATTTGACACATTGACAGTGTGGTTGGATCAATTCGAAGTCAAATGGAGTGTCATAACATAAATATAAAAACATTTAAAAAAATATTGTATCGTATTGTATCGTAGGATACGACACTCACTATACAATACCATATGTCTCGTAGGATATATAAACAAACACATTATAGTATAGTTAAAAACCAAGCAGCGCAATATTGAGAGCTGCGGAACAGTCTCTTCCCCGGAGAGGCGGCGCTGAGTGCTCACAGGAAAACATAGCAGCAAACTTACAGTACATAGGCGAGAAGATCGATGGTACCATCTGTAGTGGTACCGCTTGTCGAATTTGCCAAACAATCAAACATGTTGTTTTATTTACGCCGACATCACCGCGCGAATCGGTGGATTTGTGAGGTAGAAACTGCAGCAGTAAGTTTAGCAGCCGCCTCTCCCAGCCAACATTGAGCGTGACATGCACAGCAAGATGCTCATAAGTTATGAATCATAACTATCAAAAAACAGTTTATTCAAACAACCGACAATGTAAGAAACCCACGATTACATGAGACTTATAATTATCTGCTTTTGACTTCTAAATGTAAACAGCTTTGAGAACAACACTTGTGCATGTGTTATAAGCTGGTAATAATGGCGGTAAAGTTTACATGCTAAGTGAAACAGGGGGAAGAGGGCAAATAAATTTACGTGTGCCGATCAGTTTTTGCTCAAGCCACGAAATAATATTGGATAATGTACATATATCGTAAACCCAGAGGTCAGGTTCCTCTCGAGTTTTTTTCTTTTTCTTTCACCACTAAATAACATTGAAAGGAGTTTTTTCCTTGCTACAGACACTTCAGCTTGTTCACAGGGGGCTTTCAGACAACAAGGCATGATTTTCTATAAAGATGATTTGAAACTTTGCATATTGTGAAAAGTGCTATACAAATATAAATGACTACAGTGTAGACAAACTTATTTTCTCAAGAAAAACAAGAAAACTGTGCATTCATATTAGTTTTTCTCAACAATCAAACAAAATAAGTGCAGTGCTGTTGTTTAAGTTTCTTAGAGCTCTGCTTTTTGTTGCCAATGTCAGACACTTCTGTGGCATTTATGATTTCAAATACATTTATGACAAACCCTTGAATAAGTTTGAATGAAATATTTGTGGGTGCTAAAATTGTATCGTATCGTATCGTGAAATTTGTGTATCATTACATGCCTAATAAATATGTATGCAAAATGAGAGTAAATTAACATGACTTTACATAATCCTAACATATTAATTTACATGTAATCATATCCAGATCTCAATGCATTATCAACAGAAAAGAAACAATAGAGGGAACAATAGAAATGGAACTCATATTTGTGATTGTGAGCAAACTGTTATTTTTTTCTGACTCAATTGCACCTCATAATTCAGACAATATCATAACAGTTTAAAAATGTGATAAGTTTGTGTATCTGTGTGTTTGTATGAAGCTTCTGGCTGAGGTTATCCAAAAATATCCAAACATCAAAAACTGTGCATCAAGCAGAAAATACAAAGCAAAATTTACAGAGTACACACAAGGTATAGACATTTACATAACACAAAATCTATCAAGTGAGGATCTCTTTCTGCTTTGTTGTTTGTGAATGTGTGTGTGTGTGTGTGTGTGCATGTGTCATCTTCACAGTGACACACACTGGCGGTGACAGAGGTCAGACGGGCTGGCCTGTTGTTTTGAAAGGGAAAATGCTGCATTGTCCTGCTGTAGTCTCCTCAGGCTGGGAGGCATGCTCTAATCAGCACTCTCCCTTTTTCAGTACAGCTACAGAGAAGTGAGAAACAGCCTGCAGTCTCCAAGGGGACCTGCCTTCACTCATCCTCTGGGACCCATCAATGGGCTTTAGAGGCCAAATGAGGTGTAAGTCTATTAAAAGGGGGTTTGTCTACAGATTTCAAGCCCATTGATGGTCATTGCAGTGTCAGTCAGGTGCAGTTAATTTTGGTTTGATCAAAATGCACTGACTTTACCTTCACAAAGACAATGCATGTAAAATGTATGTCCACCGTGCATGCATTATGTCTACATCCATCCATCTATCTATCTAATCAATCTATCTAATCAATCATTCAATCTAACTATCTATCTATCTATCTATCTGTGCACAGACTGGATATCAAGATGCCAGGAATACATACGATTCCTAAACAATGTCATTTGAGTCAATTTGTCTCTTTTGTAGACGATAATCTTAAAGCATTTTTTTTTTAATTGAATAATAATAAATAATAAAAAAAAATATAATAATAATAATAATAATAATAATAATAATAATAATAATTGAACGAGAAATTCAAAGATAAATCTGGTTGTATGCTTGTAGAGTCTAGAGCCATATGCCCTACAAAAAGTTGAAGGAAAGATGGATTAAACAGGCCCTGTTTATTCATATGGAGAACCAAGATGAAGAATGGTCTGCAGCAAGCAGTGCATTTTGGAGGACGCTGTCGTCACACTATTCATTATATAGGAGTGCCTGTGGGTAATCATGCTTTATCTAAATCAGGTTCTAGCCCATTTTCCCCCAATACCGCCAGGCAAGAGCCAGGTGTTCTCTGATTAACCTACTTCAGGTGGAGTCTTCAAGAACTGCTCTTTCTCCTTGAGAATATATAGCTACTGTGATTATTTTGGGTCATGTGATATGACTGTGAGAACAGATGTGCAAGGAAGCCCATGTGAAGAAGGCTGCTACATCTGACATCTGACACTGAATCTAAAGATCTTTATAGCAAACAAGATGGCTTAGCGGCATAGGGATTAAATTTTGTTCCATTTTCCTTTAATTAAGGGTCCACAGTACACTAGTAGTTGATGTCAATGTTCTCTTGGTTAATTCCTAAAATTGAGACAGATGTTCTGGCCTTGAAGGAATGAAAAATAACACGACCATGTCACTGTTTTTGTCGAGGCATGGAAATGCACCAAAAAGCATTGACATGTCCCCATCCAAAGTAAAGTAGACTTAAAAAATGGGTAACGTGACAAGAGGCAGCAATCTAATTCATCCCAGGATGGACTGTCATGAGTAATTACAGGTGATTGTGAAAGTGTGCCTCAGAGCTGAACATTTTTATTTGCTATTGATTTGCTACTTAAATGCCTCATGTCCATTCTTATCATTATAACATGGAAGCCACAATGCCAATATGCAAAGACCCAACACATCAAAACACAAGTCCAGGCTCAAGGTGCTTTCTTTAGCAAAAATAACATTGGATTAATTCCTCTCTTTCAACCTGCTCCTAGAATACCATACCTCAGCTTGTCAGTGCAGTGTAGGACAAGAAAACAAGCGTCTTAATATACATCACGTAATTTATTGGAACCACACTCTGATTCTGTTTCTGAGGGACACTTCACAACACTTCCAAATCCGATTGGATCATATTAACCAATAAAGCATACTGTACAGCATACAGAAAAGATCTGACTATATGACTTATTTTGAAAGTATAAAGAGGATTTATTCACACAAATGCTTTATTTGATTTCATCGTGTAGCCCCTTTTTTATGCTTGCTGTTCTAAAAAGTTCGGTAGAGATTGAGAACAAAAAATAGGTATATTGGCTGACAATTTAAACCTTTTCATGAGTAGGGTCTATATTCCCCTGCAGTGCCCCCTGGAGTGAGTTATTTTTGCACGTGCTGCACAGCCGGTAGAGGTGGGCAGAGTGTAGATTTTTTTTTTTATTAAATTTTTTTAGAATAATTTTGTCAAAAATAAATTAAAATAAAATCCTATAAATAACATAGTAAACGTGAAAAAAAATGGGTTATGCTGTACTGTATTTGTTTTATTTATTTAGTTTTTATAGCTGTAAAAACAAATGAAAAAATTATATCAGCAGTCCGGTTTGCCTATATGCACTGTTTGATGGTGCTTTTGTGATAGTTTGGCTGTCTGTTACAGTATACAGTATACAGTTACATTATAGTATATGCCTGAAAAGACTGTTTGAGTTGCTGTTTGTGTGAATCAAAACCGCATCTGCACCTAATAAGTAGACACAGCTGTGTGCATGGGAAGATTGCAGGTTTAGATGTGATGGCTGTGCATATACAAGCTGCGAACTGTTATCGTGGTACTTTGGTGACAATTAGGCTGTTTGTTAAATAAAATAAACATATTATGTGCTTGAAAAGACTCTTTGAGTAGCTGTTTGTTTGAAAAATGACAACCTCTACTAATGAAACAAATGACAGCATGTATCAGAAGATTTTTTTGGACTCAAGATGGCGCCAAGTATGGCTGCTGCGTTGCGAGCTCCAACACAACATAGTAATGTTTTGTTTGTTTTGTTCACAATTCTTATGTTTTTTGTCTTGGATGTTGTCTGCCTTATTGTCTACGACAGACAAACACTTTTGGACAGTGGTTCAGCAATTTCACACCGTAAACCGGACTTCACATTCCTCAATGCCGACCCGCTGTTTACAAACACGCAAGCGGAACCCTTTGTCTGGGCAGCACAGCCGCGGAAACGCAAAAGGGGAAACAGAGCCAGCGTTCTCATCAAAGTAAGACGCCATGCAAATCGACCCCCGCTACCCACTATTCTTCTGGCAAATGTTCAGTCTCTGGATAACAAGCTCTGCGAGCTGAAAGCGCGGATCTCTTTCCAACGAGATACAAGGGACTGCTGCGTTATCTGCCTTACGGAAACTTGGATGTCTGCGGAGATTCCAGACTCAGCCATTGAACCCACAGGGTTCTCCGTGCACCGAGCGGACAGAGTGAAAGACCTCTCAGGTAAAACTAGAGGAGGTGGTGTATGTTTTATGATCAACAAATCCTGGTGTGATCAGAGGAACGTTCATTCTATCAAGTCTTTCTGCTCTCCTGATCTGGAATTTCTCATGCTTCTGTGTCGACCATTCTGGCTACTGAGGGAATTCACAGCGGTCATTATCACTGCTGTGTACATCCCGCCACAAGCCGACACAGACCGGGCACTCAAGGAACTGTATGGGAGTATAAGTGAGCAGGAAACCGCGCACCCTGAGGCTGCGTTCATTGTGACCGGGGACTTTAATAAAGCCAGTTTAAAATCAGTCGCACCAAAATACCACCAGCACATTAGTTTCAACACACGAGGGGACCGGGTTTTGGACCATTGCTACTCTCCCTTCAGCTTGTGTATCTATATAGTGCATATTGTATACTGTATAGTGTATGTTATTATTTGTATATTGTTAAGTGTAATTATGTGTATATCAGATGTTTAAATTGTGTTGTGTTAATTTGATGTTATTGTAAATTGGTACTGTCTCATCACTGTCACGACTGCTATGTTGATCGGAACTGCACCCAAGAATTTCACACACCATTGCACTTGTGTATATGGCTGTGTGACAATAAAGTGATTTGATTTGATTTGATTTGAGATTGTGTTTGATGTATTGACTGTGCATATAAAATCTGTAAATGTTTTATCGTGGTACTTTGGTGACAAGTTGGATGTACATGCAGTGTATGAGACTGTATGAGTAACTGTTTGAGTGAATATAAATTACAGACGCTTGACCAGTGCAGCCTGTGTTGGTGCGAATGCCGATTTGAATCTGGCAGCTTGTAATTTAACTGGCTGTTGTAGAAACACATACAGTATGTGTGACGGTACATATGAAAGGGATAAAATTAGCTTTAATATATATATATATATATATATATATATATATATATATATATATATATATATATATATATATATATATATATCGTTTCTACCACTCTAGAGCTGCAGAAGGCTGAGAGTTTGTGATTTTTTTTACTTTCAAGAATCCACAAACACTATTTGTTTCTTTTGTAACTTTTAAGAGTTTTTAAAGTATGTAAATTCTTTGCAACTAGTGTCACAAAAACAGAATAGTTATAATAATTACTGTTTTCAAACAGGTTTCCCAAACACTCCCCCCATCTTCCATTGGTCAGACAAAGTTCACGCTTTTCAGGGGAATCAACCTACAAATGGCTTACTTATTGTTGACTCTGCATATTAAGCTGGCATATCAGAAAAACATTTTAACTTTGAAAAAATTACACACTTCACCTTTCAACTCAATACATACTTGAGGATAAACTTTTAAACTAAAAGCAAAATGAAAGCTACCACTTGTCAACAATGGTGATTTGTTGGGCATGCAAAAAAATGCTGGCTGCTAAACATTTTGACAATGAGCAGCATTTATCGAACAGCACTAGAAGGGACGTAAGTGTGTGAGAGAAAGGGAAGTGTTTTAGAGAAAAGATGAGGCAGTGGGTGATGCTTGGGTGGCTGTGAATTAGAATTAGTGGTCCGCATTGACTGAGATAAGAGCCCTGGAATGATGTTCAACCTGTTACTGAGCCCTAAAGATTTCCCTTCAGCAGGAATCAAATGCAGCTCCTGAGTCAAATCTTCCCTGTTGAACATATTCTTTTTTAAACAACTGCAAACCTTTGCAAGACCTTTTAGATGTATTCTACCCCATTTATAGCACTATAATTAAAAAATAATTTATTTTTATATTAATTGTATTTTAACATTTAAATGAAAACTATTTGGCTGTAGAAACAACTTTATGGTGATTAATGCATCTTTTTGAAAACTGAAAATAAGGAGACATACAGTATATATGGCATAATTATGGAATCTGGAATTTTATTGTGCACAATGAATTTGATTATTGATTAAAAATTGTAAAATGGGGGGCCTGGGTAGCTCAGCGAGTATTAATGCTGACTACCACCCCTGGAGTCGCAAGCTCGAATCCAGGGTGTGCTGAGTGACTCCAGTCAGGTCTCCTAAGCAACCAAATTGGCCCGGTTGCTAGGGAGGTTTGAGTCACATGGGGTAACCTCCTCGTGGTCGTGATTAGTGGTTCTTGCTCTCAATGGGGCACGTGGTAAGTTGTGCGTGGATCGCGGAGAGTAGCATGAGCCTCCATATGCTGGGAGTCTTTGCGGTGACATGCACAGCGAGCCACGTGATAAGATACGCAGACTGACTGTCTCAGAAGCGGAGGCAACTGAGACTTGTCCTCCGCCACCCGGATTGAGGTGAGTAACCGCACCACCACGAGGACCTACTAAGTAGTGGGAACTGGGCATTCCAAATTGGGGAGAAAAGGAGGATAAAAATAAATAAATAAATAATAGTGAAATGAATCTAAGGGAGAATCTAATCAGAAAACAGAAAATTTTTACTTATTGATGTATAAATATTTTATTCATTTGTGTATTGTTTATTCATTTTACCTTTATTTAACCAAGCAGGCACTTATGAACATTTCTTATTTACAATTATAGTCTGGCAAGACAAAATTGTCCTTTTAAAGGAGGGAAAGGGGACAATTAGGAATAAAAAATAAAAAAAAAAATTTAAAAAATGTATAAATTAAATCAGAAGGTAAATAAAAAGTAAACAATTCATATTACTCAGAACACATTATAATAAGAGTACTATTTAGAGAATACAGTACACCCTATATATAGAGAATGATCTATATCTGTGTCAATGTATTAAATTGTACCACACATACTGTATGTGCACTACCATTTTCATGAGTTGCACTGTACTGATTTTTCCAGCAATAGTCATTCTCCAAACACTGAGCTCTTTTGTTTGTGTCTGTGGCTGTGTTTTCCCCTGGAGACTGTGGCTGCAAGTGTAAAACCACTCCAATCTTTGTAGTTGGGGCTGAGGTCACCAGACCAACATTGACCTTTGCAGTCCTATTTCAGTGATGGGCATTTGTCACTCTGTGGAGGCCGATGTGTGGTAATAGATTATTGACCATTGCACAAGTCTCATCTCACCATGTGGCCAGAGCCCTGCTGTTTTCTTTATCACCAGAACCAAAGCCTGCAGCCATGAAGAGAGATGCATCTAATCCACATTTTACACTTCAAATGCTGAATTACACACATAATGCAGAGCTGCTATAACATATAAAGGACTGTAGAAACATGGACATTTATGTTTAGTTATCATGTAACACTCAGTCTAGCAACAATGGACACATCTACAGGCCGCTTTTGACTAATTTAACCAGGTCTTCACCTGGTGGCAATGGCTTTATATTGTAAACAAAGCTGACCGGTATTAGTAGCCTCCAAATAAGTAAACAAAGTCGCAAAGTTCACATTTCATTTTCAAATAAAGCATGGTGGTGAGATTACTCTACTAATTATGCTCTCTCTTATGAAATGTAAATCCCCTACCAGATAGAAAATATAAGAATGGACACCAAATCATACTTTCAATGCCTCATTAGGGATGTAGAGGGGAAAAAGTCATCATTAACTCATCCTCTTGTTGATCCAAACCCATTTGGCTTTTTTTCCCATTGTGGAACACAAAAGGAGATATAAGGCAAGATCAGTCACATTCACACACACTTTCATACATTCACATCTTTTTTCTTTCTTTTTTTTTTTCATACAAATAAAGTGAGGGTGACTGAGGCTAATATTCTGCCTAACATTTTTTAAGTTCCATGGAAGAAAGTCATACTGGTTTGGAACAACATGAGGGTGAGTAAATGATGACAACATGTTCCTTTTTGGGTGAACTACACATATAAGCTCAACTTCCGTACAGTTTGACCTGTGTAAGCAAGCTAACCACCTGAAAGTAAGCTAGCGCAATCAATCAAAACAACACTGATACAACATTTAATTTACCATAATTCATTAAAATTCTACATGTAACATACAACAGTGTTGTAAGAAAAATAACTGTACCATAATTACTGAAAAATACAGAGTATTCCATACATTACAAGTTAATCTCAATCAACAGCATTTGTGGCATAATGATTAGTTCACACAAAAATAAAAATTCTCTCATAATTTATTCACCCTCATGCCATCCCAGATGTGTTTGACTTTCTTTCTTCTTCAGAACACAAATTAACATTTTTTGAAGAATTTCTCAGCTCTGTAGGTCCTTAAAATGCAAGTGAATGGGTGTCAAATTTTTGACACTCCAAAAAGAATTTATAGCCTCATAAAAGTGATCCATAAGATTCCCGAGGTCTAATTAATGTCTTTTGAAGTGAAGCGCTAGGTGTGTGTAAGAAAAAGATAAATATTTAAAACTTACCTATTATAGAAACAACTTTATGGTGATGAATGCATCTTTTTGAAAAATAAAGATGAGGAGACATATATATATGGCATAATTATGGTATGGTATACTGTAGAATTTTATTGTGCATGATGATTTGGATTATTGATTAAAAATAGAAAAATAAATCTAAGGGAGAATCTAATCAGAAAACAGAAAATGTTTAATTATTGATGCATCATTTTTTATTTTTTTTATTTATTACAATACAACCTACTGTACTACAATACAACCTACTGTACATTTTATATATACTATATATACTTTTTTATTGTATAATGTGTATTCTATATTGTGTGTATTGTATACTGTACATTGTATGTTATTATTTGTATATTCTGTTATGTGTAATTATGTGTATATTAGATATGTAAATTATGTTGTGTTAATCTGATGTTTATTGTAAACTGGTATATGTCTCATCACTGTCATGATTACTATGTTGCTCGGAACTGCACCCAAGAATTTCACACACTATCGCACTTGTGTATATGGTTGTGTGACAAAAGTGATTTGATTTGATATTTAGTATTCATTTTACCTTCATTTTACCAGGCAGGTCACGAACATTTCTTATTTACAATTATAGTCTGGCAAGACAAAATTGTCCTTTTAAAGGAGGGAAAGGGGACAGTTAGGAATAAAAAAAATAAATACAAAAAAAAGCATAAATTACATCAGAAGGTAAATAAAATGTAAACAATACATATTACTCACAACACAGTATAATAAGAGTACAGTAGGTACTCTGTAGGTCCATAAAATGCAAGTGAATGGGTGTCAAATAAATTGAAATTGAAGCTCCAAAAAGCACTTATAGCCATCATAAAAGTAATCCATAAGACTCCAGTGGATTAATTAATGTCTTCTGAAGCGAAATGCTAGTTGTAAGAAACAGATCAATATTTAAAACTTTTTTCACAAAAAATTCATGAGGGTCAAGGTCAAGCACGTTGGCAAGTTAACGCGAGAACTGACACGTGAAATACGAAAAAAAAAAACGGAAGCGCAGTGTTGTTTAAAACAGAGGAGCATAAATAATCATACATAGATGCCTCATTCGACTGGTTTGGACACTTCAATTGCGGCACCATCTTGGAATGGTGAACAAGCAGAGTTGTTTGAATCGGTTTGAATGCAAGTGAGTGAGTGGTGGAGATGCCTCAGACTGAGCACCTTGCTCAGGCTGCTGCATATACTTATTTTGTTTGGAAACAGAATTGCGTTCCATAGAAACATCTGCTAATAAGGGATCTCCATTTGAGTTTCTATGCAGAGGAGGCTTTCGCACTTACATCACGTGAGAGGCAGTTTGAACTCCACCCTCCTCAATGAACTGGCAAACATTTGAGTAAAAAAATATTTAAATATTGATCTATTTCTTACATCCAGCGTTTTGCTTCAGGAGACATTAATTAAACCACTGGAATCCTAAGGATAATTTTTATGACGGCTATATGTACTTTTTGGAGCTTCAAAATTTTGGCACCCATTCACTTACGTTTTATGGAACTACAGAGCTGAAATATTCTTCTAAAAATCTGAATTTGTGTTCTGCAGAAGAAAGACAGTCATACACATCTAAGATGGCATGAGGGTGAGTAAATTATGAGAGAATTTTCATTTTTGGGTGAACTATCCCTTTAATAACAACAAAAACTAATTTTGACTTGCCTCTCCTTTTATTTAAAAAAAGCAAAAATCTTGGTTACAGTGAGGTGCTTACAAGAAAAGTGAAAGGTGCCAATCCGTAAACATTAAAATATTCACCGTTTCAAAAGTATAGCCATCAGACGTAAATGATATGCATGTTGTTACCATGATTTTAGTGAGATAAAATTGCTTACTAATCTCATATAAAGTTATATCCAATATTACAACTTAGTTGCCATTGCAATGTAACGCCATAAACCCTAACGACTGTAATGAACCCAGAATATTCCTTTAATAAAGGTAAAAAGACTTCTGATTTCAGTAATGTGTTACTTTGTAATATTGAAACTGTTACACTGCAGGCAACGTTGTCAAAAGCAGTTCTGAGTGTAAATCACTCCTCAGATTTTGCATGTAAATACAATAAACAGGAGAAAAATAAACATATAATCTAAAAGTGCGGAATCGAGAGCAGTGCAACAGTGATGTGAATTGCTCTACGTTGTGTATTTTGTTTTTGCCGCAGTCTGGAATTTTGATTATATGATAATTCATCTCTGAGCTCCAATTTACCCCCTGCTGCTTGCTTTGTATGTTGGACCATTTTGTGAACGGTCCCCCAGAATGCTAAATGAGAGACTCGTTCAAAAAAGCCTGTCTTCCAGCTAAACCACATATTTATGGACATATTTGTTAGCTTTTTGTCAACATTAAACCTTTGGGCAAATGAGTGTCCATATGTGTTATTTTCTGCTCAAAGAAAAGTTTTCTGAACACTGATGTACTTTGTCTTCGAGTTCTTTCATAATTTTGGTTGCATCATCTCTGATGACTTTTGAGTTAAATAGCACAAATGATTGGTGTCAGTCTTCTTTCTGTGATCTCCTGCATTGTAATGGGTTTGACGTGAGACACGAGGTCTACAATATGTCCCTCTCCAGAACATTGTATAATAACTACCTGCTGTTCTGAGTCTCTGGCCCTGTCTGTCAAACAATCTGTGGACATTTAGTGTTATTTCACTACTGCTTATTTAGCCACAGGAAGCCTATTAATGTCAGCAGGCTTCATCCTCTTTGGAAGCTATATCAAAAGAGGACTTTTGTCCCATAGTTTTCATATATGTTCATCTGTGGCCACTGAATACTTACTAGAGCTGGGTGATACATTGCATTTTCACAATACAGTATTTGTGATGATTTCCCTGGCAATATAAAGTAACATCGTGAAAACCACAATAATTTGAATGGGCTTTTTATTTAGTCATCAAGTCTCCTAATGAGCATGTCATAAGAGTTTCACAATCTTTCCTTGTCTCGTGACTCAAGAGTGTGAGATCGTCAAGACAGAGTTAAGTTTCTGATTTAAAATGTAGTATTAGTGTTAGTAAGTTTGATTAAGTTCCGACAATAAGTTCAAACTGTCCATTTCATTTAATACATTTGAAACTCAGATTCAATGATTTGTTTGAGTCATCATTCAACATGTTGCTCCCAAATATTTAAGTTAAAATAAACAGTATATAGGCAAATATTGCTGTTTATTACTATGCAATGTTATACAGGTGTCTTTCGTAAAAGATAATGATTAAATATCAGTTATTTTTAAATATATTTCTATTGTATTTTCCTTTTTGCATTAAACATTTTGAATCGAAATTTGGCAAAAACAGCTGTTGGTTGAAATGATCATTCCTTTGTAATAATAAATAAAAAGTCAACGTCTATGTAATTTCAAAGCAAATACATATTGAGATTTATATTGAATATCATTAAACGGTTGAAAAATATATAATTTTTTAGGCATATCGCCCATCCCTAATATAGACTGCCTTCCACTGATAACTTTTTTTAAATGCACATTTTAAAAAGCTAAAATGAGACCAAAATTATGAAAAACAAATGCTAAAATAAATGTATTTTTTTAATTAATATTTTCATAATGTACCAAGTTAGAAGGCCCCATGTATAATTAACAGCAGTAGCCAAGAGAGAATTTATTTCATTTGTAAGCAATAAACCCAAATGAATCGAAATGAAAACTTGTGAATTGGAATCAAAATAAAATCTAATACGGAAATCTGTATCAATACACAGCCCTAAAAAAAGACAATAATATAATATACAGTATGACAACAATGAAATTGCCTCTTGGGTGAATTATCTTCTTATCTACTTGTTTGCTTCTTCAGCACTTTCAAATTTATGGTTTGGGGAATTCCTGGCACTGTCCTAAACATTTCTTACCCTTTAAGTGAACCACATCCTTGACTGTAGTACCCAGGCAATGGAAGATTATACTGGACGATACAATGTGCTGGCAAGAACAAAACACTTTGACTGCTTGTAGAGGCAGTGCCAACAGAAAACATCATAGAATATTAACCCTTTTTGTTGTCTGGCATTAGTAGCAGATGGTGCTGCACATTGGAGCGAAATAACAGCTGTCAATTTCAAGGTACTGCTTCTAGTGGAGCAATTTTTATTTTTTATTTTTTATTTTTTTGCCTCATAGGGAGCAGAAGATGATTTTTAAAAACATAACCAAACCCGGGGGCCTGGGCAGCTCAGCGAGTAAAGATGCTGACTACCACCCCTGGAGTCGCGAGTTCGAATCCAGGGCGTGCTGAGTGACTTCAGCCAGGTCTCCTAAGCAACCAAATTGGCCCTGTTGCTAGGGAGGGTAGAGTCACATGGGGTAACCTCCTCGTGGTTGCTATAATGGGCGGTGGTGGCTCAGCGGTTAAGGCTCTGGGTTACTGACCAGAGAGTCAGGGGTTCCAGCCCCAGCACCGCTAAGATGCACTGCTTGAGCAAGGCCCTTGACCCTGTCTCCTCCAGGGGCACTGTATCATAGCTGGGATATGTGGGGGGAAAAAATGTCACTGTATATGTGCAAATGTATAATGCGTAACAAAAATAAAGGCTTGGGGCGCATGGTGAGTTGTGCATGGATGCTGCAGAGAATAATGTGGGCCGCCACACGTGCTATGTCTCCTATCTGATAAGATGCGTGGATTGATGGTCTCAGATGCGGAGGCAACTGAGATTTGTCCTCCGCCAGCTGGATTGAGGTGAGTCATTACACCACTACGAGGACTAAGAGTGCATTGGGTATTGGGCATTCCAAATTGGGGAGAAAAAAAAATTCACCCTGATGAATTACCTGCCTTTAAAAATCTCAGAAATATGTCAGTGTTTGAGCATATGTACACAATAGATGGACTAGCAAGGGTGCACTATGGGGAGAACTAAGCCAGAAGTGGCTGTCCTGGTTGTTTTGAACACACACACACACTACGACTGCTGAATCCTGCTCCCTTGATTTGCTGACTCCTTTTAAATTAAAACTGAATCCTCCAAATAAACTCCTCATTGTGGGCCCTCAAAACACAGGAAAGTTGCATTTCACCTAAGTGGTGGCCCACACTATTCTGGGAATTGTCCTCCTAACCCACTCCCTTTCTTCTGATTTACATGTGAAAGGCAGAGGCTTGGAGAACATAGGCCCCAGAGCTGAACTGCTTCTCATTTATTCATTTCTTTACCCACATCACTCACTTTCCATCAGGGGCTACTGAGGAAATCATAGTAGCAATTTAAATTTGGTTTAACATACTCCCAGGGAAAGAGGAAGGGAATTGCCTCTGTGTAGCATGTCTCCGTTCCCATGGCCAATGCAAGTAGTATCAGCCTGAGAGCCAAAGAGATCAGAGAAGAGTAAACAGAAAAACTGCATTTAAAAAAAAAAAAAAATCACTAGTTATCCACATAAATCATTTTAAGGACAAGTGACAACATAGTTAGGCTCATTGGCTGAAACTGATCATACACGGTGCATGGCTCAGTTCCACACCTGGTTTGAGAGCACTACGACACACCATAGTCAATTCTAATACAAGCTCCTGTAGCAGATATTCAATTGCAATGGCAAAGTTTCGTGATCAAATGGAATATATTGATTCTGCACTTCACAGAAATCAATTTTGAATTGACCTCAGCTCTCTCGTCATCTAGGGTGACATTCCCTCTTTATATGCCTGTCTGCCTTTACCCTCATCAGCACTGCTTTGTACTGGAGTCAGGCTGGCTTCAAGATCGCAGAACCTGCAGAATAAGTTTATGTTACACAATGGCTCTGTTCCGAAACCTAGTAAGCTGCCTTACTATCTCCTGCCTATTTAAGTCTTAAGTGTCATGGAATGCTCTACATAGGTAGACACAAAATAGTGCAAAATAGTGCAAAATGCATGAAGTAGAAGGGAGAATTAAGTCACAGTTTGTTTTAGCATTAACAGTTAACAGCGCTATAAACAAATAAGCATAAAAAACACATAGCACACACAAATATTGGGTAAATTAGAACATTTTAATTATATTTAACTGTGCTTATCAATACATTTCAGAACTGAATGACATGATTTACTCACCCTCATGCCATCCCAGATGTATATGACTCTCTTTCTTCTGCAGAACACAACTGAAGATTTTTTTAGAAGAATATCTCAGCTTTGCTGGTTCTAACAATGCAAGTGAATGGTGACCAGAACTAAGAAAGTCCAAAAATAACAAAGGAGGCATAAAATTAATTCATACTTCAATGGTTAAATCCATATCTTCTGAAGCAATATGATAGGTGTGGTTGAGAAACAGAACAATATTTAAGTCATTGTTTTACTGTCAATCTTCACCTTTGACCATCCCCAACCAGTGGGTGGCTGAATGTGAAAGTGAAAGTCACTTCCACACTATGTGGAACTGAAAGTGAAAGTGTAGATTTACAGTTAAAAAAGGACTGTTATGCAGAAGAAATAAAATCATCCACATCTGGGATGGCATGAGGTTGAGTAAATGATGAGAGAATTTTTATTTTGGGGTGAACTATCCCTTTAATCCTGCGCCACACTAGTCAATTTTTCCAGTGATTTTCAGGTGTGAGCTACATTAAAATTATAGCCAGCTAGTAGGTGAGAGATGAAGCATGCATTAGCGTCTGCCAGCGGAAGGTTGTTAATCACTTGATTAACGGTTCCAGCAATGGGAAAAAAGGATCCAACATGTCAGAAAAAATAGTTCTGTCACCGGGGCGGGCTTTTGTGTTTTCTTCAAGTGACAAATGAGCTTCTTCTTTCACTGAAGAACTGACAAGACGTCAAGCAGATCTGAATGTTATCACTACACTCAGCTGCATAACATCACAAACTCTGATTGAAATCCAAAGTGATTCTGTCACAAAGCATTTTTCCTGCATTTTTCACAGCTGATTAGACATTGGAGGTGCAGCGGAGGCACAACAGTCTGTTTTTACTGAACGTAATTTCTTTACTCGCTGATAGATGCATATGGACATTAGCGTTCTACGGCAAGCCTCGAGGGGATAAATACACAATCACACAATAACACACTTTCACAAGGTAAAGTTACTTCATGAATTGCATCTTAAATCACTCTATTACAATTGTTTATGCTCATGCGATACTCCTGTTTTTATTTTGGTGAGTTTCACATGACAGGGAATCAGAGAGCGAGAGAGTTGTGGTGAGTTGGTATGTCTGTCACCCCTTCACCATTCTTAATCGGCAAGTGTGTCATACTGACTAAAGAGAGTGAGATCTCAGCAAAACAGTCAGCAAGTGTTACGCCCTCAGCCAAAATAGAGTTGTTTTGAGTCTGCTAGTGTGGTGCCAGCTTTCGAAGGCAGCTTAATTATGCTGCCTACCTTTTGGGACAGCATTTGCACTGGAGATATGTCTATGATCCCTTTAAATGCTGTCTAGGTATGCAGACTTTCGAACAGAGCAAATAAGCCATTGACAATAATCAAGATGTCTTCCTAATAATGGAAAACATTTGATTGTGTTTTTCAGTGTTTGTTAACTGGTCACTGTTAACTTGCTGATGAATGTTCAGGAACTTGTTAAGCAATGTGACCAGACAGTACAAGAGTACAACATTTCTTATGCATTATCATAAGCTGACCTGGGCATAAAAATAAACTCCCTATGCTGAGGGTGGATTTGGGTTACAAATATTTATTTGCTGCATAACAATGAAAAAAATCTCCCTTACTTGGATGCACAGTAGAGCTTAAAAGGAGAGCATGTAATTTACATAAAAAAGGTTTTCATTTTCATAATTAGCATAGTTTACTGTTCAGCTCCTCAATACATTCTCCTTAGCTCCCCCTGTTATTTATCTTAAATGGTATCCTCCCCAAAAAAGATTAATTGAAGCTGGGATAAAACAAAATGGCTCCCAGGGGGTGGACGACTGTTTGTTATTCATGTAGGTCTGAAAACGGCAACAGTAAATCCTCTAAGTTGTTGTTAAGCTGCAGTATTACCATATGTGTGCAATTTCCACCGAGTGACAGCCCCCTTGGATCAACTGGGGACTATTGATCCTACAACACTCCATTTCAAGTTAATTGTGCTTGAAATGAGGTGTGCACTCTCGAGCATACCTTTGTTTGAAAGGTGGTTATTTATTTTTATTTGGCCGGATGTTGATATCTGCAAAACAGGAAATATTCCATATTCTTTTTTTTTTTTTAACAATGCCGGCGCTGTGATTAGCCTACCTCAGCCTGTCATTACCTGAAATGTAACTGTAGCTCTTTGTTGCTCATCTATGTCGGTAATATCTTAATTGGCAAAATACTTGTCATAGCTAAAGAGACACCCTCTACTGATGGGTAATTACAAAAGAACATTAACTCAAACATGGCCCAATAATAATACTTTTTAATTCAATATGAAAGACATTGCATACATGCAACCTCGTTTAACATATTAAGTTGATTAAGCAGTTATTTAAAAGAACTAAACTGCTGCATTGAATATTAAAACACTAAATGAATAAATGGAAACTTCACCTAAAGAGCTACACTGCAAGCAATATATATATATATATACACACACACACACTACCGGTCAGTGGCAGACTGGGAAGAAAATTCGTCCCGGGATTTTACATAGAAACTGGCCCAAAGCTGTTGAGCGTGGGGTTTGGAGGGTTGCTGTCATTTTCTGCATATCGCTGCCCCCTTCCGCAGTTTTGTGGCGCATTCTGCATAATGTGGCAGCCTATGCGGCCCCATTTCGTGGCCGGCCCACCGGGAAAATTCCTGGTTCTCCCAATGGCCAGTCCACCACTGCTACCGGTCAAAAGTTTTGAAACACTTACATTCTTTATAATAATTCTTTTTTTTTTTTTCACATTTTATAATAATAGCAAAGTCATCAAAACTATGGAATAACATAAATGGAACTATGTTGTGACTAAACAAAATCCAAAATAAATCAAAACCGTGTTATATTTTAGCATCTTCAAAGTAGTAACCCTTTGCCTAGAATTTGCAGACATGTACTCTTGACATTTTCTCAACCAACTTCTTGAGGTATCACCCTGGGATGCTTTTTAAACAGTATTGAAGGAGTTCCCATCTATGTTGGGCACTTATTGGCAGCTTTTCTTAATTATTTGGTCCAAGTCATCAATTTCAAAAACTATTTAATTGTAGTTTTAGAATGAAATAAATTAATATGGTGGCACAATTATATTTTTGTCTACAAAACTAATTTCAAACATTTAAGCATACGCCTTCAGATCAAAAGATTTTTAAGATCACGAGAAACATTTCAGTCAAGTGTTTCAAAACTTTTGACCGGTAACTTTTGAAACACTTGACTGAAATGTTTCTCATGAGAATGATGTAAAAACAGCACCATCACTATTTGAAAAAAGTCATTTTTGATCAAATCTAGACAGGCCCCATTTCCAGCAGCCATCACTCCAACACCTTATCCTTGAAAAAACTGAAGATTTCATACAAAGGTGTACACTACAGTCTTCAAAGACAAAGGAAAACTGGCTCTAACAAGGACAGAAAGAGATGTGGAAGGCCAGATGTACAACTAAACAAGAGGATAAGTACATCAGAGTCTCTAATTTGAGAAATAGATGCCTCACATGTCCTCAGCTGACAGCTTCATTGAATTCTACCCGCTCAACACCAGTTTCATGTACAACAGTAAAGAGAAGACTCAGGGGTGCAGGTCTTATGGGAAAAATTGCAAAGAAAAAGCCACTTTTGAAACAGAAAAACAAAAAGAAAAGGTTAGAGTGGGCAAAGAAATACAGACATTGGACAACAGATAATTGGAAAAGAGTGTTATGGATCTTAACCCCATTGAGCATGAGAAGTGCCCAGCAAGACAACCACATCTATGGCAAGTGCTACAGGAAGTGTGGGGTGAAATGTCACCTCAGTATCTGGACAAACTGACAGCTAGAATGTCAAGGATCTGCAAAGCTGTCATTGGTGCACGTGGAGGATTTTTTGATGAGAACTCTTTGAAGTAGTTTAAGAAGTTCTGAATTTTTTTTTCAAATTGTAATAGTAATTTTTCAAGTTATTAATGTTCTGACTATACAATGTGATCAGTTGAATGCCACTTTGGTGAATAAAAGTACCACTTTCTTTCCATAAAAGCAAAATCTGTACATTATTCCAAACTTTTGGCCGCCAGTGAATATATCTTGTTTTCAGTGTTGGGGAGTAACGGAATACATGTAACGGGATTACGTATTTAAAATACAAAATATACGTAACCGTATTCCACTACAGTTACAGTTTAAATCATTGGTAATTAGAATACAGTTACATTCAAAAAGTATTTTGATTACTGAAGAGATTACTTTGCATTTTATTGTCATTTGTTTCATTTAATATTTAGTGCATTCAGATGGAAAACATTTATACATATAAATGATGTGATCCAAAGTGCATTTTAACAGTGGGAAACACTTTCTTATGATGCATTACATTCATACGAGCAGACAGAGAAGTACGTTTGAAGTAAGTTTGGAGCAGAAGAAATAGAAATAAACCTTGTGTAAATTGTCAGATTTACGCTAAGATAAAATGCTATTTCTAGTCATTTTATCAAGAAAATTCACATTGGATCATAACTTCTTTTTTTCTAGTAAGACCTTTGATATTAGGGCAAAAATCATATTCTTGATATTAATTTTTGTATTGTTTTCCTGTAAACATATCTAAAAATCCTTAAAACAAGATCAATTTGATTGATCTTGTTTTAGAAGCAACACTGCATAAGATATTTAGGTTTTTCAGAAAATGTATTTTTAACATGTGTATTTTATCTTACTGTACTGGCAGAGTTTTTATAGTCAAAACAAGTGAAAAAATCTACCAGTGCTGAAGAAGTAATCCAAAGTATTTAGAATATGTTACTGACCTTGAGTAATCTAACAGAATACGTTAAAAATTACATTTCACAGCATGTATTCTGTAATCTGTAGTGGAATACATTTCAAAAGTAACCCTCCCAACCCTGCTTGTTTTGCATTTAAAATACCTACAAGACCTTAAAACAAGATACATTTACTTCAGAGGCAAAATTATGTAAGATATTAAAAAGTGTTTTCAGAGAATATAGCTCAAATTAAGGTTATTTTTCTAACCCCTCTAGCAAACAGTTCTCGTAAACCTCAGAAAATGTTGTTAGATTTATACTTAAATCAAGAATAAAAATCATTTGTCAATGGGGTAAGAAAAAAATTATTATTCAAATATTCTCTGAAAACAATCTTAACATTTTATGCAATTTTGCTTCTCAAATAAATTGATCTTGTTGATGTTTAGATATTTACACAGGAAAACAAGAGAAACATACTGATTAAGAAAATGATATTTTGCAGCGTAAGAGCTCTTTTATGAAGAACATCAACATACTTTGTGATGCAGACAACACTTCCACATGAGAAACCATTTTCCAGTCATAGGGAGCAAATAAATGTAAAGCATGCATTTCACTAAGAGGAAGATAATGTGCAGCCACTTATTCTATTGTTCCTGGGGATTTTTCTCCTCCAGCGGAGTTCAACTTTAATTTCTGATCAGAGTATAATGTGTCCGCAGCTCAAACCTGATTCAGGTGGGTCGACCCTGTCTGGGACACCACCCAGTGATTGAAAGTAAAAGCTCTATACGCTGTATAATCTCTGTCATCATTAAGACCAAAGCCGATTAACGTATGTGCCGCATGTGAGACTGCATACCTTTGACTCCTAACAAGGCGTACAGTAACAGGATGCAGAGAAGTAAGGCAAAATACGCACTCATTAGTTTAAAAAAAGGGAGAGAAGGAGACGAAGGGGAAAAAAACAGGATAAGCTCAGTTACAGAGCAAACAGTGGCACTTGCTTGGATTAGAGTCCTAAATGGCTGCCGTTCCCTAATCCCCACTGAGAGACACCAGTGAATAGAAGGGAAATGAGAGTGGATCTATACGAAAGAGAAATGACAGTATATGACTCGCTCCGATATGATGATGATGATCAGGGCTTGTCCTCAGGCAGACTGAGCTCCAAAACACACTTTATCTTCTGAGCTATTACTGCTGCTGCTCGGGTTCACTGAGGGTAAGGGGGGCCCATATTTGAAACAATATTACATCTAAACAAATAAAGGGGAAGTAACAGACTACATTAAATAGACAAGCATATCGAGGTAGGATTTAATTTGCATGCTAGATTATTGTGATACTGGTGGTAGAGTGGCCTCGGGGCGCCGCCTTTATTAATAGGATCTAGTCTCTTAAAATCCATTAAGTCAATTGAGCGACCCATATATAATCTGATTTCAAATCCACCATGAAAATGCTTAACCAGTAGCCTCTGCCCCAGGCTGGCCTTCTCGGCAGATGAATTCCATGCCAGGCAAAGACGCCACAGGTGAGGCCAACCTCCCGCGAAGAGAGCCCACACATAAAATACTGTATCCAAGACTTCTGTTCTGAGATTAGACTCACCAAAAGAATTGGACAAGAAAAATATCCAAGACTTCTGTTCTGAGATTAGACTCACCAAATGAACTGGACAACTCACAATGTATTAAGCAAAACAAAAGATGGTAAGAAAAATAGTAAGTTAAACAATGTTTATGGTACGTTTACATTCTACTACAGGGGAAGCCAAGCCTTGAGGGCCCAGAATTTGTTACCATTTATTTAACCAGGTACAATATTTGATGAGATTTATATCTCTTTTAACAAGCGTGACCTGTTCAAAAAGACAAACAGCAATGTATTGATTATAATTATTCTGATATTTAGCCATCCTGCTATGTTTGGGTCATTTTTGACCGGTTTAAGAGTTAAAAAGTGAAAACTAATCTTAATTATGTATTTGGTCAAAATATCTTTAGATTCTCCTCAACATATTACTGAATAAGTAAAGAAAAAAGAAATATATAACATATTTTTTTTTTTTATTTTTGATTCTCGTTTATATTTTTACAATGTCAGGATGTTTTGGGTGATTACTAGGGCATAATCACCCAATTTCTAAATGGCTGCAAGGTGGTTGCTTACCATCCCAAGTCAAAAGAGATCATCTTCAAGTCTCTATGACATCCTGATCCCTAAATATGTGTGGGGACTTTTTCAGTAGAAGTATATGGGATTTTTCGCTCATTTTTCACCCGTCAGGCAGACATTTATATTCTGAAATAACAATATTTTTGGAATAAAGACCATGGTTCTCTATTTGTTTCAAACAGATACATTTTGTAAGTGTTCTAATTATCATCTCTTTTTTTTTTTTTTTTTTTTTACTGAAAATGAAGGGTTTACTGAATATCTGCAGTAAAAGAATTGTACCTCTAATGATATATAGCTCTTTCCAGAAGAAATATTTTAAAAAGCTTGTGTTTAGTGTGAAAAACAAGCCTATTGCAATGTTCATGTTCATAATCAAACAAAAGGTAAGTGCTGTGTACCTTCTGTACTCAACTGGGTCTTTTTAGACCAGAACAAAACTGTTGCCTGTTAACAGAATGGTTAAGATAGATAATGATCAAGACAGTTTATCATCTAGTGTGAAAGGCGTAGAATAGTGGATCATGAGAAACTAACAATCACTGGCTAAATTAGGTGCAGATGCAGGCAAGACGAAGATTTTCAGTGAGTAAAGATTAAAATGTTTGTCTGTTACTCACACAAAGTTATAATATGGCTTCAGACTTGGAATAAAGCTGAACAGGTAATAAAGGGTCAAAAGTCAATGGTGCTTTTATGGTGCATTTGGAGCTTGACAGATGTGGTTATTATGAACTATTATTATACTGTATGGACAATAGCTGTGTAAAGCCTCTTAAAAAAATTTCCTTTCATGTCCTGTTGAAAAAATAACAGCAGCTGTGTTTGGAACAATATGAGAGTGAGTTAATAGTGACAAAATTTTCATTTTGGGCTAAAATGTCCCTTTAAGTATTTATGAATTACAAAAACAAAATACTTACTGAGCTTAGAAAAGGCTCCAAAAATGTTATCGATGTCAGGAAATCTCAAACAATGGTTCTGATGGTCACATCCCAAAGGAAAGAGATACAAAGCTGTGTGAGAGATGAGCAGATCTCTCAGGGCTGTATATGAAAGAAGGTGGAGAGGTTTCCACTGGCAACTAAATCCCTGTTTGTGAGCTTGGTGGAACACACTGCTGGAGGCACTCAGTTCTGTGCCCCCAGCACACACGGCCTGACATGGTCAGGGTCATGCCTGAGTGCCTCGGCCTGTCGTCCTTTTCCAGCCACTCTCCTCTCTCACAGCTGGGGTGGCAGGGGGGTAGACAGCTAGAGAGCAGAGCTTCACACCGACCAGCTGCACAGGGCAAGAGGATGCACCCCGCATTGGGGAAAATTCATGTTGTTTATAATTGGGGCCACAACCGGAGGCGGATGAGGAAAAGGGGCAAGAAAAGCCAATAAGAGGATTAAAGCTTCACATGTTTCGGTCTTTCACATGAATGAACCGCATTTTATTCATTTTTTAATTATGAAGGAATATATTTCTCAGCCCATGTTGCACCTAACCTTTATGCTGTTATTATTTTTACTTTGAATGACAGTGCACAGTGATGTCATGCTCCAAAAAAAAATAATAATAATAATAATAAAATAATAATACCATAAATGTAGTCCACACAACTTATGAGTTGAATTTCAAGTCTTCTGAAGCCTTAATCATAAGCTTTGTGTGAGGAATTTAAAAAAAACATTTTTACGCCGTTATTCACTGATAATCTGCCGGCAGGTCATCCCCGCCTCTTCGGACCTGGGAGGGTGACAAGGGGAGGGAAAAAACAACAACAAAAAAACGAGAGGGAAAGGCCAACACAGAGCAACAGCGGCAGAGAGAGAGGAAAGAGAGAGAAAAAAAAAAACGTACTTGCCGGTTCTCCGATACGCTGTAGCCTGGTCCTTGGCCACTCCTCCACCCTCTAATGGACGACAGCCGTGCCTCGCCGGGCGGATCGGAGGCAGTCCTCCAGACCCTGGCGGACGGAATGCCACGCCACATTTTCGGTGGACGGCAGGGGTCTACCCCGCCCCTGACTGCGGTTCTCCCGCTCCAGGCGGTCGGCCAGGAGCCCCTTTCCGCTCGCAGTCGCCGGTCCTCTCTCGACCCAGCCGCGTTTTAGCAGCCGGTAGGGGTCTCCTCCGCCCCTGGCAGCGGCCCTGACCACTCCAGGCGGTTGGCTAGGAGCCCCTCCTCCCCTCGCATTTGGCAGCCATTCCTCTGCTCTCAGGTGGCCGGGCTCCTCCGTCCCCCGGCGAATGGCCGCGGCTGCTCCATTGGGGTGGATGGTAGTGGCGAGGACTCTACTACGGCACATCCCTCCTCCTTCCCGGATTCCAGCACCAATGTAACATGGTAAAAGGGAAAGGAAGAGGCGAGAACCGGATGAAGCGTCAAAATCATATTTAATTAAACAAAAAGACACAAACATAAACACATGCAGGGCAGCTGGCTGTATCTATCTCTCTATCGAACTGCCGCCTCCGGTCGCCTTCATTCCTCTCGAGGGCTTGATTAGCCTGATTAGGGGCCGGGTGTGCAGCATCACGAGCACCCTCCTCCCTCCTACAAATATATATAACAGGATATAGGTTTGGAACAATGTGAGGGTGAGTAAATAATGTCAAAACTTTCATTTTTAGGATGTACCATTCTTTTAAATACGTGTGTGTATGGTTTGATGGTGGGAGGAGTTACTGTGTGAAATGGAAAATCAATTCAAATAAAATTTCAGTCATATTTGTGTTCTTTAAAACCACAGAGAATTAATTTACTGTAATTTTAAGGGTAGCTCTAAAGGACAAAAAATAAAGATGAAACAAGGCCAGATGAACTTCAAAAACATAAGAAACACTACATATAGATATGCACTGTTTATTTTCAGATTCATACAAAAGGTGTTTGTAATATCTGGCCAGTGCTTCCCTCTCCAATGACACATTATGAAAATACTGATCCCACCCACATTTCAGCTGTGTTCTTTTACTATCTGAATCCCATCATCAAATAGTGCAAGAGCTAGGTTTACTAACAGTTCATGCATTAACACACAAGGGAGGGACAGTGCATCCCTGCATTTCAAACACAAATGCTCCCAAGTGCTATGTTGTAGCAACAGTATCTTGAAAATAAGTGCCGTTTTTGTCTGTTTCCAGAAGGAAGCCCCCTGCCTATTTTTCCCTCCTGACAGCTGACCATGCTGTCGTTTGCCCGTCACTGATTAATAAAAATCTCCATTCTCCGGCCGG
Organism: Myxocyprinus asiaticus; assembly: GCF_019703515.2. Taxonomy (NCBI): domain Eukaryota; kingdom Metazoa; phylum Chordata; class Actinopteri; order Cypriniformes; family Catostomidae; genus Myxocyprinus; species Myxocyprinus asiaticus. Next base: position 29,848,727 of record NC_059366.1, read on the forward strand.
CACCCAACCGACACATACCTCGTCCGTGGATGTTGACAACAACATCAGTGAGCGAACCATTCAGCGTGGATACAATAGCATTAAGTACCGAACAAGGCTCACCACTGAACACAAGCACTGATTTCATTTGTAAAACACAGACCACAAAAAAAAAAAAAAAAAAACATAATCGGACGAGGCAATTAGCAGCCTTCTTCCTAAGGACTTTGCTTTGCCTGTAACCTTTACACAACAGTTCATGTCAAAGGATTTGTCACCTCCACTGTGAGGCCGTCTTGGCTTTTCAAAAATACATAATAAGAGGAAAGAAGGGGGGGACTCTTCCAAGCCTCCACTGAGGATTTGGGATCTTATATAACTCCCAATTATCAAAACTTCTCCAGGCAGCCTCACAGCCCTCTGCACTGTTTATATGACTCACAAAATATCTAATACTCAACTATGTATAATGCCACTGTGGCCACATGACTGCAGAAAAGACTCTTGCGCTTTCTGCCCCACTGAGTTGGGCATAATAGGTGTCTTGAAGGCTCCAGGCTCAGGCCAGCACTGCTAACAAAGCCTGGGTGGCTTGCAGGGAAGAGCATGTCTTCAAGCAACTTGCCAAAAACTCATTTTCAGGAGCACTCAGGGATTTTCCCAAGATGCTTTGGTGGTGCTATGACATGGCAGGCTTTAGATATGATGGTTCAAGGGGGATCTGGGGATGCATTGCATGCCCTCCCAACCTCCCCAGCACCCCCTGAAAAAAAAAAATCTTTGTGAATTCTACAGAATAGCACAAACCAATAAATCTACAACAGCTTTTGTTTGTACTGTAAAAAAATGTCTGTAATTTTAATGGTAAAAGACTAAAAATGCTACAGAAAAAACATTAATTGATTAACGAGTATTAACTGTAAAATATACAGTAAAACTTTTAAAATATATTTTAAAAGACAATACAGTTGTTTTTACAATAAAATGTAAAAAAAAAATTACATTTTTACAAATTTACATTTTTTTTTAGATGTAAAAAGTATGATTTTCCTGTATAATTAACGGCAAAAATTTACATTGTTTAACAAGAGTACATGTACTTTTTACAGTAAATTATTGTTAAAATTACACTAAAAAACAATAATCGGGCGTTCCCAAAATTCCCTTTTCATTATATTTTATGGGAATAGTTATGTTTCTTCTTATTTTTAATATTAGTTACATACATTGGGGTGTTCTGTTTTATATTTGATGTAGTTTAGTTAATATTTACTGCATTATTTACATTTCACGTTACCCTGATGGTGTTTAGTGTTTGTGTGAGTAACACTGAGCACTGTCTCTACATGTTTATTAGTCATTGCTCCAGGAAGAGCCTCTGTTGGTGAACTTCATGTCATCATGTGCTCTTCCGTCATTTTTATGGTGATTAACAATACATTATAAAGTGAAAAGCAGATTTTTACAGTTTCAGAAGTCTAATATCAAGTTTATGATGTTGTTTTACTGTAAATTTAACAGCATTTGTTTTGTTTTTTTTACAGTACCAGCATGGTCATGTAAATTATAACAGTTTTAAACTGTCAAATTTACAGGTTGTTCTGTAGAGTTGTTTACATTTTTACTGTATTTTTTACATAATTATTCTGGCAACCACAGCTGCCAGTTTTTGTTTTGTTTGTTTTTTTGTAAAAACAACAGGATTTTTTTTACAGTGTAGGCAAGATAATGAATGCAGTACACCTGCCTCTGTAGGTCATATAACATTCCCTCTAGATTAAAAATATTCTGCCGAAATTACAAGGGAAAAAATAAGAGCATTATCCTCAAAGGAGTCCGCCCCCTATCACTGACCACATCTTTCACTTTTCCTCTGGCTCTTGCTGTCTCTCTCACTCTCTTTCCCCTTGACTTTTGCTCTCTCTCTTAAGGGCCCAGGTTAATGTACCCGTTTACCTGATGGGTGGTCTTGAGCTGGGCTCAAATAAAGCCCCTTTCCCTGCAGATCTAAGTGTAGAGTAGCTGCTAATCCGATTTCAGGAAACAACCAAGCCACCCTCTAGCTTCCCAGATTATTTCTACACTACCATGGGGAGGAGGACGTGAGGTAGGGGTGCATCATTTAGCAAATATTCCAAGCCAGACTTTGGGACCACCTAACCTGTGGCTTTTATTGCCAACCCCGTAATGAGGAGGGGAATATTACCTTTTCACTGCCTGTGCTTTCTTACCTATGCTCTGCCCTCGTGGGGACATTACAGTGGCCAAATATAAAGCCGGGTTTCATGGAGCCCAGGCTTATCTGGCCTCACAAAGTATGTGAGACATGCCGGTGAACAAAGGCTCGTCTCTCTGCCAGAAAGCAGGGTGAGGGGATCTCTTTCAGTGGCCACAGATTGCCCTGTGTTCCTTTAATTGACAGACCCTGGCTGGCTGGGACAAAAATGACATGCAGCTGCCCCTGGCCTGGCCTGCACAGGTAAACCACCTTTCAACAGGGAAATTGTCTCCAATGATCTATTCTGCATGGGGGTCCTGTGTCTCAGCCTCACCACCATGGCCAAGAATTTACAACTGTCCAAAAAGCCGAAAACATCAACTAATATATATAAATATATATATATATAATATATATGCATACAGTTGAAGTCAGAAGTTTACATACACTTTAGCCAAATACATTTAAACTCAGTTTTTTTTTCAATTCCTGACATTTAATCGTAGGAAACATTCCCTGTCTTAGCACAGTTAGGATCACTACTTTATTTTAATAATGTGAAATGTCAGAATAATAGTAGAGAGAATTATTTATTTCAGCTTTTATTTTTTTCATCACATTCCCAGTGGGTCAGAAGTTTACATACACATTGTTATTATTTGTTAGTATTGCCTTTAAATTGTTTAACTTGGGTCAAACATTTTGGGTAGCCTTCCACAAGCTTCTCACATTAAGTTGCTAGAATTTTGACCCATTCCTCCAGACAGAACTGGTGTAACTGAGTCAGGTTTGTAGGCCTCCTTGCTCACACACACTTTTTCAGTTTTCTATCGGATTGAGGTCAGGGCTTTGTGATGGCCACTCCAATACCTTAACTTTGTTGTCCTTAAGCCATACTGCCACAAATTTGGAGGTATGCTTGGGGTCATTGTCCATTTGGAAGACCCATTTTCGACTGAGTTTTAACTTCCTGGCTGATATCTTGAGATTTTGCTTCAGTATATCCACATCATTTTCCTTCCTCATGATGCCATCTATTTTGTGAAGTGCACCAGTCCCTCCTGCAGCGAAGCACCCCGACAGCATGATGCTGCCACCCCCATGCTTCACGGTTGGGATGGTGTTCTTCGGCTTGCAAGCCTCACCCTTTTTCCTCCATAACAATGGTTATTATGACCAAACAGTTACATTTTTGTTTCATCAGACCAGAGGCCATTTCTCCAAAATGTGCACTTGATAACTGTAGTTTGGCTTTTTATGGCAGTTTTGGAGCAGTGGCTTCTTCCTTGCTGCTCAACCTTTTAGCCTTTCGTTTAACTCTGGATATAGATAACTGTCTACCTGTTTCCTCCAGCATCTTCACAAGGTTCTTTGCTGTTGTTCTGGGATTAATTTGCACTTTTTGCACCAAACTATGTTCATCTCTAGGAGACAGAATGTGTCTCCTTCCTGAGCGGTATGATGGCTGCATGGTTCTATGGTGTTTATACTTGCATACTATTGTTTGTACATATGAATGTGGTACCTTTAGGCATTTAGAAATTGCTCCCAAGGATGATCCAGACTTGTGGAGGTCCACACTATTTATTCTGAGGTCTTGGCTGATTTCTTTTGATTTTCCCATCATGTCAAGCAAAGAGACACTGAGTTTGAAGGTAGGCCTTAAAATACATCCACAGGTACACCTCCAATTGACTCCAGTTAGCCATTTAGCATATCAGAAGCTAATTGGCTAATTGTCTAAAGGCTTGACATCATTTTCTGGAATTTTCCAAGCTGCTCAAAGGCACAGTTAACTTGGTGTATGTAAACTTCTGACCCACTGGAATTGTGATATAGTCAATTAAAAGTGAAACAATCTGTCTGTAAACAATTGTTGGAAAAATTACTCATGTCATGCACAAAGTAGATGTCCTAAACAAATTGCCAAAGCTAATATGAAATCTGTGGATTGATTAAATATTTTTTTTCAGTGTATGTACACTTCTGACTTCAACTGTGTATATATATATATATATATATATATATATATATATATATATATATATATATATATATATATATATATGTCTCACTACAATAAAACTAATATAGTTTTTTTCTGGCTTGTAAAAGTAAAACTGAGCTCAGTGACTGTGTAAAACATTTGCATATATATTTAAGCAATATCGCAAGAATGCGATATGGCTCTACATCAGCACTGCTGTGATTCGGCCGTAGGGAATCACAGCAGTGCTGATTTAGGGCCATATAGCACGATTGCGAGTGTGATATTGCCTATATACAACAGTTCAATGAACAAGTAAATTTTAAAAAATTAGGAAAAACAAAGTACGGTCATAAAAACACATTTGTGCATGGAACTACTTTCTTACGTCACGGATCTGCCATTGCTGGTTCAAACCAAATGATGCGTCCAAGCCTCCGTTAGTAATTCAAAAATGTCACTTCAGAAATAGTATCACAGCTTGTGCTGTTTCTAACAAGTTATTGGATAAACAAGGATGGATGTGTGGATGTGTGTGTGTGTGTGTGTGTGTGTGTGTGTGTTAGAGTGAGAGAGAGAGAGAGAGAGAGAGAGAGAGAGAGAGAGAGAGAGTGAGCATGTGTGATCACCTGTTGCCACTCCCAAGCAGAGATGCTGTCAGCTTTCTGAAGATCAGCTTTCTCAGTGGAAAAATACCCATCCAAGTGGGGGTATTTCTCCCTATTTTGCGGTAGCCGGTGCACAAAAGTCTTTCACTATAGAAACCGCAATCTCCTCCACCATTTTAAACAGCACGTCCTCTCCAATGTGGAAAGTCCGGTAAGAGGTAAGCGCCTTGAGTTGTGTAACTAATCAGTCTGTTGTGTCTCTCAGCTGTGATAAGCCTTAATGCTGAAGTTGTTTGTTTAAAGCCGTTTAAAGCTATTTCCTAGCTTTAGTAGTGTAGTATTAATATGAGCGATCACATAGAGCTGTTGTATGTAAACACTGGCTGAGGCAGATTCACTTCACATCACCTAACTGGCTCATATTACAAACAAAAGCGATCTTTTGCCACCACCTGCTGGCTAACATATATGTAAAGAGACACATACAGTTGCTCTTAACACATCTGCACTGCTCTTACACTTTAGTTTAGAATGGCACAAACACAAGCGGAGTGATACACACAGTGAAGCGTCCGAGTGCTGATGGTGTCAGACCATCAGTGCTCATGGAACGTCTCTTGTCCAATCAGATTCGAGGACCGGAACTAACTGTTGTATATGCTCAGTTTTACAAGTCCACTGGCAGTAGGTCACCGGATTAAAAACAAAAAAAACAATATTAGTTTTATTAGAACACCAAAACAAATGGTGATTTGGTATTTTAATGTGTAGAAACGTGATTGTCCATGTCTGACTGCGTATAGAATATGATCACATTGAATTTATAAAAATGAGGAGAAGGGCTAAGCAGGGTTTTCTCTGTTTGAGAAGAGCAAATGCGCACTCTCTGTCCTCTGGTCTACCTGTCTCTGCCCAGTTTGGGGAAAGCATAGCCTCAACTGGCCAAACACAGGTAATGCAGTTCCTTTAGCACTCCTCTTTCAACTATGCTTATATCAACCTATTACATTAATGAATGAACACATTTTTTTTAAATATCACTACATCTAAGTCAATTAAAATATTATTTAGCCTGAAACACATTAAATAAAAATAAAAGGTCTACATTTTTTGACTGCCAATAGTTCGCAGGACTGAACAACAAGTCTGGTCTGCTGGCCCGATGCAAATTTAAGATGATTTGGGGATTTTTGTTCTTTCAGTATACATTTGTTGATCTTGTCATTTTTTATTTTATTTTATTTTTTTTTTTTTTGTCTTGTAATAATGTAATGTATTGAATATTTATATTGCAAATTCTGCTGATGTCACCAAGTTAACGTTGTTTAGCTGGCAAAAATTGGCGAGATTTTCTTGAAAGTTTATTTAAGAGTGAAAGTCTTGGAAGCCTCAGTTAGAATGGGTTGAAAATTATAAACCAATCAGTAATGTTTTGCATTGTACCGCATCTTTTTCAGCAAGGGTATTCATTTTCATTAATTTAAAGCTGTCATGGAGTTACATTATAGTGGTATAATTTTCAGCTATTATTGCAAATTAAAAAACAATAAAAAAAAAGTGTAAAGAAAAATTCTACAGAAATATAATGCTAAAATAAAATGTAGCATTTTTTACATATATTTATTTTTGGTGGTGGGGCCAGTGGAAGTGTTGCCAGGGCAAGTAAAAATCTTAACTACTGGCCCAACTAGAAATATTACTGTTGAGCTCTGCTTAGACTGCCTCAAGTCTTCATGCCTAGAAAGCAGAAATAATATTGAATTTTTTATTGTACCATTTTATTTCCTTTCCATCCTAGCAAGACTCAAGACCACCACTGCCACTGACACATTACCAATTTCAATCCACACCTCACAGCTCCAGAAAAAACACATCTTCAATGTGCACTAAGCAGTGAAGAGCCGAACACATCAGTACACACCACCTCGCGTGTGTTTTAGCATGGGCTGTTACATGTGATCACTGACATACTGTATACAATGGCATGAAAAGAGGAGAGTGTCACTGCTGATCCCTGATGTACTGTCAGATGTCAGCAGATCCCAGGGGTGTCTCTTTCTGCTGGGAATACCACCGACCATACGGCATCTGTCACAGTCGAGCCTCACCCACACCACACCAGACCTGTGCTACAACACACGCCACTGACGGCCGGATTTTTAAAGCTCTTCAGGCTCTTTCAACCTTCGCACATTTTTGGCAGTCATAATATATCATTTCAACACTTCACATTATAACCACTGGTACCGTTATAATCTTTTTTGCATGTAACATATTATTTTAAGTACTGCTCAAGTTATTTTGCTCTTTCAGATTCTAAATAGGGGAGACCAGGGCTAGTTATCACAAAAACACACATGTTGACCTTTTTTAACGACATGCCCCTATATGGGAACCTGCCATTAAACATCAAAAATGTCAAATTAAAAAAATAAAAAATAATATCAAATCATTGTTTTGGCTAACAAATGTAAAAATGAATGAATTACTGTAATTGCTGACCCTTGCCTGAATGTTGTAAATATGTCACTGCGGTTTTATTTTGTTCACTTGTTTAACCAAGAGGTCTAAAACAACTCCAATTATATTGGAATTTCATTATTTATATAAATAAAATAAAAAAATCTAATTCAAGAGGGTTTTGAAGTGTTCGAAACCAACACACAAATACACTGCAGGAAAAAACAAGCAAATGAACAACTGGACTTTTAACTCAAAACCATATAGTTACTGAGATATAGTCCTTGTGACAACTTCCCTGTGTCACAACTAGCCTTGATCTCCCTTGTTTAGGTACTTTAAAACACCCCAAATGGCCCCCTTCACTAATTCAGCAGGAATATTTCATATTTAAAATCGCTTCATACAAACCGTCCAACCTACAGTATGCATATCTTGTATAAGTGATGCGGGACCGGTCAGTTTAAAGAGGCCCACACAGCAGAGGTAATTCCAGATAGAGATAAACAGAGAAAGAGATAAAAAGACTCCCATCTCAGCCCTGCCTCACTGTTACCTGAAGTACACCACTGAAGTCAATAAAAGCCCTCTTGTGTCTGTCAGAGCTCTTTCAGTGCTCTCTTTGATGGCCCGTCACTCTAGCTTTGCTCAGAAATGACCTTGATCCCACACTTACTCCACTGTTGGGAGAGCCTGTAAACACTCCTTACAGAGTCCCACTCTTAGTTGCTTAACAGCCCCACAATATAAACAAAGGTAAATAACACATGGCTTTGAATGTGAAGGGCCCATTTGCTCTGGTACCTGGCCGTCTATATGGCCCCTGTGGGGCGCAGGTCTTCTTTACCTGGAATTAAGGCACTTTGATAAACACTTCCTCCGTCAATCCATTATTAGCCATTTTACACTGTGGCTAGGTGATAAAATATAGAAAAACTCAATATCATAAAACTCAGACTGTCGGTTTTGTACAGGCCTCCCACACTTTTTGAATTTCCTTTGTGGAACATTTCCTTAACCTTATGTGTCCCAGGGGTGCTCAGAACTAAAAATAAGCCACAACAACCTAACAAAAAAGCCACAGCACAATGAAATTAAACCACAACATAATTAGACTAGGCCACAACACAATACTAAACCATAACACAATGAAATTAAGCTGCAACCCAACAGAAAAGCCACAGCACAATGCAAATAAGCCACAACACAACAAAATTAAGCCTTCTCTTTTCTGACAATTTTGTTGTGTTCTAGCCTTATTTCGTTGGGTTTTAAGCTTTTATTCACTTTGTTAATTTTGTTGTGTTGTGGACCCCTGGGCCAAATATCCAGTCTTTTATGACTGAAAAGAATACTGAAAAAATACTTCTAGAGATAATTTTATAGTGAATTTTGGGTGGATCTCCATGTGTACTGTATGTCAGGTATCAATCTTTTGAATTAATAGATTTGGACAATTACACTAAGGGGCCGTTTACACGACAACGTTTTCAACTAAAAACTGACAACTTTTTATGCGTATTGGCTGTTCGTTTACACGACAATGGCGTTTTGGGGCCTCAAAACGCAAACTTTTGAAAATGGGTTTCAAAGTGCACGTTTTTGAAATGATGCCGTTATCGCATGCGTATTACATGTTATATAAAGAATGATGGATTGATAGGCATCAATTTGAGATGTATAATTATCAATATGAATACTGGTGTCTGTGCAAATAACAATAATCAACAATTTATTCATTTGGAGTGTTTTGTATGAAGTGTAAACATTGTACAGTAGGCAGAACCTGCAATTTGAGAATCTTGAAATTAATGTATGGATTCAGATGGGAAAAATGTTAATTTTATTTGATGTACCTTTACCCTGCAGTTCATTCACCCACCGCTTATGTATATAGCCTATAGACAGAGATGTGATGCCATGTACAGTATTCAATGATATGCTTACAATATGAAAACATGAGGCAGTGAAAATGCATGTTAGATCCAGTGTACACAAGACCTCTCTCTCTGTCTGAAGATATCCATATATCAGAGTTCTGTCTGATATCAAAACCAGTCAACATCAACAGCTTGTTATGTTAACTTACTCTCCTACCAGCCCAAGAGTCAGCAGGGGGAATACAGAAGAAGGCAGGAGACGAAGTGATGGTAAAAATGAGTAGAGTTTATTGAATAATCTTGAGAGTTCAGTCTATAAGCATGTGCGTGAGTACTTCAAAACAACGTGCGAGACATTAAAAACTACAATGGCGGACTACAGGACTGTGTTTGTGCTGCTCAAGATTTTGAGTTTATTGACGCTTCTCCAGCAAAGTAATTGTAGTAATAAAGCAACCTCATCGTCCATGCAGACAAAATTGCTTGATGCTTTCGCCATCTTCATTGTTTGTATTCACCGCTCTGTGGAAGAATGCTTATGTGTGCAGGCGCGTAGTGTTTCTTTACAAAGTGACATCGCCAACTACTGGCCTGGCATGCATAATACAGCATTTTTTGTCGTTTTCGCGGATCCGTGTGAACGGGGATCGTTTTGACAACGTTGTCATCTGTACCCGAAACTTTTCAAAAATGCAAAGGAAACTTTTTAGTACATCGTTGTCATGTAAACGTACCCTTAGTGTACAGATGTCTCCAGTAAGACCCTTACTAATGTTATTACACTGGCTTGCAAGAAGTTTAAACAAGCACTAACAAAGAGCAATATGTAGTCAATGACATATTTTAGAGAAGAAATATCCATGGCTTGCACATGACTTTTAAGATTTTACTTATTTCCATGACTTTTCCAGGCCTAGAAATCACAATTTAAAAATTTCCTGATATTTCCCTGCCTCAAAATTCCCTGATATTTCTTGCCTTTACGGCTTGTAACGTCAGTGTACAAAATGCTTTGTTAGCACATCCACAATACTGGGAAATTTTCTATACAAAATATCCATGTTTAATATCCAGACACTTATCACATAGACAGACACTTAAAAAAAAATTAGTTTTAAATTTTTTTGTTACAACAGAAAAATCATCAACTAGAAAACTAATCTTAAATGAGCAATTCCTTTATAGTCGAGCCATCATGACCAAGACTGCAGCTCAAGACATTGTCTGAAGATCACGTCTATTCTTAAAAAAAAAAAAAAATACATAAATAATTCTTTGCCTTTGTTCACTCAATTGCTCAGGTAGGCTGAGACGGAGAAGATCTGGAGAGTGCTGGGTATAAATGACCTCTCTACCGGCTCCTGTGGAACACTCAGAGAAGCCACTCTTGTCTCAAGCACATAAAATGTTATTGCATGCTCAGTGGAGCTCTAACCAGGGCACCAACAATAGCCATCACCACTAAAGAGCTTTTCGGCTCCAGAGGGAGCTAATGAAAGTAAAAGAAAACAGAACTAATACTAGCGCTGGTACCTAAAACGACTTTGACAATTAGGAGTCGTCTTGACTCAGCAATGTTCCAGTTCAAATGCCTCTTTGTAAGTTTTGCCAACAGATTCCAAATGACAAACTTCTCTGTTGAAATACAACTATATGAAACCTTTCTAACAGATTTTTTTATTTATTTATTTATTTATTTTTTACTGTAATAGGCAGTGAAAGTAGTATGGAGCACTGAAAGCATGCACCATGATATATTAGGGTAGGTATGATATATTTGTAGGGTCTGTTCTAATGAGGAGGCTATTAAGAGTTGATGCCAGGAAATGACAAATAGATATGGAGTGATGGACTATTTAATTTCCAATATTAATAAGAACTTTATTATGAAATATATTTTCAACATAATGAAACAATTTCAGAGGCATTCTATTTTAAAGCCCTTTTTTAATTTATAACTGTATCAACTGAGATACTTTCTCAATATTTCAATAATCCATACATGCTTTCAAGTTTCAACCAAAAAGACAAATGATTCAGGCAGCTCATTATTATGTCCTAATTGAATCTGTGAAATATCTTACATCTTAATACACACAACCCGATCTCATGAAAATTCGTACATAATTTACGAGTTGGCTATTTCATATGGTCTTGCACGATGTTGTTGAAACTCGTATCACATGCAAATTCCCGGATGTCTAATGCAGAAGCAAGCGCAAGTTCAGCGCACGAGGCATTAAGAACATACTTATTAATATTACGCCCTTACCCAAACCCCTTATCTAAACTTAACCAGTCAGTAAAGTGTGTAAACATGATAGGAAGCTGTTGTGTGTGACAGAAGCAAGTAATTGTCACTTATTAGATGGAAACGACATCATTGGCTGTAGTGAAAGTCGTAGGAATTCAAATGAGTGCAGTCGCACGATATCATCCGAATTAGCCAAATTTAGAAAAGTCGTACTAATCCTAACAATTTTGCCGTGAGAGTGTTGCTACACACTATAAATACCAAATTTCTCTAAAACTCTAAAACAAAAACTCAATAGCCATGCTCTACCACAAGGACACAAAGCAGTACTGAGTGTCAACAGTGGTAACAAAATCAATACAGGCCTATCCTTGTTGCATTCTATGCAGTTAAAGAGGCAATGTGCTTGGTGTGACAATTTTCACACAAGAGCTAAAAACACAGCAAGTGTTTTACCTTTCTAATTTTACACACCAATTCACTCCTAGTTTTATGTTTGACAAACAACATACTGACAGTGCATATCTATTTAACTATATGTTCAAACTTAGAGATGCAAGCATCCAAAATCATAATTAAAAGCATATTCCTCAAAAGAATAGATAATTTTACCCAATATTTAGGAGCAGACAGTAAGAGAAAAAATAAACGTGCATCGCAGCTTCACATTCACAGTACTGTATATCTGAGTGTAAGTGCATGAATTTTATTGCAAGCATCCACACACACTCAAGCGTTACAGAGCGTTCTTTTATTGCTATGCTCATCTCTTTCCCAACTGCTGGCCACTGATTGCATTTCAGCCAAGAGGTGAATATTACATGCTCACTTAGCACCTGAGATCAGACAGGCCGCTGTGTGTCTTTTCCTTCAGTGGGTATTTGGCAAAGCAAAACTCTGTGGACATAGTACAGACTACACTTCATCCACCAAAGACAACCACATCTGCTATCAGAATGGATAAGCATATACGTTCATGCAGTATGTCTGGGTGTGGATATGTGCCTTTGACTTAACCATTGTGCTGTGTTCGTTTTGTGCTAACACATTTTGTGCTTCCTGTCAAAAATGACCGGCCCCCTAAGATTATCGTAAGATAATGCATTAGATTTTTTTATAAACTTTTTTTTAGTAATTATGACAGGTTCTGTACTCCTTTTCTGAACATATTTGTAAAAAAATATACAGTATTTTTTTGATAGAAGGATTCATTGAACTGAACAAACACAACATATATGATGAGTAGATCTTGAAATATTCCTCAAAGAGTGTACATGGAAAGACGATGCACAAAAGGGCCCTCAACACACCGTGTGTGTGTGTGTGTGTGTGTGTGTGTGTGTGTGTGTGTGTGTGTGTGCACACGTCCGAGGTGCTCATCTAAAGGATTAAGATGCTCCTGAACACTTAATATTTCTGTATTTTGTAATCTAATTCATTCATTTCCAATGGCCGGTCATTTTTGACCAGGAACACAAGTGTAACAAAGCTAAATAAAACCAAAAAAAAAAAAAAAAAAAAGTAAAGAAAATGGTCATATGTTTTGTGTTTTCATTGTGAACAAAGTTAAGGAATTTTATTCCAGTTGGATTAAGTAAAAAAAAAAAAAGTCATCCAGGTCAAAATAACCGGAACACAACATAAGGGTTAATTAATTTGCATGTTCTGTTAGGAGTCTGAGAGACCCCAACTCCATTTTAATACCATGACTAAGTATACTTAACATCGAAGTATCAGGTTGACACTTCATGGCTTTTCCTAATCTCATGATAACCGATTATACTTAATAATATGCTTCAACTGTCCTCCACGGAAAATTACTTATGATTGGGATCTCAGAGATCCCAGATTTTTTTAAAAATGCAATGAACTGGTGTCCACACAGACATATTTCTGAAATGTAGTAAAGGTTTTATAAGAATAAAGCTTCAATAATATCTGACTACTGGGTTAGCTTTGGCTAGATGAACATACTGAAAGAATCTGAAGGGAAAATATGGAGTTAATTTTAAAATTATTATTTATTATTTTTAATTCAATGTAAATCATTAGGGTCTCTGGGACCCCAAACATAAACAAGTAAAGCCAATCTCAACAGAGCACAAGGTTTAAACAATTTACTGTACATACAGACACACCTTTGAACTATTGTATGTACTACTGACATCTTTGTCAAAAATTGGCACAAATCAGACAAATATTAAGACTTCTGTTAATGTAATTTAACTTGAAGACGGATAAGAGCAACAATCACTTCTCCTTCAATGTGAGTCGAATGCATTCGAATGCAGTCAATGTGTCTGAGAGGTGTTTTGTGTATTCATAGGCAGCAGAGGACTTAACCCTGCTATAGAGGGGTGAGAACACAATAGCTCAGGCACCAGGGATCTGAAACTATAAACTTTAATAAAGTCACCAACGGCTAAATGAGGAGCTGCTATCGCACTCACATTACCAACAACAAGGGCCGCACTATGCCTCCAGGGGTTTTGTTTTCCACAAATATGCTAAGCTAATGCAGACCCAAAAACACAGAAACCCGATCACAACTCAAGGCTAAGGTTGTTCAGGTTTTAGCTGGTGTAAAGGGGGGGTTGTACAAGCAACACGAAGAGCTTAGCAGAGAACGCAAGTTGTGGAACTTGAGCTTTCAAAAATATCCTACGCGCATGCTGAAACATGAAAGCGAGGAAGCTACTCGGCTCTTAGCACCGCATTGATGGCTTTCTTGGACTGCGCTGGCACTGGGTGGCACGCTACCTGATGGCTATCCCCAGGCCTGTGTTTGAGCGCTAAATAAATTGTTATCTAGTGAGGTTTTTGTCATTTCTGGTTTGCTGCCAGGAACATCCTTCCCAGCCACCTGTCTTTAGATAGAGAACGAGTGGGAGAGAGGCAAACTTTGGAGAGAGACTCTCTTTGAGCCTCCCATTTGGACACAGGAGAGGTCGTAACCTCCCTCTTTATTTTTCCCCAAGGCTGTTGGGCTAATGAAGTAACAACAAACTGGGCCGGCAGCTAATTTGGAGTGGCATTTCCTGGCCCCTCTTGGCCTACGGAGATGTGTTTCATTTTCTCTTATCAGTGCTTCAGTCATGTGGCTTTCCGCATGGACGCCCCTGTCTCCCCCCATCGCTGGCCTAATGGAAACTTCGTTAATGTCATTAATCTGCCGACTAGGACATGCACTAAACACACATCAGCCTGTTTGTACCAGCTTCGGGGAGAAAACACCAGAGGCTGTTTAGACTTGAGCTTCACACAGAGTCATGACAATAAGAGAATTTCATCATCTCTATTTGTTTATGTAGCGGTTGGTTTTGGCAATGTGTGCGCTGGGTTTAAGTCACGATTTCTTCTCTGCATCAAATTTTCACAGCCATACAAATTATAAATGGTGGTTTAATCTTTTTTTAAAAAACAGAGCTCAGAACAGATATATACAGGGATCCCACATCTTTTAACCAAAAAATTGCCACGACTTTTCCAGTCATTCTTGAATCCTAGCCATTTTATCTCTTTATAGAGATTTCAGTTACAAAGAGCACATTTCTAGCCAGTTATATATTTTAGAGCTGAGCATTACTAGAAAATTTGTTCACTGTAGAAATGTCTGACTTTTAGAAATGTCTGACATTGTATAGAATAAAAATAACAAGCCAATCTCATGAACTGTATGTGAGCATTGCAACATTTTTGCAAAACTGACATTATGTGCTTCATTACACATTTGGCTGCAGTTTTCAAGTGAAATGTCCAGCAGGGGGCGCCAAAACCAAGTGAAATGAGGTGGTAATCAGACTAGGGTTTTAAGGTGAATTTTAGATGGAGGTTTTAGTAAGTAAAATGTACCTCCCTAATCTAAAACTTTACCCTAAACCTAACCAATAGTGTCCGAAAAGATAAATGAGAGTTTAACAAAACAGACATCCTTACCCTTAACCAACACCTAACCCTGACTGATAGTGTTTTAAAATGAGAATTCTAAATAAATAAAAAGAAAACTGAAAACTGAAGCAACCACGTCATTTTGTGCCGCTTCTATGCCACTTTCACTTTCGTGCTTCTTTGGCTGGACTTGAGCTGCGGCCGTCATGCCCAAAGTCCAACGCGCTATCAGGTCTATGTAGGTGGGTCTGTAATACAGGTGTTAAAATGTTTAGTTTTTCAAATCATTTGTTAAAGTAAAAGTGTGATAGATAGGGTGAGTGATAGAGTGAAAAATAAGTTTTTATAAGATGAAAATCAGCAATTGTACTCGTGATTTGCATGACAATTATTAAACCACACAGTTGTTGTAGTGCCTCTAGTGTTCATTTCACCAAAAAACTGCAGCAAAACGTAGAATGCGGCACATACAAGTCAGTTTGCAAAAATGTATATAGAGTAAAGTTCATTCTATGAGACCAGGTTGTCTGTTTTTGTTTAAAAATGCATTGATACCTCTCCTCCACACTGGAACACAGTATTTTACTCAACTGAAAATGGAGATTTTCAAAAATACTCTTCATAACTGCATGGAAAACGAGTGGCATAGAAAACTGAAAATGTAAAAATCACTGCATTTCAAATTTACAGTAAATGGATTACTAAAGACATGGCCTGAGGCTAACATTGTGCCTAACATCACCTTTTGTGTTCCATGGAGGAAAGAAAGTCACATGGGTCTGGAACAACATGAAGGTGAGTAAATGATGACAGAATTTTTTTTTTGTTTGTTTGTTTTTGTTTTTTGTTTTTTTTTTGGGGGGGGAGGAGGAACTGTCCCTTTAAAATTCTCTGATATTTCCAGGTTTTCCATGACCGTTGGAACCCTGCATATACAAATCAAGAACCAGGAGAAATAGATGAACAGAGATGAAAGAAAAAAACACCATGCATAAACACATATTTAGTATAATTTACTAATTCCTCTTATACCAAGCAATCGGCTGTAGAATTCCTTAATTTATTTCCAATTCATCTCGGTGCTAGTGCGTCGGCTGTCATGTTTAACTCTCACACAAAGAGATGCTCCCTCCCCTGGTCATATTAAAACAGAGGACTTGCATAATGCCACCTTAATGATGAGTCAGGTGACTTGCTGAGGCCACTCTAATTAAGAGGCTTCATTCACACATTCCCCTAAATCCATGAATGGACACTCTAAGACTGACATGTCATATAGTTCCATTCACTGTGAGCAAAAACACAAGGGGGAGCAGAGCTCAGCTGGGAGGGATGGGTAACCGAGGGGACATTTTCTTTTGTGCAGCGCAAAGCTTCTGGGGCCAAATGCCAGCGGGCTAACCCCTGCGCTGGCTGCCCATGTGTTTCTCTTTCCTCCCAAACGGAGTAATTAGAAAGATCTTAATGGGTTTCCAGGTTTATTAGTGCCCAAGAGAAGCTTCAAATGTCACTTTAATTAAAGCCGATTCCACAGACAGCTTGTGTGGCAATGTCAACCCCTAAAAAATTCCTTGTTTGGGCAGGAGCAGAAGAACGGGCCAAGTCTTCAATGCACACAAAGAAACCTGAAGTTCTAAATGGCAGCTGTCTAGACATGTGGTCAGAGAAAAAAATAGATAATTTGACCTCGACAAAACATTAAACTGACAGCAATTATCTGCTTAGAAATGCCACACATGCGTATAGGAGTCCCTTCTTTTCATATCAGCACCAGCAATCCAACTCCCCAAAAAACGTCCCATTGAAAAAGCACCCTCCCAAATTATTTTGGGGGGATGAATTTATTCCTGGCATATCCTATGCTCGTTCATGCAGGATATAAAATCCTAGATTATTTCTTGCTTGGTTAACCTGCATCCGTTTGCCTCGTTCACAAAACCACTCTAATGTTGCCATTAGTTATGCTTCTATGGTGGTCAAAAGATGAATCCTGAGGTCTCCACATTCAATAAATGTGTACATGAATGGTGGAGGAAGATAAAATGTATCTCAGAGATAGAGAAGGGGCCAGTTCATTGCTGGAACATCAGAGGGTGTGATAATTAATCAATATGAAAATGACATGGGTTCTACCGTTAAATCTGAGGCATGTAAAAGCCTCTCTGATCAGCCTTTTTCACCTCAATGAAGCTTCAATATTAATTATCTCTGAAGAAAACAACAAAAAGGAATTTTTTTTTACACAAACATACAACCATACATTACATACACATTTGAATTAGGGCCACTACAACTGCACTTTAATTTGCAATGTAACCTATAACTCTTTATATTTTAATTAAATTATTGACTCTTTTCACAGACTGTAATGAAGCATTTCCGCCTTTTTAATATTTTTAATTTAAAATATATAAAAATATATTTATTTTATATTTAATCAAAATGTATAACATTATTATTATTATTTTAGTTTTATTTTTTTGCATTATATTACCGCAGCAATATATATATATATATATATATATATATATATATATATATATATATATATATATATATATATATAAATATATATAAATATATATATATATATATATATATATATATATATATATATATATATATAAAATAATAAATAAATACATACAAATAAAAAATTAAAAAAAAGGTCAACACTGCTGCAATGGGGTTACAATAGCTTCTGAGGGAGTGTATTTTTCAGACTGACACAATTCACCTCTCTCTATTTTTTTCTCTTTTAAGTCACAGAAGGGTATTAGTGGATTTTTATTACATTTGCTGTAAGACTAAATGGGAACTAAAAAAAAAAATATATATATATATATATATATATATATATATATATATATATATATATATATATATATATATATATATATATATTATTTTATTTTATTTTTTTTATTTTTTTTATTTACAGCTCTCAGTATGTCTGCATTTGTGCCTTCACATTTAACCCAAATATGCCCTTACGCAAAAAATTGCAAATAACAATTTAAAGGTTATTGTCAATAAAATTGAGGCTAAAACAACTATGCCTCTTAAAACAGCTTGTAGGACAAACACACTTTAACCTCACTTTAACTGACCTTTAAGTTACAACTGCAAGTAACTGGTGTTGTCTCACTGGGTGAAAAGAAAACATTTCTGAGTTGTATAGCACAGGTGTGTAATCGTACAGACCAGGAGCCTGGAAAGGTGATCTGGAAATTGGCCATGGGATAACGACTGTGTGTCAAGGGATTGTCTGTGGTAGATAACAGACAGGAACTTGTAATCAGGTTTTTTATTATGTGCCAATCTGCAACAACAATGCACTCTAACAGATACCACCCCAAAGTCACTGTAATCTTTATGGAGCTACATGCAGCTAGAAGTTGACTTAAAAGAAGACATTTGATTAATAAATTCTAGATTTGGGTGACAAGATCTATTAAATCTTGAATTACAGGAGCACAAAGATGGGATGGAAATTGCTGAAGAAGCTCATGTCTTAATATGAGAATTTCCTTAGTGTAATGAAAATAATATATATTAAAATTATGATCCAATTGTACTGTTTGAAAACAAAACACTGAGTTTTGAGAAGAAAGCACCCTACAATTTTTTTTGCACAAAGCGCAGAGCCTGGAGACCACCACCCGTACTTCATGCTGCAAATTGCATCTGGTGGCAGCAAAGAGAAACAGCAAGCTTTATTTTCTTCAGACAGTTATGCTAGCGCACATTTGGCACAGAAAGCCAGCGTCTCTCATAGCTCACTCAGGCAACTCAGTCAATGGAACAAAGTTAGAAGAATAGAATACAGTCTCTGAACAAAACACATACAGTGGCGAGACAGAGCGGAGAGTCTAGGGCTGGAATTCCACTCGCTGTGCAAGATGAGCAATATGGTGACAGGCAAGAGTGGCACAGGGTCCTTACTCTGAAGCAAGCATGTTTTCGTCCTGACATAACCTGTATTTTCATAAGCAAGACTTGATGAGGGCAGGACCCAGTACTCATCTGCACATTCAACTGCAAAGGTTTGGCTAAGCTTAAGCTGAGTATGGTGAAAGGTGTATTTTGCTTTGCACTTTTTGCTTTTTCAGTCATGTGCCATAAAAAAATTTTTTCACAAATAGCTGCATTTACAATGACAATAAACAAAGGAGCAAAAAATCTAATCCAATTATGCCAACCAAAACTATACAGAGATAGCCATGAGCTATCAATAAAGTAACTGTTAAAGTGTCAAAAACAGTTGTACCCATGAAACCCTTGTCAATATCTTATTGAAGTGAAAAAAATATTCCCAATAAAAATCAGATTCCTATATGACATGGCTCTTCAACTACTTTCTTGAGTGGGCCAGATTAACCAGATGAAAACTTGGCGGGGGCCAACATTTTTCTGTATTTATCTTAGCTGGCACTTCCATCGCAAGTAAACATGTTACTTAAAAAACACCCTTAATACTGTGTGTTTATTTATATTAAAATAGTCACAGGGTATACTGTACTGAGTTATCATGTTTTAAGGTCTGTCCATAAATTCCTTCATAAGAACTGGCTCTTTACTAACAAATAATTTTTGATCAACTTTACTTTGAAAAGAAAAGTAAACAATAATTTTAACATTTTAGGGCAATTTCTTTTTTTTTTTTTTTTTTTTTACAAATTATGAAAACTGAGGAGGAACATTTAGATCTGCTAAAGCCCTCTCACAATATCAACCCACATGAAAACAATGGCCATATAGAAATGTCATTTACTTAAGAATACATTTAAATTAAATTAATTTTTGAAAAAAAAAAAAAAAAAAAAACGTCCTTCCATTTTCTATATAAAGTATCATCTGATTCAGTGAGGGGAAAATTAGTCCTACAGATAATATAGGGAAAAGAAGAACAAAATGAGTTGATGCTGTTCGTGATTGAAATGGCCGACACACAGCTGTATGTAAAACCAAATATAATCTGGATATTTGCAAGTTCATTTCCACTTTAGCACATTTTGATGAGACCCTGCACAGATGAAACGCTCGTTTAACACTTCAAGAATAGAGAATAAAAGCAAACTTTTCAGCGCATTTTCTTTGAACCTTCGGTTTTTATCGATTTATGTTTTGTTGCCTGAGATGTGCATATGTGCTGACAACTTTTCTGTAACAACTGCGGTGATCATTTTTTACATCTGTAGATTTGACCGCACTCTATACAATTACGCAATTTATATAAATACATTTGATTGAAAAAGACATGATCGAATGCTCACTTAAACGGTGCGATCCATGTTTAGCAAAGCAGTGTAACCAAACAACTGCCAGAAAAGTTTAAACACGCTCTCTGGTCTGGACAACCGATTACGGCTGAATGCTGTTGCACGCGCCATTGAGTGTTGTTAAACCAAAGTCTTTCTAGCAAGTCAGTCTACTGTCGACCATGTTTGGAATGCTCTTGGGAGGCTATTTTCAGTCATGGCAGTGCAGCTCCTATCTACTTGAAATGGAAAGACCAATATCTCCAAAACAGTTACTCAAGATTACGATCAAAGAACAGATTTCAAATCAGCAGTAAAATCAGACATCTCGAGTTGATTGACAGGTGATGTCTGTATCTAAAAGGTTACCTGTAAGGCAGGACTTCCTTTCTACATCCGTTGACCGTTAGCTGCCATTGGGCATTCCAATTTTTCCCATTCATTTTAATAGAAGTGACCCGTCTCTGCAAAATAGTCTCTGGTTAAACTCACCGCTGATTGCTGAGGCTCGCGCCTATGAACTGCGCAGAGAGCGCTCTGGTATTTCAGACGGCGAGGCAATTTTATGAAAAATCAGTTGGAGGGCCAAAAAAAGATGATTGGTGGGCCGGATTTGGCCTGCGGGCCGCCAGTTGACTAGCCCTGCTATATTACCTAAAATGTAGCTCATTAGAGATATCATACGACTCAACAAACAGAACAATCTATTTACAACCACAGCATACAAAACACTTTTCAGTGCCTATTTGAACCAACTGTCTGAAAATCAGGAAACAGAGGGATGATTGGAATTCAATAGCTACATTAGTTTATGAACAATCCTAAAACTGATACAATATTTATTCTTATTAAAGTCCCATCTAGGACATGAGCACATTGTCCTTATGGCTTAGAGTTGAATCACTTCACAATTAACAGTTATGGAAGTACTGTATCTTTGTATATTAAAGGGACAGTCCAACCAAAAATGAAAATAATTGTGATCATTTACTCACCCTCATTTTGTTCGAAACCTGTATAAATTTCTTTCTTCAGTGGAACACCCAAGAAATCTTTAGCAGAATGTTTGAGCTGTTCTCTTCTACACAATGAAAGTGGATGGGGACCAGTGGCTGTCAAGTTCCAAAAAGGTAAAAAAAGACAAAGCAGCATAAAAGCATCATAAAAGTAGTCTATTCGACTCATGCACTATATTCCAAATCTTCTAAAGCCATACAATAGTTTTGTGAAAGTATCAGACTAAAATTTAGTATTATTCAGTGAAAATCTTTCTTGACAGCCACAGTCACCATTCACTTTCATTGTAAAGAAAAGAGCATCTTGGAAATTCATGCTATAAAGAACTCCTTTTGAGATTCTGGAAAGAAAATAGCATAAATGAGACTAAACGATGATAGAATATTAATTTTTGGGTTAACTATTCCTTTACAAATTGCAGATGAAGGTTGAGCTGTTTGCTCAGGTTGCATTTCCACCCTTATTTATGGTTTCCATCCAGTACCTCAGACATCAGGCCAACCCATGTTTTGACGTGGCTCTAATGTCAAGATAAGATGAAGAATCACTTCAAGGTGCTCTCAGACACAAGATAAATGGCAGCTGACCCAAAGACACCAGGAGGTGAGGAGCCTTGTGGCACTGTTGTGGTGCTGCTCTAAAAACATTTCCTGTGTTGCTTGAGAGACACCACACCTTTGGGCTATTTTAGACATGCATATATCTCATCTATGAATACTTGGAGATAAGGGTGAATGAATGAGCCTGTCTGACAATGCAAATAGTTTAAAGGATTAGTTCGACCAAAACTGAAAATTCTGTTGTCATTTACTCACCCTCATGTCGTTCGAAATCTGTATGACTTTTAAAGAATGCATTGATGCTGCTCTTTTTTCCATATAATCAAAGTGAATGGGGACTGAGGCAAACATTCTACCTTGCATCTCCTTTTGTGTCTCCCAGAAGAAAATCATGCGGGTTTGGAACAACCTGAGGGTTTTTTCATTTTCATTTTGGGTTGTTAATTAATTCTTTTCATTATCTCTCTCTCTTCAAATTTTGTTTTGATGACAAAAACAATATCTTTCAAAATAGAATCTGAAGGAGAAAACCATATACACAGAGTTACTCAACTGCATGAATGCATGCCCAATTCTGCTACATTATTCTCTGAGCCGCGTAAATGATCAAACCTGACGACTGCCTCAGTCTGAGGAAGAGACAGCGCCTACAAAAGGGAAAGTGACAGGCCCTTCTACAACAGATGTTTCTACCGAGGGGAGTCTTCTCTCCACTGAGCAGTCTCACACATGAGAGACACCCAAAAGCTCTGGAAACAGTCCTGAAAATGTATGTTCACTGGTAAAAATGCTCCGCTCCACCTCCCCCCCCACCCAGACTACCCACCACTGAATATTACAGTCTTGTCAAAAAACACAAAGGGGTATTAAAACATAAATAGCAAAGTACTGTTGCCAAACTTTTACAAAAGGCAAGAAAGAAACCATTGTTATACCAAAACAAAACATAAAAAAGAAATAAAGAGCAATCTTAAGACTTACCACACAAAGTGTTTGCCTCTATTGATCCATAATTCAGAGAAGAGCCACACTATTGATGGAAAACAAAATACATGAGATAGGCCATTTGTCAGAAACGTTGCTCTCCTGCTCTATCATGGAAAGAAAAATATTCCCACTGTAAACAATAACACACGTCAGTTCTTCATTTCCAACAGATCAATGTTAATATGCAGGGGGTCCTGATGATGGATGGCGGATACCTTTTAACCAGTTGAGTGCTGAGGTCATATCACAGACAGGCCTGATAAACAATATGAGCCAGAAACAAGCTCTTCATTTGATATGAAGAACTTTATATATCATACCATCAGCCCTCTCCCTGGCTTTGTCTATGATCTATCATATACAGACAATGTACCATGTATATACTGTATATACTCTATACTCGAAACTAGCATGTTGATTTATCAGAAGTGAGGAGGCAAGTTCCTGGTCCTTGCAAATAAAAAAAAAAATATATATAGGTATATATATATATATATATATATATATATATATATATATATATATATATATATGTTACAGTAAGGCACTTACAATGGAAGTAGGGGATGGTAAAAATATAAATTTTCTGATGCATTGCAATCTTCATTTGAAAGATCTCGATCTCGATTCTTAAATCCCAAGATCGATCTTTCACTCAATGTGCAACCCTCTACTACAATGAGAGGAAATCACTCGCATTTGCAACCAAATTTCATGCTATGTGACTAAAGTGAACATATTTGGCAACTGGCTGGTAAATGTTTACATTTCACTCACCAGTTATTGTGTAGTTTAGTTGTGAAGTGTTCAGCAGTGAGATCCTTTCAAAGTGTGTTAAAGAGTAAAAGTTGTTCCGTGTAATGTGTGTTCAAGGACGAATCCCACGCAACCCATTTGTCATTGAATACTGTCCTTTTTCAGACCCTTTCTGTTCTTTACAGTCAGTTGTTGATCAAAAACAACTACAAAAAAATATTTAATTCTAATCATGGTGAGTCTTAGGGAGCATCGACCAGTCAGGTGCCTATTTCCCTGAGACAGGATCTAAGCAGGAGCCAGACGGGAAGTCAAGCATTGCCTTGCAGGAGGCCGGATAAGTCATCTCTGATGGCTTGATACAGCTCCAGACCCCCAAGCCTGATACACTGACTACAGAAGCGGGTCTAAATAATGTTGGTCATGCCTGCTGCACTGTTTGACATTGGGTTTCCTGCTACTAGTCATACACTTTCATATTGTGTACAAGGACAAAGATAATTTGAGACAGGATCAGAAACCAGCAGCAAACCAAAGATAATTCACAATTCAAGAGTAAAATACAGCAAATAAAAAACAATAATAAAAAAATAAATATTAAAAGGTGTAGTATTAAATCTAAATGGTATATGTTGCCTCAGAGTATAGCAGAGTTCAGTGGAAATCTGTTTGCTCTTTGACCTAAAGCAGCTCAGATATCCCATACTCTTAAAAAAAGGACAAAAACATTAAGCTAACAATATAACATTCTTTTCACCTGATATAAGTGATGATGCACTTTAAAGCACAGTTTTATGCAGTATGGCTTTGTTATTAGCTTTCATTCATTTATCTCACAAGTTGAGGGTTAGGAGACAAATTGGAAAAGCTTGAAAAACCTTATTAATAAAACTTGGTGACTTCAATTACACAATAGATTTGTTACATTTTAACAATTTATGTGAGAAGAGAGCAAAAATCTGTTGATTTGATTTTGGAACTTGGGTAATTCAATTCAAGATCAGCTAATATAAAATATAATAATACACATTCACTTCAAAGTATAATAAAGTTAATAAAAATGTGAAGTCACTGTACCTTAACTTTGAATCAAACATTAATAAAATAATTAAAGATGTGTTCCGACAAACGGCTTCTGGTATTATTGTCTAAATTTGGGGGAAAGGTAATTAATTTGGCAGTAAATTTATTTGCACTGTGTTTGGCTCGTCTAACGAAGGAGAGGAAATTGCAAAGCAGAGATCAAGTCTTCTTCCATTGTGTCTGATCAAATGGAAATTTCTCTCTTTTAGCACAATATGCACATTGTGTTTCTTGGCCTTTCACTGCCAAATGATACGCTTGAGCATACCAGTAACTATGAGTGAAATCTCTTTAATTATTTTTTTAATGTTTTAAATGCAAAATGTTTGAAATGTAGTTATTCATTTATAAAATATATATTTTTTAATAATAATCTAGAAGTCATTTGTTTTAGGAAGACATAAAAACTCAAATATATATTAAAACAACAACACAATAATAAGAGTCATAAGAGACTAGATGGAATGAAAATAAAACAAAACATTTTGAGGATGTTATCTACTTATAATAATGATGGGGAAAAAAGTCAAAATCATAATATGACACTACTTCATATTATATTTATTTACAGTATGTACATACACATTGTGTACAATCGTCTATAAGCTATACTACAAGTAACAGGCATTTGCATCATATAAAATAGAGAGGAAATTTAACTGAAACTGGTCACTTTAGATACTCATAGTATAACAGAGATTTTCATTATACAGCTATAGGCTGTTGATTTTGAGTTTCTGAGTTCACAGAGCAACAACTGGGTGTGTTTAACAAACATCAGAGCTGTTAATAAAAGTGCCATAACATATGTAAGTGCATTGTGTTGTATACAGTATGTTAAAGTTCTGCAATGTTACAGGATGTGCTTGATGAGACAATGGTCCCTGCAGGTTCTGTGCAGGGGTCTCAGTGGCCCACCTTGAGCACAAGGGTTTCAGCACACTGGCAGATGGGACACATTGTGCCTTCAACTGGAAAATGGTTCTCCTGTGTCAATAATGGCAAATAAGAGAATGGAAAACAAAACTAGTGACTAGGCCAACTTAGCAGTGCTTCCAGCACCAGCACAAATGATCAATAAAGTACTAACACATACTGTTTTGTCTTTATCTCTAAAGACAGCTATTTTTTATATCCACAACTTAACCAACTACTGTTATCTTAAAAGTAAATTAACACATAATTAAATAAATAAGTACATTTTCTCAGGAATAGACATGAAATCATTTTAGGACGTTGACATGTTCTATGGAGTGACATGCTATACTCCATCTAAACTGTTCTTCATAGCATATTGCTTATTATTTTATTATTATTAAGCCTGCCCTGCAGCTTTTATGACTTTGTATGGATTAATTGTCATAAATATTAATTTGTTACAGCGCAGGACCACTTAAAATGAACTAGTGAAGGCAAAAAAGTGACAAAACAATTATTAAAAACTTGTTTTTTTTAGAGATCAGTTACAGCATGTAAAATATACTGTACGCTTTACCTTTTGCATTCAGATATATTTTAACCTAAAAAAATGTTGATTTATTTTATGTATTGTTTATTATTATTATTATTATTATTATTATTAATAATAATAATAATAATAATAATGTTGTTGATGTTGTAATAATATTGTTGTTATTATTATTATTATTATTATTACTACTACTACTATTATTATTGGAGATTATGCAGTGTCAACTACATCATGGGTCACCTATCCACGCGTATTAACTGAAGCAATGTTTTCGTTTACAGTCAGAACATCAACGATATAAAAATGTAACATGACTCAATGCAGCCACCTAGTGTTTAGACCATGAAGCCCATCAACACATAATCGGTCAGACATTCAAGCAGCAAAAAAGATAAACTGCGCAAATAAATAATTACTCAAAATGGATCAACTGATTTTCAACATCTTTAAATAATAATAATAATAAAACTAATAATAATAATAATAATAATAATAATAATAATAACAGTATTAGGCGAGACAGGGGCTAGGTATCACATGGGACGTTATAAGCCCTTATCTAATGTTGAGTCAAAAGTCTAATTTACACAAATGCTTTTCTAACAGTGGGTTTGTATGTCGGTTTTTAAACACCAAGTTCAAAACTGTCTTAAACTAGAATCCTTTTTGTGATTTCTAAGCTCAAACTATAATTTCACTGTAATTAGATTTTTGAAATAGCTCTTGGGTAAAAAAGTGAGAAAAATAGA
This sequence comes from Myxocyprinus asiaticus, assembly GCF_019703515.2. Lineage (NCBI taxonomy): Eukaryota > Metazoa > Chordata > Actinopteri > Cypriniformes > Catostomidae > Myxocyprinus > Myxocyprinus asiaticus. The sequence continues at coordinate 29,875,885 of NC_059366.1, forward strand.
ACCACACTGAAATACACTCAAGCAAGAGTCAACTAGGCCAATAATAAAGAAAGATTTTAACTCAAAAGTTAGGTGAACTGTGACAGGGCCCATTGTCACACATTTTATATGATTTCAATAACAATTTCTGTTGGCCAAAACAATGGATTGATATTTTTGTGTACATTTCTTTTCATTTCTGCCATTTCATGAATCATTTTAATGTTTAATAATTGTTTACTGTTTAAATTTAGCTGAAAAGCTAAATAATTTATTTTTAATCATATTTAGAATAAATAAAAATAAACTAAAATTAAGAATACATATTAGATGATATGCATATAAAGATTTATATAAAAAGCTAACGTTTATCCAAACAGTCTATATTTTTGTATTCACTGCCATTAACAAGTCTAATAGAACACACTTCTAGTTTCCAAATATGTATCTAAATAAAGAGCAAGGATAGGTTCCACTCATGCATCCAGTTTGTATGAGAATTCCATGTGCCACTGACCCAAGAGGTTTAAATAGAGTCCAGCCAAGATGAGATGAGTCTTCTCCTTGACTCATTAACAGCCTCATGTACAGTATTTCCTGCACTAACTAATGAAACAGTGCAGCTGGATAGAACACACATGCACGCGTGATGAAGCATTAATTATACAGCGCTAAACATCTATGAAACCAATTTGTAATCAGGAGGCGTGACAGCATACACTAGTGCAATAACACTGAACCACCAGAAACCACTGAAGCTCTGTTCCCCCCTTACATGTGCTCTAACAAATGGTGATGATGTATGTGAGGGCATTATAGATGATAATCTAAAACAACACAGACATCTGCTATTGCTGGTCAATAAAAAGGGTGACTTTGGCCCTGTGGATGTCAAAACAGTGTTCTATGAAGAAAGAAAAAATATCACAATTACAATATCACAATACAGTGATCACTGCATGTTAAACTAGAGAAGCACAAACCTATGCAAAAGCAAAGAACATAGTTCCAGGTATACCACACTGCTTTATAATTCATGATACATCACCATAGTCACACTAAACACTCCACACTATGTGGGACAGCTTGACCTTTCATTAAAATAATGCGAAAAATACAGTATTGTACAGTGGAACAGTGTATTGAGAGAGTAAAATGTGTTTGTGCAGCACTGCGATGGCAATCACAACAGTGACACGAGGGTGTGTTTACATTAAAGCGGATGTGACGTCATAGGTTTTGAACCTCATCGACCGCGCGCAGAGCTAATGAATTAGCTAAACATTGTAAGAATTTTTGCCAATTTACGAGGTCAAGTCATCAATTTTTACCTGCCGACTTTGTTAATCTTGTTCTTTCGGGTGCGCGGATTGATCCAAAGGTAAGAAGGAAATCTAAAGGCCTTTGCGCATTTTACGTGATGATGCTAGTTAGCCCCACTGAGCGTTTCATGTAAATAAACAAACCATAATATCTAGGCCTACATCACACGTATTTAAATAACTGTTGATAAGTACATGTGTCGACTGTGTATCTTATGTTGATCATAAGATTGGGGTTTCAAGCGTATTTACATCGCCAGCTGGCTAAAGCAGCTGTGCAAATTGCGTGCAAATGTTGAATTTACGCCAGAGTGTTTGCTTAAGCGTGATACTTGTTTGTGCCTTCACAACACGTTTATAACAGTTTACTAAAGTTATAACTGAATGTGCATGAATCCAGCACTGATAATATATGCATTGAGTTGCATTACATCTTTAGCCATGTCGAAGCCCTTGAGCTACAGTCAGTTTTTAGACTTTAAATTGCCTTCTGTAAGAAATGTCAACGAATTATGTGGTTTGTTATGACTTTTTGCAACATTTGATCATGCTGAAACTTACATTTATGCACCATCATTTTCGAAATCGGAGGTATCTTCTGGTATCAGTTCACACATTGAGAGCAATCGAACACGTTCCCCTAATACTGTGTCGTTTGTTTTTCCTTAAAAATGTACCGATGTTTTATTTTTTTTTTATTTATTTATTTTTTTTTTACCTTTAAGCATCTCCTTTGCTGCAGACAGAGGTGAGAAAAGTTTCTAACAAGTTTTTGTTGTTTGCTGCTGCTTTGTTTCCTCTCTTTTCTACCTGACTGATGATTAGATGGATCTCCAGAAAATCATCCACGATTCACTGTACGACTTCATTTTGTCATATATACCGCACGCGGATCTGAGGTAAGGGCGTGCCAATGCACATATAAGTTTAATTAAAGGTGCACTCAGTAATTTTTTCCTCATTCAGGAATGAGTTTTACACCTAAAGAAATTGTGTAATTTTAAAACGTGCAACAAAATGAGCACTCACTTGATATGAAGACTTCAGTGTTCAGTAACCTTATACAAGTTGTTTAAATCTACATGGAGAGGGTCCCCTCATACGGGCTGCCATATTATGATCACATGACCAGACCAGAATACTACTTACTTAACCTCAGCAACCACCCTGTTAGTGGACACTCACTCTTGGATTAAATGAATCATGGCTGACTGTAAATAGTGAATTTCTACAATGGCATCTGTAACTGAAAACTATTGTTTCAATTATGTTGAATCCACACCACTAGGTGTTACTGTAAGTTTAGGACAACATGCAAAAAAATTACTGCATGTACATTTAAGTTGTTGTTGTCTTTTTACTCTGCTGTGCTAATCTGTCAGTGATGTAATCTGTCAGTGATCTTCCATATTTCCAATTTGATCAGTACACTAGATGATGTGATTTTGTCCTACATCACCGGGGTGCTGGAAGATTTGGGATCTCAAGAAAGTGTGGAGGAGAACTTTGATGTAGAGGTTTTTGTTGAAATGCTTGAGGCTTACATCCCTGGTTTTTCCGAAATTGACAGGTAATGTTAGTAGCTATTGTGTCACTTGGGCGGATCACTTGCAAACTAGATGCGCTGTGCTATACACACTTTTAAGACAATATTAAAACAGTAATTAACAGTAAATATTCTACTGATGAGCCATTCTTGCTTACAGTGTCAAAGTTTGTGAAATGATGTTTAATTTGGCATCAAAGTTGGCTTCGGCACGGGACACAGGTAAGTCTCCCCCTCATAACAGTAGTGTCAATATTTTATTTTCGATTTTGCCATAGAAACAGTGTTATAGGATTGTTCCACACATTTGTGATGTTCTTATTGTGTGTGTTTAAGAATCTGGAGAGATAAACTTAGGAGAGAGTACATTTTCCCTCTCCGAAAGCTCTGTTCTAACACATGGAGACTCGGGAGCAAAGACACACAACTTCACATCACATGCAGATGGAGCCACAGCTAAAGTAATGGGCTTTTCACCACATCACATAATGATCAAGATCACAGTGCTTAATCAGATTGTGGATAATATTACTAATTTATACTTTGCATTCAAGTGAATGTCTGTTTGTGAATGTGTTTTCAGGTGAGTGAATCTGCATGGGATAGCCAGGAGCAGCATCTCCTTGAGATGTTTCCCAAGTGCAGTGTGACAGAGGCCAGAAGTGCATTGTCTATTGCTAAAGGAGATATGGAGGAAGCTGTTCGCCTCATTATTGAGGGTGATGTCCAGCTTAAGTGCCCTGCATCTCTCAATGTGAGTTTATCTAAAAAGTTACAATAAAGAGAGGGATTTAAGCATTTTTATAATGAAAAGATGTTACGGTGCTGAAGAGGTTTGGTAATGTTTCTTATACGTGAACCCCTTTTACATTTTATTTTTTCAGGCAAATCAAGGGAAGGCAGTGTCTGCAGAAGTTGATCAGAAACTTAAAGCAAGCATTTTAGAAAAGTGAGCTTTGTTAAAATTGCCTTAGTATTTTCTTGGCTAAATTTCATTCAAGCTTTTCCAAAAACTTGTATTATATCAGATGCTCTATGCCTAATGAAATGCTTCAAAATACAAAGTATTGTTTTGTTTTTTTCCCCAGGTACATGCTGGTTGACAGTGAAGAAGATAAAAAAGTACACAGACCAGTCACTCCAAAAGATGTGGGTTTTGGTTTCCTTAAAAAAACAAAAACAAAATAAAAACACTTGAATTGATTGCTTTTATCTGGTTATAGATTTGTAAAAACTAGGAATTCATGACTTTCTGAGATGAGAAATTTTCTTAGTCCATTTGATAAAAAAGGTTGCTTTCTTTATACAGTTAAGCACAATGCAACAAACCTGCATATTTTTCCTTAATTTATTTACATCAGAGTTGCAGCTGTGCCTTCTTAACCACGTATGACAGTGAATACATATTTTTGAAGCAAATTGCATGTACAGTAGATCTGTTGTGTGGGTAGCCCATAAAATAATTTCATATGATTTCAGTTGTCAGAGATTGCATTGCTTATCATTGATGACATGTGTTAGGTGTAGATATTAATTCTTTCCACTATCTGCTTGGTCATTTGCAGGCCCCTAAGAAACTGGTGCGCTACCACGGAAGTCAGGTGGTCACCACAAAGGGAGAGCGGTACCATCTTGTCAAGAAAGAGGAAACAGAAGATATGAAGAAGACCTACGTTAGTCTCAAACCAGCAAGGAAATATCGCTTTCATTAATGAAAAGCACCTTGTTGATGGACAATGCAGGTTGTATATATACAACCCCAATTCCGAAAAAGTTGGGACGGTATGAAAAATGCTAATAAAAACAAAAAGGAGTGATTTGTAAATTATATTCACCCTTTGCTATATTGAAAGCACTACAGCTACACATTATATGATGTTTTCCCTTGTGAATTTCATTGGTTTTTTTTTTTAAATGTACAGTCATTTCAAATCAGATGATTGCAACACACTCCACAAAAGTTGGGAAAAACAAAAGTTGTTTACCACTGTGAAACATCACCATTTCATTTAATAACACTTATTAAGCATTTGGGCACTGAAGACACATGTTTGTTAAGTTTAGAAAGTGGAATTTCCCCCCAATAATACATTATTTAGGTCTTTAGCTGCACAATTGTACGGGGTCTTTGTTTCCATATGGTCTGCTTCATAATGTGCCACAAATTTTCATTTGGAGACAGGTCAGGACTGCAGGCAGGCCAATCTAGCACCCACACTCTGCTTACACAGCCATGCACTTGCAATCCAGGCAGTATGTGGTTTGAAGTTTTCCTGCTGGAAAATGCAGGGACATCCCTGGAAAAGACAATGCTGGATGGCAGTATATGTTGCTCCAAAATTTTTACATATCTGTCTGCATTCTGGTGTTCTCACAGATGTACGCGTTACCCATGCCATGGGCACTGACACCCCCCTGGCCCATACAGACACTGGCTTTTGGACCTGATGCTAATAACAGCTTAGATGGCCCTTTTCCTCTTTAGACCAAAAAACACAGTTCCACTGTTCTACTTTCCATCTAAGATGAGACAGAGCCCAGAGAAGTCGGCAGCACTTCTGGACAGTGTTGATGTAGGGCTTCTGCTTTGCATAGTAAAGTCTTAACTTGCATCTGTGGATGCAGGGGCGAGTGGTGTTGACTAACAAAGGTTTACTAAAGTTATCCCAAGCCAATATTCATGATATTCATTACAGATGAATGACTTTTTATAAAACAGTGACGTCTGAGGGATTAGAGATCACTCGCATTCAGAAATGGTTTTCGTCTTGCCCTTTACGCACCGAGATTTGACCAGATTCCTTGAATCTTTTAATTATATTGTGCGCTGTAGAGGGTGCTGGATTATTTGCTGAAGCATCTGTTGGCAAATTGACAAGTCTTGAACGATCCTTGCTCTTGAAGTCTTAGGCTGTTTTTGGAGGCTCCTTATACAGTATACAGTATTATGACACAATTGCCTCACCTGTTTAACATCTGTTTCACATCGCCTTTTTATTTCAACTCATCAAATTGTTATTAGTCTTAAATTGCCCCGTCTCAACTTTTTTGGAATGTGTTGCAATCATCTGATTTGAAATTACTGTACATTTTCAAAAAAACTATGGAATTCTCAAGGTAAAACATCATATAATGTGTAGTTGTAGTGCTTTCAATATAGCAAAGGGTGAATATAATTTACAAATCACTCCTTTTTGTTTTTATTAGCATTTTTCATACTGTCCCAACTTTTTTGGAATTTGAGTTGTATATATATCAGTTGAAGTCATAAGTTTACATACACTTAGGTGGAAGTCAACTAATTTTTTTTAACCACTCCACATATTTAATATTAGCAAACTATAGTTTTGGCAAGTTGTTTAGGACATCTACTTTGTGCAATACATGAGTAATTTTTCCAACAATTGTTTACAGACAGATTGTTTCACTTAAAATTGACTATATCACAATTCCAGTGGGTCAGAAGTTCACATACACTAAGTTAACTGTGCCTTTAAGCAGCTTGAAAAATTCCAGAAAATTATGTCAAGCCTTTAGACAATTAGCCAATTAGCTTCTGATATGAGGTGTACTGAATTGGAGGTGTACCTGTGGATGTATTTTAAGGCCAACCTTCAAACTCTTCAGTGCCTCTTTGCTTGACATCATGGGAAATTCAAAAGAAATAAACCAAGACCTCAGAAAAAAAATTGTGGACCTCCACAAGTCTGGTTCATCCTTGGGAGCAATTTCCAAATGCTTGAAGGTACCACGTTCGTCTGTACAAACAATAGTATGCAAGTATAAACACCATGGGACCACACAGCCATCATACCATTCAGGAAGGAGACACATTCTGTCTCCTAGAGATGAACGTAGTTTGGTGCGAAAAGTGTAAATCAATCCCAGAACAACAGCAAAGGACCTTGTGAAGATGCTGGAGGAAACAGGTAGACAAGTATCTATATCCACACTAAAACAAGTCCTATATCATCATAACCTGAAAGGCTGCTTAGCCAGGAAGAAGCCACTGCTCCAAAACCGCCATAAAAAAGCCAGACTACAGTTTGCAAGTGCACATGGGGACAAAGATCTTACTTTTTGGAGAAATGTCCTCTGGTCTGGTGAAACAAAAAAATCAAACTGTTTGGCCATAATGACCATCGTTATGTTTGGAGGAAAAAGGGTGAGGCTTGCAAGCTGAAGAACACCATCCCAACCGTGAAGCATGGGAGTGGCAGCATTATTTTGTGGGGGTGCTTTGCTGCAGGAGGACTGGTGCACTTCACAAAATAGATGGCATCCTGAGGAAGGAAAATTATGTGGATATACAGTATTGAAGCAACATCTGAAGACATCAGCCAGGAAGTTAAAGCTCGGTTGCAAATGGGTCTTTCAAATGGACAATGACCCCAAGCATACCTCCAAAGTTGTGGCAAAATGGCTTAAGGACAACAAAGTTAAGGTATTGGAGTGGCCATCACAAAGCCCTGACCTCAATCCATTGGAAAATGTGTGGGCAGAACTAAAAAAGCATGTGCGAGCAAGGAGGCCTACAAACCTTACTCGATTACACCAGTTCTGTCTGGAGGAATGGACCAAAATTCCAGAAACTTACTGTGAGAACCTTGTGGAAGGCTACCCAAAATGCTTTGACCCAAGTACAAACCATTTAAAGGCAATGCTACCAAATACTAACAAAGTGTATGTAAACTTGTGACCCACTGGGAATGTGATGAAAGAAATAAAAGCTGAAATAAATCATTCTCTCTACTATTATTCTGACATTTCACATTATTAAAATAAAATAGTGATCCTAACTGACCTAAGACAGGAAATGTTTTCTATGATTAAAAGGTCAGGGATTGTGAAAAACTGAGTTTAAATGTATTTGGCTATGGTGTATGTAAACTTCTGACTTCAACTGTATATATCTATATATATATCAATGTAATGTGTGTGTCCTGTCAAGTTGACTGGGATTTTTTTATTTTATTATTATTGTTATTTATTATTATTTAAAAATGTGTGTCCATTTACTGGAGTTTTGTTTCTGGCAGGCATTAATGGATTTGTTTGCTGTTTGAAAACGGCATTGGGTTTGCTCTGTTTATCTGAATAACCCTCCCAGCAGGTCTCTTTTTTTCGAGCCCTCCTAAGTTATTGTATTTATTTAATTTTTTAATAACTTTTTACTGAAAACATTGTTTACATTTGACTGTTTTCCTTTATTAAGCCAAGCCTTGTCTTATTCATGGAGTCATTGAATTGTTCAGCTAAGTGGTTGTTTTGTTATAAAATCAACCTAATGAGCAACTTTTCAGTGGCATGAAAGCAGTTAAACAACAATATTCATATTTTGCGCTGTCTTTATTTTTTTTATATGCACAGTTATAAAGACTGAATATGTTCATACTGAGACTAGGAAAAAGCTGGGTCTGTGTGAGTTGCTTTTTTTTTTTTTTTTTTTTTTGCAGTTCACAAAAAGGTCTACCTGTTAATTCCAGATTTATCTAAAGGGAAATCCTTCTACACATTGGACAAGCTTTGGATAGATCTATCCTTTGCTTGCATATTTGATTTTATTGATTAGTTTCAAAACCATGTATTGTGTAATTAGCTGACTTGCCATAGTTTTAGTACTGGAAGTGGTTTGTGTTCACAATGAACAGCTGTACCGTCATCTCTGTTATTTCACTAGTATTTTCAGAGTTTGTGCTTGATGTACTCTGTTTACATGTGGATCGTGTTGTCAACTGTCAACATTACCAGTCTTTTCCAACACCACTGTGGCCCTGTAAATGAATTGCAGTGATTAGATTCAAATGCATTCATATTATTTTTGAATGGATTGATGTTTCTGAGTGTAACTAGTAAAGATTTTATGTTTTATGAATGCTGTCTTTTCTCAGTTCTGTCCTATACAAGTACTTTACTACCTCTTGAGACTGCTGAAGCTTAGATTGCTTTGAGAGAATGAAATAATTTTAGAGTGGAGGAATATACATGTGCTTACACATCTTATAACGTGAAGGTGTGAAAAGAAAACATTTTATTTTCAGGTCTATAAGCAGAACAGATGGCAACAAATGTAACTTTCAGCAGCCACTTAGGACTCAATGCCAAGAACTACAAAAGACCAGTAGATCATGCAGGACGTTTTAGAAAATGAAAATGTAACACTACTAGGATCAAGCTTAGGTCTTTTCAAAAACTCAAATGCTCCAGTACAATAAACAGGATGCCAGGATCTGTTAAGTTATACTTTACAGAGACAAAACACATCTCAGTGAAAGTCTACACTGCAAAAAGTGGAGACTGTCAGGCATGGCCAGTCGTGTTAGAATTGTATTTTTTTCCTTTATAATCCTTATTGAGATTTTAAGTGACTGTGCAGCAAAATGAATATTCATGTCCTAGTGTGCTGATTGATTTATTTTACTTTTTGTTTCTGCATTGATGGGATTTGCACAACCGAGTCAATTTTGACATTGGAAAAGCTAAGTGTGATAGTGTCGCAAACAATGTCAATATACAAAGTCAGTTTAACCAAACCCCACTTCCAGCTAAAACCTGGAAAAGAAAAGTATACTGCATGATCCAACCTTGTCTGCAGCCAAATGTTTAATGAAGCACGTAATTTCAGCTTTGCAAAAACATTGCAATGCTCACGTAAATTTCATGAGACCAGGCTGGTAAGATCATAAGGATAATTGTGGCCCACTGAATGCAAAGTTTGCATGCAGTGCATTTAAAGAATTAAAGTCGGTCGGTCGGTTGGTTGGTTTGTTTGCGTTTCTTCCCTGAACATAGGTATCATCACTTTCAGTTTCTTAACACAAATGTTGGATCCTAAAAACACCAGAAGGCAGAAATTCTAATAATTAAATGAATACAAAACATTATATTTATAACTAAAATACATTTTAAATTAAAAAAATTTTTTTATTATTATTTCTTTAATATCCTTAGATAAAGTTAACACTTTGTGAGTAGCTTGTTCTGAATTAAAATCCCGATTGAAATGGTACCATGTTATGTTACAAGAAACATAAAACACCTTTTGCCTTAATGTACACAGCTTTAAAAAAAAAAAAAAAAAAAAAGGAACATCACAAATGCATTTACAATATGCAAATGCAAAATTTCAGTATCAGAAATGTTTTAAAAACATTTTGGCCAACCACAGCATTCTGCATAACTTTTATCCTAACAGAAACATTGTTAAGTCATCAGATCAAATTCAAAAGCAAACAAAATAAAACAAATATTGTTCTGAGAGATTTTTCAAAAACGACCGTATCAACCATTAAATACCGTTCAATTGGCCGACTGTAGGTTTCAAGTTGTAAATCATCCTCCTCTATGGATGTATTCGAGGCACTCTGCCAGTTTCATTCTGCAGACCACAGGAGTCTAATCATGACATATGGTACCTTCTTTGTCCCAACATGGGACAAAAACTGACAAAGGGCGCTCAGAGTGGTGTAAGTGCTTTACAGGTTCAACTAATGCATTAGACTATTTATTAGTATGTAATGTGTCACACATATGGACATAAGAACTCTTTAGGAGAAATCAAAGGTTTCTCACTAGTGGTTTTCTCCATACACCAACACAGAACTACTAATAAAGGTCCGGTAAATGAAAGCAGACAAAAGGCAGAAGTTTTTTTTCAACTGCCAAAATACTGCCATGCACTGGCATTTCAGCAGTCTGAATGCACACACAAGCATACTGTATATTCATATCCACACATACAAACAAATAGACTGTCCTAGCAGCACACAAAAGAGGGTTCAGCTCAGGCCATTAACTCGGTCCATGATCATAACGACCCTTGATCATCATGTTCAGCAATGGACCAACCTGTTGAAAACAGAATATTCAATATAAAATGGAAAACCCGGAGATATCAGGGGATTTTAAAATTGTGCCAAGCCTGGAAAAGTCATGAATATGAATAAAATCATAAAAGTCATGGAGAAGTAATGGACATTTCTATAGTACATACATTTTGTTGTTACGTGCAACTCTAAACTATTTAATCAGCTAGATAATGCTCTTGTGTGGTGTATAACTTGCTTGCAAACCATGGTGACGTCTGGTTTATGAAAGAATCATTCTTTTGAGTTTGGTCTTTTTAATAAATTGTTGGATTTTTTTTCTTATAAATAAGTCTAAATGATCATTCTAAAAGGTCATTCTTCAACCAAAGTCTAGAATAAATCAGTCAAATGAAGGCGCACATTATTTTACTCAGGTTTTAAGCAGGTTGGCCACAAATATAATTGTAATTAGGTTATTGTCAAGGTCAAAATACACAGGGAATTCCTTAATGCATTATTCATATGTGAGGAACTAAAAATGGAAAAGAGTCTGATTGACTGTTCTACTTATCTGTACCTCATGTGGGTCCCCCAAGGCCTCTCCCAACATCTTCTCTATGTTCCTCATTATGGCCACCTTCTGATGAGCTTTCAATGGGTACTCTATCCTCTTTGGAGTGGGTGCACCCTGGGGAGAATTTATGCAATACTGGTTGACATAAACAAAGACATATCATAATGCAAAGAAGCATGATTGAGATGGTGTTGTAAAAATATACCTTGTACCAGAAGTTCACTGTGATGGTCACTCCTCCATTTAATAAGGACTCAATGTGATGCCACCTTTGTCAAATAAAAAAATGCAAAAATTTAGCCTATTTAATTTGAGAAATTTAAATACCCTATTACATTGAAGGTGCTTTAGATTTTATTAAAAACAAGTCTTTATTAAGCATGAAAGGGATAGTTCACCCAAAAATGAAAACCTGAATGACTTTGTCTTTCGTAGAACACAAAACATGTTAGACAGAATGACAGCCACAGTTCCTTCACTTTCATTGCATGAAAAAAATATGCAACTTAACTCAGTGGTGCCTGAGACTAACATACTGCCTAACATCTTTTCGTGTTTCATGGAGGAAAGAAAGTCATGTAGGTTTAGAACAACGTGAAAATTAATTTCCATTTTAGTCAATGGCAAATAATGACAGGGGGATTTTGATCAGAGCACCACACCTGCAGGAAATGCTTAAACTCAGATCCCATCTCGGGAATTTCCCTTCACACCTGTCACTGTACACTTAACCACCATATACTGCATATCTGTCTGTGCCCGTCTCCTCTCTTTGTCCATGTGTCTGATTAGAAAAGGGATTTCTGAGAAAATATGTATGGCTAGCAAAAAACAAAACACAAAATTCCATAATTTCTTTCAAAATCAGGCCTTTCTGTGATACTAGCTTACAAAAAAGAGGGAAGATGTTCACACTCAGGCAGCCATAGAAAAAAAGTATGGACTGTGGAATTACACAGCTGGTTGGCATCATTTTGCCCTCCAGTGACTAGAGGGAGCAAGGAGTTGGAAGAGGACGCTGTCAAGGCTGAGTCACTCTTACGGGCTTGAAAATAAGTCAGTGGCCCATAGATGCAGAGGCACACAGGCCTGCTGAATGAGGCATTCAACTGAAGCCTACACTAGCTGGGTCACTCCAGGACTACTTTTTAAATACTGTGTCAAACACAATCCATACACAATTTTGAAGAACTAAACCACATGTCAATTAATCATATTGGTATGGGTATGATCAACCAAAACCCTCTCAATTTATTTACTGCACAAAAACAAAAAGTAGTTAAACCTAGTGATGAAACAAAATTAAAATTCTTAGCCGAAACCGAACATTCTGGACACACTAGGCAGAAAACTGAAAATTTGACTTTGTTTGGAATTAAACAAATTCTAAACATTATTCTTATATTTTACAATATAACATAAATATATAATTTGTTTCTAAGTGATTAAACTTACTACCATAACATTGATGCTCAAACAACTTTTAAAATAATGAACCAGGTTTCCCTAAATCACTGTTATTTAATAGATCCAGTTTCAGATGGAAAAGGGCGATTTTGCATGCATGCTTAAGACTGCGAGTGCAAGGGCTCATTTGCAAGAAAACTCTCAGTTCTAATTGTAACTGTATCGTCACTAAGAGTTTTCTTAGCCTAAGGGGTTTCTTGGAACCAGGCCCAGAAGACAAACAACTCACATTTAGTGTATGCTCATATTAAATAGCCTCACAACCTCTGCACAAGCACAGGAAAATATTCTTTATTAATGTGATAACAACCATGAGAGTGATTGCTTCATGTGTGGACTTCAGGATGTGGACTAATGTGCAACTAGTAAATATTACCTTTTTGCAATTGCATTTTTATCACAGTATGCTTCCATAAACTTCTTTGAGTTTTTTATGCTTTCTCCACGAAAGTCTCACCACACACACACACACACACACACACAGAGGTGTGCGTGTCTCATCTGTAAGCATGACCTTGTTACTGTCAATATATCATCAATAATCAGCCACTGTGTACATTAAATGTAATTAAACTATGATCTTTTTACATAAAGTCTGCTTTTTCTCCATGTCACTGTAGAGTAGACATGTACAAAAGTTGCATTTTATGCCTAAAGTTTTGCGGCCAGTGAATCCCAAATTAAAGCTGAAGCGTGTAATTACTGTGCCACAAGTGTTGCCAAACTGAATTGCAAAAATTAGGATTGTATTCAAACAGGTTTCCTGAACACTCTAGGCCCCACCCCCCACACTTCAGTTTTAAGTAATAATTATGATCTTGAATTGTGATATGAACCTTCTCTGCATATTTGAAAGCAACTCTTACCAATACATTGGGATGTACAGGACATCACCTGGTCCCACAACAGCCTCATATCCAATGGCATTTTTGAAATTAGGAAACTTCTCATAATCAGGATTTTCAAAATCAACCTATGATGGCCAAAAAAACAACAACATTTGGTTGAGTCTGAGTTATCGTCAATGTCTTAAAAAAGCCATATGAAAAACAACATAGTCTAGAATAGTCTAGGCCAGTGGTTTTCAAACTTTTCAGGCCACGCGGGCTATCACCTTGTTCCACCTAATTTTAACCACAATCTTAGGGAGTAGGGACTGTGAGCAACATACAGAAAATGTCATATTTTGATTTAACAGTTTTTCTATATTTATCAGTCTTTCTATAAGAAAAATCATGATGCTGCAAGACCTTCATTAGTCCTTGACCTGCCCTTTGCAGATCTGTGGAAAAACCCTTCCTGCTACAAGATCTACATACACCACAACAGTAACATTTTAGAGAGTTTAACAAATGCCATACAATGTAGCCTACCCTTAAACTTCTCCCTCAGTTTTTTCCCCACTCTCTTTTTTGCCCCCAAGCGGACTAAAATACTGTTGCGCGAACTCTGATCAGCACAGTCGCACCAGCACACAGCTTGAGAACATTACTTTGCATCCTGCATTGCATAAGTTTAATGTGGGCTAGGGTCTTGGTAGATGCACAGAGCTAATTCAGTATTGTTATTATTGTACAACAAATCAAAAATGACAAAGAGAACATAGCAAAATAAATTACCAATTTAAATGAAATGTATTATCTTTAGAATTTAAAATTTCCAGAGTTATGTCGTGTACCTCTGTAGGTACATACCACTGTTTGAAAACCACTGGTCTAGGCTGTTATCAAAAATATAATACCTGACTCTGTCTGTCACATGGATGATGAACAGGGTAAGGATAGAGGCTTTCAAACTGATCAGGAGGAAAAAGAATGCACCTCTTATGTCCTTTGATTTGTGCAAAGAAATTCTGTTGCTCATCATAGTGTGCTGGTGTCACATTGCCTTTTAAATTATGAGAGGATAAACAAACATAAAAAAAAAGTAAATGACAGTTATGGCACCACCAAATTATCAGTTTAAAAACAAAGGCAGACAATTGAGGACAAGCAAACAACACTCAAGAGGGAAATGCCAAATTTAAGTCACATTTCGGCTGTGCTGGGTTATGATTTTAAACAAGGATACTGATCATTTGAAAAAAGAATAAGGTGCACTGAAACTGTACCTTCCATGCCTATGAGCAGCAAATTCGAAGTCAGCGGTCCCCAGTTTCGCTTAGCTTGCTGTTTGTTAATCCAGTTCCAATTGAATCCAAGGAAATCCACCACTATTTTTCGGCCTACTGTATCATTCAGAGTTTGCTGCAAGTACACTCTTCAAAAAAATAAATAAATAAATGACTGTCAGTTGACTATGTCAGTTCACAATTTTAAAATGTCAAATCAAGTACTGCTTTAGGCTGCAATTCTACCCTCTCAGAAATATATGAAGATTTTTAGTAACTAAATATCTGAATTTCATTTTATTTAGTAAGGTCAACTAAAAGTAGACAGTCAAGAACCAGAAACAAGATGATTGTAAATGATATAAGCGTAAAACCACCAAATCAGTGTAACGAAAGTCAGGGGCGCAACTACACATTTCCGAGCGGGTATGCAAAACGAAATGTTGTGCCCCATGTATCTGTCAAGCGAGGGGGGGTGGGGGTGTCACCCATTTTAAGCGTTGAGCGGTCGGAGGACTGGGGGGGGGGGGGTGATGTTGGAGGAGGCCGATTATAAGCATTAAGGTGATGTTGGCGGGGGTCAAGGAGGCCGATTGCACCACCTTTAGTGAGCCGCTGGCACCCTCTTTTCATGGCACCCCTATGCATTGCATACCTTGCATATAGGGTTTTTGCGCCTCTGGCGAAAGTACATTCTATATATATATATACTATATATACTTTTTTATTGAATATATGTATCTATATTGTGTGTACTGTATACTGTACAGTGTACGTTATTATTTGTATATTGTGTTGTGTGTAATTATGCGTATATTAGACTTTAAATTGTGTTGTGTTAATTTGATGTTATTGTAAATTGTCTCATCACTGTCACGACTGCTATGTTGATCGGAACTGCACCCAAGAATTTCACACACCATTGCACTTGTGTATATGGCTGTGTGACAATAAAAGTGATTTGATTTGAAGTAACACCATTTAGCAAACTTAATTGCTCAGGAATGCACTGGGGCGGTTTCATTTCCTGGATTGGATGTCATGCATCTCAACCACTGATATATAATATAGAACTGGATTGCTCATGATGTCACATCAGTGAAGCCACTGCGCCGCCATATTGCTATGCCCAAACATCCCAATGTCCTACACATGTAATTATTTATTTATTTATTTAAAGTCAGGAATTTTTCCTGTTTCTTGAAAGCCCGATCGAGTTGTGTGTATCTATATCAAACAGTATCCATCACGAACAAACTTCATCAGCAAACAAATCAGTTGAATGTAAACAAGTTTACTGAAACTGAGGTAAGATACAAACAGACATTTTCAGACTTATTTATTGTGAACATCGAAGTGTCTGTTCAGAGTTACTTGTTTTATGTTTTCATTAAAAAGTGCCTTGTTCTCGCGGTCACTTGAATAAGAGCGCACGCTCTCTCCCTCTATCACATGCACAGCGGGCGCTGAGATTGAGGGAGACACGAAAAGCAAAGTTGGTTAAAATTAAACTGATATGCCAGATTTAAATAGCAAGTGAACACGTATTTATGACATGTATCCATGTATGACTAAAGAGAGCACCTCAATATGAAAACAAGCAAATCCCGGGCATTTTAGGTGATCTAGAAATCCTGGTCTGACTTTTTTTAAAAGTCCCTTTCGGGGGTAAGGACATATTGTCACCCTAAAAAAGCAGATATTACAGCTTTTCCTACTAACATTACAAATCGTGGACAGTTTTGCCGCTTCCTTTGCTGATTGTTGTGCTGCACTGATAGACTGAACCCAGAACACAGGTGAATGCTCTGATATCACGATCTGCGTTTATCTTCTACCTCGTAATGAATATTATACATAACATTAAATATGATTGTCACTAAAGGGCAAAATGCAACTGTTGTATCCGGAGGTCAGAGACGGTGAAATGGGGGTGTTTTCGCCTGGCATTCCAAGATGGCCACTCGAACACTTCCAGTGGCTTCACCTCCTGCAGGCAGTTTACCGTTGTGTCAGCGATACAATTTTATATATATTATATTTTGATATATATCAGTGATCTATGAGATGAATATAGTATCAAAATTATTCACAAATGTGTAAACACTTATCCATCAATTCGATAAATGTCATCTTTCTATCCACACACAAATGCCTTTCAACCTGTGTCTGTGAAATTCCAAATTAAATGAATGTGCACCTATTTGTACAAACAGAGATGTATTTGTGAATACAAATGTTCCCTTTTGTATAAATGTAACAATTTGCATCTAACCAAACAAAAAATGGCTTTGTAAAGCATTGAACGTGTATTTGTGGAACAAGTGACACATGTGCATTCATTTACATGTTTTTTTGTGTATTCTGTTTTATTTTTTTTTTAATTTTGAGACTTTTGTTTCGCTGTTTTCACCATGGCCGACCCACTCACAAACAACTACCAATGAATAAGTCCTAAATTCATCCATAAGTGTGGTTACATCTACCCATCAATTTGGGAAAACTTCACAAATGCGTGTTATCAGCCTTAAACAAATGTCTTTTTACTTGTGTCTGTGAAATTTATTTTAAATGAATGTACAGCTATTTGTAGAAATAGAGACATATTTGTGAATATAAATGTTCCCTTTTATACAAATAAATCACAGTTTTTCTATGCAACCAAAGGAAGATGTTCCAAATGAAACACAAAATGGTCTTGTCAAGTATCGAATGTGCATTTGTGGATCAAGTGACACACGTGCATTGACATCTTTTTGTGTGTTTTCTATTTCATTCATTTGAATTTTGAGACTTATTTTCCACTGGTTTTGCCTTGCACAATCCACACGTAACTTTGTGTAATAAAAGCAGCTACCACTAGACGGCGGTCTCATTTTACAGATGTACCACCAGGTGGGGTGTGGTTTATTCACAAGGTCACTGGGCATGCGCAGTTAAGCACGAATTCAAACAAACAGCATCTGAGATCAGCAGAAAGAATCAAAGGTTTGTCTAAATTTCTCATATACAACCAAGGATAATGTCCTGTCACATTGTAAAAGGCGTAAGTCCTGGTGACAATACGTTTGTGTGACATGTCAGTAGCTTTCTAGCTAATAGGATTCCAACACCTGGCTCACCGGGTCTTTGTTCCAGGTCAGCGTTACGAGTCTGCAACTTCAATCTTAACTACGTTTCTAGACTGAAATTCCTGTCTACACAATGGGAAATATACGTTTGTGTAGTCAAAGCATGAGTACAGTTCTTAATATTGTAGTATCCTACAGGGATGGGCAGAATTGCGATATAGTGGCGACGGAATAAAGTGTCAGTCGGTAGAAATGTTTCTATATCAAGGTATTCAAATATCTGTGCATGCAATGCTCCACTTGGCTGAAGGTGAGACTGATAGTGAGAGAGACGAACAAACAAACATGGAGATAGATGAACAAACAGAATGCAGGACGACTTCGAAACAAGTCACACTATTTTTTCAAACTATTTATTTTTGCATTAAAAGGTGCGGCCTCTCTTGATATTGGATGAGATCCCTGTTTATGACACGTGTGTACACAGCACGCACCTCAGCTGCAGTTTATTAATTACCATTGACACCTTCAAGCTTTCCTACCAACTGTTCTCCTGCAAGCACAGAGAGAGAAGCGAATGCAATTACATCAGGAATTAATAAAAAAACACCTTTGTCAACAGTGCATTTTTATCAAGTAGACTATAGTTACCAAAACGGTTTCCAGTATCTAATGGAAGACAAAATCCAAAACAAATCCGTGATTGAGGGCTTTGCTTCAGAATCAAAGCAAATGCTTATATTCAAATAGAAAAGCCTATTTGTGCTTGCATTGAAAAGTGATGCAGAGTAGATAAAGCAGATCAAATATTATTTTGATCTGACAAAGGTGTTTTTCATTAATTCCTGATGTATTTGCGATCGCTTCTCTCTCTGTGAAGCAAAACAGTGAAACAAAAGTCTCAAAATTCAAAGAAATAAAACAGAATAGGCACAAAACATGTCAAAGAATGCATGCATGTCACTTGATCCACAAATGCACGTTCAATGCTTCACAAGGCCATTTTGTGTTTAATTTGGAGTCTTCCTTTGGTTAGACACGCAAATTGTGTTACACTTTTACATTTTACATGTCTCTATGTGTACAATATGTGCACATTCATTTAATTCAGAATTTCACAGACACAAGTTGAAAGGCATTTGTGTGTGGATAGTAAGATGCATGTATGACATTTATCAAATTGATGGATAAGTGTTTATGCATTTGTGAATCATTTTTGATGCTATATTCATCCCATAGTGATCTCAACACTTTTTCAAAGCACCACAGAATTGCTGATCATGTCATTATAAGTGGCTCAAAACCTTAGTCAAAGCAAATTTTAAATATACACCCTGACATTATTATTTGCTACTGAAGGTATGTTTTATCTTAGTAAGTAAAAAAAGACAGACATAAAATATTTATTTAATGGCAGACTGAATGCTAAAAATCAATGTAGGCATTCACGTTTTAGAAAAATCAACCATAGTGAGGAATTATGCTATTCTTTGCATTACAAAAAAAAAATGCATAATATGTGAAAAATGTTGACATACCTTTCTTTTCCACCTTGCTCTTCTGTTTGACGCATCTTGTCCACGAACTCTGAAAATTTCATCTCTATTCGACGAGACCCGGGCACAAAGTCCTCAAAGTTTGCCATTTTCTTCTCGTCATAATACAAGAATTTGTGATTTTCTGCTATGTAAACAGAGAAGTCCCCATTCCCAATGTTCTCTTGCAAGTAGGGTATGTCCCACTTCACAGCTGGATATACCAAGCTGGTGTCTGTTAATACAACAGGCTCCTGAGAAAGGAAAAAGTGCATCCAAAATTTAGAATCTTCACAAGATATATCATAAGCTCACTTCAAAATTATTTAAATAGCAGACTAAATTAGTGTTTACCACATTGCTTAATGTTTAACCTAGTCTACATCTGGGTGGGTCTTTTGAAGTTTCGCTTTAGCATTGTGCAGGCATGGTCACCGTTACGTTTCCTGTAGCGCCAAACACTTCCACACTCATGTTTACCTTCTAAAGCAAATATTTAGACTAGACACCAAATACTAATTTAAACAGTACTGCAAAAATACTGTCCAAGAGGTAAAGCGACCACGCCAAGACTCAGGGTTTATTTGACATAGAATACAACTGATGCTGCAGCCTGAAAAATGTGACAAGTGCTACGTGACTAGAGGAACGTACACAGTTCCAGAACGCGCGCGGGCAGGCTGCTCTCGCGCTCCGCTGCAGCTCCACCAAACGACCGCTAAAGGAGCATAACAGCATCATGCATCAAAACAATAAATAACTATACATTTCCATTTTAATTAACTATAACCATGAGTATTTATACGTATTATTGGACTACTGATTGTGTGTCTAGCATCAACGTGAGACTTTTACCTTATCTTGATTGAAATACATACTTTACATAAATTAATGGCAATGAAGTCCACATCTTTTTGTTAGCTTTTTCACATAACGGAATATAATGATCAATGCATTATAAACGTATAACGAAGTGTATTGACTCGTGCGCTGTTAAAATCGACTGCCATTGTTTACGGAGACTTCTGAACAACGTGCTTTGGCAGGGTTTTCGTTATAAATCAATGCCACAGTAGCTTCTTGTGTGCAGAACATGATTTTGCATCATACTGCACTTAGTATGATAACAGGTGTATTTTTTTCTTTCTTTTTTTTTTGTTTTTTTTTCTTTGTTTAGTGCTGGAACCCCTCCCAGGCCATGTAATATATACTGTCATAGTTATGCCTTTCCCATAAAATTGTATATATTCTGATATATAATTATTAGTTCAATGCATGGAAATCCCTGTATTATATGACAATAATTCTAGTACCTTGTTCAAATGTATTAAATGCAACTTTTTCCCAGAACATTTATTATACCATACTGCCATTCTCTACAGCTCTTTTCATCTCTAGCAGAAATCCAGCAGATATGTTCCTTATGCATATCACATGACCTGTGATATGACACATAGTTACTTAACTAGCGCCTGTGGCTGGGGAATAAACTCAATTTAAACGCCTGTGAGCTGTGATAAATGGACCTGCAGTCTTGTCAAACCCGCCAAAAAGTTTCAACATTAAATTCAACACATATGGCAAACCAAATGTAATGGTTTGATTTTGTGTGCTGCTTAAGTTTGGGGGAATCATCCCTTTCAGGAGTGAGGGGCAACACCTTGCCTTAGAGCAGTCCATCTAAATGAGTAACAGCACGGTCTCCACTGTAATGCAACCCAGCATAAATCTGCCAGCATACCTCATTATTTATTAGAACCTCTGCACGCGGATCCGTATGCGAGAGTCGTGGTATCGGTCTGGTTTGGAAGGTATATTGTCGAAGCTGCGACTCATTCCATCCTGGGTCGAGCAGATCCGTAAATGCGGCTGCGGCGGCAGCTCCATCGGTCTCTGCTGGATCCGCATCAGCCACGGTCACGGCTGCCATGTTCCTCCGAGTGCGCTAAAGGATTGTCGCGCGCGGAAGCTGCTACTTCACAATGAAGTCGTGCGAGCTCGTATCGCACATCAATGTGCGCGAGAACCGCTCGCGGTCTTTCACAGACCCGAACGAATGAAGAACAAACGACCAACCTGCTAAGTCACACAAGCAGTGTGAAAACAGAAATCTTAGCGATGTTTTCATTCCACCCACCGGAAGTGGATCGTTTCAAAATAAAAGTCGCTAAACCGTTGGTACCCCAATAAATAAACACTTACAGAGGCCTACATAACTAATACGGACACTATTTCAAAAATGAGTCAACCATTACAAAAATATACCCATGCATGGTTACCATAGTTCCATTACAAATTCCAAAGTTACTCCCTTATCTGACACCCAGTTCAGTTAATGAAGCACAATGCTAATTGCTTAATAGTTGATGAGTTCACCATTTCCAAATTCTTTTTAGCAAGTCAGTTCACTCGGCGGCCATCGATGGAACGCTAACGGGGAGCTATTTTTTCCAGATAAACAAACGGCATACCAGTGCAGCTCCTATCTACTTGAATGGGGAAAGATCGAAATAAATTATTTAAACTCACATATCATTACTTCTCTTTTTTCGGTGTGACGGAAGAGGTGTTACAGCATCAGTATGCTATGAGTGAAAAATGACACTGACCCGATTAGCCTTCAAACAGTTTTTACTGTAATCTAGTGTTTTTTCTTTAACTTGTCCCTTGAGGCCAGAGGCTTTCTTGTCGAATATGGGCTACCTCCGTAGGGCGCCAAAAACTCGTCCAAGGCCTGTTGTCTTTTTCTTGCCGTGCTGCGAAAGAACTACCTTTAGACAAATGCATCGTGGTACGATAGATTTAGCTAAAATACATTAGTAACCACATTTATTAGGGGTCCAAGCACCGAAGATGCTGGAATCTTATTGTGTTTTCTCTGATTTTCTTCTTCTTCTTCTTCTTCTTCTTCTTCTTCTTCTTCTTCTTCTTCTTCTTCTTCTCTGCCCTAAAAGTATGGGCGTCAGATACCCTAAATCGCAGAGACTAAATACTACATATTTACATAAATATTTGTAATATTATTTAGTAAATTACTAGTTGGCCTGAGCGCAATATTTAAACATAACAAAACTTAAAACACATGGACAACATAACATTCTCAGGTCACAAGCAAACTTATCATTTACTAACCCATTTACTTCCCTCAATATTTAAGCCTTTTATTTATTTATTTATTTATTTTACTCTAAATCACACAGAGCTGAGATATTCTTCCAAACATCTTTGTGTTCTGCTGAAGAAAGAAAGTCATACATTTCTGGGATGGTTTGAGGGTGTGTAAATGATGAGAGAATTTTAATTTTGGGTGAACTATCCCTTTCAGAAAATCATATTATTTCAACTGTTATCAAGGCATTTGAAATTTATATCTGTTGTCAGCAACACATCAAAATGATTAGTTTACTTAACAGTAAAGGACAGATGCAGGATTTAGCATCAATGTTGTCCACAAGAGGGAGGCACAATATAAGAAATTGTTGAAAGCCTTAATCTTAAAACCCTTCAACGATTTTACTTTGCTCTACCTGTGTGAAATGTGTTAACATGTGCATAAATAACAACATAAATAATCAATATCTAGCCACAGCCATTCATTGTGAATCAGGAAAATAATGATAATGTCCTTACTGCTATATTCATCTAATTTCCATATGCACTCCAATATTCCAATACTCTACAATCCGATGACCTAATAGTCTGTACGAGCCATAGACCTCATTCATAGTAGTGATATATTTGATTTTTGATGGAAATGAAAATGAGGCTGAAGTATAGACTCAGTCTCCTCAACTACATGTGCTGTATGAAGCCATATAAAGATCTCAGATCACATCTAATATTCACAGATTGTTCTTTGTGGGGTTTGTTGTCTACAGATATTTGTATTTTTTATTTTCTTTTATTTTTTTTGAAAGATGCTTTTTTTCAATGTTTTGTCCTCAGAATGATTCAAAACACTTTAAACAACAGTACAACCCATTGAAGAGACTATAGGTCTCAAACGGATCAATGTTTTAGTCATTTTTTACTATCAATCTCCACTTTCACTTTCACTTTCACATTCTTCTTATTTTGGTTTTGGTAATTCACATTCTTTGTGCATATCGCCACCTACTGGGCAGGGAGGATAATTGATATATATATATATAAGTACTTATAGGGATAGTTCTCACAAAAATGAAAATTCTCATCATTTACTCACCTTCATGACATACCAGATGTGCATTACTTTCTTTCTTCTGCTGAACCCAATGATTTTTAGAACAATATTTCAGCTCTGTAGGTCCTCAGAATGCAAGTGAATGGGTACCAAAATTTTGAAGCTCCATAATGCACATAATGACAGCATAAAAGTAATCCATAAGACTCCAGTGGTTAAATTAATATCTTCAGAAGCGATATGGTAGGTGTGGGTGAGAAACAGATCAATATTTAAGTCCTTTTTATTATAAATTGTCCTCTCTGCCCAGTAGGTGGCGATATGCACAAAGAATGCAAATCGCCAAAAACAAAAGAATGTGAAAGTAAAAGTGGGGATTGATGGTAAAAAGAAATTAAATATTGTTCTGTTTCTCACCCACACTTATCAAATTGCTTCTGAAGACATGGATTTAACCACTGGAGTTGAATGGATTACTTAAATGCTGCTTTTATGTGCTTTTGGAGCTTAAAAGTTTTGGTACCCATTCACCTGGATTGTGAGGACCAACAGAGCTGAAATATTCTTCTAAAAATCTTTGTTTGTGTTTAGCAGAAGAAAGAAAGTCAAACACATCTGGGATGGCATGAGAGAATTTTCATTTTTGGATGAACTAATTGACAGAATTTGTGGCATAATGTTGATTACCACAAAAATACATTTTTAATTGTCCCTCCTTTAAAATACTCACTGTTTCAATAGCCACAAGATTTAAACATACTGTAGTGTTAACATTATTTAAGTGTGATTCAATTGTTCACTAGCCTTTTCTGTGTACAATAACATCTTGTTTTAACAACTTTAAACAACTCAAATAATACCCGAGTTTTAACAGAAGTAGTAATGTAAATGCTTTTCATAACATTTTATTCTTCACATTTTTGCCTTTAAACCCTCCAAAAATTGGCCGCGTTCACTTCCATTGTAAGAGTCTCACTGTAACCCAGATGTTTCCTTCCTCTTTTTTTTTTTTTTTTTTTTTTTTGATAAGTCGAAATTAATTTTGTTATAATCAACATTAACATGTCAATTAAGCTTTGAACCCGGAATATTACTTTAAGAAGTTCCTCAAGATATTTATCAGATAAGTATACTGTATATATTAAACAAAGTTAATTGAATTCCAGTCGCTACAATTAATCATTAAACGATCAAATATTTCAAATAAATGAGTGGACATTGTGGGGCGCAAGATATCAAAAACTAAACAATTGTTCATTTCCGTTGCATAAAAAAGTTCACCAGCAGATGGATCTATTGTGCCAAATGTTTCTCATGGCGCAGCTGTTAGTTTCAATAGTCTGGTTCCTCTGCAATGTCTATAACATATATTTAGTAGAAAAACACTTGCTTATCTGTGCTTGCCTTGTCTGAAAAGCTGACATTTTATGGACAGTTATCGAGTGACTGCACATTATGAATGATAGTTTATACATCTTAACAGAAGTACTTGACTGGGAATTAGTGGAGTGATTGGGCCTGTATCTTCTGATCAGAAAGTCATGTGAACCAATTGTTGTACAAACTAGGGAATGTCAAAGAGAGAAGACAAATAGTGCTTTCCCTCCCACGGCTACACTCACACCCATGCTGACCTTAGCCACCTCTTGATGTTCTTCCCCCAGATGCCTTAAGTCAAAAATCCTATTAGTCAAGGTTTCTCAGAGCCATTAAATGTAATTTTCCCAATCTCTGTGGATTGTATCATCATTTCAGTCAGCTGAGAGAACTGAGTAACCCCCCCAAAATGCAAATGTGTGCAATATTATATAATAAGATGAACATCTTTTACGCTTATGTTTTTGTATTTTCTAAATCATCTCTAACATCATCTCTATTTATATAATAGATATTTTTATTAACGCATAAAATAATATGTATTTTATTACACATTTCAAAGTGAAACAGTCTTTGAGCTTATCTCTGCTATGAATTCACAGGTATTAGAGAAGCAATCTGAGATGGGGAAATGCCAGACATGACAAAGTCTAATCTTGTTCTCTTCCTGTGTCAGCCACCTCAAAATCATGACCCCAGCAAATCACTCATGGCAAGGCCAACCTTCCAGTCGTGACCCTGATTTCAATTGAACATATGAAAATCGGAAGTTTAGCAGAGGGTTTAAGGCTGAATCAACTGGGGCATGAGTTTTTAACCCATGAAAGATTCAACACTGCAGATTTATTACCACTTGACAAAGCACAAGATGTGTTGGCAGTATTTATATTTGATATCATGGCTCAGCAACATAAACAGTTGAGTGCATGATATGTATGCTATTTCAGTCATGTTTTAGAAGGGGGCAGATATGGGGAAAGAGTTTGAAATGACGTAGATATTTGTTTAACTACATAATACTTGCCGTGTATTTATAAGGATATTCAACAGTCGCATTTGGTCCTTTTTTATTAGATTATATGTTGACTTTGTCTTATTTGATTTGACAAAATAAAAATAACATTTTAAAATAATAATATACAATGTTAATTTAATATAGAAATTAGTAGTCTCATTTAAATACTATCTGTGATGGCCAAGGCAGAGCATGACTAGCCTTTACTATCTAATTTGACAGAATTCAACTCCACATGGTTAGCAAGGTGTCAAGGGGAGTTTTTATTTTGATCTTGATTTCATAAAGATGATGTCAATGAGGTGCTTCATTGAAACCTAAGCAAAGAGGACTACGTCAGTACAAACTATCCCCAATAAACAAACTTTTAATTCTTTTTTTTAGTCAACTTTTAAAGGGCCACAATTTTGTCACTGTGTTGTAGGCCCTACTGTAGGGTTGGCACTTTCACAGATGGGACGGTTGCTGGCAAGTATTTGTTTATAAACCCTACTTGTCTGGGTACAATACTTGAACTAACTTCTATTCAGCAAACAGTGTGAATCCATGCAAAGCCTTTTCCCAAAGTCCTTTTGAAGGCGACAGCCCATTGAAGGAGGAGGAGAGGGGGATTAGCATCTTCAGCAGCAGTGCATTTCCGAGGGAGCTGATTAGCTCGCCATTCATTGTTAAATCGAGTAAAGGAAGGCCCTAGAGGCCTGAAAAGAGCCAAATAGGTGGGCCTGGAATAAAACATCCACAGGAAGCCCAACACAGGCTACATGAAGTTTTCCCAACATTTTTTTTTTCTCCAGAGATGGCGGCATGAAAAAGGAGATTAGCATTTAAAATTAGACGCTAAATGATTTGTGGGGCGACTTGGTTCATTTTTTCTCTCTGTCTCAACAAAGTTAATTAAACTAGTCTTAAACAGTAAAGAAACATCCAAGCGCAAAAACATTGGGAGTGCTTTGAGGATTACAAAGACAGAAAAGGAGGCATTTCTGAAGAAGAAATTGAGAGAGGCGTGAAGGAAGGAAGACTATAATTAAATGCTCTCTCTCATTGTCACTCTGCCCCAAGGGTTATGTGACATTAAGCTGAAGAATACAAAAAGAAAAAGTTATATATGCTGAAGACAAAGAAATAAGTAGATCTAACCAATAATAATAATTTGAGTTTAGTTAATTCAGTGAAATTCAGTATTGGTCTTTCATTCTTGACGAGTTTAAAATGTGCTAATAACATAATTTAATGATTAAGCAAAAAGACTAATATATTTTCAATCACCGTGCAGGGATCTTAAATTCCTACTTGTTGTGTTTTGATTTTGTTGTTATTGTGAAACACATTTATTTAGGAGAAAATAAATTAGCACGGAAATTTAGAGAGGATGTTTTACTACATAAACAGCAAGTGGCTCAGATTAATTCAGATGCATTCATTTTATGTAAATTAAGGAAAACTTTAATAAGACGATACAGATTACATATCTTTAATTATGAAAGTAATTTAAAAAAAGGCAGCATAGAAAGAAACTATAATAGGAAAAAGAAAAACAGCACTAGAGTATCTGTGCAATAAATTAAAAATATACAAAGTGCTTCCTCTTATTTACAGTTCATATACATTCTCAGGAGAAAACTACTGTAGGAATGCTAAAACAGAAAGAAACAAACGAGAAAACATTAAGCAAGAAATGATTCCAAATGTGGCCGATGATGAATTCAAAACCCCTTGTGTTTGATCATTCCAATAAATTATCTGGGAAATGGGTTATTTACAGTCTATTGTGCTATATAATAGTGTGTTTATAATGTATAAAATGTAGAAAGATGTATAAGAGGGATTTTGAAATGCATTAAAGGAATCTTACAAGAGAGGTGTTTATATCATCAGCTCTAGAGATCCTGGCTTCCATTAAAGCATTCTTATTTTTTTCTAATTTGCTCCAGTAATGTTCAGTTGAAACTTTAGAGATCACAAGTTCTTTCAATTACAAGCTAAGGGTGTTTTCTGGGACAAATGCATCTGCCAGCATAACTATCTGCTAGGCCACCACTGCAAACAGTTCAGGACATCTCTAGTGCTTCTTCTTTATCCGATAGCTTTTCCTGTGGCTGGCACTATCATTCTTGACCCGTTTGGTCCTCTTCACACAGTAGTACTTGGTGACAGTTTTACGGCACTGTTCACATTTGACAGCACAGCACCAGTGGAACTTGCAGTTGCAGCTGGACACGGTCTCAGCCCTGCGCTCCTCTACAGCCAGACCGCACTCTCCGCACAGCCGCTTGCAGCTACGCTTCTCCCATTTGCTTAGATTCTTGCCCTTCCTCAAGCACTCACGACCCTCTGTGCCTGGCAAACCCAGAGTGCGGTTCTCCGAACAGTAGTCAGGGGAATCCTCCAAGTGCACCAGCTCTTTACGTGAGATAGAGCTGAAGGTCTCGGCAATCGCTCCACGGCTGGCCGCACTGTTACCTGCGCCACGCAGCAGGTCCACCTTCAGAGCCCTGTGATATTTTTCCTTTAGGTAGTTGCCCACCTCTCGAAACTCTGGCAACTGCAGCCAGCAGGTCTGTGTGGTACAGCTGCCAGACACTCCATGGCACTTGCACGTCCTCTGCATGGTTCCTTTTACTGCCTGAGTGAAGAGAGTTTCTCACGTTAAAGAATTGCCGATGTGCTTCTGTGGAGAACACATTTCATTCAACGGTTCATTCAGAATGAAGGGCTTCCATTTGTCATTCATTCATGTATTCTAGAGGCAAATATTCATCTTTAAAAACATTCTAATAAGGACTGAACTCATCAGTTTAAACATACAATGCACTCTTTACTAGACAGGCTATACATCCGAAAACCTCCACTTGAAAAAAGCAGAAGGAAACTCTGAGTTAAGAGGAACCGGTTCAAGGTTCAAGTCTGGGTTTTTCTCCTTTTAGGTGCCCATACAATAATTCCTGACTTCAGCTGAAACAAACAGCTGTCCTTTAAAGAAGGAACGCCTCTTTTCTCAGGGAGGCATTTGCTCCGCATAAGATGCAGAATCAGGGTTTCACATTGAGACAGATTGTTCGGCACAGGAAAGGGGTGTATTTATTTTGCATAGCCATTATCAACATGTTTTCTGTCATGGGCAGACCCAGTGGAAGTCCATTGAAGAGGAAGTGAAAAAGAATTCTTTCACATTTTTTTCAGTTACAATGATGCTCCAGGTGCCAATGAATTAACAAAACCTGCAGACGGGGCATAGACAGGATAAACAAAGAGCACTTGAGCCACATGGCTGTGATCCCTGTGGCTCTCTCAAGTACAACAAAGCCCAACATAAATGTAAGTTCCTTATTGCAAGAATAAAACTAAACACTTATTTGGGAAGCAACAGAATACAGAACCTTTGCAATGTGTGGACCCCTAGGTCGTCTAATTAAGTTTGCACCACTGATCCTAAGAATCTCAAGTTAAGGCCTTGTCATAAAGGACATTCACAAGCTGTAAATAGGCCCTTCTGGTACAACGCACACTCTTTTGGGAGAACGAGTGGCACCTTGCTTATAAGGCTGTGAATGAAACTCTTGGGTGGTAAGTTATCATTAGAAGCACTGAAAAATGATTCAAAAGGCACCCTACAATCTGTTGGTGGCCAAGCTTGAATTTTAGGCCCCATCTCATGGTGCAAGTGCAAAGACCCCAGCTATCCCAACTCAGTCCACAGTCCTCTTGAAGGCTAAAGGCTAAGAGATTTGGAGACTTTGTCCAAAGCGCAAACATGACTTCATGTACCTTGCGTCCTACTTCATTGTTGTGCAGGTTCATGGCAGCTCGTGCATCCTGTCCGGTTTCCAGCGCATCCACAAACTGCTTGGAGATTGCCTCTCCGAATCCCACGTTATCACTGCAGCCTCCCCATAGCCATCCTTGGCCACCTGAGACAAAACAGCATGATATACAGTAAAGTATATTATATACAAATACAGTACAGTGTTGCATTGTATGCATAGTTTTCTCTATGCTGTGATTTATGTTTAATGTTTTTGTAACACCTCAAATCTTATTCTATCCTATCATATGATTACTTTTTGCCAGTCTAAATTCAATCAAGAATAAATTTCTACTTGTATGTCGCACATACTTTTCTAGTCATGCTTATAATGTTAAATGACTTTCCACCAACTATAATAATAATAATAATAATAATAACAACAACAAAAATCATCCAGTGTTGAATTTCAGTTTATCACCTCGTTGGCCGTTCCTGGTGTCATCACACCCGCAGTTGTCAAAGTCACCGAGGCTGCAATTCCTGGTGAGGGTGTACATGACTCCAGCAGAACTAATAGCATGGAAAAATGCTGTCTCTCTGTTTGCTGTGAAAAGAAGCAACAAAAATTTTGCTCTGGTTATAATATTTTTTTAATGATCTAGCCAAATTCTAATGTTCTATGCAGACTGGTACAAATGGCAGAGCATGACATCTCTGCGGGATAGTTCACCCAAAACAGAATTTTGTCATCAGAGTTGTTGATGGAGATGTGCCTATAGACACTATTCATTTACACTGAATGAAAAAAAAAATGCAGTGAATGTGAATGGTGACTGCGACTACCATACTGCCTAACATCTTCTTTTGTGTTCCACATCAGAAAGAAAGTTATAAGGGGAACAACATGAGGGTGAATAAATGATGTAGTATGAATGTAGTATGGGAGTGTAATTTACTAGGATAGAGTAATTTAGAGAGTTCATTTACTAGTTCATTTACTCATTTTGTTATGTATAATATTTTTTGCTCATTAGGTGATTTACGTAAATCTGTAAAATACCTAATTTGATCATTTTATTTTTTATATTAGCCTTTATATTATTTCAACTTTTAACTAAAATGTTTTTCAAGAGATATTACCATCCATCTCCATAGCGATGGCTTTTGACACTTTGCATCAAAGATAGAGCAGCATTATTGGTCTGCTCTCTTAGATTGTCAGTTTGGAGTCGGCACAGGACTGCGACAGGTCCCCTCTTTGGCACTTGAGGAATGCATAATGAAAAGAGTCTGAGGCAAACCTTTGACCCACACCCTTTGACTTGAGAGGGCGTCCATTTCACTCACTCGCTCTGGTGCACAATATCCCCTTGGTGGTTTTTCTATTTGCCTATTAACAGACCAGGTTTAATTGACTCAAGAATGCAGTGTTTTCAGCCACATCAACATTGGGAGAGGCTTCTCTGTAGTTTAAACAGGATCATTGTGTTTGTTTTAGCTGCTGTGTCTGTAAATGTTACAGCTGAGCTTTGAGTAAGTACACGCACATGATAACATTACAATGAACATGAGATCTGAAATCTAAGCAAAGCTATTTCACAGAAAGAGATTTTACTGCTATATCTAAAATATGTCAGCTGAGGTCCATAGTTCTCACCACTTCTGAGTCCACTGTGGGTGGAGAGCTGAAGAGCCCTCTCTGGACAGTTCCAGCGGTCCCACGCAAACTGATACTTGCACTCTTCAATCCCACTCTGAGCTCCTGCGGCCACACTGCTGGAGTAGATCAAGTAGGCCTGAAACAACGCAAACCAGGCCGGATAATTTTGGATGAAATATGCACTCTAAGTGAAGCGGTTACAAAAGGCAGTAATTATTGTTCCACAATAATTATTTTAGAGTTAATCTTAGATATGTAAGAAAGTACGGTTAAAGGTTTCCCTATGGTTCCAAAGAAGTAAGAGCTCAGACTCTGGTCAGAAACCCACACAAAACATAAACAACAGAGGTCTATGTTGCGTGCTGAAACTGTACATACAATCTAATATGTCTCAAATGGTTTCGGCGAGACAGCACCACAAGTGTTCTCACAGGTGGCTAGGTTGCAAATGCTGACCACCCACCAAAGGACCCTGGCTACTCAGTAAAAAGTCCTCATAACTTCACATTGTGAATGAGCTCAAGTATGTGAAAGCTATATGGTCCAGTCCACCCCAAGAAGCAAGCAATACCTAATCCACAGATGACATGTTTAAGAAATACAGCACCTGCTGTGTTTTAATTTGCTACTTGATTGCAATAAGACCACAGGGTTTATATTAAACATTAACTACTTTAATTCAAAAATGTTGTCCACTTTTTGAAGTTTCTCTCCCTTGATAAGGATCAGCAAAGGAGATAAAAAGATGTTGGCTTACCTTCGGGCCAGTCATCAGGAAATTATTCACTGACCTGGAAGATAGTGCAACCTATTAAGTCAGCATAAGAGTGTTAGCTCTTATCCATTACATAGAGAGACAGAACTTGTATATGTTCCTCTTGAAAGTACATGTTAAACATTGTAATCTTATTACATTGAAAACACCATTAACATCTTTAACATCTGAGAGAAATGTTAGACCAATTGTCCTTTTGTAATTACAACTGCTGATCTTAAAAGCAGATACTCAAATGAAAACTACATGTAATGTTACAGTCTCATAATGAAAGAGCTCCTTTTGAATAACTAACTTTTTGTAAGTTTATTAACTTTTTAAATAAACAAATAAATAAACCAAATTACAAAATGCTTTTAAAAATTATTACATGGCTTTTCCGCATGCATGCTACCCAGTGAAACAAGGGTCAAAGCATCTTTTTCACCTTTATCTTATTCCAGAGAAAAACACGTAATGCAAAAGATAAATAGGCAAAACAAAATGTATAGGCTTAACCAATTCGAGAGAAGCTACTGATGGATCACCGCGATGTTAGCACCATAATCGTCTGTTTAAACGACAATAAAACGCTAGACTTACCAACTGCAGCAAGACTTCATGTGCGCCATCAGGATGAAAATGTAATAATAAACTTCCAAATGGATGAACATCCTGATAGAGGACCGGCAGACTTTTCTTCACCTTAGAAAGCAGAGGAGTCTGCAAGAGCTCTATATAACCTACATCCAGAATTTATAGGCTGAGGGTCTCATGTGTGAGCCAAGGGGGTTCTGAAATGGAGCTCCTCTCATCCCAGCAAGAGATTATCTGCTTAATTAAAGATTTTCCCTTTTCTTACTCGTTCAGCCAATCAGAACTATTGTACCAGAGAGAGATTGAAATGATCAAAAGGGCACCCTGGGCTCCTCCAGCACAAATAGCTGGGAAGAGCTCCCTGCGTGCTAACAGTTGGAGTGAATTAATATGAAATCAGGATGGCATCTCTAAGGCTGTGCCTTAAAACTCAATTTCAAGAGCTGCATGAAAGGGTTTGATACAGTAGAGGCTGATAACGCGCAGGGATTATTGGCATTATCTGGTGGATCAAACGACAAATGTTATTTGTAGTGTTAAATTGTAGTGATTAGGAAGTGTTATAGACTTTACGTTCTAGACTTTTTGAAAGCAAGTTAGATTCATACATTTATTTAGGCAGGATCCTCATAAATCTGTTTAAACATGCGGGACAAAAAAAAAAAAAAAAAAAAGGCAGAGAATTGAAATACAATTAAAATAAAAAATTAAAAAAGGTAACAAAACGAAATTGTATGTGCATCGCTCAGGTTAAAATTTTATTGAACTTTTGAAGACAGTCCAGTATTTCAATTAAAAAGTTACTAGGTTTCAAAACTTCAGAACCCAGCAATCACTGACCTACGAATCCATGGAAGCGAGGGACCGGATTGAGAGATTAAAATAAACATTTGGGATTAACGTTGATTAAAAGGATAATAAACCTAATTGATAAAATTGCGCGTTTGCTTTTCTTTTCTCTCTTTTTTTTTCCCAGGAGGAATTTATAACTCTATTTAGATTGTTATTTTACCTTTTCTTTCAGTTGAGTCCTTAGCTGACACTTCATGACCTTCGAGTCTGCTTCTTTGACATCCACGTTTCTTCTTGAGTGCAAATTAGGATTAGAAAAAA
This sequence comes from Myxocyprinus asiaticus, assembly GCF_019703515.2. Lineage (NCBI taxonomy): Eukaryota > Metazoa > Chordata > Actinopteri > Cypriniformes > Catostomidae > Myxocyprinus > Myxocyprinus asiaticus. Next base: position 29,909,723 of record NC_059366.1, read on the forward strand.
ATATTTGTGAGATTCCACGGGGATGTTTTTGGATTAAGATCTGAAATGCTTCCACGAGACTCAAGTAAAACGAACTTGCCACTATAAAGAGAACACATTTTTTTCCCTCCATTTCTAAACCCCTCTCTATGGCCTACAATGTGAGGTAATCCTGTAATTTTACATTAGTGAATCACTAAAGGAATCTAATAGAAATGTCCTAACATGTTAAATACTCACAAACAACAATACATTTAATTTTAAACCTTTGTATTATTATTATTATTATTATTGTAACAGTCTTTCAAAACTAGCTAAAAAAAATAAATAATCTGCTCTAAAAAAAAAGATTAAAAAAGATGATTTAGAGTGAAGGCTATGCAGTTTTAGCGTGTGATCCGTTCTTCATTTGATGCTATAAATCACTGAAATATGAAAGTTTTTTCAGTAATTAACCTAATTAACAAAAGTGATATAATAATAAAGTAGTCTTACTTCAGATACATCGGTTCACTTTAATCGATGGCGCACGTGCATCGACATTCTCTCGTGCACGAGTTCATCAATGAAATGAGTTTCATTTAAAAAGATCAAATGAATCACATTGAGTAATCTGTGTATTCATTTTTCTTTACATATTGCATGCCCATGTATGAACTGTGGTCAAAGCAAAAAATAAACAAAATAAATGAAAATAGCTAGACTTTCTAAAAAGAGACTAAAATGTGTGTACATCTGAAAGTATATTCAATTAAAAAATATTGACACAACTCGCAAAACTGTCCCAGTTTTAGAAATTTTATTTTATTTCTGGTACATGTGTGAAACAACATTCCTTGAAAATGTGCCCATTAAGTCTCCCTTGACATTTGCATTGACAGCATAATTTTAGGGTTTTACCATTGTTTCTAACAACAATGCCAGAAGATAAACAGTCCACAACATTTTCATGTATGCTTTCCACACTGAAGAACAGTTACATACTCTAATAAATAGAAATCATAGCAGTTATATGAAGTCCAACTTTTAATTAAATCGAGATAGATTTCAAAGACCATTTTCAGTGTCACTGCAACACAGCAGCTTTCCTGACTTGTATGACTACGTATAGGCTAGCTGTAAAACAAACTCTTTCAGTGGTCATTGTACTTAAAGTTTCAGACTGAAATCAGCTTTTATCATCTCAATGTTAACAACTTCCAGGAAATTAATAGCATGCCATCCAAATTTTGCAGCTTGCATTGTATGCTGGAAAGATATTCATAAATCATGTAACTCTTTAGGCAGCAGAAAAAAAAACATGGGTCAACCTATTCATGATAGAGGGCTGTAATGAGACACATGGCTGTTTAACTAGTAAAGAACACTCTCCTGCCACTTGAGGCAGACCAAGACATAATTATCCTTCCAATCTATGCTCTTTACCATCACCCAAAATAATCCCCCACAGTCCAATACACATCATGAAAAGGAAAGAGTTCTTTAGAAGAAATATTAGTCCAATGCACTCTAAAGTTTCTTATTTCATATGAGAAAGGATATACTGTATATCAATTTTCATTGCACAATAAGAAATGTTGTGAATGTGTTTGTATATTTTGGCTTATAACTTCTTGTTTCTTATGTGTACTGAACTAATCAACCACTTTTGTGGCTGCCATCACCGGTGCGTTTAACACGGGCCATAATGGTCTCGTGAGATACCTTCCTGCAATCCTTGGCCAGGCCAAAGAAGCACATGAGATCTATAAATGCTTTGGTTGCATTCAGCCGACTGCCAAACTCACTTGCAGCATAATCATGGGGGAATGTGTGATGATAGTTGTGGAATCCTTCACCTGAAATGAAATTATGCATATATTATTCAATCATGATCACATGCAAACTGTTTGTGATGGCACACTGAATAAACAATGATGTGTTAAACTGTGATATCTTTGTATTTGACAAGAGGCAAACTAATTACATTTTTACAATGTACAAGCTGTGTTACTAAATGTATACAATGTTGCAATACATTAATCTTGGTTATGACAACAATGCGGGCTCTGTGTCCACCTGTGTTTATAGATCTCAAATACATCTATTGGCTATAACTGTGCAAACAATAGGATTTTAAAGTGATTTTATGATTTTTAAATTAACTTAAGAAATGTTCAGCTCTTGAAAGTAGAATAGAATGGTTCCTACCAATGGCACAGAGTGCAACACACTTGTTCTCTCTGGGATTGATGTTGTGGTCATAGGGCCTCATTCCCCACATGTGGGCTGCACTGTTGACCAGCCAGGTTGCATTAAGGGCCACTGTGTATCTAAACAGACCAGGGATAAAGTAACCTGCCCAAAGAGTCTCTTCCCAAAAGAACCAAGGTACAAACATGGGGATGAGAAAGCACATCACGACCACCGACAACTTGTAATGCCTAGAGACAGAGAAATGAAACATATTTAAAACAAACATTCCAATAGTGCATAGCAGTGGTAAGATGGCTATCTTGTGCACTTGTTCGCCATTTGTTTTTCTGTGCAGCACAAAATAAGATGTTAGGCAGAATGTTAGCCTCAGTCAACATTGCCTTTCACTGCATTTTTCCCCATACAATTAAAGTGAATGGTGACTGAGGCTACAATTCTGCCTAACATCTTATTTTGTGTTCCATGGAAGAAGAAAAAAAAAAGAAGGGTTTGGAGAAACATGAGGATGAGTGAATGATGACAAAACTTTAATTTCTGGGTGAACTTTTCCTTTGACATCAGCTGTAAAATCAAAACTGACAGAACACAGTTTGAAATGCTGACTAACCAGATATTCTCCTACTATCTGATTCTATGAAACATGTTCCCTATCAAAAGGTTCAGAACTTTTTTTGAAACTTCATGATGGCATGGTGCCCAGATATTGATTATTTCACACTGACTATGGCCAAATTTGGGACCTTTTTGAGAGGGCAGTTCTCAACAGGCCAGATCACAGCTCTGTGACAGAAACTTTAATGGAATGTACTGGGTTCAATACAAGTTAAGCTCAGTTAACAGCATTTGTGACTGTTGATTTCCACAAAAATTGACTCGTCCATCATTTATAAAAAATAAATAAATAAAAATGCGGTTACAAGACACTTATGAATGGAAGTGAATGGGGCCAGTCCATATTCATTAAAAAAAAAAAACACACTGTTTTAAAACTATAGCCACAATATATAAATATTATAGAAGTTAACAATTTGTGTGATAAAATCACTTACTAACTTTGTATAAAGTTTTACCATTACCACTTCTTTGCCATGACAATGAAACCCTGTTATCCCGGTATTGGATATAACTTTACACTTTATAACTACACTTGAAGCTTAGTAAATGATTTTCTCATACTAAAACCATGTTATCACATGTAATGGTTACATCTTGTAGTTATAATTTTGAAACAGTGTGTATTTTAGCATTTAAGACTGACCGCTTTCACTTTCATTATAAGTTCCTTACTGTAAACGCTTATATATCTCCACACAACCCACATCTTTTTGGTCATAAGAAGTGATTAAACATGGATCGATGCAGCCTGATCTCATGAAATTTATGTGAATATGACAACATTTTTGCAGTTAAAAATTGACATGCTGTATAACATGTTTGGCTGCAGTTTTCCAGTGAAATGTCCAGCTGGGGGCGCCAAAAGCGGGTAAAATGGTGCCATTAGTGTTTTAAAATATAAATGAGACATTTAAAAAAGACATCATTACCAAATCAACACCTAAACCTAACCAGTTTTAAAATGCAGAAGCAAAATGAAATCACATTTTCTGAAGCAACCACCCCATTTCATGCCACTTCTATGACTCTGTTGTGTCACGAATCAGCTTAAGTTCAGGGCTAGACTTAAACTGTAGTCCTCTGACTTGAAGTCCAATGCTCTCAGATGAGCTACTGTTCAAGCTATTCATTTTGGTATAAGTGCATATATAAAGGTCTGTAATACAAGTATTAATATGTATCATTCTTGAAAAGATGCATTAGAGTATAAGTGTGTTGATATCATGAAATAGCAGGTTCTGAGTAATAGAATGAAAAATAAAGTATTAATAAAGTCATTATCAGCCATTAAAGACATGATTTGAGTGAAAGTAGATAAAACAGTTGTTGTAGTGCCTATAGTGTTCATTTCACTGCAGGGGATTGTACCTGGAGACACCTACAACAAGTTTTGCAAAAACGTGACCCTATATAAATTTTAACTATGAGACCAGGTTGATCAATGTATGTTCTGTCTTCCAACAATAGATACTGATCACATTCTTCAGAACTATTGCATCAGTTTATGGTCCATTCAAAAACATAAAACACTAGACCTTTAAATGGCCAATATAAAGCGGCATCAGATTACAAAACGATATGTTATTTTAAATGAGAGGACCTCTAAAAAGCATATATATTAGCCATGTCTCGTTTCGAAGGCTGTGTGCACCAGAGATCGCATTTGTCGGCCGCATGCAATAATTTACAGAGTTTTGAAAAGCAAGGAGGACACTCCGAATGCAGCCTACAAATGTGACTTTCACAGGAATTCGGAGGATGCAAGAGGTGTATCCTTTGTTGGCACTCACAACCCACAATTCGTTGCGTCAACTTAAACATAATTTCTCTGAAAAAAAGCAGATTTACCCAAAAATATTATGTTCAGATGTAAGTAATGTTAATTCTTATGATGAAGTACATCAGTAGACAGGTGGAAAATATATATGTACAATTATAATAATATGTCATTTAAAATAAAGTATTATAAAGTAAATATAAATGTACAGCCATAATTTCCATTTTCTTTTCTCTGTACATCATAACTCTCCTACAGTTTACCTATGAGATTCCCTTCTCACTCAGAGTGCTTGTGCAAGTGGAGAGTGATGTGTGCTGTCATAGCAACCATGGTATGTTCTGTTTGTCTTACGAACACCATCTCGTTTAAACAAAGCTTATTCTAAGTTGAGGTTGCTCGGTATACCGCTATCTACAAAGGATGCATCCTACCAATCAACAGCCTTCGAAATGAGACACCTATTGTGTAATGTTTTCAGTGCAATAAGCTGCCAATGCAAATTATTGTACTCTTTAATCCAGTATTGCATGTAGGTAAGATTTATAAAACTGAATCTGAAAGACGGCACTTTCTTACTGACCTCCTCTGAAACATTACAACCCCATCTGCTTTTAGATCACTCAGCTCCAGCTTGCTTCCTTTTTCAATAACATCTGGGTGTTTACGGACAAGTAGCCAGCCAATGTGAGCGAAGAAGAATCCTCTTCGGGCATTGTGTGGGTCTGCGTTAGTCTCCGAATACTTGTGGTGGACACGATGGTCTCTGGCCCATTCATAGATGTCGTTCTATATGGATAGATATGTTGTAATACATTAAGAATTTGGTTTTATTGTTGTTTCAATGTATGAAGTGTAGTGTCATGACAACAGAAAAAGTGAATACGAGGTGAATGACATGCTGCAAAACAAATAATGAACCTATCTATTCTTGCAAGTAGTCATCTGGCAGAGACTTTTATCAAAAGTGACTTTCTACATTTATTACAAGGACAATGCCTGTGGAGCAACCTGGGGTTAATTGCTTTGCTTAAGGGCACAATGGTGACAGCTACTGGATTGTCCCAGATCTTTAACCACAATGTTATCTGAGCTGCATTAAAGTTTACTGCATTATTCACTTTGGAAGATTCTAACTAAACCCACTACTTGGGATTTCTCATATGCTACACTGGAGGAACCCTCTGGAAATCCATCAGGCACCCTTTCACTTACTCTAAGATCTTGCAGGAGGATGTCAACAATTCGATCAGTAACCCCAGCTTGAAAAGTTTTTAAGGCACTTGAAATATATATTAAAGTTCCTTGAGTACATAAATATTATATTTGAGACTCTTAAAGGGAGCCTAGAGGTTCTCCTAAGGGCTCTGCCAGTGTGACATCTTAGGGACCCCAAAAGGTGCCCCGAGTGTCCTTTAATTTTTTCAGTGCAGTGCATTTGTTTCATCCACTTCATTTCATCATTTACCTGAAAAGCCATAGAGTTGGCAACTGCTAGGAAGATTCTTAATGGCACTGAGGCCTTGTAGGACCTGTGGCTCCAAAGGCGATGGGCACCAGCAGTCACTCCTAGAGCACTTATTATGAAACACACTCCCGCTGTCACATTAAAGGAATAAACAGAACAGAATAAAAACAAAGTTTGTGTTCTGCAGTGTTCTTGTGAGAGGACAGAATGTCTCGCTGTGTGTTGTCAGACAAGGCTGCAAGGGATGTGGGATACTAGGCCACAGACAAGTGAAGGGCGCACTGTTATGACCTCGCTCAGTTTACAATGGCGAGTCTATCTGAACAGTAATTGTTCATTGTTCTACAGGGTGCAATATTATGCTGCCCTGCAATGCAAAATATGTACAAAACAGTGGAGCACAGTTTTATTTATTGGTAGGATTTCAAGTTATTCTCAGGACTCTCTCTCTCTCTCTCTCATAGACACATTTACAGCCAAAAACTTTTAAACACCCATTAAGGGGCATTACCATTAAGGTTCTGAGGTAATAAGAAATCTTTATAAAATCTAGTTAAAAACACACGTGTCAAGTTTGCAGAAATGTGATCAAGTCAAATTTGGTTTCATACATTTTAAATGTAATGACTTTAAAAAAAAAAATGTAATGTGGTGGAACGATCAATAATATATATATATATATATATATATATATATATATAAAAATACAAAATTGTCCACTAAATCAAAGTCATTGTAGGTTAGTTTGTTTGTGATAAGTACATAAATTAACCTTGAATATATATATTAAAACCAAATAGTTTCGCAGCTGCTGCTTTTTTTCCCCAAGAAATAATAAAAGATTATTCAGCACTACTCATGCCAACATTTCTTTTTTTTCGAGAATTTCAGCTTTTAATGGGGCTTTGAGTTTTTTTTTCTGTCTCCGGACAGTTACAACATGACATTTTTTACTTTATATCAAAATGACTTTGAACTCAGTAATTGATAAAATAGAAGAGGTTAATTCAAGTGTGTGTTTGTGTTGCATGTTTAATTTATTTTTGAATAACCATATAGATCAGGACATAAATTTATAAAAAAGGCCCTATAATACGCACTACCCATGTGTATGTGTGTGTGTGTCTGTACGTATGTGTATAATTCGTTTTTATTTTTTTATTTTTGTATTATCATCTATGTCTTGCTGCTGTTTTTGTATCGTTGTACACTGGAAGCTCCAGCCACCAAGACAAATTCCTTGTATATGTAAGCATACTTGGCAATAAAGCTCATTCTGATTCTGATTCTATATATGTTCACATTAAATAACGCGCACACTTTATAATATCTATGAATAGTAATCACAACTTCATATCATGAATAGTAGAACTCCTTTTGGCACGACAGACGCATGTAAATAGAAAAGCTTATTAAACAGTCATTAAAACAGACCCCAAACAGTTCACAGAATAAGCAGTAACATTACTCACTCCATACGAGGGTTGAGACAGAAGCGGATGGAATAAGTGTTAGTCCATAAAGCGCTCCTAGGTGCAACAGAGACATTAATATAACGTTTCTCCATACTATTTGTACTGGAGATTTTGAGTCATCTTTCGTCTCGTAAGCATCATCATAAACATCTTCTGTTATTGTTGTTTCAGCCATTGCTTCCATGCTCTTTATCGTCGTCTGTTAAGAGAAAGAGTAGATATTTTCAAGAGTGTCGATAGCCAGCTGTGAAAGAAAACCTTTTAATGATAACGGGGTAAAAAGACAAAGCCCTCTTTTATCAAACCATGCATGGAATGAATAACAATACATAACAAATACATTTTCAATTCTGCACAAAAATGGGTGACTTCTTTCTCTGTAAAGCCCGCAGTTCCCTGACACGCGCTGAAATAAAAACGCATCCGCGCTTTTGTCGCGCGCTTACCTTTTGCTTTGCAATACGATTGATGCGTGCAGGGAGAAACAGGGATAAGAAAAATACGTTTTCCCGTCGTGTTATTTATTTTTTGCTCACCCAAGCTCCTGATTTTCTTTTTTCTTTTTGTCGTTTAAAATGATGCAATTGGGCGAGGCTGAAACGATATCATCTAGCTCTACCAGTTTCATTGGTTGCTTGGTTATCTGATGCTCATGCTGTGGACGCCATCTTGCTATTTGATTGCCAATTTATCAGCTGTTCACTCTCGCTGCGAATTAAGCCAGTAACACAGATCAGGTCACAATGCTACAAAGCTTGTGCCTTTTAATGCTCATGAATTAATAATAATAATAAAATATGCAGGCCATTGCCCTTTTATCACAACGCTCTTTCCTAAATTATTTTTTACAAATAATAGTGTGTGCGGTGTGCTATGCTATTCTGGCAATAGAAAGATGACCATCCAAATAGCCTATTACATTTTCAGAGGCATAAACATTATATTAATCAGAAAATAAATCTATTTGTTAAGGAGTAGCCTGATACATTTGTGTTAATCTGTATCGGAAATGTTGAAGCAGAATCCCATTTTATAATTCTTGCATATCTACATGAATAGGCTATATTTGTAAGGTAGTCAATGCAGTTTATGAGTCCTGAGAATGTGTTTTAGAAGCCTTATAATACATTTAAATACAAACCAGTTTCATATTCAAATGTGATCCATATGCAAATCTTACAATATTCCCCATGAACAGGATCTAACTTTGCTACCTGGCTCAGCATTATAATGAGACAGCATAGGTCTATTGGTGAATATACAGGAACAAGCAGAAGAATACATAGAGTTCATCTCCAATTTCAAAATGTACAGTTGTGAAATCATTGCGGTTATTTAATGGGCTTGTGTTTTGCACCCTAACCAGATATTTTAACTCTTCCACTAAGACTTGGGGTCTGCTGCAAAACAGCTCCAGCTTGTGCCTCTTGTCCAAATTCTACTTACAGGAATAGTTCACCCAAAAAGAAAACTCTCTCATCATTTACTCACCCTTATGCCATCCCAGACGTGAATCAATTTCTTTCTTCAGCTGAACACAAACAAAGATTATAAAAACAAAAATATGTCAGCTCTGTTGGGCCATTCATTGCAAGTGAATGGTGGACAGAACATTGAAGCTCCAAAAAAGCACACAAAGGCAGCACAAAAGTAATCCATTTTACTCCAGTGGTTAAATCCATATCTTCAGAAGCAAAATGAGGTGTGGGTAAGAAGCAGATTAATATTTGTCATTTTTATAACAAATCTCCACTTTCACATTCTTCTTTTATTTTTAGTGATTCAATTCTTCATGCATATTGCCACATACAGGGCAGGCAGGATAATTTATAGTAAAAAAAGGACTCAAATATTGATCTGTTTCTCACCCACAACTATAATATCGCTTCTGAATATATGGATTTAACCACTGGAGTCATATGGATTACTTTTATGCTGCCTTTGTTTGCTTTTTGGAGCTTCAGAGTTCTGGCCACCTTTCAATTGCATTAACATTAACGACCAACAGAGTGGAGATATTTTTCAAAAAATCTTTTTTTTTCTTCTTTGTGTGTATTCAGCAGAAACGAGAATGTCATACACATCTGGGATGGCATGAGGATGAGTACACGATGAGAGAATTTTCATTTTTTGTGTGCACTATTCCTGTAATGTTTTATAAATCTGTGCACCTGATTTTATTTCTAGTCCAGTATGCAATTCATTGTGAGCAGTCTTCATCCAAATCATTACCTCATCCTGTCTCATATTGAATCCTAGAACAGTGCATGGTTAACTCTCTCACAAAACAGTTCACAACTCCTGAGAGATTTGGGCAAAATAAAAACCTATTGTGCAAATACAGCAGCGCTACACAAGATGAAGTAAATGACACAATTGCAGCCTCTGGTGGAAATAAAATGAACACCACTGCAAGCAAATGAGTATGGGTTTACTCTACAAATCTTACACCTAATCATTCTGTTGACACTCAATTAATTTATTTTTGAAATTTAAATGAAAGGTAAACATAAAGAAAATTCTGCATTACAATTAGTGACATAAATAGATATTCTTTTGATGTTTTGTGTCAAATCAATCACATTCGTTCTGTTGTTTTTTTCTATCACTCAAAAAGAAGCACAAGTTCACAGTGTGGAGTGTGTGGAAAGAGGTCCACAAGGACAGCCACTGTTGGTGCGAAAGCTTCTCCAGTGAGCTTCCTCTGATAATCGGATCTACAGCAGAAGTCTCTGAAGTTCCTCATTGTCTCACTGTCAGGTTTACACGATATGTACATGAGCCTTCTAATGGCTGGATGGTTCCTCAAGGATTTGACAACTCGATAATGTAGGCCAGCCCTGGATGGATTCACAATGGCTGTCAGCCCTCCATCAAAACTCAAAGTGGGCATCAAACTTGGTAAAACAACTTCTGCTTTGCCTGAGAGAAATTTACAGTTATTAACTCTGTTTAGTGCTGCATTATGCTTGGCGTCCTCAACCGCTTGCTCAATAAGCTCTATGCCAATAACTCTCTCCATCTGTGGGGATAATGAAATGCCAATTGCTCCTGTTCCACAGCAGACATCCAGCAAGCTGCCCCCCACGCAAGCCCGATTCAGCTCTGCCACAGTCTTATAAAGAGCTTCAGCTGCTCCCCTGTTCACCTGGAAAAAAAGAATCAGTGGAAATACTTAACTTAAAGCCAAGGACCTCCTCAAAGATGTGAGGTTGTCCATACAGAACCTGATAGGGGGACTGTTCTTGACTGACACAGGTCATTGTGCTCTCCTGGAAGTAAAGATAATCCAATTTACAAACTGCCCCATGACCTTGTATAAAATATTCAACCTGGGCAGCTTTATGAATTCCAATCTCCTCAGGCATAAGGGTTTGAGGATGGATGTAAACTATAGCCATTGTTTGCCCAGTGGAAGTTGTTCTAATAGCAATTTCTCTCCAGTGACCACCATCATGAAACAAAATGCATGGACTCAGTCGTGAGAGATGAATAAAATCTTCATAGTGTCTTGCAACCATTTTGTGTTTTAGAGGCAGGCATGTTCAGGAGGTGGTCACCATGAACACAGTCAATGTTACCCAATTTTCCAGTGCCGATGTAAAATCCAACTGTCTTTGGAGTCCCATCAACCCCTTTGTTGACAGAGAAGGTTGATTTGTTGTGGTATGCATCACGCACCAGCGAGGGTACTAAAGGCAGGAGAGGGAATCTTAAGTGGGATGAATCCTGAGCCAGTTTGTCATCTCAGGTAAGATCTTGTGTTGCTGGTCTTGTTTCCACTGGAGCTGCTCCTCATAACTCAGTCTCCTTAGTGGTGTTACAGTGTCAGCCAGTCTCTCTTCCCAGGAGAGAGTATGCCAATCAGCATGTAATTTGGGTTTTCTTTCCCTACTTCTCTTTACAGGCTTACTGTTGCCAGTCCTGACAGTGGCTGATTAATTAATAACTAAAGCACGCTTTTGGTAGAGTAACGACTTGTTTCATCAATGGGCAAATTAAATTTAAGCACATTGTTTCATAGGCATACCACAGTGGTGGCGATTTCTATACTCAATCAGCTTTCAAGCACGCGAGGCAACAAACGTACAGTGCATTAGTATTGACCTTATTCACAGCAGCGCCATCTTTTATTTTTAATGGGAATGACAATGAGGATGTGATGGGTAGACTTACAGTCTCTTCAATGGGCTGTACTGCAGTTAAAAGTGTTTTTGGATCGTTCCGCGGACAAAACATTGAAAATATATTTCCAAGAACATTCAGTAGACAAAAAAATACAAAATAATAAAAAAATAAAATAAAACTCCAGACAACATGAGTCGTGGAAAATTTTGATGGGATCTAGGAGCTTAATACAGCTTTATACTGTGCATGCCATTGAAGAGACTGTATGTCTGTCCCTCACAGCCTCGTTTTCATTCCCGTTAAAAATTAAAGATGGCGCTACTGTGAATAAGGTCAATTTTGTTGTAAAATTAGCACGCTAGTGTTCTGAGTGTATTTTGCCTCACAACATAACACGTGTGCACTGTCAACAGCCCAGGTAAAACAAACATTGTTGTTCACTCTACCTTACTTGCATGTGCCCATAACAAGTAATGTTATGGTATTTTGGTTCCAGGCTTCCAGCTAGATAATCCTTTCAACTGTATTCACTAGCATGTCAACTCTGCTTTAACGCCGCAACAGTTTCCGGAAGTAAAAATCTATTTTGTGATAAGATATATACCTTACATGAGAGATAACATTAAAATAAGTAAATAAGAAAAAAAAAAATAAATAAAAAAAAAATAAAAAAAAAAGCAAGAAAAGGTATCAGATTAGAACCAAAACGTAAAGAGAAACGGTACAAGTTACCTATTCATCGTACCAAGTAAAATTATTACAGGATCTTATAGTACTTTTGTTTTCTTTTAAATACAAATCACTACAGTGTTTCTTAATATCAGAATTGGTTTGGGTCCAGATCATTTAACTTTGTGTGTGTACTCAACTCAACTTTTTCCGTTTCTAGAGTGGAGTGGACGTTCTATACTTTCTAAAACAATCTTTACGTTATTGTAAACGTCATCAAGCTGCGTCTACAGGGTCAGGAAAGGGATCATCACTCATTAGTTCCGCCGTCGCAATGGAATCAAACAAGGACGAGGCGGATCGCTGCATCAAAATTGCAATCGCAGCGCTGAGGGACAGTCAGCCCGACAAAGCTAGACGGTTTCTCGAAAAGGCACAGAGACTGTTTTCCACTGACATGGCGAAAGGTGCGTCAAATGGAAACAAATGTTTCACCGTGATCGAAAGGTTTTTGTTAAATGGCCGCTGGAAAACCAGAAGTCTGTAGTCAAATGACAGCTAAAGGAATAGTTCATCCCAAAATGAAAATCATCTCATTATTTACTCGTCCTTATGTGTATGACTTTCTTTCTTCTGCTAAACACAAACGAAGATTTTTTGAAGAATGTCTCAGCTCTGTAGAATCAGAATGAGCTTTATTGGCAAGTGTGCTCACATACACAAATATTTATTTATTTTTTTTTTTTTTTTTTTTGTGATAGGAGAAACAAGCATGTGCACACAGAACATTACTGTGAGACAGAATATAAAACAGTATAAATAGACATACAATAAATAAATAAAAAACAAGACAGAATGGTGTATGTACAGTTATTGAATTAAATATGAGTGAATTTACATATGTACATGACATATTTATACAATATTGCACTATGGGAGTCCTGAAGGCAGTTTAATTGTTCATGTGGTAAATGGCCTGAGAGTAAAAACTGTTGTTGTGCCTGGTTGTCCTAGCGCTGAGTGCTCTGTAGCGCCGGCCAGAGGGCAACAGTTCAAGGGAGTGGGCATGGTGTGTGGGGTCAAGAGTGATTCAACCTGCACGTTTCCTCACTCTGGAGACATACAGGTCTTGGAGGGTGGGCAGGAGGGACACCAGTAATCCTCTCAGCAGTCCTGACTGTCCGTTGTAGTTTCCTTCTGTCTGATTTGGTGGCTGAACCAAACCAGACAGTTATAGATGTACACAGGACAGAAGTCCTCTATCATCTCCACTGTTCTGAGCGTGTTCAGCTCAAAGTTACTGTGACCGCACCAGACAGCCGTTCAACCTCCCATCTGTATACAGACTTGTAACCATCGCGGTTGAGGCCGATGACCGTGGTTCGTCTCGATAACACGTCCTAGCGCAATATAGCGCTCTGTCCATGCATTAAGCACTAGGAAGTGGAATCAAGCTTTAAAATCATGATTATGCCTCAAGATTGTATTGGCAAGATTTACAGTAAAATGACACAGAGGAAGGCCATAAGGCTGAAACATCTGTGTTCTCCTGTTCCTGTGAGATTCTGTTTTGAGACTGTTGATGGATCTAGGAACACTGGGCCTCATTTATGAAACACGAGCAGAACAAATTTTTGTGTAAATTGTTTGGAAAGCCGGTCTGACGTAAATTTTTGGATTCATGACATTTTTAGCATTTTCAAAATGTTATTCGGTACAAACAAAATATACACCTGCTGATCGTGTGTAAATCGTGCGTAAGACATCCGAACGTGTTGTGTTCTTTCAGACAAACTGCCATAACCGCATTTTGTAGAAGTGAAATTAAACAAGTAATGATAAAAATACTAATAATTAAATTAGTGAAATTAACCTTTAAATATATATATTTAGAAATTCATTTCTGCTTGCATTTTTCCTCCCCAAGTATATATGTTTCTCCCAACTCTGCTTATCGTTTTTCCAGCAGAAGAGCTTGGCGTGTTGTGAAAGGTTCATGGGAAGGCGCAGTTTGTGGTTGATTTTCTCAAAATAATAAATGATGGCATCTAGCGTGACTGGTTGGACTGTTTTAAAAAAAAAAAAAAAAAATGTATGAGCGCTATAATTCAGATTTCATAATTTAGTATAGGCATCAGTAAATCAAGTTCAGTAGATAACGTATGGTCACTGGTAATGCCATTAAACCCACGAATAAGCACATTGCGGGCAGTTGCGTACACAATACAACGGGGAAACAAAAAAGAAAAAGCCCGCACAATGTCGTATAGCTTGCAAATCTGTAATATCTTAACAGCATTTTGGTCAAAACCCATCTTCAGGCATTCTATCAATTTATTTAAAGATTTTTCCTGTTGCAAGGGAAGTATCACCACATTCTTGGATTTACTCAGGAAGTTTCACCAATGATGGTGGTGGACATCCAAACTGACATTTTTTTACACTAAAGCTTCATGTCAGACCATTTTTATTGACCTTAAGTCTTGGACTTAAATTCACAAAAGAACCTTTGATGACAGCAAAAGCATACATTGACTAAGTTCCTCTCTTACTTTTTAGAACGAACATGCAAGTGGTTACTAAATCAATATTATACGATGTGAATGCACTCCATAAAAATAAATAAATAAATAAAAAAACACTGTTCGCATAGATGTTAAAAGCTTTCTATTCTCATGTACTAGCGAGTCTGAAGCCCTCCTTATATGGTGTTTTCATGAGCATGGATTATGATAATAGTGAATGAATGTGAGGTCACTAACACATGTTTTACTAACAAATCTGGGGAATACGAAGCATTCGTGAATACGGTGGAAAGTTTTCGGGAAGCTACATTTTGCATGTAAATTCCTCCCCAATTTTTTCGTATATTTACGAAATTCTCATGAATGAGGCCCACTGAACTGGTAGAGTGCAGTGATTCCATTTCTTTGATTGAAGATTTACAGTGAAAAAAATTTGGTCTGTTTTCACTGAAAGAAAGTCACGCATTTGGAATGGCATGAGGGTGAGTAAATTATTAGAACATTTTCATTTTTGGGTGAACTATTCCTTTAAGGCCCTTGGAACTAACTGTTTAAAAAAAAACCAAAAAAAAAAAAAAACCACACCATCTTTTTCCAGAGCAGCCTGTATTTCTCCTGAGGTTACCTGTGGGTTTTTCCTTGTATCCCGAACAATTCTTCTGGCAGTTGTGGCTGAAATCTTTCTTGGTCTACCTGACCTTGGCTTGGTATCAAGAGATCGAAAGTGATTGAACAGTACTGACTGGCATTTTCAAGGCTTTGGATATCATTTTATAACCTTTTCCATCTTTATAAAGTTCCATTACCTTGTTACGCAGGTCTTTTGACAGTTATTTTCTGCTCCCCATGGCTCAGTATCTAGCCTGCTTAGTGCATCCACGTGAGAGCTAACAAACTCATTGACTATTTATACACAGACACTAATTGCAATTTAAAAAGCCACAGGTGTGGGAAATTAACCTTTAATTGCCATTTAAACCTGTGTGTGTCACCTTGTGTGTCTGTAACAAGGCCAAACATTCAAGGGTATGTAAACTTTTGATCAGGGCCATTTGGGTGATTTCTGTTATCATTATGATTTAAAAAGGAGCCAAACAACTATGTGATAATAAATGGCTTCATATGATCACTATCCTTAAATAAAAGACAGTTTCTTTGCATGATCAGTCATATTTTCAAAATCAATGCCAAAATTTCACAATTTCTGCCAGGGTATGCAAACTTTTGAGCACAACTGTGTATATATATATATATATATATAGAAATGCATTAGATTATATATACCGAAAGAATGTCGTACTCATGTCATAAGGGCACTGATGCTGTTCCTCTTGAATGAAATAAAAGTGGTTTTGTCTTAGATTTATTAGAGTCTATTTCTGAGAATGGAGGACCTTCCACAAGTGAAGAACACAATGGCGAATATGATGCTGCTGGTTTACGAAACAGAGGGCACAACACCAAAGACCACTCCTCTGGACATGGTGCCACAGAATCATCCAAAACATACACAGCAGAACAGCTGGATGCTGTCAAAAGGTCTATTATTTATTACAGACTGCTTGCCTAAAAGACCATGCTGTGACCTTAAAAGTAGCAGTGTTCACCATAGATTTACCACTCAAGTACCATCTGCCTATTACAGTATGATTTGTCTTTCTCTTGATGCAGAATAAAGAGGTGTAAGGACTATTATGAGATTCTTGGTGTCACTAAAATAGCCTCGGAGGATGATCTAAAAAAAGCCTACAGAAAGTTGGCTCTGAAGTTCCATCCAGATAAAAACCATGCGCCTGGTGCCACTGAAGCATTTAAAGGTAGAAAACATGACCTTAATGCATGCATTCAGCACTTCAGCAATCGGTATGGAAGAAAGTTTGCATGTTTTCTTCTCAGAAGTGGTTTGATCTATTTCCTGGTCTTTAACAGCTATAGGTAATGCTTACGCAGTTCTTAGTAACCTTGAAAAAAGGAAGCGGTATGATGTTTATGGTGAAGAAAAAGCCCACCCATCTCGGCATAGGACCTATCACAGAAATTTTGAGGCAGACATTTCCCCCGAGGACCTCTTCAATATGTTCTTTGGAGGTGGATTTCCAGCCAGTGAGTATTAACACTAAGTATTTCTTTACATACTGTATTATTGTGAAACTTGTTTTGAGACATGCAATGTGTCAGGGATTGTGTTGTAGTACGTTCAAAAGCACTGAAATATTGTTTCATTGCTGTTTTTGCTTCTTGTAGGTAATGTGCATGTGTACAGCAATGGCAGGATGAGGTTCAACCATCACCACCGAAATGAACGACAAGAACAGCAGAGAGAAGTAAAAATTCACTCAGCAACAAAAGTTTGAAAAGTTTTGTGCATATTTTTTATTTATGTCTGTGGCACAGATGTAGGAGGATTTGGCACACTCTGAGGCTACATTTACACCACAGCTGAATGTGGCCCAAATCTGATTTTTTTCACACACGTGACCCAGATCTGTTAATTTGATGACCATGTTAACATTAATAAGCGCATTGAACCTGACATCCTATCTGGGCCACTTTCATATGTGGAAATAGATTTTATTTTCCAATGTACCTTCAGTTTGAAAAGCCAGGTCAGGTTTAATGTGATTTTTACATCCATCTTAACTCAACACTTGTTATTTGCGTTATTGTGTAAAGCTTTTAAAGGGTTAGTTCACCAAAAATGAAAATTCTCTCATTATTTATTCACCCTCATGCCATTTCAGATATGTTTGACTTTCTTTCTTAAGCAGAACACAAATTAAGATTTTTAAAAGAATATCTCAGCTCTGTAGGTCCATACAATGCAAGTGGATGGTGATCAGCACTTCAAAGCTCCAAAAAGCACAGTCAGTCATAGTAAAAGTACTCCATACGACTCCAGTGTTTAAATTAATGTCTTCTAAAGCGATATAATTGCTTTGGGTGAGAAACAGATCAATATTTAAGTCCTTTTCATTATAATTTTTTCCTTCCAGTCACTCTCCAATGTGCGTCCATGAGGGGATCCAGTTCACGCAGCCTCTCGCGTGACTTAATTGCATTTACATGTTCACGCGTGAACTGACACCATACAACTGGAAGTGCTGCTCGATTCTGTAAGAGAACGCTGTTCACAGGCTTCATTGGTTTTGCTTTCATTTGAACATGCCAACACGCTTGCATCACGCGAGAGGCAGCTTGAACCGATTCCCCTCATGGATGTGCACTGGAGAGCGACTGGAAGGAAACAATTATAGTGAAAAGGACTTAAATATTGATCTGTTTCTCACCCAGAGTGATCGTATGGCTTAAGACATTAATTTAACCACTGGAGTCATATGGATTACATTTACTATGATTGTCTGTGCTTTTTGGAGCCTTAAAGGTGCACTCAGTAATTTTTTGAAGTATGTCAAAGAATGGCTTACACTGACACCTAGTGGCCTGGATGCTGCATCCTTCAAACATGGTAGTTTTCAGTTACCAATGCCATTGCAGATATTCACTATGCACAGTAAACCAAGAGTAATTTAATCCATAAATGAAAGTGTCCAATAACAGGGCACTGAGAGTCTTATGTACTGTAAATTATCTGCTCGCGCAAAAAAAAAAAACAGTATCTATATTTCACAAACTGTATCAAAATACGAATGCAAGCAAGTCAATGTAAATCTGAACTAATTATAGATAATAACTCTTAACTTTCATGTTATGTAATTTTTCCTGCTCTCCTTCGAATTTATGGTGTTTCCCTCTTTATATAACACTCTTGAGCTTAGATGATAATTAAACCATTCTAAGGCAAATTACCTTATTTAAATATACCATCAAGATGGTCTTTCTCCATCACTTCCTGACATGTTATTAGATATAAAGGCATAAAGTAACCTATCCACAGCTAATTACATAAAATAAATTTTTAATTGCAATTTAAGTTTGTTGAATGCATGCTCATATGGACTGATATGGGCTACATTTTAAATGTCATGTGAACAACATACATTTTTTTTTTTAAAAATCAGATTTGAACAGAAGTTCAGATTTGGGTCACATTCAGCTGTGGTGTGAATGTAGCCTGAGTGTCATTTGTTTGTTTGAAAAGAACTTATGAAACACCTTGCATTAATTTAGCCACTGTCATGAAAGTGTACAAGATTCCTTTGAGCTGATGGAATACAACTCTTTGATTGTCATGGTGTATTGTTTTATTTAAATTAATGATTTTTATTATTTGATTAGGGTGGCCTTGCGTTGTTTGTACAGCTGATGCCCATACTTATTCTCATCATTGTCTCAGCTCTTAGCCAGATGATGGTCTCGAACCCCACCTACAGCCTCAGCCACAGACCGTAAGACCAAACATTCACCAAAACATAAATTTAAGTTTACTTAAATTATGTAATATTATTGTTTTATGCTGGTGTGTGTTGAATACTTATAATGAATCTCAAAAAGCCTAAAATCCACCTGGATTTAACAAGGAACCTAAAATCCAAAATGCATCCGAATGATTTCCATCAACAATTTCTGGACATAAGAGCAGTACACCCACAACATATCCCAATATACACCAATGGATCTAAATCTGGAAATAAAGTGGCAGCAGCTTTTGCAACAAACCAACTGTGTCAGGGTATCCGCATCCCTGACCAAAGTTCAGTTTTCACTGCAGAGGCAAACGCTCTACTACTGGCACTGAAGTTTATTGAGACTGCTCCACACATTTTTTTTTTTTTTTATAATAACTGATTCAAAATCATGTCTTGAAGCATTGGAAGCTACTAAAACTGATCACCCAACAATCGTGAAGATTTTAATCAAACTGTCATCTCTTGAAGCAAAGAGTTTTAATATTATTTTCTGCTGGGTACCTGGACACTCAGGAATCTCCGGTAATGAACAAGCAGACAGAGCTGCCAGAGAAGCACTATCTACTGAACCAGTAAAATGCCCTATACCTTCCACAGATCTGAAACCAACTCTGAATGTATATATCAAAAACAAATGGCAGTCGGAGTGGGATCAGTGTTTAAACAACAAATTACGAGAAATAAATCTTGTTGTTGGAACAAGATATGTGTTCCCTTTTAATAATCACTGGGATCAAGTCATTTACACACGATACCAGATAGGACATACAAGACTCACACACCAATTTTTACTATCAGGAGAAAATTCACCAAAGTGCTCATCTTGTCAGAACCCACTATCCATTAAACATTTTACTGGACTGTCATACCTCTACACATCTGAGGAACCTGTATTATTCAGTTTTTAATCAAGTGAATCCAAATGTAGTTTTAAGGTTTTTAGGAAAAATGAATCTTAAACACCTTATTTAACTATTTTTAAATAACTAAACCTGGTTCCCGCCATGAATATAGCCATAGTAGCTGGCATGGCGTAAAAAATTAAAGAAACATACAAACAAACAAAAACTTATAATGAAGATTTTCACATGTCACATTACTCTAGAAAAGTAGTGCCCAACCAGTAGACCACGATCAACCAGTCGATCGTGTTGTCCTCGATCACAAGATGGTTTGGCAAAAATATTTAAAGGGCCATTTCCTACCTAGACATTTTAATAATTTTATTTAATTCACTTATAATGTTAGACAATGTAACTTTCTCAAAAAAATGTTTTGGGGATTTAGTAATTTAATTAGATTTTCACCCTGACCCTCAAATTAAACAAGACCTCTCAAGTATACAGATTTGTCATAGGCTAGATTTGAGGGATGCAATCCTTGAGTAGTTCATTTCACGACTTCTTGTTCGTGAATGTGAAAAATTGCGCTATTAAGTCCACTAATGGATTTATTGCACTGTGCAAACAAAGCTAAACTTTTCCAGATTTTATTCACTATCACTGCATACTCCTCCAGCAAGCACTATGCAGAACATTTTTAAATATGAAAGATGTAATGGACGTTGCAATGAAGGTGGTGTGCTTTATTCAGGCAAGAAGCTTGCAGCACAAGCTATTTTGCTCACACTTGGAGGAGACGGGCAAATTAGTTGTCATTAC
The DNA here is from genome assembly GCF_019703515.2 of Myxocyprinus asiaticus. Classification (NCBI taxonomy): domain Eukaryota; kingdom Metazoa; phylum Chordata; class Actinopteri; order Cypriniformes; family Catostomidae; genus Myxocyprinus; species Myxocyprinus asiaticus. The sequence continues at coordinate 29,930,583 of NC_059366.1, forward strand.
GAGATCACTATTGTACAGTTTTTTCCATGGTGTGTTTTTCAGTATCAGAGTTCTAAACTGACATGAAGTAGTTAAAGAAAAATTTGATCTTAGATTAAAAAAGGTTGGGCACTCCTGCTCTAGAATGTAACAAAATACTGTTGGTCTTTGTTTTTCAGACCTCAATCTTAGGGAAAATTCCTCAAAGTGAATGCTGAAACATATTTATCTTGTTTTAGAAAGGACTCTTGATAATTGATGGTTGACTTGCGGGTGATAAATATCTCTGACGTTATTGAACATTCCACCCGTTGCAGATCCACAGGCCACACAATCAGGCGACACACAGCCACCCTGAAGGTGCCTTACTATGTGGGCAACCACTTCTCAGTGGAATATACAGGAAAGAATCTCAAGAATGTTGAACAAAGTGTGGAGGATGACTACATATCAAATCTGAGAAACAACTGCTGGAAGGAGAAACAACAAAGTAAGTGGCATGTAATTGGTTTGTGGTGAAAAGCAACAACATATCTCCTCTGTTCTCACACTTTCGTTTTCATAATACATGTCTAGGTATTATGTGCTTTGAAAAAAGACACCCAAGAAAGTACAATTGTCTGTGGTTTCTGGTCTCCAATACACATCTCTTATTTCAACATTTCTTATTCAACAATATTTCAACTTATTTGCAGAGGAAGTGTTGTTGTATCGGGCACGTTATTTTGGCGATTCAGAATTGTACCAAAGGGCACAGGAAATGGCAACACCCAGTTGCTCAAAGCTTTCAGATGTACAGGTTCTACTACATGGACTCTGAGTAGCAGAAAAGTAAGTACATACAGTACATCAGGGGTCACTTTCCTTATCTGATTTTCAATTTGTTGCATTAGTGCTTAAATTGCATTTGTCAAAATATAGTAGGAACAGTGCATGTGCATTCTTACCCAAGTACATTTACTATTTTCATTGATTGTGCTTTGTTATTTTGTTCGCTTTCAGATAGTGTCCTGTTTTGATGTCATTCAAAAATGATCATGTTCAGAAATGTTCTGCTCTCTCTGCTAAAATGGGGCTTTATACTGCAACAGCTCAAGAGAAGCAAAGATAGACCATCCTGGTGCCACAGGGGTTCACTCTCATCTTTCCTTCAAAATTGCCAGTTGCAACTCTTAAAATGTAACCTGAGAAATGGTCAAAATTAAAATATATTAAGTGAATAAAAAATTGGATGCTTTGGTGGTAGAGAGGAAAGTAAACATCTGTCAAATGATGATCAATGCTGCTAGCTTACTGCTTATTCTTGTTACTTACCTCTTCCTTCTCAAAGCATTTTTTAACACCCACGTTTGGGTTTTCTGAGACAGTTCCAAGATTTTAGTAGCGTTTTGATCTGTTTATCTGACCAAAGGAAATTAAATGATTACGCTGGTGTCATGTAGCATTTAGTGAATTATTCCATGTGGTTTTGCCTGTTGAATTTTTTTTAAAAGAATGTTTGAGATTTATGCAAATGAGAAATTAATATTTGTATTTATTAAATGGTATCAAGCTAGGTTTTCGTTTAATGTATTTGTCAAGATGGAATAGGATATTAATATTAACTTAATGAGTCTTGTGAAGTGTAGATTGAGGTTTCTAAAGCATATTCAAGTGCCTTGCCAGCTCCAGTCTTGCTGTATACTGTAACTCTCTGCATATATGTAATATAGAAAGGTAAAAAACATCAGTGCTTAGCCTGAGTTAGTGCTGAGACCAATTAGCAACTAAACTCATTGAGATTTTTGTAATGTTTCACATTCCTTCTTTCCTTTTTTTTTTTTTTTTTTTAAAAAACCTGTAATGTACACAACATAGTTACCAGTGAGAAATAAGAATAAATTGTATTTTTAAAAATGTTTAGAGTTTAAACATAATTATGCTTCATTTCTCACTATCAGCATGTTTTAACTGTTATGGTCTGTTATAACCCACTGTCTGTGTGAGCCTAAGAACAAAATTTGGTTGCAGGAATAATGCTGTAAAAGGGATTATTTTTAGCATTGTGGGTGAAACATACATTTATTTGCAACTGATGGTACTGGGATCTCCTTTAGAAAGGCCTACAGGCTGAAATGTAAAATGTTAATTTGTACATTTTAATAACTCACATTCTATGCAAAGTCAACTCAGAAATTCAAATAGAATTGGAGCCTTTTAAGATTAGGTTAACAAATTATGGAAGCATTATTTGTGTGGCCCAATTTGGCCACGTACACACTACAAAGTTTCAGGAGTGACAACCACATTTTAATGCAGGAGTGAATCCCCTAAATTATCGTTCCATGTGTGTACGGAACAGGATTAAGCACTAAAAGGTGAAGTGACTACCGAATTTAGCTGCAGTGTGTACGTGGCCTTTAGTATTTTTCCATTAGTGGATGAAACCACAAGAAATGTAGTAATGATGCTTTGAAAATAGTCTATGATGGATGAGGTAAACAGTGAGGTATACAGATTGAGATGCCTGAAAGTGGGATTTAAAAGAGATAATTGTGCTGAAATTATTTTTATTTTCCCCGGGAATGTGTTGATGGCAATATGAGAACACGGATTCAAAAACTGTATTTCAGAAATGTAAGCAGCAATATTTGGCTCACTTCAGTCTTTAGGACCAAAGGCCACTTGGAAATTTAGGCCTAACCAAATCAGAAGAAAACAGAAATTTGCATTCGACATAAAACGTTATTGTAATACCGAAATTGCACACCAGGAGGCAGTGGTGAGCCTTGCTCATGAAAAACTAAGCTGTTAATGGAACCTTCCACTTCTGCGCCAAAACATATTTGTTCAGGGTTTATTGCATTGGAATAACATTACATAAGCATACATAACAAACTTGCCCTTAAATATGAGATTGTAGCTTCCATATAGCTTCCACTCTCCTGTTTTATTAAAGGCCCATAGCCTGCCATAACTCTTTTCACATCTGAATTTCATTGTAGCTATATTCAACAGGCAAGGGTTTTGTCCATAGCTTTTCTCATAGAAGCTTTTCCTTTGAAGATCAGCTGCATTTTTATTAGAATTAAAGGTGCCCTGACTGATGTAGGTGGACTCGATGTTGGTAGTCAGTTTCATGAAATCATGGACTGAGCTGAATTAATGGGAAGCACAGAGAGGAGAGGAGCAATTGAACAGTCCCTGGATTGCTTTGAGTAGCCAGTAACCATAGAAACACCATGCTTTTAGGAAAGAAGACAAGCTTCTGTTTTGTCTGTGTCCACTGATGTTTAAAGTTTTGAAACCATTATTATCTCTTGTGCATATGGCATGATGATGCCAGTTAACTGCAAAATACTGGAGCACAGAAATTATGAATGTGTATTTATTATAGCTTTGATATCACATGTAGCCCAAAACACTATTCCGTTTAAGATTTGATTTATTGCAAGGAAGGACGAAAAGGGTCCCAGCTCCCAGAGGGGCAGGGGAAACTCTGATGTTGGATAAGTCTTGCTGAAATGTGGTGTTCTTTCAACACAGCAAGTTTAGGTGTAAAGTTAACTTTAAGAGTACCATAGAGATCTGAGCCACTTATTGGGCCCAGCAAAATGTCTGAGGAGGCCGGTTTCCTTCAGCTGCAGCATTGCACTGATGTGTGATTTATTAAAATGTCATGCCATTTAAGAATTGCCCCATTTTGGGGAACCTAACCCTAAAATATTGCTAAAATCCTTCTGTCAGCAAAATTGTGCACAGATCTTCCCTGCCAGTATTGCTGTATATGGAGGATGGCAATAACGGGTCAAGCCATGTTTAACGCCTTCACTGAAGATTAATTGAGCCACTTTAAAGATTATGCTGTATGCTTCAGAGAAAGAGATTGCTGCTGCTGACATTTTGAGTGCAGATTTGTATTGGTGAGGAGGAAGCACAGAAAAAAACAAACAAAAAAAAAAAACAAAAAAAAACACCTTGGAACACTGAATTGAGGATTGAAGCTTTAAATGTAGAGCAAATAATCCAGAGAGGAATTTAATAAATACATTTTATCCAGTTGAAATGGATTAGCAGATCATGCCATTTTAGTTATGAAGCCGGTATTGCATTTTCATTGACTTTGCATGCTCTGTAGTTTCACTAGAATATGTTCCAGTTGTCAATAATAATCTTCTTTACCTGTCTAATATTATTTTAAAAGCCTTTTGGAAGGTCACATCCTGTAAGACCCATATGGTGCACTGTAAAATATAACCTTGAGATATATGACAGCTTTCCTATAGCCATGGTAATATTATTGCCCACATACTGTCCATGTGGCAAAACGTTTGTTAGGTTTTAAAATTATACAGCAAAAATTAAAGTGCTTGGAGAAAGTATTTGGACACTTTCTGGTCAAACTTTGTGGAACATGTTCACAGTTAAAGGAATACTGCAGACTCAGTAAACGTTAAGCTCAATCAACAACATTTGTGGCATAATGTTAATTACCACAAAAAATCATTTTGACTCGTCCCTCCTTTTCCTTAAAAAATAAAAATAAAAAAGCAAAAATGGAGGTTACAGTTGGACTTACAATGGAAGTGAATGGGGTCAATTTTTGGAGGGTTTAAAGGCAGAAATGTGACGTTTAAAATTTTACAAAAGCACTTACATTACAGTTCAAATAATACATGAGATTTAACAGAATTAAAGTTGTTTAAATTGTTATTTTTACAGTCATTTTAGGGTTTGTTGACATTACATCGTCATGGCAATGAAGTTGTAAAATTGGCTATAACTTTACACAGAAAAGGATAGTAAGTGATTTGATCACACTTAATATGCATGTTAACATGATTTATGTCTTCTGGCCATACCTTTGAAAAAGTGAGTATTTTAATGTTCAAAATTGCCCCCATTCACTTCCATTGTAAATGCCTCACTGTAACATTTTGCTTTTTTTTTTAAAGAAAAGGAGGGGCAAGTCAAAATTATTTTTGGTGGTATTCAATATTATGCCACAAATGCTGTTGATTGATCTTGTATTGAACTTGTATTGAACCCTGAATATTCCTACACAATGGGCTATCTGCTAAGACACCTGTGTGAACTTTACACAGACTTCACACTTAGTTTGATATATTATTGTCTAATGCAACATGTAACTGCAGCGTGAAGCTGATGTACTGTATGTGAAATTACAGTGAGTGACAACCATGGCCAGAAATGAAGACCACTTGAAACCCGCTGGGGGACTTTCGGCCTTGAGTTACACCATACATTGCCATATTCTCACAGAAACCGTGTCATTTATGTTCTGTCTACTGTCCTGTCACATCATTCTGGTGTCAATATCAGGGTGCATGTTTCCATCTAACCACTTTACGTTTCCCTGTCATTATACAGTAATCAGTAAGTCCATAAATGTGCATCTCATCAAACTGTATTAAATATCACAATACACACTTATAAATGGTTGTCAATCCAAACAACTAAGCTCCTCATTAATGTAAATGGGTTGCATCAGGGAAAACAGATCACATTACTTCATCTTCCATTCCACCAGAGGGAAAAATTATTTTGTTTACAATATTAGTGGTGGTACACACAGTACACCTAAAGAAACTTTATCTCCTAGAAAGCTCTCTGCAAATGAAGGTTTAGCAAACCATTAGCCTATAGGTAGAAAGGGTCAGATGTATAACTGCTTTACTCCAATATTTTATTTATTTATTAATTTATTTTTACTGTCTTCGGAATTTAAGCCCCAGAAAAAACGAAGAAAATTAATAAAATCAAATCAAACTGCATTTGAACTCAGAAATTAAAAACACATTCATCATAGTTAAAGGTGTTTTCAAGTAAGCTATAATTGTTTTGTGTGAATAGCATATTCATGTATTTTTGAATAATTTAATAGATCCCGGCAAAAAATGACCGTCCCACATATTTAGGCTACCTCTAGGCCTATTATTTATTCAAGCTGTCATCAGGAAACACTCATTACAATTTTGTCTTGTTCTGAGAGATTTTTCTCTGATTTTCCTTCCTGGTCATTTTCTGATCTCATTGTTGATGATGACAATTTACAGAATTTAATTAAAGTCTGACCACGCGTTCACTGACATGCTTGATAGTAGCAGCTCTCTCTCTCTCTCTCTCTCTCTCTCTCTCTCTCTCTCTCTCTCTCTCTCTCTCTCTCTCTCTCTCTCTCTCTAGTTGAGGGAAGACGCATCCCGTAATAGGTCACATTTCACTGTAGTCTCAGCATCCGTCTCTCGCCTTTTACAGCAGAGGAATCGAGACATCACACAAGCGGAATAATGGTGTGGATGAACGATTTTGGATGTCTTCTCCTTCCGTTGATGATCCTGGTTCGGTTTTCCATGCAGGTGGACGTTAAGAACGGGAAAGACGCCGAGACAACGGGGAATTTCATGGAAGATGAACAGTGGCTGTCTACCATTTCCCAGTACAGTCGCAAAATCAAGCACTGGAACCGCTTCAGAGATGTGAGTTGTCTTTAAGACGATGAATGAAGACATTGCATGACTTGTTAAGGTCTTATAAATAGCTTACTGTCCGGTGGACATCGCTTAGACATCTTCAGCATTTACAACGAAAACACAGGTGCATTTAAAATGGTAAATAGCTCTTAGAATAGAATGCACTGTTGAGTGTATGCAGGTAAAAAAAAAAAAAAAAAAAAAACAAAACAAAAAAATTGATTAATCTATAGATTTAGATCCTTATTCAAACCCTTCACAGACTTGGTTCAAAACAATTTACCAGCTGTTCTTATTTGTTTAATTGATGACATTGGTTTGATTACAGAATAAAGCAGATAGCATTAGAATGTTTCTCATTGGCCAGCTGGTTGATGTGATATTATAATAGGCAACTTTAATAATTTATTAGAACTTCACATGTATTCAGAGGGAGATTTATGACTTGATTTATGCGCATAGGGTTGTTGTATGTTATTTGTTCCTTTGTCAAATAGTAATTCTTTTAAGGAAAAAGACCTTTTGTGATAAAATTTATATATATAATGAATTTGTAACACTAATAAAAGTAGGTATGTGTTCATTGACAATAGTACATAGACATCATGTTAATTTGTGGTTAGCAGGTAATCTACTCTTCAAACCCAAAATGGCCCTTGGTTGCTTTCTGTTTGTTTGAGCTGTGCTGTTCAAAATGAAACATTAAACTGCCAAATAGAAACTGTCATTTATCTCCATCAGTGTTTGTGCTGGCAGCTATGTTTACACTTAGAACAGGATTAAGTGTATTACTCCTTAAATGATTACGTAGAAAAACACATCTAAGGGAACCAGGAATTTATCAAAATGTGGGCATGAACAGATTAAGTGTGAAATAGACCAGGATTATAAATGGATGGACACAGCATTTTTACATCAGTGGCTTACATTCAAACCAGGCCCTGCAGCAGTATCTGTATTCTCCAATCAATGACTATTGATCACAGCATCACACATATGAATAGCAGAGGAGCAATGCTTGACCAACACATACGGGTGTTTTGCTGGAATAACATCCCTCCTTCATTTCAAGGAAACCAAAACAGCTTTGAAAAAATAACTATGTTATTTTACTATGTCTCTATGGCTCAACCATCTAATTAAAATGCAAGTTGTTCTTTTTAACTGTATTTGAGGTGAAATCTTTCTAGCACAGGGCCATGACGTGCTTGCAGCTGTTGTTTTGTTTGCCATGTCACTGCACAGATAATTGGAAAGTCTATTATTATTTAAGGGTTATCAAACTGGTTTCAAACCTGTATGACTTTCTCTCTTCAGTGTAATGCAAAAGGAGATGTTAGGCAGGAATGACAGCCTGTCACTATTCACTTGCATTGGATGGAAAAAGATGTTATGAAAGTGTATGGTGACTTGGTTGCTTAAAATCTCCTTTTGCTTTCCATGAAAAAAAGTCATATGTGTTTGGAATAACACGAGGATAATATAAATTTTTGTGGTGAATTACATCTTTAATCAATAATTTAAAATAGTATTTAGGGATTTTTAACTTGAATTGTGCACTCAAAAAACTCTTTGGCTTAACTTGATTCAATCGTGGACAGTGGTTCCACATGTTTGAAATGAGCTTTCTTAAATTAAAAATACCATTTAATTTCAACTTAAATACTTCAAGTAGAGGGAACCTAACTAAATCAAGTAAACCCAACAAAATGTAACATGTCAAAATAACTCAAATAACTTACAGTGATATTCTTGCTAACAGTAAATTTCAGCATGCTAAACACATGCAGGTGGGAAACACTACTGAGTGCAACATGGTCACTGTGTTATGGTTAGCACAGCAATTGCTCAATGGACAAAGCAGTATGTAAAAAAACAAACGAAAAAACAACTTCTAACCTTTTGGGATTGAGTAAAACTGACGATAGTTCATTTGTTTGAGTGTGTTCTGGGTACAGAAGCAGGACATCTTTATAAAAAAAGATGCCCCAAAAGCACACTGGTTTCTCAGCAAAACACATCTTAAGCGACTGTTTTGATGATAACCAAACCCTAACCCAAACCCTAACCCTAGCAACAAAAAGCTTGCAGTGTCAGTTTTCGATGAAGTTTTGATTAACAGTTTACCCTCCTGCCTCATCAAAGTGGTAAAGAACAACAGGCAGTAATCTGAAATTAATTCATTTACAATTCTGGAGTGAGCCAGGCTCTGTATTTTTCATTAAATTTACTGCCAAAGGAGTTACTCCTTAGCATGATATATGCCCAACCACACACTTCATGGATTACCATAATTGACATTGTAAGTGGATATTGATTTAAATGCACTCACACAGACTGTCTCAGCCCTTTCTCTCTTGCTATATTCACTAGAAATTATTTTAAAATGCATTTAGAAAAATGGGTTCAGATGACAAAGTAAATACAGTTGTTTTTTGGTGCTGATAAATGTATTTATTATTCCTGATTGCAAGTTTTAGCACCGGAAAAAGCAACAGAGCCTCTGACACTGTTTGGTACCATTTTAATAGTCACCTGTTATCTTTGATCAGAGACAGAACCACAGAAGACTCTGAAAATTAATCTCTTTCGGAACACAGCTTATTTTATCTTTAGAGTGTTGTGACAAAGGCAAATAATTCAAATTGATGTTGGCTTTCGAAGTCCTTTGAGGTCCTCAGAGCTGAATAATGATATAACTAAAGCGAACAGTGAAAGCAGCAGAACATGAAAGGTTCATGAGCAGACAGAGGCATATTAATTCACATAAATAATTACTCTTTGTTAAATTTGGTTGAATTGTTGATTCACTTCTGGAAGTGTAATTTTTTTCGGAATACATTATATGAGTTCATGGTAATGGGACTGATGTTGCCTCTATAGGCATGCGTTCTGAAAGCTCCTGATGCCTCAATTTAAATCTAAACCCAAACATTTAAATTAAATGCCTAATTTTTGATTAAAAAGTGTATCAGCTCCTTCCTATTATGGTAATTTGTTGTGTTTTGTTTTTGGTTGTGATTAGTTGAAATAGCACAACAACCTACATGATACAAAGATTTAATATGAACTTGCAACCCACATACAGTCTTCTTGCAATTCATGGGGCCCATTGTGGTATGCAAATAGGTTAATTACCTTATTTTCTCATATTTACAAATTGAAAGTGGGCACAAAGGCACTCAATCAGTCTATTTACCCCTCCTATAGATTATGAAATCAATTTAAAAAGTATTTGTGATTTCTTTAAAGTGAAAACATTGGTTCTGTCTATTGAAAATTGTCAGGTCATGCCATGGCTTCATACAGTGCATTATAATTTTATCCCACATGGGAATCTTAGTGATTATGTCAGAGTCTCATTTTAGCATATTGAGCAAGGTCCATTTAGAAAGTTGTTCCACTCAGTTACATAAATGCTTTGATGTGGTTTTATTATTTATGGAAATGTTTCAACCACTCAATCGTAAAAATCATGTTTTCCTTTATTTTTTTATGTTAGGCCCTTGGCTGACATCAACTTAAAGTGTTAATTCACCCAAAAATGTAAATTCACTTATCATTTACTCCCCCTTATGTAGTTCCAACCCAATAATACTTTTTTTCTTCTGTAGAACACAGAGGAGATTTTTTTTTTTTTTTTTTTTCATTTATACAATTAAAACAAATAGGCACTGAGCCTGTCGGTCCCTAACATTCTGCCTAACATCTAATTTTGTGCTCCACAGTATAAAGTACAGGTTTGTAATAATTTAAGGGTGAGTAAATGATGACAAATTTTCCTTTTATGGGTGAACTATATTTTTAAATAATTGATTATGTTCTTGTGACTTCTAAAGTACCATACTTTTTGTCAGTTAGTTAGATTTCGAGTTATAGTCATTTGTTTTTAATCACAGTGATTGTATTAGATAAGATGTAATTGCATACTGATCAACCCTGACTGATTATATAGACCAGAATCAGGCTTAGCCAAGAATATCAGACACTCAAAACTCTCAGTGTGGGTTTGATCCACTTTTGTCATGCTTGCTTATCTATTTCCATACAAGTGGAAAATTAAATCTTATTTCATGGTCAGTATTTAAGACCAAATATACAGCAGAATGTAATAGATTGGATCGTTTAAAACGACAAATCCCCACTGGACACAATTACAGTCGCGATTGCCTTTGCAACATTAGATTTAAACTAATCTGTACATCAGATTTAAAAAAAAAAATATATTATTCTTAATAATTATTCTTAATATTTTTAATAAACATAATATTCTGTTTATAATGAGATACAATGATAATTGTGTATTCAAGGTAAGAAAATGGTGAACCAATGCATTGCACACATTGTTAGATGAACTAGTAACATTTTCTCCTAATAGACATGTTATGGTGTGATATATTCACATTCAATTATCTGTTAGACTTAGTCTGATTGCACCCCACACCCTGTCTGGCTGTTAAAGTGAGCTTCTCAGAAACCAAGAGCGAATCTGTTCTCTATTCTGCTGAAAGTAAACAACTAACAGTGGTGGCCAATCCTCTGGTGGCTGGCAAACTCTCTCTCTCTCTCTCTCTCTCTCTCTCTCTCTCTCTCTCTCTCTCTCTCTCTCTCTCTCTCTCTCTCTCTCCCCCATCACAATGTAGAAGAAGCTAATTAAAAACCAGAGCCTTCCTTCCGCTGTGCAACGTTGTGTCGGCTTGCACCTGTTATTTCGCCACTACATTTTTAATGAAGCAAAAATGTTTCAAGCCTATGCTGAAAATGGTCTTCCATTTAACCATTCATTACCATTTCATTTAAAATGTACATTTCTTCATTTAGGGTGGGTGTAGGAAGGATGTTCACTGTAATTAGTTTTGATATGTCAATTTCTTACTTTATGAAATTTTCACAGTTGCTTAAATATGGAATCTATTAGTCTTTTTTTTTTTCATCAGGGGTTTCATTTGGCGCAGTAAAGCTGTAATTTTTTCAGTGTTAAAATATTTTCTCCTATTCCAGCTTAATATGCAGAGATAACTATGAGTAAGCCATTTGTAGGTTGGTTTCCCTGAAAAGTGTAAACATTCTGGGTCTGTGGAACAAAAATATTGCTCTGTTTGTGTGGGCATCCCAACCAGCCTGATACAGCAACACTGGCCCAACTAATGGTGAGTTTTGGGTGGGACTTTCTATTTGTTGACAAATAGAAGATGGAGGAAGTGTTCATGAAAACCTTTTTGAAAACAGTAATTATTTGTGTAATTCTGTTTTGTCACACTAGCTTTAAAATAATAGTTTGCACAGAAATAATAATAAAAAGGTGTCATCATATACTCACCCTGATGTTTTTCCAAACATCCAGTCACATTTCTCTTTCACTATATAGATAAAAAGATGCATTAAGTGAATGGTGACTGAGGCTGACATTCTTCCAAACTTCTCCTTTTCATTCAAGTTTGGAACAACCCGAAAATTAGTGGGGGAAATATATTTTTAACCCTCAAAGACAAAGTGTACTGTATACTGTACATACTCTCTCTGAGGGTTAACCAAGTTTGTGTTCATTACTGATTGAAGGAGCTTTAAAATAACCTGATATGTATGGCAGCGCATTGGAGTATCTAAATGCATCACAGATGCAGTGTCGATGACACACAAACTGCACAATATTTGGCTGTCAAAAGAAGTGAGTGATCTTTTCTGACAAGTCTGCCTGATGTGCATACCTACTACGGAGAACCTCAGTGCTGCCCGTCATAGCTTTGTTTCATCAGGATTCCAGACACATGCTTTTGTGGAGGTGGGAATGCCCTTGCAACTGCCAGAGCAGCACAGCATATGGTCCATAATTACGGATAATGCAGAATAAGATGATACACCCAAATACTCCATTAAGATCTCAGTTGTGATAGATCAGCATTCAGAGAACAATGCAAAACATTATGCTTTTTCAAAATTGTGGGAAAACCTATGCATGTTTATGCACATCTGTTTGCCACTCTCACTCTGAATTGAGAGGCCAGTTTGTCTGGTGGAGGAGGTCGCAGGCCTGCACGGCAGAGGAAATTGAGTGCAGTCGGATGGCTGTTGACAAAGGCAAGTGAGGGCAATGCAGCAGCGTGCATTGGCTATAGACCAGGAATATAGGTGGGCTTTAATTGAGTGGGGAGAAACTGGCTTTTCATCATTCTGCTCCTGGGGTCCGGCTCTCTCCTGCTGAATTGGACCTTTTTATCTGGAGAGTGCAGGTGGAGAGTGTGGCAGGACCCAGGCTAATATTTTTGGAGGCTTTGGTCCAACTCTTGTCATGAAATGGGTCTTACATCTCTTTTAACATTGCCTTTTCCGCCAATATCTGCTTGGAATGAATTCTACCTTACATTTCTGCCATTTCACTTCACTTTTCTTGCCATTCCCTGGGAGTCTTGGTACCAAACACAGTGTTCTCTGAAGATCAAGCTGACCTACCAAAACAGGAGAATGAAAAGGCTCTTGTTCTGAGAATCCAATTACAAAGTACTTGCATGATAGCGCTATTTTCTCCCCCCTAAGATTTCTCGTTCTTGATGAAGCCAGCAGAATTTATTCTTTCCAGATCTACTTGAAATAAGACATGCTTGTTTGAAATGCCCAACTTAAGTGACAAAGTCTTGTTCCAGACCCCAATAAAGCGCCTTTTGCCTCTAGCGGTAATGAGGCAAGGAGAACTAGGATTAAGCCTTAAGAGCTCCGTAAAGGTATGGAGTTAACATAAACTGTCAAGCCCCCCAGCCCCTCCATTCCCCCCTTAAATGTTGAGTCATTCACTTCTTCCCTCCTAATGCAGAGAATGCCTTATTGACTGCCTCTGGTGTCAGATTTGCTCATTTAAAGGCAGCACTTGCTTCTGCTGTATTGCTCTCTTACTCTCACTTTCAGAGCTGTCAGCTGGTCCTATTGTGTGGGTGGGAGAGTTATTGACACCAAAGAGGAAGGAAGATTGAAGATTACTGACTGAAGAAGTTTAGTGAGTAGAAGAGGGCATGTTTGAGCTAATTTACCCCTGCAACAGCCATTGAGAACAATCAGGATTTTAGTTCTTTAGGTTGAAAGTGCTTTGTGCACAATTATTGTTAAATGTAAGCTAAGTAATTTCTGCGCCACTTGCATCATCAAATGGAAATGGAAAAATAGTGACTATATTTAAACAGATTTTCCAAATACTCTCCCTATCTGCCATTGGTTTACCCCAAATTCAGGCTTTTGACTGAGCCAATGTTGTCATGTCAAGCTTGTCAGAATGCTCAAACAAACAGAGCAATGTTTTTTTATTATTATTATTTCAAATTTTACTATAAAAATTACATACTGTAATAGGGAGCCTGTGAATTGGTCTCCATCACGGGATTGTAATGTGTTCCATGGACTTATTGTTTTGTTCATCATTTTGCAATATTTATTGTGGTTTTATTGCAAATTTATGTGCAAATATTTTTATCCATCCTATTTATTGATGATTTTATCTCTCATTCTTATTTATTTAAGGTGACTTTCTGTATAAGAATGGGGAGGTGAGGGTTCACTTTTAAAATAATGGTATGTTCTAATTGGAAATGGCTGGAAAATGTTGTATTTAAGCCAGCTGCCACTAGGGGGGAAAAAAGATATACGATGAGTGTTTGAGCACATGGACAAGATTATGCTAGCACTGCTTGAGTGCAACGAAACTCTGACCTTTTTTAGTCTATTTTTTTTTATTTATTTTTTTATGATTGATTTAAAACACTATTTGTTTGCACATTTTGCACCTCTAATGGAATAAACACCTTTTTGGAATGCTATTCCTTCTCTATGGTGTGTTTTTCCTTGTGACTGCTTGGTCTCTATTATAACACACATTGCCTATAAGCTGTATGAAAACATGCGGAAACTTGATTTAATTTATCCAACACACTCTCATAAAGATTGGTCATTGTAGTGACTTTTTCCATACTGCACTGCCAATACATTGTCCTTGATCCATTTTTTACATTTCATTCTGATGCCGCATTTAACCTATTTTGGAAGGATTTCAATACTTTGCCCAAGCCTGCATTTTAAATTGAAATGAATTGAAAATGTTTTAATGATTTATTAATTGCTTAATTGTTGAATTTTGGAGCTTAAATAATGAGAAAAGCACCATAAAAGGATCATAAAAGTAATTAGTACACTGTATTCTGGGTCTTCCGAGGCTGTTTGATGGCTTTGTGTGAGGAACAGATTTAAATATAAGTCTTTATTGAATGATCTGCACTCCCATCTGCCGTAACAGTCAGACCCCGACCCGTGCTCATTTAAACATTAAAATATTCCCGCCTCAAGAAGCGTTACAACAGCTCTGACATAAGTGATGTCAAATTCCACTGGCTCTTGTGTGTCTTGTGACCAGTTGTGACATTCTAAAGCTCGGATGTATATTTTAAATGAGATGTGATGGTATTCACAGATTTATAACCATTAAAACTTTTTGTTTCACTCTGTTCCTCACAATGAGCTATCATGTGGTTTTAAGCTATCAGGAGACACTAAATATAATATGAGTCATTATGAATACTTTAACAGTGCTTTTTTCAGTTTTTGGTATAAATTATTGTGACTATACATTATGTCTTATATATCGTTGAGAATGGTTAGGTTTAGGTGTAGGGGTGGGGTTAGGTGTTCAAAGATATATATCTAAGTGTAATGTAACTCAAATAATTGTGATTACATTTACCTGCCTGTTAAATGTTTTATAATGTTTATAAGTAGTTATGTTGAGAGGAAGGGTTGGGTTATAAAAAATATTAAAATTATAGTGTAATGTAATGAAACTAATATATTCATAAGTATAATAAAACATATCGAAGGTTAAACAGACTACAGTGTGGTCTCGTTGTCCATCAGTGTATTGTCCAGTAGAGCTGTGTATTTGCTGGGCATCTGTGCAAAATAGATCATTTCTTCAATTTGTTTACAATTTGTCAGGCCTGAGCAATCTCAAATTTGTACATCTCATGCAACAAAGTGCATGTGAGAGCCTCTTTTATATCTGAGAAAAGATGACTTCTAAAGTTGACACTTGGCTTTCACCTTCAGCTTTATGTTTTCACTCAAAGTCAGTGACAAGCATTCTGAGGACATCTTCAGTAAGAAGCACAACTCTGTTCTCTCTCCGCAGCCTTTGAGGCTGTCTGGGTCTGGAGTTATGCCCTGGAGAAGCTGCCTACATCTCCACTCTCAGCTCTACAAAAACCCCCACAGAATGGCATGCCTCTGAGCTATTCCTCCACATGAGGGAAGGCAGGATATGTTCACAGTCAAGGGAGTGGGCTGTTAGCAGAGCTTTTTGATGTGCCTGTGTGCAGTTAATCTGAAAAGCCCGGTCAGAAAGGCCCCATGCATAAATCAAGTGGGAGGCTTGTGCATGCCTGTCAGCTACAGCTGCGGTGTGACAGCGAAAACATAGTTTGGAAGGTTCCGATAATACAGTGTCTGTTTATCTCTTAATTAAAAAAAAAATTATAATTTTGATTGTGGAACATGACTGATTAGATTCAGTGTCAAAGGGGCAATGGATGTGTGGGCCTGCAGCATCATGCCTGGGGCGTTTATAAGCTGTGATTGCCGGCAACGCTGTGGTGTGATAAATGCGTGGGTGTGTGGCCATTTTGAGGGCATCACCACCAGGATCCATCCAGCTTAAATCAATTATGGAAGGCTGCTTTCCTGTGGGCCTCCAATAAGCAAAAATTATGAGTAGATTATGAGTAGGGGTTGGCGGAATAATGGTATATATACTATATTGTCCGTCCAATGGTAGAAGTAGAGATAAAATATACTGCTTATACAAAGGTAGATACGTGGCGCCAACACAAAGCAGAAGACTATAGTCTTGTCTGTGTTCTGTCACAGATAAACTCTTCCAGTGTAGACAGCTTTGTTGTTTTAGTTTTGATGCAATGATTGTATTTGATGTAGACATGGTAAAACTCTAGGTTGTTTCCGGTTGCCAAGTGTGACGCTTCTGCTCTACCCACTCTGTACGGGACTCAAACTGGCGTTTCTGGCATGGGAGGTGCGTGCGCTAACAAGGAGGCTAAAGCCCCTAGCTTCAGTTGCTAGTGCAACTCTTGAGTTTAAGAGGGTGAGGTTTATACACATTGCACAGCTATCTATCAGCTGGCTCCCGTTACACTCACCCCCTTAAACCTCACTCCCATGTGGGTCACGGCACCATTGTGACGCTCCTGTTCTACCCGCTCCATATGGGACTCAAACCAGCGTCTTCAGCATGGGAGGTGGGTGCGCAAACAATGAGGCTAAAGCCTCTAGCATCAGTCACTAGTGCAAGTCTTGATGTCAGGAGAGTGACGTTTATACACATTGCACAGCTATCTATCTATCAGCTGGCCACTGTTACACAAGCAATGTCACAACTTGCTGCATTAATATAGAATTTAATAGTTGTGCAATGCGGTCACGTATGTGCTATTTTACACCTTCAAATTGTCTAAATTTAATTTATTGTGAAAAAAGAAAATAATAAATTCTGATAAATTATCTTTCATTTGTATTCAAAGTGACATTTGTATTAAATTCACTGGATTCTCAAAAATAGTAATTTATACATGGTTATGTAAATATATAAAAGATGTTTGGTTTAATTTCCCTGATCGCACTGTGAATTAGAACGTTTTGCTGCCAAAATTGGTCTGCCAAAGAAAGAAGTATCATTGAGAAAATGTGCTAGTGTGAGGTCCAGGTGAAATATCCACAAAGTGGCCAAAAACAAGTTTCATATTTAGTTCTAAAATGTGTAATACAATCAACTGGAATGCATATTATATTAAACCTACCCCCAAACCCCAACCCTAATATATATATAGAGAGAGAGAGAGAGAGAGAGAGAGAAAAACAACGTTCAATTCAAGCAAACCATTGTTTACAACATGAAATACAATTACTTGCTGGTTCCCATGGGACTAGAACTCATGTCTCAGAGGTTGCTGACACAATGCATGATCAGTAGTCCTAGAGCAGTGGTTTGCAACCTTTTGATGTATTTTGCCCTTTTGAAAAATGTTATTTATTCATTAATTATTTCTTTTTATAGTTTTAACAGTGGTATTTGTAAACAAGACCATAGCAAGCAAGCACATGGAAGCATAGATCTTCTTCACTACCATGGTTAGATGTAACATGATTTCTATAAAACAAACTGTGGAATTTTTGAAATTATAAACAGTAGACCTACTCTAAACACATGTAAAAACAATAAATACAAAATATAAATATTTATAAGTTGTAACAAAAATTAATCATATTCCCTCACTCTCCTAATGTAGCCTATAACAAATTTAATAGAGCTGAAGTAGTGATAGGATAATATTTATTATCAGTCTATTTCTCCCTAAAGAACAGTTAGTGTTACTATAGTAAATTCAAGGGTGGGGATGTAGAATTCTGTGCCGAATTCAAATGGTTTCCGCTTCTCGTGCCTTGCTTCTCACTGATTCTCGCAAAGCTGCGCATTGAAGAGCTCAAGACCGGTCTGCGAATAAAAACGCACCTTCTTTGCCTCGCGCTGCTCTGTCCATTGAACCACATCCAGCAACAGAACCATACAGGTGCATTAGAGGAGGTTGTGCCTCTGCCTGCGTATTTGACGCTGCTAAACCAGATACTTCAGATGCGTTGCTAGACAACCCATATAAGAGAACCAACTGATATACTCCAAGTCTAGATAAATGTTTTAATACAAAGAGGAACTTGACGATTTGATTATTATGAGTGATAAACGCCCCCCATTTGTAACCTAATGCCCCCGCTCTCTACTAATTTGCTCTCAGCGCCCCCTGGCATCCTTTGAACGCCACAGTTGAGAACCCCTGCCTAGAGGGAAATGTGTTCATGCTTGAACTGATGCAAAAACAACTGTTGGGGGATTGTGCTTGTCAATAATTTGGCTGAATGGGGTTGATTTTATGGTGCATGAACTTTTGGCAGCAACATGTCGATTTCCATGTTATCATGTGTCATCCTGTAAACATAACTATATTGTGATACCATTTTCATGATGTGAAATTACTCATACTGTGATGTAAGCTTTTGGTCATACTGCCCACTCCCTAATTATGAGCCTAAAACAATTCATTTTCTAGTCATGAGTTATAAGGCCAAGTCTGAATTAGTTGCAGGCATGACATGAAATGAAAGAGACAACAAGGAGGGAGGCTATAGTCTTAAAGTGAAATTAGTCACCAAGACAAAGGACAATATGTTACAACATTTTTATTTCTAATTACCATAGTTGGTAAGTTAAATTTAGTAAATTTAAATGAATATTGGCAGTCTTTTGACAGTCTTAAAACTGCCACTATCAATAAACCTGCATTTCTTAGTTATCTTGGCTGATGTCTGCTGTATGTCACAGTCACAGATGCTTTCGTAGCAAATGCAACATACAAGCACAGTGGTACATTCCTGCATTGTCTGTCTGTCTCTCTGCATTGTGGTGTAACTGTCAAATATTAGTGAAAAAGACAGATCTGGTTCACCCACCAACTGCTGCTTGAACATACGCACGCACGCACGCACGCACGCACACACATCACTTTTTTTCTCATGTGCCAATCAAATGCTTATACCTCATATAAACATATGCAGGTGCTATCAGGGCCTACAAATCACAGCTGAATTTATAGAGAGCATGTTTGAGTTGCTCGATTACATTGCAGAGATATGAGGGATAAAGGGGCTGTCAGTCAGCACAGGAGGGTATGATACACTCTGGCAAGACTCTGTGGTGTTTTTGATGAGACGGGGGTCCTTGGAGGGATACACCTGGTGGCCTTCACTCAGTGCTGGCCAAAGATGAGCTGACTATGGATACAGAAGTGCCCATCTATAGATAAGTGCATCCTAGACTCGTCTTAAATGGCCATCTGAAGTGTTGCTGACTTTAAAATGTGTTTATGCTCTCAAAGAAAAAAAACAAACAAACAAACAAACAAAACAAAAAAATAACAAATATAAGTCAAAAAATAAAAGTCAGCTTTCTACATCCACATGTGGTCAGATTTCAGACTGTTCCTATTTGTAAGAAACAATTGTTAGTATATATATATATATATATATATATATATATATATATATATATATATATATATATGTAAGATTATTTCTCCTATAATCTATGTAGTTCGACCTTTTCGCCCCCAGCACTCTCCGTTGTCCTCTCGCTCAGGAATATGCTTGCAGGGGAAGAGACTCTGACACAAAATTGATATCAAAGCATCTTCAAAGGTTTATTGACAATCAAACATATTTATACCAGAAAAGTGCATCAAGGAAAATCATCATGCGTCAATAACAGACAACTCTAACTGTGTGCCAGTCTAAATTCTCCGCTATCAGAATACCAGTTTATACCAGTTTGTAATAAAAGACGAGCTTAAGAAATCCTTGAGCTTCAGATAAGGAGAGCAGAAGGAACAGAAAAACAAGTGCTATGTGTCAGTAAAGATTAGTGACAATGGAGGCCCAAAATGAAAAAGTAGGCCTGAAACTGAGAGCAAATCTATATTTCTAACAACATATACAGTTGTGCTCAAAAGTTTGCATACCCTTGGAGAATTGGTAATATATGTATCATTTTTAAAGAAAACATGAGTGAGCAGGCAAAACACATTTCTTTTATTTCTTATGGGATTCATATTCAACTGTAGGTTATAACAGAATGGCACAATCATAAAACAAAACATGGCAACAAAGAAAAAAGTGAAATGACCCCTGTTCAAAAGTCTGCATACCCTTAGTTCTTAATACGTGTATTGCCACCTTTAGCATCAATGACAGTGTGCAGTCTTTTGCAATAGTTGTCTATGAGGCCCCAAATTCTTGCAGGTGGTATAGCTGCCCATTCGTCTTGGCAAAATGCTTCCAGGTCATGCAAAGTCTTTGGTCGTTTTGCATGAACCACACGTTTGAGATCTCCCCAGAGTGGCTCGATGATATTAAGGTCAGGAGACCATGATGGCCACTCCAGAACCTTCACCTTTTTCTGCTGTAACCACTGGAGGGTCAACTTGGCCTTGTGCTTAGGGTCATTGTCCTGCTGGAAAGTCCAAGAGCGTCCCATGCACAGCTTTCGTGCAGAAGAATGCAAATTGTCTGCCATTATTTTCTGATAACATGCTGCATTCATCTTGCCATCAATTTTCACAAGATTCCCTGTGTCTTTAGAGCTCACACACCCCCAAAACATCAGTGAGGCACCACCATGCTTCACAGTGGGGATGGTATTCTTTTCACTATAGGCCTTGTTGACCCCTCTCCAAACATAGCGCTTATGGTTGTGACCATAAAGCTCTATTTTGGTCTTGTCACTCCAAATTACAGTGTTCCAGAAGCTGTGAGGCGTGTCAAGGTGTTGTCGGGCATATTGTAACCGGGCTTTTTTGTGGCATTGGCACAGTAAAGGCTTCTTTCTGGCAACTCAACCATGCAGCTCATTTTTGTTCAAGTATTGTCGTATTGTGCTCCTTGAAACAACCACACCATCTTTTTCCAGAGCAGTCTGTATTTCTCCTGAGGTTACATGTAGGTTTTTCTTTGTATCCCGAACAATTCTTCTAGCAGTTGTGACTGAAATCTTTCTTGGTCTACCTGATCTTGGCTTGGTATCAAGAGATCCCTGAATTTTCCATTTCTTAATAAGTGATTGAACAGTACTGACTGGCATTTTCAAGGCTTTGGATATCTTTTTATATCCTTTTCCATCTTTATAAAGTTCCATTACCTTGATACACAGGTCTTTTGACAGTTCTATTCTGCTCCCCGTGGCTCAGTATCTAGCCTGCTCAGTGCATCCACGTGAGAGCTAACAAATTCATTGACTATTTATACACAGACACTACTTGCAATTTAAAAAGCCACAGGTGTGGGAAATTAACCTTTAATTGCCATTTAAACCCGTGTGTGTCACCTTGTGTGTCTGTAACAAGGCCAAACATTAAAGGGTATGTAAACTTTTGATCAGTCATATTTTCAAAATCAATGCCAAAATTTCACAATTTCTGCCAGGGTATGCAAACTTTTGAGCACAACTGTATATATATATAAACTAACAACTGTTTCTTACAAATAGGAACAGAATATATATATATATATATATATATATATATATATATATATATATATATATATATATATAGGTTATACTTGTAGCAGCACCAAAAGTAAATAGCAAAAATAATTACCCCCATAGTCCATTGATGGGACAGACAGTTAGTCCCTCCCCAAATCATGCTATTGGCCAATGTTGCTTTGTCAGGCATGTCAAACATACTTTAAAGGAATAGTTCACCCAAAAATGAAAATTTGCTGATAATTTACTCACCCTCAGGCCATCCAAGATGTATCTGAGTTTCTTTCTTCATCAAAACAGAATTTAAAACTTTTAGGATTTCAATTCAGGCCTGTGAATATACTCCATTTTTTCACGGTCCAAAATGCATATTTAGGCATATCATGCATATCATCCCTCTCATGAGCGTGTGTCACAGAGATGTACGGAAGCGAACATTTGTAGTTAAGGAGTATATAAGTATTGTTTTGTTTCTCAAAATAATCAATCGTTTGCATTCAGAAGATCTTTATTTGATGACTGGAGTCATGTGGATTATTTTGATGCACTCTAAATATGCATTTTGGACTGTCAGAAAAATGGAGTACATTCACTTGCATTGTTTAGAGGAGGAGGCCTGAAATGAAATCCTAAAAGTCTTAAATTCTGTTTTGATGAAGAAAGAAACTAGATATATCTTAGATGGCCTGAGGGTGAGTAAATATAGATATATACAGTATATTTGAAATTCTGTTTGTTGATTAGTCGGTTTCTATGGGAATAAAAGTTGTACCTTTTGAGTTTATGTTTCCAGAATTTTGTCATGAAAACGTCCTTGCCGCCTAATAGCATGATGTGGCAAAATGGATGTTATATGACTGCAAATTGCATTCTAATTTTTTTCTCATTTCAGACAGGCCTCAATGTATATCTTTTCCTTTTTTTTTTTTTTTTGCCATCTTTTCTATGTCAGTGTTTAGAATCAGACATTGATGATGGTAATATGTTGTGATTGTGGTGATACAATTTGATGATGATGGTGACAAGTTGTGGCAATATTTCTCTTAGTGGCGGCAGTATTTCTATGCCCTGACTCATGCTAGCATCTTTTCATAGAGGGGGAACTCATTGATGTGACACAACATTTTCCACATTCTTCACGCTCACTGGGTGTACATCTCTCATGCAAGCAGCAAAAAAATGCATGTCTAAAGACTTTAGGGTTGTGTTTGCATGGATGGCTGCTCCAATTTGCATAAACTTGAAATGGTTTCACCACTCTGCCCTTAAAGAACTTTACTGATATAGATATATATGTCAGTACAACAAACAATACCTCTTTTGCCAAGACAGCAAAAACAGACTTAAATAATTCAGTTATCAGGCAATCAATAACAAGGTTGTCCACCTTCATAGATTATTGCAGTTAAGCAGTGAAGTTTTTAGCCAGTGGTCTTTCATAGAATGACTTTATTTGTTCTGACAAGATTATGTCACATTAGCGGCATGCATTTTCTCAGCCAGGTGGAATGTTTCTTTTTAATTGAACCAGGAGAGGTCTTAAATGTTAGGCCACTCAATTAAAATGCAAATGGATTGATTTAATGCTAACTATCGAGAGATTTGCCCCATGAAACATGTCAAAACCAACTGTTAAAGCAGGTTTTATTTATGCTTGTACACCACGTCATGAGATACAGGAGGTTGTTTTGTAAACATTTAGCAATGCATATTTCATCAAGACCTACAAAAGAAGTATGCATTTTAAAAGTGAAGCTATTAAAGGAATGTTCAAAAATTGTGGTCTCAGTAAGGCACTTAAAATGGAATTGAATGGGGCCAATCCAATAACGTTATAATACACACTGCTTCAAACTGACAAAATTGTTGTCTACTTCCTCCACATACATTGTGATGTCACACTGTGGTAGACATTTGCATCTGACCGCCTCCATAACATCATATCAATGGCTATTTTGCCTTATTACTTCTGTAGCCCCACCCAGTAGCGGTGAGCAGTGAGATGGTAAGGAGAGAGAGCAGGTCAGTCAAGAGCAGAGAACCAATCATAACAGTCGACGTTTACTGTCAAGTCTTAAAGGGGTCATGACATATTCTTTTTTTTATAATTTCATTATCTTCACTGAGGTCCACTTATAATGTCAGTAAAGTTTTTTTTGCACCATAACAGTCATAATTTAATAACATGATCTTTTCCTTCCTGTCTCTGGCCCTCTGTCTGAAAGCTCAGTTTAAAGCTACAATATCTGACCCTTTAAGACTTCAATGTAAACGCCCACTGTTATGATTGTCTAACTTCGTGCAGTCCCGCAAATACAGCCATATTTGAAACTCAATCAAAAGAAAATGAACAAACTTTACATTATAATTTAGAAAACTAAATTTCAGGGTTAACACATAAAGTACAGCCAACACATTTCATCTGAATGTATCAAAATGTTCACTGAAGCACAGCAAATATCAAACAGTCATGACATTTGAAACATTCATGAATGAAACGGTTTACTCACGGGTCTGGTAGCGTTTAACTGCCGCGTCTTTCAGTTCCTTTGCAAAGCTTGAATCATATTGTGACTGGTTCACAAGCAATCCACCCTGATATGAGCCAAATACATACAATCCATGCTGAAATGTTCTGAGTACGCAAATGTAATACAGTCCATTGTGATGTTGGGTGCTTCAACCGGCCCCAAACTCAAGGAACATATTAAAATAATAAAAAAGGCATGTCATGACCCCTTTAAGCCAGGCCCGGTTCCAGATCAAAATCACTGAAGGTGCTTCTGAAAATAGTGGGGGTGCTCTGTATAAAGTGGAGATGTATCATAATTACACATTTTTTAATATATTAAATTATGTTTAAATGCTACTTAAACAACGTAAAGAAAAGTTTATTTTTTTAATGTACAAAACATTTATTGCTTCAGGGTTTTGTTTTAAAAAAAAATGTATGATCTGTCGCTGAAAATGACAGCAAAATTCTGTGCTTAGCACCCTCAAGCACCCCCGTAGAACCGGGACTGCTTTAAGCCAAATAATTATGTAACTTGTTCCCTGAAAACTTTATTGATTTTTGATATACACGCAGTCATATAGTATATGTAATGCCACTTGACTTGGGACTTAATCATTTGCTGCAGAGTTTTAATTGACAAAGCCAAATCAGTATGCAGTTTCACCTCCTGTTTACACTTTCAACTGCAAAGGGACCTCTACAAGATAAATGTCTGCTGATAAAATTAGTAAGCTTGTGAACGGTCATTATTATTAATATGGAACCTGAAATATTTCAAGTTTTATGAGCACCAAGAGTATAATTATCTTAAAGCAACTGCCTGTTTTATATGAACTAATGGGAAAATTACGGACGTTCTACCCA
Source organism: Myxocyprinus asiaticus (assembly GCF_019703515.2). Taxonomy (NCBI): domain Eukaryota; kingdom Metazoa; phylum Chordata; class Actinopteri; order Cypriniformes; family Catostomidae; genus Myxocyprinus; species Myxocyprinus asiaticus. Next base: position 29,955,544 of record NC_059366.1, read on the forward strand.
GGAGGCAAATAGATGTTTTAAGCAGTCTTTTTTCTTCATAGTTATTCCTCAGAGATGCATTGCTCTCCTCTAACATTCTCTTTCTCTTTTCTGTTTGATTCATCCTTCTCACATTTCACCAGGAAGTGGAGGTCAGTAGTGCTGTCTCATGACTTTGCTTGTGTTTGATGTCTCTTTCAAAATATGTATTCAAAGCAATCTAAGGTTCTTTATAAAAGTTAACTCTCTTTTAATACAATCTAAGCTGCTTAGGCGTCTCATTTTACATTTAATCCATGACTTGACATTTTTATTTGTCTTGTTCCTCTCACTACCTCTGTCTTCTATAAGTTCCCTCCCTCCTTTATTCTATTAGTGCTTTCTGCCATTTTTCACTAGGGCTGCTACTAACGATTATTTTGATAATCGACTAATCTAACTATTATTAGAACAATTATTCGACTATTCGGGCGATTATTGCAACGATTAATCATTAGCCCTTAACCGACTATTCAGCTTTTTCCCCAACTTAAAAGGCTGTATTAAACGTGCTTGCTAACAATAAAGAGGACAAAATCATCTTTTAAAAACACATCTAAATGACATTCACTGAATTAAAGGAAAAAATACTTTTTATTAATTTTAATTCAGTAAAAAATTAACTGCAAAAAATCCTATTGTTATCAAGTGTTTTTGTCATGTCTTCCATTTAAAATAGTCTAAAAATATTTAAAACAAGATACATTTACTTGAGAAGCAACATATAAGATATTTAGACTGCTTTAAGAGAATGTTTCTTAATTATAAGTGTTTTTATCACTTCTGCGAGTGCAATAATGACAAAATATACTTAAAGTTCTATTCTCTAAAAGCAAGTCTAAACATCTTGTATGCTGCTTCTCAGGTGAATGCATCTTTTTTTTTTTTAAGGATTTTTAGATATGTAAAAATATTTGTATTTTTAATGTTATATTCAACATTCTCAGATAACAATTTTTTCTTCTGCAGTATAGCTGCTAAAGTTAATGTACGTAGAGTTTAAGGAGTTTTAGATATTTATATTGGAAAACAAGCCAAAACAAAAACAAATCAAAAACCTATTTTGTTGCAGTATGTAGTGGGGCAAAGACTACCCTCTCTCATCTTTCTGTTCAATTCAATCCATCTTTAACTCACAAAAAAAGGAACTCTCTCTTATTAATAAAGCTGCGTATTGCCAGTTATCTTCATGATAAAAAAAATGCAGTGACACATATATTATGATTCAATAAGTCACGAGCCACCACGTTATAATCTAGCTGCAATAAGCGCACGCGATCGAGGGACGAGCATCCCTGCACCAGAGTGTGCATGAGCCGTGTGCAGTGCAGTTTCAGTCTCTCCCCCTTAGATCGGGACATTCACGCTACTCATAGAAAAGGTGCTGACCGCACAGAGAAATGCCAGTTTCCGAGTTTGTAGTTATTTACATGACCTGCTTCCTTATTATTTGAACTTTAATAAAGCTATAATGCATTAAATATAACTGCATTAAAGATGTAACGCTGGAGTGTTTCCTTTAAAGACGCTCGACACGCAAGTTTTGTTTAAGTGGAGCGGCAGCTCCGGCTCCGCTTATTCCACAACGAGACTGCTTCTGTATTTACTTATTTGGTATTTTTGTATAATTCCCTCATACTTTGCATTCTAAATCACCCGAAGCTGTTTGGAAAGTTTACAGTGCATCTGGACTGTGAGCTGTTTTCTTATTCTCCTCAGTCAGGTGCGAGCTGCAGTGCTCCTCTTAATTGACATCAAACGACTTTTTGACAATGACAATTTTTGTCGACAATTTTTTATTGTCGACGTTGTCGATAACGTCGACTAATCGTTTCAGCCCAATTTTTCACTATTAAAATATTTACATCTTCATTTTTAGTTAATGACCCATGCACATTGAATACATAGTATTGTGGACTTCGTGACAAAATGTTTAAAGTTCTTTTTGTGCATAATGCAGCACATTTGAATGACAATGTCTTTTCTCTGTCAGGATGATTACATCAGATCATGGGATGAAAATCAAGGCTCAAATGAAAGTAAGTAATCTTTAATATTATTACCAATGGTATAAAAGTATTACATTTATTAGAGTTTTCTTTTAGCCATTCTATTTAAAGGCAATCTGTGTAATTTCTCTGCCACTAGGAATTGCAAAAACGGGGTTCCCAAACATTGCAATTGGTTGGATAAACAAATAGTCCCGCCCCAAACAAATCAGAATCAGAATGAGCTTTATTGCCAAGTATGCTTACACAAGGAATTTGTCTTGGTGACAGAAGTTTCCAGTGCACAAACGTGACAAGACAAGAAAAAAAATTGAATACATATAAAAAGTGAATAGAAAATATAAGTATATATAGAAATGCACAATAATATATATATATATATATATGTGTGTGTGTGTGTGTGTGTGTGTGTGTGTGTGTGTGTGTGTGTGTGTGTGTGTACAAATACAAATCTGTTATATACAGATGCAAGGGAATGTATGATAGAAGAGGTAGGATATGTTGGATGAATATAAGTAGACTAAGCTGTGTATTGCACATAATTATTGCCATTGGTTGAGGCAATTTTGCTGTGTTGAGCTGGTTGGGATGCTCAAACAAACAGAGAAATGTTTTCATGGTGCCACGGAGTCAGTGTTTACACTTTTGAAGGAAATCAATCTACAAATGGCTTAATTATAGTTGTCTATGTATATTAAGCTTGAATAGTATTTTACCATCAAAATTATTACACACATCTCTTTTAAGTATGCAGATCTCATGAGTTGGAGCTGCATGTTACTTTGGGGTAAACATTAAGTTTATTGTTTGATGATGTCATAGGGCTATGGAACAGTCTAAGTATGTTTGTCACAGCAGAGAGCCCTTCTTTTATCCTTGGCTGCCAAATACTAATTGCTTTCACAAGAGATGAGGTCATTTCCTCAGTGTGCTCAAGCAGAGACCAGGCCCGGACACATCTGATCATTGTGTCTTGATTTTCAGTTCAAATAATGTCTTCAGAATAGAGCAGTCCATTAGCAAATATCTCAGGATGTAATTAATGGGTAATTGATAGATCCACTAAAGGCCCAGTAAGAGCCTCCGAGACTTGATTTAGCATTGACTGACATTGGCTTTTTTCATTCAAAGTGCAAATCCACTTAAGCTTTACATGTCCAAGAACAGAGGTCCATGAACTTGATGGTCCATTTTTGAGTGTGCATTAAAGACATCTGAGCAGCCGTCATGACTCCCACCTCAATCTTTTGTTGGAAATTCATTAATTAATGTTAGTATCTGTGAAAATTTATGGATTTATCATCAGACCCATTTGTCAAAGTTGTTAGTAAGAGATTGCACACTTACACACCAAATGATACCTTAAAGTGATCGTTTACCAAAAAATGAAACATTTCTTCTTTTCTTTCCACATAAGAAAGGAAGTCATACAGGTTCACTGCAAAGAATACTTTTTCTAGTAAAAATATTTTAACATTCTTAAAACAGATAAATTTACTTGAAAAGCTAAATTAACATTTATTATAATAAGAAAAAACTATTTGCCAGTGGGGTAAGAAAACATTCAAAGAGAACAAAGTTTTGTTTTTTTCCCCCATTGGCAAATAGTTTTTTTTCTTCTTCTTTTTTTAAACATAAACCCCACTACATTTTGTTACATTTCTCCGAAAACAAGACTTAGGGCTCTATTTTTGTGGTCGCGCTAAGTGCAGTGCTACACACAACCACTGAGGGCATTATCTTGTCCAATTTTCGTTACTGAGCTAATTTTAAGTGCAATTTTCAGGCCAGCGCAACTGGCCATGGCCACTGATTTTGTGCGTATGACTTAAAGCATAGCACTGCACTTAGCGCTAGTGCTCATAAAATAGGGCCCCTGATATGTTCTGTTATTTTTCTACTCAAGTCAATTTTTCTTGTTTTAATGATGTTTAAACTGGAAACTAAGACAAAAATACTAAGTAAGAATAATAAGAAAACTGAGAATAGTAAAGATACTAAGTGTGCTGTAAGTGATTTCAGCCGTTCTACTTCCCCGAGACTGAGCTGTTGAATAAGCCACGCCCCCTCTTTCCAAATCCCTGCACTCAAAAAATACCAAAATGAGCTTTATTGAGAGCAGAGATGGTTGATAAAAACAACTGCAGCAAAAATAGCACCCTCAACTGACAACTGCTGTGAACAACATGGCATTAAAATGCATTATGCCTCAATAATTCGCTGCAACTACAATACAATGAGAAGGTGCAAAATGATTGACAGGTCAGCACCTTTAATAGTAAGACTTTGTCATTTTTTTGTTTTGTTTTTTAGCAGTGTTACGACATGAGGGTGAGTAAATTATGAAAGAATTTTAATTTTTGAGTGAACTGTTACTTTAAAATTCATAATTGTGCTATTAATTCAAACACTTTAGTATTCTACTTTGAACAGAGTGGCTCCACCGGCCGAAATAAAATGGAGGAAGTAAATCCCCAACCAAATGAATTAATCACACAAGGAGGTCTTACATATAAGTATGCACACAAATACTCATTATACTTAAAGATTTATTACTACTTATAAATAGTACCTATTACTCTTTCTGCATTGACTGCACTGTGTCTTTTTTATGACTGAATTAATGAGGCACTGGTAAAAAGACAGCTTTACATTTGTCCCAGCCCTACAAGCCCTTTACACATAAAAGCAACCAGTGCAGACTACAATCCAAGAGATACATCACTTGTTTTATAGTAGTGTCACAATTCCTTGATTTTTAATTAGTACTGCAATTTCTGAAGTCCCGCACCCCAAAACAGGGATTCATCTTACAGCAGATATACAATTATTGTAAAAATAAATCCATTTGAAACATTTCAAAGAGGTTGTTCTGGCCAAAAATTTTAGGAGTACAAAAACACTCTTCCGAAATCAGGTTAACTGCAGTGTAAAATACATTTTCATGAAATGAGAAATGAGTTGACTGAAATGTGTTTTAATTATTTTCTTTATATTAGTGGCTAATTAGTCTTTTATTAAAGATTTTATCTATAGTCTGACATTACAAGAGCATCTGCTCTCCATTTTCCACTGTTCTTGTGGCAAACAGCTAACAGATAGGCCAACCAATGCAGCGGAAAATCCCAAAGAGCCTTATTTACAGTGGCTGCTGGAGAGGTACAACTGGTACTTACATTTTAATGAGGAGCGAATTTGCATTTTACAAGTTATCAGTGCAGTGGTTCTCGCACAACCTCAGGACACATCTACAGGATGTAGAAAGTCGTTTTTTTTTTCTTTCTTTCTTTTTTTCAAAATAGCAATTATATAATACATTCCTTTATCCTTCAGTCTTCATAATCACTTGCACATATGTAGATTATGAAAAGATCAAACTAAGTTTCACCAATAAAGTATAGTTGTTTAATCAGACAGACTTAAAATTACACATGTAAGTGAAGATTTAGGACAGAAATACAGTATATTACTATTGCACTAAAACATCTATACAGTATATTACTATCTATCTATCTGTCTATCTATCTATCTATTCATCCATCCATACATCCATGTCTCTTTCTATCTCAGATTTTCTAGAATGCATATGAACAGGTCATTCAAGTCAATTTCCACAAGGATACAAAGCACCGGTTCATTAAAGAAAAGAATGGAGACGTCTTTATTTAATCATTGCATGTGTCTTATCGGCATGATTTTGTTTTCTATTTCCTGTGTTCGCGTGTTATCACATCCTAATCTCCGAGAACCTTTTCGTGTTGACCTGATCTGAATCTGATATGGCATGTTTCAGTGTTAAGTGGCTCTGGCTGCTGATATAAATTAGCTGCATTAGCTCAGGCTCTGGCTGGGCTTGATATTGAGTCAGAAGCTCCTTACTTTCACTCTGCGATTGTAATGATCACATTAAATGCTGCCCTGTGTGTAAACAAAGGATGAAAGAGATGATGTGTGGCCACTGGACGAGATTCCTCATCTCTCTAAGCCGGATTTGGCATCGCTTGGACATGGAGGCCTTCATATTGTGTTTTACAGAGACATGCTCACAGGGCCACTTTTCAAATAAAATATTTTAGTGAGCAGTAAAGATCAAGAGAGCGATAACTGTGGACAAAGAGAGAGAGAGAGAGAGAGAGTGAGAGAGAGGGAGAGAGAGAGAGAGTGAGAGAGAGGGAGAGAGAGAGAGAGAGAGAGAGAGAGAGAGAGAGAGAGAGAGAGAGAGAGAGAGAGAGAGAGAGATTTCTTTGTTTCTTTTTCCAGAACACTTAAATGAGCATCTAATCAGTCCTCGCTGAGGAACTGGACTGTTGCTATAGCAACATCATCATTCTTGTTCTCTTTAATCTGCTTGAGGCTGTTGTGTTAAAGTGAGGCTTACTGATCAACCCTGTGCTATTGAAAATAGATCACAAAAATCTGTCAGTCTTAAAATAATGTCTCTCATTCAATGGGGATTATAATGTTTTATAACTTAGCCTTAGCCTAACTAGCCTAACTTCAGCCTTGGTTGTAATGAAAAAGTAGGAAAACAACATGTGAGGATATGAGTTGAAGGTGTAATTACTATAAATTACAAATGGAGCTTTAAAAAGATGATTTACTTGCCTTTGTCAAAGGTGTGAAACTGTCTGTTACATGGAGAGCTGTAGCCTATCAATGGGCAGTTGCTGTTGAATTTGTATCATGCACATTTTTTACTCTTTCTCTATATCATGAATCAAAGGATGCTAGTTATTATATGCATTTATGTTTCCTTTGTTGTAGATCAGTTTTTCCCCAAGGGTGTTTGTGAACCCCTAGTGATTCATAATGGATCTGTGCAAAATAAAATAAAATAAATGAGATTTAAAAAAATAATAAATTGTGTAAAATATAACTTCCTCTAAAATGACTAATTAAACGTATCATTCAAAACATTTATTGAAAGGTTATAATATTACTTAAAATCTCTTTGAGTACATCAAGTGAATAGGGTGAATACAGGTAATGTGGGACAACTGGTAAAGTGTTTTTATCAGTAATATATTAATTAATATATTTTTCTAATTAATATAGCTTAATATTCCCCTGTACGGTGAAGTGGAGGTTTTTAGCTACGTATTTGCAATGGTATTATTTGAAGAGCCGTTTGCCATCATATTTAAAAATAACATCAATGACAAATTATTAGAAAGTGTAATTTTACCTGTATTCACCCTGATTTAGATCATTTAGATCATAGGGATTCAGCTTACAAAAACAGTAGGGTACCCCTGCTGTAGATACATACTTCTGCATGATATATTATAAATTGACTGTGATTTATGCATATTTCAAGGAGGTGAGATAGAAAAGAGATAAAACCATGATAAAATAAAACCAGGGATAAAATCCATGCACAGATAATACACAGTTGTTAAGGCACTTCTCTCATCCTACAGACGTGGACACCACTAAAGATCCCTGCCAGAAGGTGAAGTGCAACAAACACAAGGTGTGTGTTGCCCAGGGCTACCAGCGTGCTGTGTGTGTCAACCGCAAGAAGCTGGAGCATAGGTGAGCCCTCCAGTTACAAGACAAGTCTCTTTTTCTCTCTCTCTCCTCTTTCTTCCCCCATTCTGCATTCATACACACATCAATATTACATGACAGAATAGTGCTTGTTTTTTAAGATGTTTAGTGCCATACAAAGACACTGTGCAGAATGCAACTGTCCAATCTAGCTTAGTAGCACAGTCAGGCTTTTCTTCCCTTTACCTTAATATGCATAGCTAACTTTGCCAGGGTTCAGTTAGATGCATATTCTTAATAAGACCTATGGTTTCTGTGTGTGTAATTTAGGGAAAAAAATGGACACACACACACACACACACACATTGGTGCGGCTATCCTTTATACTGTACGAACTATAGATTCTATCCCCTGACCCTAACCCTACCCCTAAACCTAACCCTCACAAAAAACGTTCTGCATTTTTACATTTTCAAAAAAACATCGTTTAGTATGTTTTTTTTAAGCGATTTGAATTATGGGGACACTAGAAATGTCCACATAAACCACATTTATAGCATAATACCCTTGTAATTACCAGTTTGTAACCTAAAAACATTTCCTTGTAAACCACACAAACCCACCCACCCACACACACACACACACACACTAATACAAATAAGAGCAATTTATTAAAGCAGCCATGTGTTGTCTGGTAGCAAATTGTAAGGTACACAGATTTAGTCTCTCAGGGTTTGTTCTTTTTAAAAGCTGAACATGTTCCTGAGGCCATCCCTTAGGGGTTGGTTCTCCTTGTACCATACAACTCACTACAGAGAACATATAACCTTCAATTAAAAACTGGCCAAGGATGGTGCTCCCTGTGCGTTTGAGTGGCATATACCCAACTATGCCACAGCTTATACTTTATTTTATACTCATCGTTAAGATTGACAGTTTTGATGTGTTTTAGTTTGAAGCAGCAGGTCATTAGGCAGCAGCAGGAGAACAGCTGTAAACCCTGTCCAGTGTCCTCCTCTGGTCCAGTTTGTGGCTCTGATGGACATAACTACGCCTCTCAGGTACTGCACACTGCATTCAGTTTCCTTTCACCGTAACTCTTTTACCCAGCAGATATGATCAATTTCTCTGCAGTTCAACTCATTTTTATACAGTTGAATTTGATGCAGTTTTGTGCACATTGTGCAGATTTTTTCAATCGTTATATTTGGTAAGATGGACCTTCTACACCAGAGGTCCGCAGCAGTACTGCAGAAGGTCTGCCAATTATTGTTTAAACTCAAACTAATTTTGTGGGGGAAAAAATAAAAATATTAAGTTAACCTCAACCAAAGCTAAAGAAACTAAAGTTTAGATACAGTGTACTGTATGGTTCATTGTCCCTCCCACATTAAAATGTACTTGTACAATAATGTTGACTAATGTCAATTATTGACTCTACATCAATAATTATTATTTTAATGACTTGCAATATAAGCATCATAGCAAAGTATGTAAAAATGTTAACCTAAAAAATGTGCTTCAAGTGGTGACATCTATATTTAATGGTTGGATTCAAGTCAAAATTATTATTTAACATCACTGAATCATCCTTAATACATTACACTACACCAACAAAACTCATTTTAAGGGTTAAATCAGATAGAAATAGCTCCTTAAGGTAACAAGTGCAGGTGACCACATTTTACAGTGTAACATGATGTTATATTCAAGTTATTATAGGCCAAACTTAAAAAGCAACACATGTTACAAGGGGTCCCTGCTCCATTTTCCACCAAGGGGTCTTTGGCCTGAAAAAGTTTGAAGACCCTTGTGTCACACATCAAAATGTGTTTAAGTCAGTTAACCTCAAATATGCTTAAATTAGCTGCCATGACTGTCAACCTGACCACATTAGATTACACCAATAAAAATCATTTTTGAGGGTCAGATCAGGTAGGAATAGCTCCTAAAACAGCAACTACACATTTTCTCTTTTTACAGTGTAGTACAACCCCTCTGTGACAACTGTCAAATAAGTCCTTCCTTATATACTTACTTAAAGCCCTGTCAGCAAACATAAAACTGAAAGAAAAGATAAATAATAATCCTTTCATCTTGCAACTTGTTGCATAGCTTTGAACAATGAATGCATCATGACATTCAGGTTTTCAATTCTTCCTTTAAAAGATAGGAATGACTGCATAGTTTCATCTTGTATGATTTTCTGTGTGACTCATGGATCAGTCTGCTTGAGCAATATGGGTAATAATCTCTATTATATCCTGTTCTCCATCCTAGACATTTTCAAACATCAAAGAAGAAATGTCTGAAGGGATTCAGGGTGCTTGCAGATGAAAGGCCCATTCTGTTGAATTATGCATAATCTCTATTATCTCTGTTTCTGACCTTGCACTGGAAGAAATGGAGGTTGACTTCAGCTACTTTTAAATAAAGATGTCTTATCTGAATGAGCAATTTTCAGTCATGTTTAGAAATAATTGTTTTCTATCTAGGCTACAATTTATTCCACTGAATAGGGCATGTGACAACACTGGACAAGTCTTATGGCTTCTTATTATTTGTTTTTCTTTGTGTCCTGTGTGTGTGTGCATGTGTGTGTGCTACACCCGTCAATCAGTGCAAACTGGAGCAGCAGGCTTGTCTCTCAGGAAAGGAGTTGAAAGTAAGATGTGCTGGTCTCTGCCCCTGTACCGCCACCACTGCTTCTGCTACAGATGTGGACAGCAAACATGGTATCTACCAGCCACACATTGCCACACACTGCCAAATGCTGCAATATGCTCTTGTAAAGAAAAACAGAATTGTTAAAATGATATTAACTTACAATGTAAAAATGCATTGTTATATTTTCTAAATGTTCAGTTGTGGTGTGCATTAGATGCTGCTCTGATATAAGGGTCCTGATGAGGGTCTTGAAGCATGATTTTTTTGTTTTTGTTTTTTTTTGTTTATGGAAATGGAAAATATGTTGTCATTTACTCATTTACATGTCATTCCAAAACAGTATGAATTTCTTTGTTCTGTGGAAGTCATGTTAGTTACTGACAGTCTCAGTCACCATTCATTTTCTTTGTATGGAAAAAGATGAAAGTGAATGGTGACTGAGACATCAGAATGTTAGTTTCTGTCATCTGTCAATATCTTCTTTTGTGTTCCAGTGCAGAAAGAAAGCCAAACATGTTTGGAACAATATTAGGTTGAGTAAATGATGACATAATTTTGGGGTGAGCTATCCCTTTAAATATAGGACTATTGATGATGGTCAAAATATGGCATTATGTGTGCAGAATGTTGCCCACAGTCATAAAGCTTGCACTCAAAGCATTTGATAATTATTCAGAGGGAACATCGTTTTGACTATAGTGGTAACTGGCAGAGGTGGGTAGAGTAGCCAAAAACTGTACTCAAGTAAAAGTACAATTACTTAAAAAAAAAAAATTACTCATGTAGAAGTAAAAGTACTAACATAAATAATTACTTGAGTAAGAGTAAGAAAGTATCCAATTAAAAGAATCATGGTCTGAGCTGTCGACATGACAGATCTCATCACAGTTGTTGTTGGTGCGTCCTACGATGTGAATAGAGGCCGATCCTCGAAGCACATGGCCGGCCACTGATGTCGAACATAAACTGGCTAGATGTTGTTATTTTTAAGGTATTGAGCTTTCAGCGGCTTCGTTTGTCTACCGCAATGGTGATCTGGCTGGACTCAAAGGAGTGTATGGCAGTATGGCACTGTGCTCGCCATGATGTCCTGTCTGCGACCATCTCTTCAAGGTCATTTGGGTCCATGTTGCATAGTTTCAAATTGGCTTTGAAGCCGTCCTTGTAACATTTGAGTTGCCCTCCATGAGAGCGCATGCTGCTCTGGAGCTGTCCATAGAAAACCTGCTTCGGCAGGCATGAACCTGCCATGCGTACAACATGTCCAGACCAGTGAAACCGAGCAGCGAGCAGGAAGGCCTCAATACCAGTGATGCCACAGGTCTGGAGTACCTCAGTATTTGTGACTTTATCCTGCCATTTGACATCTGCAATACGACGGAGACAGCGCATATGGAACTGATCAAGTTTGGTTATCTGCCGGCGATAAATGGTCCAGGACTCAGATCCATACAACAGAACTGTGAGGATGACTACCTTATATACTGCCACCTTTGTGTCCAGCCGTATGCCGTGTTCGTCCCATATTCTCTTGGACAGTCGACCGAAGGCAACACTAGCTTTTGCGATGCGGGCACTGATGTCGGAGACCGCTGTCGCATCAGCTGCAAGAATGCTACCGAGGTAGCAGAACTTGTCAACAGCTGTCAGCACTGTGTCACCTGCAGTAATTACCGGTGGGTTGGAGTTTAACTTGTTCACCGCTTGAAGCATGATTTCTGTCTTCTTTAGACTGACAGTGAGCCCAAACCAGGAAGCTGCAGTTCTGAAACTATCGAATAGTGACTGAGCTTCGGTAAGGGTGTGCGCCATCAGTGCACAGTCATCTGCATACAAGAGGTCACGCAGAATTGCGGAATGTGTCTTTGTGCGAGCCTGAAGCCTGCGTAGATTGAAGACACCGCCATCTGTACAGAACTGGATTGGAATGCCCATGTCGCAGTCCTTAAAAGCCACAGACAGCATCATGGAAAAGAAGATGCTGAATAACAGTGGGGCGAGCACACAGCCCTGTTTGGTGCCATTGGAGATGTCAAATGGGTCAGACAGCTCGCCATCATCCAGCACCTGACCAAGCATGCCAATATGAAATGAACAGACGATGTTAACGAATTTCTCTGAGCATCCAATCTTATGCAGAATGTATCCAATTAAAAGAGTACTCAAGTAGTACTCACAAATGACATAATGGATGTTAACTCCCCTATATTCCATTACATAATACACACTGAACATGTATTACAGAATTATTATTATTATTATTATTATTAATGTAAATTCTGTCATCTTTCACCATCATGTTGGTGAATATATGACAATGTTTGACTTTCTTTCTTCCATGCAACACAATAAGGAAATTTTAGATGGAATGTTAGCCTGAGCCACTACTTACTTTCAGTGAATGTGTTTTTTTTCCTCTGTATTTTGAAAGTGAATGGTGACTGAGACTATCAGTCTCTAACATTCTGTCGAACATCTTTTGTGTTCCATGGAATACAGAAGGTCACACAGGTTTGGAACCACATGAGGGTAGGGAAATGATTACAGGATATTTAATTATGGCTGAGCTATAACTTTAAAGGAATAGTTTACCCAAAAATAAAAATTCTCTCATCATTTACTTACCCTCATTCCATCCCAGATATGTATGACTTCTTTTCTTCTGCAGAACACAAATTATGATTTTTAGAAGAATATTCCACCTCTGTAGGTCAGTACAATGCAAGTGAATTGGTGCCAAAATGTTTCAGAAGAATCAGAATCAGAATCAGCTTTATTGCCAAGTATGCTTACACATACAAGGAATTTGTCTTGGTGACAGAAGCTTCCAGTGCACAACAATACAAAAACAATACAAAAACAGCAGCAAGACATAGATAATAATAAAAAATAAAAATAAAAATAAAAAAAATTATTATACACATACGTACAGACACACACATACATACATACACACATACACATGGGTAGTGCAAATCTAATACAATCTGTTATGTACAGTGCAAACACAAATTTGTTATGTACAGTACAAATGTTTTTTTTTTTTTTTTTTTTTTTTTCAGAGGAATGAAATGGCAGAAGAGGTTGGATGTGTTGGATAAATATAAGAAAGACTAAACTGTGTATTGCACATAGTTATTGCTCAATGGGGCAATTTAACTGTTCATGAGATGGATAGCCTGAGGGAAAAAACTGTTCCTGTGCCTGAAGGTTCTGGTGCTCAGAGCTCTGAAGCGTCGGCCAGAAGGCAACAGTTCAAAAAGGTAGTGGGCAGGGTGAGTGGGGTCCAGAGTGATTTTTCTAGCCTTTTTCCTCACTCTGGAAGTGTATAGTTCTTGAAAGGTGGGCAGGGGGCAACCAATAATCATCTCAGCAGTCCGAACTGTCCTTTGTAGTCTTCTGATATCTGATTTTGTGGCTGAACCAAACCAGAGAGTTATTGAAGTGCAGAGGACAGACTCAATGACTGCTGAGTAAAACTGTATCAGCAGCGCCTGTGGCAGGTTGAATTTCCTCAGCTGGCGAAGGAAGTACAACCTCTGCTGGGCCTTTTTCACAATGAAGTCAATGTGGGTCTCCCACTTCAGGTCCTGTGAGATGGTAGTGCCCAGGAACCTGAATGACTCCACTGCTGCCACAGTGCTGTTTAGAATGGTGAGGGGGTCAGTGTTGGGGTGTTTCTCCTGAAGTTCACAATGATCTCCACAGTTTTGAGCGTGTTCAGCTCAAGGTTGTTTTGACTGCACCAGACAGCCAGCTGTTCAACCTCCCTTCTGTATGCAGACTCATCGTCATCTCAGATGAGGCCGATGACAGTGGTGTTGTCTGCAAACTTCAGGAGCTTGACAGAGGGGTCCTTGGCGATGCAGTCATTGGTGTAGAGGGAGAAGAGTAGCGGGGAGAGCACACATCCCTGGGGGGCACCAGTGCTGATTGCACAGGTGCTAGAAGTGAGTTTCCCCTGTCTTACAAGCTGCTGCCTATCCGTCAGAAAGCTGGTAATCCACTGACATATAGACATGGGAACAGAGAGTTGGTGTAATTTATGCTGGAGTATAGCTGGGATGATGGTGTTGAAAGCCAAACTGAAGTCCACAAAAAGGATCCTTGCATATGTTCCTGGTCTGTACAGATGTTGCAGGATATGATGCAATCCTATGTTGACTGCATCATCCACAGACCTGTTTGTTCGATAAGCAAATTGAAGGGGATCTAGAAAGGGTCCAGTGATGTTCTTCAGGTGGGCCAACACCAGTCTCTCAAATGATTTCATGACCACAGACGTCAGGGCGAAGGTCTGTAGTCATTAAATCCTGTGATTTTTGGTTTCTTTGGGACAGGAATAATGATTGAGCGTTTGAAGCAGCATGGGACTTCACACTGCTCCAGTGATCTATTGAAGATCTGTGTGAAGATGGGGCCAGCTGGTTAGCACAGGATCGAAGACATGCTGGTGAGACGCCATCTGGGCCTGAAGCCTTCCTCGTCTTTTGTTTCCGAAAGATGCGGCTCACATCATCTTCACAGATCTTAAATGCAGGTTGAGTAGCAGGAGGTGGGTTGCAGGAGGTGTTGGTGTTTGTGTGAAGTGAAGGTCAGGGTGGGTGTGGGGTGTGAGATTGGGCCTTTCAAATCTGCAGTAGAACACATTCAGGTCGTCAGCCAGTTGTTGGTTCCCTACAGGGTTGGGGGTAGGAGTCCTGTAATTTGTGAGTTGTTTCATGCCACTCCACACTGATGCAGGGTCGTTAGCTGAAAACTTGTTTTTCAGCTTCTCAGAGTATCTTCTTTTAGCCACTCTGATTTCCCTGTTCAGTGTGTTCCTGGCCTGATTGAACAAGACTTTATCCCCACCCCTGTAAGCATTCTCTTTGGCCTGACGAAGCTGCCTGAGCTCTGCTGTGAACCACGGTTTGTCATTGTTGAACTTTAAATAAGTCCTAGTAGGAATGCACATATCCTCACAGAAACTGATATATAATGTAACAGTATCTGTGAGCTTGTCCAGGTCTGTGGCTGCAGCCTCAAAAACATTCCAATCCGTGCAATCGAAGCAGGCTTGTAGTTCCCGCTCTGCTTCATTGGTCCATCTCTTTACAGTCCTTACTACTGGCCTGGTTGATTTTAATTTCTGCCTGTAGGTTGGAAGAAGATGAACCAGACAGTGATCAGAGAGTCCCAAAGCTGCTCTAGGGACAGAGTGATATGCATCCTTTATTGTTGTGTAACAATGATCCAGTATGTTCTTGTCTCTGGTGGGGCATGTGATGTGCTGTTTGTATTTGGGCAGTTCACGTGTGAAATTTGCTTTGTTAAAATCCCCAAGAATAATAATAACTGAGTCCGGGTATTGTTGTTCCATGTCTGTGATTTGCTCAACCAGCTGTTGCAGCGCTATGTTCAAACACGCGTTTGGTGCGATATACACACTCACCAGAATAAATGAGGAAAACTCTACGGTGAGTAGAAAGGCTTACAGTTAATAAAGAGTGCTTCCAAATTAGGACAGCACATCCTCTTTAATGTTGTTACATCTGTACACCAACTTTCACTGATATAAAAGCATGTTCCACTGCCTCTCTTTTTCACTGTTATTCTATCACTAAATATTTTAACTTCATCAAACACTTTAAATATTGTTGAATTTAACAAACACAGTAGGCTTCTACACTACATATGCAAGGGTTTGGTGAAATTCGGCAAAGAGTTCAGGCAGTTCTGGCTCGTGCTGCTATATCTTTTCTAAATAATCTGAGTGATGAAGTGCGTTCTATTCAGAAGTGATCATCCCTACACCCTATTTCCTTCAAAGACTTTACCCTCCATTGTGAGAGCTTTGAAAGCTGAAAGATGTGGGGCTCAAAAATAGTGGTCATTTGGTAATTTTTTGGGAAATTCTGTTTGGAACGACCCTACAGCTTGGCTACCATTATTATTCTTACATCGAAAAGCCCTGCTAAGGCATCATTTAAGCCTTTTCAAAGTGTACAAAAATCCTCTAGACTACTTTATATTGACAGAATATTGAAACTGAGCTACGAGTCTGTTTAGGAATGTTTGTAATTTCAAACTTCAGCAGTCAAAACTTACACACCCGTCCTTTAATCTGCTTTAAGATGCTCTCTTCTTTCTTTTTTCTTTCTTTCTTTCTATCTTTCTTTCTGGTAAACCTGTAAAAAAATATATATATATAAATTCAAGCATTTAGTGTGTCTCAACAAACTTTATGTATCTATGCTAATCAATGCTTTTGAACCACAAAAATAAAATATCAATATTTTCTTTTCCCCAACCACCTAAGCCAAATTATTTTTGTAATGTAGGGCAAACATGCAGTTATAGCAATGAATAGTATAATAAACATTTTTGTTCGACAGCCCTTTTATACAAAGAATAAAGCTTAACCATATAAAGCATAACATATGAAATAATTTTTTAAACCTGTTTAATCCTATTTTTCTATAAAATGATTAAATGTTAAGCACGTTGCTTGAATTCAATAAATACTAATTTTAAAATATCAGTAACAAGATAAATGTTATTGTTAATTTTACTTTACCAAAATCAGCAAATATTTCACTTAAAAAAGATGAGCGCATCAAAATATGAAGGTAGCTATTTTGGAAATTATTTTACAAGGTCTTCTATTTCCAGAAGAGCATGGAAACTTTCATCAGGCGGCATTATAACATTAAAAATTGTATTAGAAACAGGAAGGCAAAAGGGTCCTATAAGAGGGCTGTGGGCTCTCATAGTCACAGGGCCATGGTTTTTTTATTTTTTTTTTTTTTTTTTGAAGTTAATGGGCTGTGAGACCTTGCAGTCCAGGGCCCCTGGTAGTCAAGGACCCCTGGGCACTGGCTCCATTGGCCCAGTCCGTAATTCACCTATGGGTACATGGCCTGAAAAGTTTGGTATAAAGCAAGCTTTTAGGTTGACATGATCATATTTTGATAATAAGAAACAGTTCTGTTCTGATCTTGCTTCTGCTCTTTCTTTAACAAAGACTTTATTGATTTATTAACAGACTCAGTGCTCCACTCTGTCTCTCGTGTTTTCTTTCTGAAGTTCTACTGACTTTGATTATGTTTGATTTATGTCTGCAGTGTCCGTAGGCTTGTCAAATGTGAAGAAATAAATCAGGACACAATTGGTCCTTCACTCTGTTATACAAACATTTGCCAACACTCCCTCCTCTTCTTCTTTTTTCTTTGTCTCTGTCCTTCTCTCTCTATAGAGAGTTGCACAGGGCAGGACCTGGCAGATCTGGGAGATCGCCTTCGGGACTGGTTCCAACTGCTCCAAGGCAACGGCAAGCAGAACAGCACAGGGAATTCTGCAGCCAGTTCTGCATCAAGTGAGGCTCCATTTAGTTAATTTAGCCAATGCTTTTATATACAGTAATATCTCGGAACTGAGTTAAAGCAGCATCCTATACACACAGACTACTGATCAGCAATATACCTGATATGACTCTGACTCTAACTTCCTTGTAGGAACATTCTGTACTCTGATTCATTGTGTAATACAATTTGTTGACTACACTGCAAAACATAATTTTTATAATTAGTATTTTATCTGCTGAGGTATTTGCCAGTGGGGTAAGAAAAAAACCTTGCTTTCCCTTTTAATTAAGTTTATTTTCTTACCCCAATTTTTTTTTTCTTTTTTTCCCCTCTTTCAGCATAAACCTCACTCAGTTTTGTTAGATTTCTCTAAAAGCAAGACTTAATAATGTAGATCATTTTGCTTGTAAAATTAATGTATATATTTTTTAAGGATGTTGGGAAACAAGACAGAAATACTGATAAAAGTAGCCACAAATAAAACGGTTGCATAAAATTTTGTATGGACCAGTAGACTCTTATGTTTGAATTGTTTCCTTCCTTATGAAGCAGCATTTTTCCCATGAAAAGCAGTTTTGTGAAAATTGTGAAATGCCATGCTTTACCACTTCATTTGCTCCAACTTCAATTTAAAATGCACATTCTATGGCACAAATATGGCCAGATTCACCACATGCCTCATCAGTTCTTAAACTAGCTGTGCTTAAATCTATACTTCTCTTCTTTTTATTCTATTATTTACTCCTGTTTTATGTGTAAAAAGATCCCAGTGTTTAGGCCATTTGACCTGTTCATATCATTGATCTGCTGTTCACAGATCTGGTTAACAGTCATAATTAATATTTATGCCTTGTATCATTTATTTGTTTGTAGGATCAGTACGTTGTTAAATACTGATTTTTAAACATAACTACTCGAGAAAAAAGAAAAAAAGAAAAATGTGTCTGCCCATGGCTTCCATTAGTGTGATTTAGAATCTTATAAACCCTATTTTATACCAGTTTGTTTTTTAAAGGAAGTTGATTGAATTTTTACAACTGCCATTTCTGATTAGAGGCAATCAGCTGTACTGATAAAGATGCTGGTGGCTCTCATTTGCCAATTTGGAAAGTGAGGGAGTGTTATGACTTACAACAGTTAGTATTTCTTTGTAAACAAGTACTTTGAAACGTACCTGTGTGATTGTTTCTGCACAGTTCTGGACCAGACTCTTGTTGCATCCTGTAAGGACTCTATTGGCTGGATGTTCTCTAAGCTGGACACAAACAATGACCTGTATCTGGACCAGGCTGAGCTGGCTGCCATTAATCTGGACAAGTATGAAGTGTGCATACGGCCCTTCTTCAACTCTTGTGACTCTTACCACGATGGAAAAGTTTCCACTGCCGAGTGGTGCCTCTGCTTTTGGAGAGAAAGTGAGTTGTCATTATCTATACACAACTTAACCAGATCTCAATAGCTTTTTCTACTAAAATAATAATGAAATATTCTTTCGAATTTTCATTCATCTTTGGAATGATTAGCATGTTGTGAATTGTTTATTGTAAATAAATTGCACAACCCTGCTGAAAAGATTTTAGTTTAGACCAGAATTAATTTTCATACCAGGTAAAATTTATGCTGGTTAGTGCTGGTTTGGTGCTTGTCTGTAGCCAAGCTGCTCACCAGCAAAACTTATTTTTTGGGGAAGCTGATTAAGCTAGTTAAAAAACCTGATGGGGACACTAGCACAACACGGCATCCTTTGCTGGGATTGCATCCAAAACACAAAATAAGCTGGCGACCAGCTATTTTGGTCTTTTCAGCAATAAACAGGCTTAAGATGAGCATTAAAGTTGAACCTAACTGTCACTTTTAACATTAGAAGATTTTGAACTTTCTTTTGGAAAATTTAAAGTCATGAAATTGTTGCCAAGGCATTGCACATTTGTGCTCTGCACCCTGCTGGTCAGTGCCACAGTCCACAGTTTGATCTGCTTGGTTATATCAGCATGACAGAAGGGGGACACATGGCAAACATCGGTGCCAGCTCTAGTCAGTGTTGAGTGTGTTGAACACTGCAACAGAGAGTTGAGAATTTAAAGACCCAGTAAAATGGTTTAACGAGTGCAGTTTTCTTTCCTGTATTGACATATTTCCTATTGAAACAGGAGGTTTGGGGCAGGACATATCATCACATGATAACACGGGAAATCGGCATGCTGCTGATTGTTCATGTACCCTGAAAGCAACCCCATTCTGCCAAAATACTGACCAGTGCCATCCCCCATCAGACATTTTTGCATCAACTCAAATGTTCAACTTTCCATGTGGTGCTACTGTGTGTTGCGTGAGTAATATCTGAGACACGGGTTCTGGTTGCATAGAAATCGGGAAGTAATTGCATTCTAGCAAACAATTGTGAGCACAATTTGGGGGTTGCATTTTCACTCTAAAATTTCATTTTTACTCCTCTGACTGTTTGGTTTAGTTTTAGGGTTTGGGTTAGGGGGTAGGTAACCCTAAAATATGTATCCTGTTGACTGTATTACATAATTTAAAACTAAACATACAACTCGTTTTTCCACCACCATGTGAACATTTCACCCAGAAACTGGTCAATGGGCACTTCCAGCTTCTGCCACTAGGGGCAGTGGTTAAAATTTTGGTAAGCATAGACCGATTTCAGTAGCAAAACTTTTGACCTCCTGTCCCCGAATTCACAGTGGGATCAGTCTGCATGTTTAAGGGCTTGAATACCTTTTTAAAATTAGATTTACGTCACAGCCATGAATCATGATTTAATTAATTCCTTACATTTATATTGCGCTTTTCTAGGCACTCAAAGCGCTTTACATAGTATAGGGGGAATCTCCTCAACCACCACCAGTGTGCAGCATCCACCTGGATGATGCGACGGCAGCCATAGTGAGACAGAACACCCACCACACACCAGCTGTTTGTGGAGAGGAGAGAATAGAGTTAGATGATTTGCTACTTGCTATTGCTAGGTAGAAGCAGGTGGTATTAGGGGATGAAATCCTCATTCCAGAAGGCATTTGATTTGACAAATATTTATTTTGCAAGATGAGTCATCAATATTTTTTACCCATTTTTCTCGGAAAAGAAAGACTGTAAATTTTAAATGTGTATATCTAAAGTTAGTTTTGACAACTGTAAGGTACAAGACATGGACTCAAAGCTGAAAAAGACATGGACTAAAGGGCACTAAAGTTCAAAGGATTTCATGGGGTCTTTAAAATCTGAAATGATGTGTGAATTAGGTTAGAGGGGTTGTATATTTTTTTTTATCACAAAGACTAGGCAAAGATACTGCAGTGTGTGCAGTACTCACAGGACTAACATCAAAGATTAAGACACTAGTCAACGGAGGTAGGGCTTTAGGAAAATACATCCATCTATGTGCAGAGTTTTTGAGACGTACGCCACTAACCCATTCAGCTTTCTCTGGATTAAGTTTAATTGGTTTTCTAAATATAATCAAACATTGACGAGGGGGTAACTGAACCATATGTGGGATGTTTGGATTACTGTAATCCAAATCTTTTATTTCCTTCAAAAACCCAATCACACCCCCTTTGGCTATAAAATGAGAGATGAGAGAGTGATGGATGGTCTGAGTTGACCTTTAGTTGTTTGTGGCGTGCTGGGAGAGTGATTTGAAGTACTTATTTGAAGAGATGCACAACTCTGCTGTATAAACTGTATGTGTGGAGGAATTGGTATTCAGTGTGTGTTGCTAGGGTGACTGACAGTATGTATGCGTGTGTATGTGTGTTTGTGTCAGCGGTATAGAGCGTGGATCTGTTTGCATGTGCATGTGTTTATCAGCAACATGTTATACATATTAATGAGACTCATCAGTGTGTGAGTGTGTATGTGCGTTCTTTTGTCTTTGTCTGAGGAATTCCTTTCAGTTGTGCCCTGTGTGTAATGTATGTGTGTTTACTTAAGCCATGGAGCATGGCAGGCTTCTTCACACAAACAGACATATGCTTCACTCTGCATCCCACTGGGGAGGCACAGAGCTGTATCTCAGCTACACACACACACACACACAATTGTTTAATGTGATTCAACTCGAAATGTGGCTGGCCACTCTCCTCTCTCATGAGGAGGGCACAGTTGCTTTTGGCCTGTCAAACTTTGTCTTCCCCTTGTATTTCCCCTGGTGAATAGGAAATGGCCACTGCAGAGGGAAAAACAACATCACTGTTGGTTGTTGACAGCCTGCTCAGGCTCAAACTCTCTGGAACTGACAACACACGACCAGTCAGAGAGTTTTTTTTTTAGACTGGACCAGCCCAGCCCAGCCCTCTCATGTACTGTAGCTGTAAAACATGATTGTTTTGAAGCATTGGCTCAAATTCTTGTACTACACAGGCTTTTTGCTGTTATAACTTTGATTTTGTAAAGGAATTGTTAACACACTCTTGTTGTTCCAAATCCGTATGACTATCTTACTTCCATAGAACACAAAAGGAAATATTTGACTAAATGCCCAAGCTGCACTTTTCTATGCAATGAAAGTGAATGGGGACTGTGGCTGTCAAGCTCCAAAAAAGGACAAAAAAGCACCATGAAAGTAGTTTATACGACTTGTGCGTTACATTTAAAATCTTCTGTAGCCATATGATAGCTTTGTGTAAGAACAGACCGAAATATAAGTCATTATTCACTGAAAATCTTTCTTGACAGCCGTTGTCACCATTGAATTGTCTTGTATGGAAAGAACATCTTAAAAAAAATTAACCATAAAAGTATTTCTTCCAACTCGTGCACTATATTCTAATGTGATAGGCCATGTGATAGCTTTTTTGAGAAACAGACAGAAATGTAAGTTGGTCACCATTCACTTACATTGTATGGAAAAAAGCAGCTTAGACATTCTTCTAAATTGCTTCTTTTGTGTTTGATGGGAGAAAGAAAGCCATACAGATTTGAAATTACATAATTGTTAATAGACGATGACAGAAGAAGCCCTTTAATATAGTGTAGAAAATGTTGTAAACTTCACCACAGGTCATTAAGGTGGAACTCACAGTGTGTAAATATTCAATAATGAATGTTCATTTATTCAAATATTCTAAATCTACCCAAAGCTAGTTGTATTGCTTAAAATTTAATTTACTCTTTCTTTCGAGAATTACTGTATATTGGCATTATAATGATATATTGTGCCACTTGTAAATGCAGGTGTGTTTGGGTGTGATAGTGTGATTTGAGTGCGGCTACATGGAGAGCAGCTCTAGTGTAATACTGCATTATCTGAGAGTTGGTGGGGGAGCTTGTGTGAAGCATTTGTCTGGAGGAGATTAGTGCTGGCTCTTCCCTAAAGGCACTGATTATTTTTCTTCCTCAGAGCCTCCCTGCCTGGCAGAGCTAGAGAGAATCCAAGTGAAGGAGGGAGCCAAGAAGAAACCAGGTAAGAATGAATGCTCCGCTGAGTCTCTGTTCTATCTTGGGAAGAACAAGTTAAGGTGTGAAGGAGAGGAACAAAGGCAATAGAACAATAGTAAGACAATAGATCACGAGAAAGTGAATATATGAGGGCATTTTATACAACTGGAAGAAGAAAGGATGAAGAAACGTTAATGAAAGTAAAATGTTTAATGTTCACAAAATGTACTTGAACTCAGCACGTCTCATAGTAAAATCATATGGCTACTGCAACTTTATTTTCAGCATTAATAATCTTGCTGACATATGAACTATTTTAGTTTCATGTCATTTTAGTTTTCCGATTACTTTGTTTTAACTATTGAAGATTATGACAAATATTTATACAGCAACAGTTTTCATCTCAGTTTTAGTTTACAGTAATAACCCTGAAAGCAGTAGTGTAGTCTCGGGCATACGCAGGCATACGCCATATGCCCACCTATCTTTCTTAGAATTTTGCGTATGCCCACCTAAAATGAGTGATGATACGTATGGCTGCCAGAACAACGATTAGGCTTTTGACCAGGAACTTTTTTAACAACTAACGCGATGTCGTTGCACCGTTTTTTTTTTTTTCTTCTTTTTTTTTTTTTAGTGTGTATGTGTGTGTACAAAACTTCTCTCTAAATGCGCACAGAGCTGTGCAACTGATAGCACTGGCAAGACAGACAGAGCAACTAAGCTGATCCACCAATCAGAACGTTCATTTCAGATTGGATATTTCCTAACCAATCATATTTTCCGTTTCAGTAAGGAGTGGGACATTTCCAGCGTCTAATGCTGATGCACAAGCATCCCTGTAAATTAATTTCCCTGCTAAATGTAAATATACAGTATATATACTGTATATACCTGTATGTATGTATGTATGTATATATATATACATGTAAATGTAACTTATGCAATTAAATTTTGTGAAAATAATGCATGTTAATTGCACCCGTGCAAATTTTTTATGCTCTTTGCAAATTGTTGGACAACTGTGTCCCATAATTATAGCCAATCAAATGTCTTTTTTTTCTTTTCTTTTTTGCCTTTTACTGCAGTTGGTGGTGCCTTTTAATATCAAATCATTTCAATTTATATTTCTAAGTAGGAAAACAATTTCACTATACACAGAAAAGCACATTATAGTACACAAATAAAACAAATAACCATTAATTTGTATGTAGGCTATATGGTAATACAAGATAACCTGTTAACTTTAACATTACTACACTTATATTAACTATACAATGCTTAACAGTTTATTGCGTATTTTGTATGTATTAGTTTATTAATCAGAGCAATTATAAAGTAAAAAAAAAAAATTTATAGTAGCCTAATGAAAGGAACATTAATGACACCTATTAATTTAAATACATATAATATACATACATACATATTTAACATCAAGTTACCATACCATTCAAGGGCGTTGCAGCTGTGGGGGACATTGGGGACTCTGCACTTTTTCAAGCTAAACCCATACTAAGTCCAAATGGTGGATTATGTTTTCTTTGCGTTTTGTTATTTTTGGCTGATTGAGCAACCATCCAGCCAATCACAGTTGAGTTTCATGAGCCGAAACAACCCTTACATAATAGGCCATTAGTCAGATAGTCTAATCAACACGGCTCCGTTTATTTCTACAAAGTTGCTTTCAACAATGCTAATTTATCCATGTTTTTTATCGGCATTGATGTTGATCTAAATTAATAATCTAAAGATGAGGAACACACAAATGAGAGTTAATTACCGGCATATCGTTCTTGATTGGCAGCATTACGTGAATGCTGCAGGAAAAAAAAAAAAAAGAACAATCGTTTTAAGCACACATTGTAAGTGGAGTTTATTCTGCACCTAAGTCTTCATTAAGTTACGGTTTTTACATTATGTTTGTGAGGTAATGGTTTGATCGGTTGTTTTTGCCAATTTAAGCAGATTACTAGATCTGTGTTAAATATGTAAAACTATTTTTAATATCAACTGCTGTTTTTTACCTCTATGTTGGTGTGCAGTCGACAAACTGTAGGAAAGTAGATAGATCTGCTGTATTCTTAGAACATTTTACTGAAGTGAATAGATATGTAGACACACCTTTTTTTATACATGAAAACGTATGGTCATTATTTAAATTCTATTAGACTATTCTTGTTGTCTTTTGATAAAAGTCATGCTCAGCAGCTCACAAACTGTAGGGAAAGGATAGATTTGCTTTGTTCTTATTATGCTTAAAACTTTTACTAAAGTCTCTTTGTAGATCTGTAGACATACACATTTTAAAGGATTAAAAATGTATTTTGATTGTTGATTTGGTGACTAACCCATTTCACACAAGACACTCATTTGTCACCACCTTCAGGCATCACCAGAAATGGTCACTGAACGAATCATTAAATGGATCTGGAGGAATTTTGGTGAACGTAATCGAAACACTCGAGCCACTTGGATACATTTAAATCCCACAATGCACAAGCATGGAGTAAAAAATTAAATTGTGCACATGCACAATTGTAATTATTGTAATTGATTAAATAATTTATTCAGGACCAGCTTGTGCTCAGTCTTTTACTGTCATGTGTGATACAGAAGCAAGTGCTCTACAAGATGCCCTTTATTTTTGCAGCTAATTTAGCAAACATTTGCAATTATTTTGCAATACTTGAATTTTTCAAATACTACAAATATTAAAAGTAAATAATATGTATATATTAATATAATACTTAAATCATACTAATATATTAATATATACTGCAATATATTAATACTGCACTGTAAGTGTTGGGTCTGTGCGAGCCACCTTCTGACTACTGCTGAGCCCCCACACACACACTTTTAAAATGACTGCTATGCCCCTGATACCATTGTTCTTAGTAGTGTACTGTACACCATGCCAGCAAGAAACTTACCCTGATATGCATTTTGTAAGTTCATGTGGGGCTATAATTACAACAGCCAATTTTATTTAATTTTTTTAAATGGAAAAATATATTTCTTACACAATTTAAATATGTACTGTATATAAATGTAAATATATGAATTTTAGAGAATGGGTGCATGTCTTTCACAGTATCTCTTCAGCCACTACTACACCACTGCCTGAAAGGGAGGTAAAGTGTAAAACTTGGAAATGTAGAGGGCGCTCTGGCAGGAGTGACTCTAGAGGAGTTTCATTTAACAGATGACAAGCAGGAGGCTGGGATTAGCCCCTAATCAGGTGTGGGGATTAGAGCGCAGCTCCCGGCAGTGGGCAACGCTGCATGTTTGGCTGTACCACTCTAAGGACTCTCCAAGGACATCCTACAGCCTATCAGAGTCAGCCAAAATGCAAAAGCTTTGTGATGTCTCACAACAAACAGCAATTTATGCAATATAACCAATGAGTTTGATCTTCATGTTGAAAGCTTATGTTTAAATCCTTCATTTTATTGGGGAATAGATAATAATGATTATTTGACCATGTATCAGACATATAGTTTGCTGGTACACTTTACAATAAGGTTGCACATGTTAACATGAACTAACAATCAACAATAATTTTACAGCATGTATTAATCTTGGTTAATGTTCTTTATATTTTAACATATATTATGCATATTAACATTAAATGTTGCCTACGTTAATATGATTAATGCATTATGAAACAGCATAAAAAGATTAATAAACGCTATAAACAATGTTCAATGTTCTTTTATCGTAAAGTGTTACCAGTTTGCTTATTACTCTCTATATAGTAGTTTTGATACCTTGCATCATGTGTTGAAACACTGATGACAGAAACCCACTCCTGACCCCTGGCCAAGTTACGTTACGTGCATTACAATGAGAAATATCTCTTGGGTCCATCACATGATTTACAATGTCACCCGTGATGCAGTGCTTATACTCAATTTGAGGTGAATGTAAATCTGTGTATGTCTCACTCTCTTCTGTCAATTTAGATACATACATTCCCAGCTGTGATGAGGACGGCTTTTTCAGGAAGCTGCAGTGTGACAAGAGTAAAGGGGAGTGCTGGTGTGTGGACCAGCATGGAGGAGAGTTAATGGGCTCCAGGATCCATGGCAACCCCGACTGTGGTAAGCACGAGCACAACACACACTCAACACACACACACATATGCACACAGAGAGGACAATGCTCCTTCTGTAGCTACAGGGCTTAGGGCTTAGATCCACAAAATCATCAGTCACCCATCTGACAGAAGACCAAGTGCTACATTCATTAGGCCAGGTTCATTTCCATTCCAAAAGAACAGTTGTCTCACTGAAATAAAGGTCTGTAAGATTAATTACTACTGGCTGCGTCGGACCTGCAGGTAATAAGAACAAATCCTCTGACTGGACATAAAATAGCGATTAAAAAGCTCAATGTCAAAGTAATACCTCCTGTTTGTTTTTGTTCTACTGCCAAGGAGGTTTAGCCTTTGTCGTGCATAAATTGCTCGGTTTGCATTCTATAAGTCCAGCAGTCTATCATAATATGATGTATGACTTTTTTTAAACAATGTTTCTTTTCTTTCTTTTTTTTTCAGATGAGGTGGTCATGTATTCGGGTGATTTTGGCAGTGGGCTTGGATGGGAAGATGAGGAGGAGAAGGAGGCGGAGGAGAACGGCGAGGAGGCTGAGGAGGAAGAAGGGGAGGTGGGGGAGGTAGATGACGGTGGATACATTTGGTAGAATGAAACAACATTTTCGCTTTGTTCAACGTAGCTTTCTGTGGCCCATCACTACAGAGGCAGCTCTATCTTCTGACATAAATGGTGGACACTGGAGGGTTAGTCATCTTTATATTGAGCTCCAAACAGCATTGACTTGGGGGGGGGGGGGGGGGGGGTTAGTGTTAGCTGTAGTGAGATTATGGTATTGGGAAAGAATTTTTAAATTATTGGGCTTATCGATACTTGTGAAACATCATATTTTTGTTGTAAGTGCAAGAGTTTTCTCCTGAATCAGTCTCTAGCGACTGCAGTTCTCACAAGCTCAGAATTAGGCGCTTCATAGGTGTGATGTGAAACGTTCTTATGCAAGTCTAATAAATGCATACTGTCATCACTATACATTTTTAAATGATACCTGTAAGTCAAAATCTTTCAGGTTACGGATCTGACTTTTAAAAGTATGTATATAAAGATAGGTTTTGGGTCTAACCTATTTTAGGTTGCTTACTGCTTTGTTAGAAATTCTGTCAACCATCGATACCTTCAATGGTTTTGGCAACTGCTTTCTTTGGGCATTTTTAAAACTGCTGCTACTACATAATGTCTTTGCTCTTAGAGTTTATGTAAATTGTTTTGATGTCCTTCAAATGATTTAGCACATATGAACACAGCAACAATAGATCACTATACAGTCGTAAATTCCAGAAAACTGTAGAGCTAAGAACTGTTACTGTTACAATCATTCTCTGTAACATTAGTTTGCATTGAAGCAACCTTTAAGTATATATAGTCAGAAATGTCTTAAGACGAGGTAGCCTTTGTCAATGTATTTGAAGAACTTAAATGTTGTATTTCTCAAATAGATTTTAGGCTACTTGCCCGAAATAGACAATGCACTTCTACAAGATGATCATTTTCCTAAAGGCACAATTTTTTTTCTCTTCTTTGTGTAATAATGCAATTGAAACCAGAGATGGCAAAGCATTATATTTTCATATAAACTATGTCTCAATGCAGTTGCTTTGTCTCCTTGTTCCCAATGTCCATCATTGTTTTCTTTGAAAAGGACGATAATAACTCCTGAGATATGTGTGCTCTGGTTTCATATTTCTATCATAACAGAATTAGCTTATACGCCACTAGGTCAGACTGAAATACAGTACCTCAGAGGCAATACGGCTATTATAATGAGGCAGGATATCGATGAACAGGAGAGTCAAGAACAAGCTTTTGTAAATGCAATCTGACATATTCCTTCTCATATTTATACCCATAGGGACCAATATGTCTTTGCAGTTGTGTCATAATCAGATCTTCCCATCAACCAAGGGCGTAGATTTTGCTTGCTGTACTACACCCCTGCCATCAACTGTGGTGAAAGATGAGTTGGCTTTAATGTTACTAGGTGTGCAGTAAATCTGGTGCTACAAGGATTTATAATCTAGGTCTAAATTTATATTCTATGATTCAGGGTTGGGGAGTAACGAAATACAAGTAACGGGAATACGTATTTAAAATACAAAATATAAGTAACTGTATTCCACTACAGTTACAATTTAAATAATTGGTATTTAGAATACAGTTACATTCAGAAAGTATTTTCATTACTGAAGAGATTACTTTGAATTTTATTGTCATTTGTTTCATTTAATATTTAGTCCTTTCAGATGGAAAAATGTATACATATAAATGATGCGATCCAAAGTGCATTTGAACAGCGGTGAAACACTTTCTTATGATGTGTTACATTCATACGAGCAGACAGAGAAGTAAGATTGAAGTAAGTTTGGCGCAGAAGAAATAGAAATAAAACTTGTGTAAATTGTCAGCTTTAAACTAAGCTAAAATGCTATTTCTAGCCATGTTACCAGGCACGATCATATTTTTTTATCAAGAAAATTCACGTTGGATCATAATTTCTTTTTTCTAGTAAGACCTTTTATATTAGGGCAAAAATTGTATTCTTGATAATATTTTTTGTATTGTTTTCCTGTAAAAATATCTAAAAATCCTTAAAACAAGATCAATTTGATTAATCTTGTTTTAGAAACAACATTGCATAAGATATTTAGGTTTATCAGAGAATGTATTTTTAACATGTGTATTTTGTCTTACTGTACTGGCAGAGTTTTTATAGTCAAAACAAGTGAAAAAAATCTACCAGTGCTGAAGAAGTAATCCAGAGTATTTAGAATACATTACTGACCTTGAGTAAGTGAACGAAATACATTACAAATGACCTTTTACAGCATGTATTCTGTAATCTGTAGTGGAATACATTTCAAAAGTAACCTTCCCAACCCTGTATGATTTAAACATATAAAAATACTGTACTTAAAGCACATCAATTCTGTTCTCCTCCTTGTGCATTTAATGAAAACATTTTTTAGGTTTAAAAATGAAATGGAATCAAAATAGTTAGCCAGTATTACAGAATGCTTTTCTTTAGTCCATTAGGGGTTTTAAGAGTTTCACTTGCTTAGTACATAAAAATGTGTATGAATTATAGACTCTTATCTGGTATGCTAATTCACTCAGATGTGGTCTCTGAGCTCAATATAGGGAAGGGACAGTGCATTTTAAATGGTAACATCTCTGAAGTAAACATATTCATTAATGTACTGCTGCTTCTAGAGCAGAATATACATCCTCTAAAAATTAGTCTTTGGGAATATTTAAATTACATCTGGATTATAAGGACATATCTGGTCTGATTGAGTGGAAAGCCTACTCATTAAAAGCCAATTGTGAATGTTCTGATGTCTTAGCAGGGTACAGAAGTCTGCTAACAGTTATATTATACCACTTGAACTAGTGTATGATTGTATTGTACTGTACATGCCATTATTGTTGTAAATACTTGGATTTTACTGATTAGAAAACATTATATTTGTGCTAAGTTGCAGTATATTTGTATTTAGTTGCATGTTTCTTTGTCTGAGTGTGTCAGCTTTCTTGCCTGAATATGATTAAAGGCACTGGGCCCAAAGCACTGTTCCTTTGTTCTTCTAATTACTCCGAAGACTGAGCTACATGTTCATTTTTATGTGACACTGGAGACATAAGTGGAAACCAACCATTTCAGCATATACTCTGCTCAGTATCCCGCTGAAAATTGTTGAAATCAAGGGATTTAAAAAGGTTTTCATTATAATTGAAATGTGCCAAATGGAAAATGCATCACTGAGGCATGAAGCATCTACACATACCACTGATCATGGTATAAAGATTGGGGGGGTTGTACTTGCTTGTTTTGATTATTGGGGGGGGGGGTTACCTCCCCCATCCCACCTGGGAACTACGCCCCTGTATTCAAGTATCCTGTACATTTGCAATTTGCAGAATTATATAATGGGCTCTGATATGGGCTATCAAATCTGGCTCTCCATATGTTCCTGACACTATCCTCTGCATTGTCTAAGACTTTAAACACAGCAGCATCTCCAGTTTGAGCAAAATGTCTCAGCAGAGGTTCCAGAACTGTCACTTTTTGGGATGCTGAAGTTGAGGTGTGGATATGTCACTTTTACTGTGATGACTCTAGTGTTGCTGGACACAATACCTAAAATAATAGGATATGAGTTAAAATAAAATATATGAGATTAAATCAGCCAATGAGCACTTGATTTAGTCAGACATTGTCATTGCTCTTGCTTAAGGGCTGGCTCTGATTCAGAACCTTTGGAATATGCTTCATTGGTCACATGGTGCCCCCTTCTGGTCTGAGAAGGAATAGCGTAATAGAATAATTGTATGTAGTTGTCAGGTAAAGACGCAGAGTGTAATTTCTGTACCACTAGCAGCACCAAACAGAATTGCAAAAAATAGTTTTAAACACTCCCCACGTCTGCAACTGGTAGTAAAACAGGTAGTTCTGCCACAAAGACACGCCATTGGTACAGCCAATGATATTTTACCTGGCCCACTCAAGACACTCCAAAAAACAGACTGCAATTCCATTTGGTGATGCTTTTGGCACAGAAATTATACACGTTACCTTTAAGTACATGTTGATGACAAAGAAAAACAAGCATTTAATTGACAAGTAATTTCTGTATAGTTATAATAATGGTTGGGTCTGCACATGCAAAATAAGCACGTTTTGTTCATTCTCAGATTTAAAAAAAACAACAAAAAAAAAAAAAACAAGTGTGTTTGATGTTACCTAACAATTCCCCTGTGCCAGAACGAACAACGGCGCCACATCTGGCTCCAGACTGCACTGCACATGTAGTTTGCAACATCACGGGCTGTGACTGATGGGTGGAAACTCTGGATCAGATCCCTGAGGTCAAGGAAGGGCCACGGCTCCTGCCTAAAGCTCCAAAACCCACAACAACTACATCCTCACATAAACAAAGATACAACATTTTCAAAATGTCAGGTGCTGCACAGAGAGAAACTTCAAACTACAATCCCCAATAATCATTTATTTACATTATTATAACACTGGTACAACAAAACTAATGCTATTTATTATTTGTGCCAATGTAATTATATATTTGCAGTATGTGAAGCAGTATATAAAAGGTGGCTGCTAAATATTTATATAATATATACATTATCTATTCAAAATCTTCTGATATTTGCTTGTACAGTAAATGTATCACACACATAGACAGATACAAGTTGGGGCCAAAAATAATGTTGGTGGCATTGCATACAGGCTTGCAGGGACTCCTGAAGCTCCACTACAGCAATATCATAGGGAGACGACGGTGCTGATGAATACAGAATCTTACCAGTTACTGCATGAAATCTGAGAGGTGGAAAGTGAATATATTACTACAGATAGCATGACCAGACACAACCAGCCGTTATTCTGATTACAAACACACCAATTTCAAAACCCTTTTTTGAACAAAGATACTTACAAAAAGTGCATGCATCTACAAACAAAATGAACAACAATGAATTTGCATGAATTCAAAGCATACAAAAAAGTACCTTCCTCCAAAGTTGATTCTCACTGTAAGTGCAGATTTTTCATTCACCATATGCCTGCAGGTCAGAACCAAATGCTGGTTTAGCAAGGCACCAGAGCCCCACAGCTGGCCAGTCTCAATCAGTGCCACCCTGGGGTAACGTTCAGATCTCGAAGATAATGGGGCTTGAAGAGAGTCAGTGATTAGCTATGATGACACTTCTATCAGTGACTCCTGAGAAGCAACAGCCTGTTGCACATTTATCAGAATTAAGTGAACAGAACACACTAGTGTTACGCCAAACCATTCATTTGATTTCCAAAATGATGCCAGATTACCCACAATACCTTTACTGATTGTGTTCATAAAGATATCTGGACAGAGACCACCAAATGGGTGTTAGGGATGTGCCCGAAGCCGAATACCTTATTCGGAAAGGCACTGATAATGACTTCAAAACGAATAACGGATTCATCCGAATAATATAACAAATATTCGTATGACTGATTATCCAAGAGGCACAAGGATAAAGCAATATTTTAAATAAGCATATACAAAATTACAAAGAATGTATGAATCTGTGCAGCCAATATTTCTAAAGTGTAATCCTTATGAATGAAAACAGGGCGGACTGGCCATAGGGAGAACCAGGACTTTTCCCAGTGGGCCTGCCGTGAAACAGGGCCGAATGGGGTAGGACTTGCTGAAGGGCAGAGGTGGTTCTAGGGGGCAGAAGCAGAACCCCCCCCCCCCCCCCCCCACCACCACCACCACCACCACCACTGGTAATTAGAAAAACTCCACTACAATTTATTACTTCATTCCGAGATCCAGAACTGAAGTTAAGGGACGTCTCAGATACAGTGACAACACAACACGGCTTCTCCACAGTTTTGATTTTCGATCGTTAGATTAATAAAACAGTTTTAAATTGACAAAATAAATAAGTTTACAGCTGATACAAATCTCTCAATGAGATTTAAGACCAACTATATTCCCTCATTATACAATGTCACAAATATCAACCTCAGTGCTGGCAGATAAGTTATAAAATAACAAGCCATTGAACCAAAATGAAATATGTTTCATTAAATTAAGTATAATGACTGGCCCAATCAATTTAATCCAGATTATATAAATTATATCAGGTTTACATGAGCCAACAAACTGATGATCTGAAATTGTAGCATGGGCTCGCCACCTGCAGCACTCCCTGGTATGATTTCATTGGTGTAGACATGATCACGTGATGGATGGTGTGTCGATTTATTGGCTCATCCATAGTTGTTGTTGCTGTTGGATTTAGTACAAAGTTCAGGTATTGGACCAAACGCTTTTTGAAGGCAGACTGTCGTAGTCTTAGGTAACAAAGGTAAATATTCAGTTTTGCCAAGTGACCTATTTGGTTCGACTTCATGTTGTCACACACGTTTTCTTGTTTAAAATGTGTATTTTTCATCTATTACTTTCTATGGTTTTTATACAAGCCTGTATAATCTCCTTTGAGAAAAGGAGAATTAAAAATAAATGCACAGCATACAAGAGCAATATTTCAAAATATTTAATTTTATTGCCTACTTCAAAAAACATTGCATAAATGTTGTGCTACAAGTGGCATGTACATAATTGGCAATTCCAACTGATTAACAGCATTCAAACCCCCAATTCTTTCTCATAAGCCTATTTACAGGTAGAAGTAAAAGTGACTTAGTAATATGACACATTGTATTGCACAGGCATCATTTCTATTAAGTAAAGGAAGCCTTTATCCTTTGTACTCGCATGCCATAACTGCAAATAAATCACAGCAGACAGTCAAAAAGTACTTATTGCACAGATTAATCAGGTAGACTAGTGCTGAAACAGACCATTGTAGACACATTGCTGGAGTTGAAGAGTGCTACATCAGAACGATTTTAAAAGTATCAAAATACTACATGTAAATATCAAACATTTGTAATTTTAAATATTAGATACAAATAAATATTTCATTTAAAATCTTTGGTAATTTTGATAACCATGCATACAGTGGCAATCCACACCTTATCACTTCATGTTTTTTCCTATCAGCAGGTGGAAAATACGGAACTAGGAAAATACCACTGAAAAGTGTATTGTAAAAGACCACCAGCAACCAGCATTAAGGCACAGAGATAATGTAACGTAAAGACAAAACACTGATTTTGTTTCATCTGATGATTTTGACATCATCAAAATGTATCACAGCACAAGTGATATTCACCTGAATAAAAGTGCTTGATTTAAATAAACAGATAACAAAATATATAACACCCCTGGTTACTATAGTTTTTTTACAAGGTACATAATCAATAAATAAGGGCACATGAGTTTTGGATTCATAAATTGTCCAGTAGCATTAATTATGTTAATCAATATACTGAGAAAGCCATCGAAAGCCTTCCCCATATCCTTGTCTCTTCAACACACTGCACATAAAGACTTCCACTGGCCTCAGGTTGAGTTCTTTTAGCGATACATTCCCCTGTGTAGATACATAGAAACAAAATTACACATTGTATTTCCCCAAAATAAAAACTATTTATTAAAATATTTTTCATAAACTTTAAGGAGTAAATTTCTAAGCAAGTAAAAAAAAAATTTATAAAAAAAAAAAAAAATATATATATATATATATTATCAGGGAAGGCTAGGATGAATTTAGCCATAGTTGCATAGTGACCAAATTGTACAAAAGTAGAGCTGTGAGTTCAGCACTTAGCGACGCTTAGTAGTTCAGGTTTATACAACAATCAAATACATCACAATGAAGTATATGTATTTTCTCAATGACCTACCTTTCCAGTGGTGTGTCCACAAAGACCAAACATTCCTCTTAATGCATCCTCACTAATTGCTTCTGGACGGTCGATTTTATTCCCCAAAATAAGAATTGGCACATTGGAGATTGTTTCATCAGTTAAGAGGGCCTATCATTTAACAAACAGATTAGATGTGAAATAAGGTGCCCTTATTGTTCAAAATATGTGATTTGATTGGTGGGAATCTGAAAGTGATGGAAATTCAAAGTGATGTGACATTCATTTTGAGTTACACACATAACATTCAAATGTAAAAGTATTATCATGTACAAAACCCTTGATTTAAAAAAATAAATTAAAAAAAGTAGACCTACATCCAGTTCAATTTTGGCTTCTATTAGGCGTTCATGGTCAGCACAATCAACAATGTAGACTACTCCATTTATTGCTGGAAGATAATTCTTCCAAACTCTTCTCGCTGAGAATGAATAGTAGATAAAATCAACTTGTTACATTGTGTCAAAGGATGTGATTTCTAAATGATTGCTTTGATAAATCAACTTCTATCAGAAACACTATCTATCTCCATTTAAGTGTACCTTGAGCGTGACCTCCCAGGTCAAATGTTGTGAAAGTCATACCAGCAATACTCAGTTCTTCGGATGCTAGAGGACGGATCACAAACAGGGCAAGTTACTTTGTATATATTGGTGGCTCTGACAAGTGTAAAAGTCATTTTGTAAGAGTAAGCTATCCGGTTTTTAAATTTTCTTACTAAATTTAACTATCACATATTAAATGGGTAAACTATGCGGTAGTGAAAGATATCTTTACTTACTAGGGTGAAGTGTTGGAACGTGCTGCCCAAGTCGATCATCTTTAAGCATGTGTAATAACGTTGTTTTTCCAGCATTGTCTAATCCAAGAAAAACTAACTTCCCACTCTTTTTATATAATCCTAAATGGAAAGTAAAAATAATAATAATAATAATTTAGTTACATAAAGTTGTGCTTGTCAGGTGTTGATTCAACTCTAAAAGACAAAGTTTGTGCTAAAAATCATCAGCATATCAACTTATCTTACCTTACCTAATAATTGTAACACACTGCTGAATCCTCTGTACAACCAATCAATTATAAAAGACATTACTGTAAATTGTTCCCTGAAATGAAATAGCAAAAGAATGAGATAATTGTTCTATGGTAGTACAGCAAGATCCGAGACTTCTCAAGGGGCTCTGCTAACTACAAAATAAGCTCTTTACCTAAATCTACTGTAAGCAGGTGAAAAACAGTACTACATTACCAAACGACCTGCACAGTTGTTTATATGATGTGCATGCCTTCTAGATTATTGCTAGAGGAGGGGAAGGTCTTGAATCCCTCATACAGCAGCTATCAACAAATATCCTGCACACAACATGAGCAAGTAACTATTTCTATTTGTGAGTCATTGTCACTTGACGCCATGGTAAAAGCGCACAGACATAGCTGTCACTCAAATGACTGTGACTCCCACTAAATTTCAAGAATACACTTGAATGCACATGGCTTGGGTTCTTCAAAACATTAATAACATCCCATATGGGCTTATTTTATAATTAATATAAATGCAATTCAATTTCATTATTCAATAAATGTGTGAATAATATAACTATCACAGTATACATTCTTAGCGCGCATTTTCCAGAAAGCGTCAATACTCTAGAGGCGCGCTTTAAAAATGGCAAACAACTAGCGAATACGCAGTCTAAATGTTGTACGAAGCAAATTGAGTCTGTGCAAACGGCGCCATGTAATAAATAAGATTTTTAGACCTGGATATTTTTGGTGTTAGAAGTTGTTTCTATTATGCATCGTATCCAGTCATAGAATGTCTGTTTTGACAGAAGCGAGAATATTGCGTCATTTGAAACAAAGTAACACAAAACACAACACGTCATTATAAGGAAAGGTACATGTCAATACCTCGAATGATCCGCTTCTGTAGTAGATCAGTCAGTCCGGTCAGTGTGCTCTGGTCCTAAACACAAGCCCAAAATTGACGTTTAACCGGAACTGCGTAGCTTTACAGGGTGGTCTCAGATCGTTATTTGGTGTATGTGATGAGTTGGTTGCTAAATGATCACTGTGAGTGGCCCACAGTCAACAACTAAAGCGGTCTGACAGCATTAATATCGTACAAAAGCAGCGAAATTGCAACTGTGCGATTCGGTAAACAGTGAACCTGACTGTACACAGCAGGTGTTTTTGGTGCAGCAGCTCTAGAAGACTGTAGAAACTTGGAGAATGTTTTTTTCTTTTCTTTCGCGGCACTATACATGATAAACCAGCTCACCGTTGTTTGCCACTAATGTACTGACTTAAAGGGATAGTTCACCCAAATATGAAAATCCTCTTATGATTTACTCACCGTCCTGGCATCCCAGATGTGTATGAGTTTCTTTCTTCTGCAGAACACAAATTATAATTTTTCTCAGGTCTAAAGGTCCATCATACAATGCAAGTGAATGGGTGCCAACATTTTTAAGCTCCAAAATCCACATAAAGAGAGCATAAAAGTAATCCATACGACTCCGGTGGTTATACCCATGTGTTCAGAGTCAGACACGATATGATACTGTGTTGGTGAGACACAGATCACTATTTAAGTCATTTATTTTGTCAAATTCTCCTCCCTGCCCTGTAGGGCGCAATATGCACAAAGAATGTGAACCACTAAAAAACTGAAAAAGTACATAAATATTGATCTGTTTCTCACCTACACCTGTCATATTGCTTCAGAAGATATGGATTTAACCACTGGAGTCATCTGGAGTACTTTTATTTTGCACTTATGTGGATTTTGGAGCTTCAAAATTTTCATATTTGGGTGAACTAACCATTTAAGTACTGCATATAAAACATTATTATTATTGTTTTATACAGGAATTTTATAAAGAAATGTATTATACTCTCATTTTTTATTAGTAGACTCCTATGCACACAGAGGCAAACAAAGCTATTAAATATACAAAGCTATTAAAGGAATAGCTCACCCAAAATTGAAAATTATTTTATCATTTACTCACCCTTATGTTGTTCTAAACCAATCTGACTTTCTTTCTTCTGTGAAACACAAACAGATATTTTAAAGGATGTTCTGTTAGCTGATTTCAATACAATACCAGTTGAAAGTAGCTATGTTTCAATCCAAGTTGCGAATTTATGCAAAAAAAACAAAAAAACAAAAACAAAACAACAACGAGCGAATAAAGCTTCATTTCCATCCCATGTGTTCAGAAGAACTAAATCGTCACTTACGGAAAAATTGAAGCCACTGTGACTTTTTATTAATAAAATACTTGCAGTTTAGAACATGCAGGCAAACACTGTAAAGAACTTGTCTCATGTCTGGGAGTGACAGCGCATCACACAGTTCTGGGAGCACTGTGCGTGCATTCCTCCATCCTTATGACTTTTCCATGCCTATCTAAGATATTTTTCAAAAGAGTCAGTAAACTTGCTCTTCTACGCAGTTTAAGTTTGTATTCGACTTATTTGATCTGCAAACTCAACAAATTATTTAGTCACATGACTTTTTTGAAAAGTGGGTTTCCTAAAACTATGTTTCCATCATAGTTTATGTGCATTTCTTCATATTAAATAAAAATTGCATCCACATCAAGCAAGCGGATTGTTTTTTTTTTTTTTTTTTTAAATGCACATTTTGGAGATTTTATTTGCATCTTGATGTTTCTATCCAACAGTTTTTATGCAAAATCCCAAAATGTGCATAAAAATACGTAGATGGAAACCCAGCTAGTGACTGAGAATCAATGAGTTTTGATGTTATGTGACATGTCACCATATGTGATTTGTGTTTAAAGATTTTCATCAATGATTTGATTGTGAATAAGGACTTACATTTCCATCTGCTCATAATACAAAGTGATTGATTGCCTTCAGAAGGCTTGGCATATGACGCACAAGTTGCAAGGACTACTTTGACACATTTGGGTTCTTTTTTAAGCTTCAAAGTGAAGAACTTTCAACTGCTATTATATTGAAACCAATGAACAGAAACATCCTTTAAAATATCTCCCTTAGTGTTCCACAGAAGTCATGAGAGTAAAATAAATGACAAAAAGAGGGTATGTAAATAATGACAATTTTTATTTTCGTCAACCTTTAACATAGAAGTATTTGATAATAGCAGTATCATATCAGAAAAGCTTTATTAAAGCAATTGTTCATAATCCTACAGTACCTGAGTTTGACAAGACTGTTTGCTAACATTAGTATCTGTTACACAGAATATCTAACCTTAATCAAATACAAAACTTAACTTAGTAAGACAATGGTTGGCTCCTCATAATGGTTTTGTGAGATTCATCCCCAGAAAAAGTGTCATTTACCCATGTTTTTCTAAAACATCCATTATTCTACACAGATATTGACATGCATATTCTAAACTTGTGATCAGACTGGTCCATCCACAATGTTGTGTTGTTCAGTTCTTCGCGTAATAAAACCATTTGTCAACTGTAAAAGATAAAGTCAAAGTAAAAATATTAAAATATTCATTTGTAAAGTGAAAGGACAACAAATCTCTCAACTAAAATACTGTTAAGGTTTTTATAAAAACATCAGATAAGAGATATGATGTTTAAAGTCCAAAAAATATCAAAACCAAACCTGAGCTAGAAATTGGACTGGCATCTCCACACGGGCATGACTGAAAAGGTAAAGATAGAACAGATATTTTGTGATATCATGTGGAGCAATAACCAAATATAAGGACCACTCTGCAAGGATGTCAAAATGTGT
Organism: Myxocyprinus asiaticus; assembly: GCF_019703515.2. Classification (NCBI taxonomy): domain Eukaryota; kingdom Metazoa; phylum Chordata; class Actinopteri; order Cypriniformes; family Catostomidae; genus Myxocyprinus; species Myxocyprinus asiaticus. The sequence goes on from NC_059366.1 coordinate 29,995,673, forward strand.
TTGTTGCCACACTAGTGAAGCCTTAATACATGTGGTACTCTATAAACACATTTTATAGTGGTGCCTTATACAAGTTATAAAACAGGGAATAAAATACAGGCAATACAAAGCAAAAAGAAAGTTCTTACACCATCAACAAGTCCTTTGGCTTCATCTGCTGAACAGCAGAATGGACTATCACCCTCCGAGACACATGTATTCTTGCTGCACAGTGAAAGAGAAAAAAGCTAAATGACTCTTTGACTAGTGAAGAAGAAAACAAAAAGCTGCTTCCATCAAAGGAGAAATTGTGTCATTTGAATAGTGGCCAATAACTTGTTTGACTTAAAAAAAAAAATTACATTTTAACAAAATTAGTCCAAATTTACATTTGGCAGATGCTTTTATCCAAAGCGACTTACAAAAGAGGAATAATATCAAATCAAATCACTTTTGTCACACAACCATATACACAAGTGCAACAGTGGGTTAAAGTCTTGGCTGCAGTTCCAAGCAACATAGCAGTCATGACAGTGATAAGACATATACCAATTTACAATAAACATCAGATTTACACAAACACAATTTACATATCTAATATACACATAATTACACAACACAATAATAATATACAATGTACAGTATACAATACACACAATATAGAACACACATACACATTATATAGAATACACTTACAATAAAAATAGTATATAAAGTATATATAAAATATACAGTAGGTTGTATTGTACTGTATTGACATTCAGGCTGTTGGTTGATAGTCAGTTGCCAGTGTGTTGTTAAGAGAGAATATAATTTATGACAGTCCAGTGTGAGATAATAAGATTAATAAAGTGCAGTGCTGATGTATGTTGATCGTGAGAGATCAAGAGTTCAAAAGTCTGATTGCTTGGGGGAAGAAGCTGTCATGAAGTCGGCTGGTGCGGGTCCTGATGCTGCGATACCGCCTGCCTGATGGTAGCAGTGAGAGCAGCCCATGGCTCGGGTGGCTGGAGTCTCTGATGATCCTCTGAGCTTTTTTCACACACCGCCTGGTATATATGTCCTGGAGGGAGGGAAGCTCACCTCCGATGATGTGTCTGGCAGTTCGCACCACCCTTTGCAGGGCTTTGCGTTTGTGGGCGGTGCTATTGCCGTACCAGGCAGTGATGCAGCCAGTCAGGATGCTCTCTACAGTGCTGGTGTAGAACCGTGTGAGGATGTGGTGGTTCATTCCAAACTTCCTCAACCGTCTCAGGAAGAAGAGGCGCTGATGAGCCTTCTTCACAACGGCCTAAGTGTGGATGGACCATGTGAGTTCCTCAGTGATGTGGAGACCGAGGAACTTGAAGCTGCTGACTCTCTCCACCGGTGCTCCATTGATGGTGATGGGGCTGTGTTCTCTGTCTTTTCTCTTGAAGTCCATCACAAGCTCCTTGGTCTTGCTGACATTGAAGGAGAGGTTGTGCTCCTAACACCAGCGTGTCAGAGCGTGCACCTCCTCTCTGTAGGCTGTTTCATCATTGTCAGTGATCAGACCTACCACCGTCGTATCATCAGCAAACTTAATGATGGCATTGGAGCTGTGTGTTGCCAAACAGTCATGTGTGTAGACGGAATACAGGAGTGGGCTGAGAACACAGCCCTGCGGGGCTCCGGTGTTGAGGGTCAGTGATGAGGAGATGTTGCTGCCCATTCTAACCACCTGGCGTATGCTTGACAGGAAGTCCAGGATCCAGCTGCACAGCGAGCTGTTTAAGCCCAGAGCCCGGAGTTTCTCATCAAGCTTGGAGGGCACTATGGTGTTGAATGCTGAGCTGTAGTCTACAAACAGCATTCTCACATAAGTGTTCCTTTTTTCCAGGTGGGAGAGAGCAGTGTGTAGTGTAGATGCAATGGCATCATCAGTGGAGCAGTTGTTGCGGTATGCAAACTGCAATGGGTCCAGTGAGGGAGGCAGCACAGAGCAGATGTAATCTCTGATTAGCCTCTCAAAGCATTTGCTGATGATGGGGGTCAGAGCAACAGGACGCCAGTCATTTAAGCAAGTGATTTTGGATTGTTTTGGTACAGGGCACAATGGTGGACGTTTTGAAGCACGTGGGGACTACAGACAAGGAGAGGGAAAGGTTGAAAATGTCCGTAAAAACACCAGCCAGTTGGTTCGCGCACACTCTGATGATGTGGCCCGGAATGCTGTCTGGACCAATGGCTTTACGGATATTCACCCATCAGAAGGATTGGGCTACAGAGACGGAGAGTGAACTAACCTCTGTAGCTTCTGCCGCAAGAGCTCTCTCTACGAGGGCGGTGTTATTTCCCTCGAAACGAGCATAAAAAGTATTAAGCTCATCAGGGAGAGAGGCAGCGGTGTTCACGGCAGAGTTTTTATTCCCTTTGTAGTCCGTGATGATATTAATTCCCTGCCACATGCTTCTAGAGTTGATGTGTGTTGAACTGTCCTTCAATTTTGTCCCTGTACTGGTGTTTTGCTGCTCTGATAGTTTTGCGGAGGGCATAACTGGCTTGTTTATGCTCCTCCGCGTTCCCGGAATTAAAAGCGGAGGTCCGCGCATTAAGAGCCGCGCGAACATCGCTATTAACCCATGGTTTCTGGTTAGGGTAGATCCGTATTGTTTTGGTCAGAACAACATCCTCTACGCACTTTCTGATGAAACACGTTACGCTATCAGCGTAAACCTCGATGTCATCATCAGAGGCGGACCGGAACATCTCCCAGTCCACGTGATCAAAACAGTCTTGTAGCGTAGAACCTGATTGGTCTGACCAGCACTGGATCATTCTGAGGGTGAGTGCTTCCTGTTTCAGTTTCTGCCTGTAAGCGGGCAGAAGGAGAACGGAAGAGTAGACTTGCCAAATGGTGGGACGGGGGAGGGATTTGTAGCCATCCTGGAAGGGAGAGTAGCAATGGTCCAAAACCCGGTCCCCTCGTGTGTTGAAACTGATATTTTGGTGGTATTTTGGTGCGATTGATTTGAAACTGGCTTTGTTAAAGTCCCACAATGAACGCAGCCACAGGGTGCACGGTTTCCTGCTCACTTATACTCCCATACAGTTCCTTGAGTGCCTGGTCTGTGTCGGCTTGTGGCGGGATGTATACAGCAGTGATAATGACCGCTGTGAATTTCCTTGGTAGCCAGAATGGTCGACACAGAAGCATGAGAAATTCCAGATCAGGAGAGCAGAAAGACTTGATAGAATGTACGTTCCTCTGATCACACCAGGATTTGTTGATCATAAAACATAAACCACCACCTCTGCTTTTACCTGAGAGGTCTTTCGCTCTGTACGCTCGGTGCACGGAGAACCCCGCGGGTTCGATGGCTGAATCTGGATTCTCCGCAGACATCCAAGTTTCTGTAAGGCAGATAATGCAGCAGTCCCTCGTCTCTCGTTGGAAAGAGATCCACGCTCTCAGCTCGCAGAGCTTGTTGTCCAGAGACTGAACATTTGCCAGTAGAATACTGGGTAGCGGGGGTCGATTTGTGCGACGTCTTACTCTGATGAGAACACCGGCTCTATTTCCCCTTTTCCTTCTGCGTTTCCACGGCCAGGCAGCCCAGACAAAGGGCTCTGCTGGCGTGTTTGTAAACAGCGGGTCGGCATTGAGGAATTGGAAGTCTGGTTTTCGGTGTGCAATTGCAGAACCAATGTCTAAAAGTGTTTGTCTATCGTATACAACAAGGCAGACAATATCCAAAACAAAAAACATAAGAACTGTAAACGAAACAAACAAAAAACTGCAATGTTGTGTCGGAGCTCGCAATGCAGCAGCCATACTTGGCGCCATCTTGAGTCCAAAATACACAAATAGTACACAAATGTTTATGTTGCAAGATGATAATTTCAATAATTCTGAATCCATAACTGGTTCTCTCAGGCAAACTAAATGTTCCCTAGATTTGTTGTCTCTATAGGTGTGAATGAAAGGGAAAACAGTCATATCAAATCCCTTTGTAAAACTCACAAATGGTGGTGTGCTGCATTCTTTAATGTGCATGTACTGTATATCACTAAGACTGCTGAAGACACTCCCTTACCAGTTTAGTTCTCCAGCATCGGTTTGTTGTGAGATAAGTGCTTTCCAGAAGCCATGGGTGACTTTGATTGTCTCAATGGCAAAATCCTGGAATAAAGGTGGCAGCACATTTACAGTAATTTAAAATTTGATGGAGTATTACAAATGTGTTCAAAAGAAGAGAACTTTCATTTATTAGATGAATCTATTGAACTTACATACCTTGTCTTTGAACTCTCCATTGAATGCAAACTGGTTTTCAGGTTTCCCATCAGGTACCTTGTACCTCCTAAACCAATCCACTGTTGCCTCAAGGTAGCCTGGCTTAAGTCGCCTTACGTCGCTAATATCTATATTTCACATCAGAGAAATGAAAACAATCACACATTTGTCACTCTTCTGGGTCAACTGGAAAGTGATGAGTTTCCTTAAATACTTACTGTTCAAGTCCTTTGCCTCGGGGTCATCAACATTGATTGCGATGACTTTCCAATCAGTTTCACCTTCATCAATCATTGCTAAAACACCCAGGACTTTCACTTTGATAACATCTCCACGAGTACACACCTAAAAAGATCAAGCATTATAGGGTTTATCCAAATCAAAATATAACTGCAAGTTTCAACTTACTAATAACAAATAAGGCTCTATTTCACAGAAATAGAAGAAGAAAAAAGTATCAATACCTTGCTACCAATTTCACAGACATCAATTGGGTCATTGTCACCACAACACCCCGTGTCATTGTCTTTGTGCCCAGGGTCTTCCCAAGTCTGTCAGAAAAGAAAAATGGCACAATGGCATATGCAATTCACATCATATTCTTAGTTGAGGTGCTAACGGTCTCCACCAAGGACACTCAAGGAACTGAACTACTGCATATTATCTTCCTTTTCTTACTCTGCAGGATAAATTTACTTCACATGAAATAAAAGAAAATCTGCATAATTGTATATACACATGAAGTCATTAAATAAAACATGAAGTCACGGGCTTAATGCAGCTGTTTATTCAGTAGAACAAGAAGACTGAAAGTGTGCAAGTATTTTCAGGGTTTTCTTTTAGAAGTTGTTTACAACACATCGAAGTCTACAATTCATGTACAAAACACTAAAGATCAACTAAAGATTCAGATGCCGATATCTTGAGAGCAGGGTGGCCAATAGGCCATTGTAATGTCGATAAACATTTCACACAATTTAATATGACAGTAAATGACATGTACAGAAAATTGCTAAACATAACTTTTCTTTATCATTATTTTTACTCAATTTCACTAAAAATGTCACCTTTATAAAAATAGAACATTTATGTTTATATTTATGATTTAGTTAGATGGTAGATTGCAGCTTCTCCTGGTTTGTTTAGTCATATAGAGCTGAGCGATATGGCTACAAAATAATATTTTTCAATATACATGTTTAATGCATGAGGAAAAAAATCTAGTTAAAAACAATGAAGCACTGTTTTCCACTAAATGAACATGATATTTATGAAATTTAACCATTATTTACCAACTTAGATTTTTCCTAAATTGTTTTTTTTTTTTTTTTAATGAACAGGGTGTCACTTCACTCACTTTTTGGAAGCCAGTTGAATGTTGTTATAAAACTTAATGTGGGACCCAGTCAAGTTTATTATTATAACATAATACTGAATTATTATTTGAGCACACTGGAAATCACTGGATTTGCACGTTTTGTGAATAAAATTAATGTTAGTGAATTAAATCTTTGAAAGAAATTCATTTTTTTTTTTTTTTTTTTTTTACGAAATATCTGTATATTTGCAGATGGTGTATGACAGAAGTTGTATTGCTATCATTAGACAAGATACAGTGCAGTGAAAAAGTATTTGCCCCCCTCCACAATCAATCAGTCAATTAATTAATTAATTTTATTTCTATAGCACATTTAAAAACAACACATGTTGACCAAAGTGCTTCACATTATAGCATAAACACATCATATACATACAGAATGTAGAGAATACAATAACACATAATAAAATAAGCAACCCACATTAAGCACAGTTAAAAGCAAGTGAAAAAATGTTAGTCTTCAAATAAGATTTATAAACATCGACTGATGTACAGGACCTGATATGTAGTGGAAGGCTATTCCAAAGCCATGGAGCCACCACTGAAAAGGCCTGATCTCCCTTTGACTTAAGACGGGACTTGGGGATCGTTAAAAGTAAATTCAGCTAAGACCTTAGTAGTCTAGAAGGCATGTGATGCTGAAGGAGATCCGTAATATAGGGAGGAGCCATGCCACGTAATCCCTTAAAAGCAAATAATAAAATCTTGAACTGAATCCTAAATTTGACTGGAAGCCAGTGAAGAGATGCTAACACCGGAGATATGTTGCTGTGTTTTTTTTTTGTCCCAGTCAGCAATCTGGCAGCAGCATTCTGGACTAACTGCTGACGTGATAGTGAAGTATGAGAAATGCCACAGAGCAATGAATTGCAGTAATCTAATCTTGAAGAAATAAAAGCATGTATAACTACTTCCATGTCCTTAAAAGATAAACAGGGTTTCAATTTCACAATGTTCCTTAATTGAAAGAAACCACCTCTGACCACAGAACTGATGTGTTTATCAAGCTTTAAATCAGGGTCAAAAATTACTCCAAGATTCTTAACTTGGTCGTGTAATTTAAAAGCAAAGGAGCCTAAATCATTAATCATGTGTTTGGTAGAGCCAGGTGGACCAAACACCATCACTTCAGTTTTTGATTCATTTAGGTTAACAAAAATTCATTGCCATCCACTTTTTGATATCATTTATACAGCAGATAAGGGAATCTAATGCAGAATTGTCCCCAGGCTTTAAAAGAAGATAAAGCTGGGTATTGTCAGCATAACAGTGATAGGAAATATTATGCTTTTGACAGATTTGGGCCAAAGGAAGCATGTATAGAGAAAAGAAGACTGGGCCCAAGATTGAGCCTTGGGGAACCCCACAGGTAATGGGAGCCGGGGAGGATGAGAAGTCCTCTAGTTCAACAGAAAATGTCCTATCTTTAAGATAAGAGGAGAACCATTTAAGAGCAGTCCCCTGAATCCCTGCCCACTGTCTTAAGCGCCTCAGAAGGTTGTCGTGATCTATAGTGTCAAATGCAGCACTGAGGTCAAGGAGAACTAAAACTGCATGACTACCTGAATCAACAGTCAGCAGCAGGTCATTAAATACTTTTAAGAGTGCAGACTCTGTGCTGTGTTGTGCTCTAAACCCCGATTGAAATGTATCAAATTTATTTTTCATTTAAAAAAAGAAAATTCCTGATTTCTTCTATTTTGTGTATTTTTCATTCTAAATTGTTTTAGGTCTAAATTGTTAGGATCATGCTTGACCGTAGGTATGATGTTCTTTTTGTGGAATTCTGTGTTTGGTTTATGCCGGATGAAACGGGTACCTGTCTTCCAAACAGTTCCACTTTCGACTCATCAGTCCACAGAACATTCTCCCAAAAGGTTTGAGGATCCTCAAGGTGTGTTTTGGAAAAATTCAGGCGAGCCTTAATGTTCTTCTGGGTTAGCAGCGGTTTTCACCTCACCACTCTTCCATGGGTGGCATTTTTGGCCAGTGTCTTTCTGATAGTGGAGTCACGAACAGTGACCTTTATTGATGCGAGAGAGGCCTGCAGTTCCTTGGATGTTGTCCTTGGCTTTTTTGTGACTTCCTGGATGAGTTGTTGCTGTGCTCTTGGAGGAATTTTGGAAGGTTGGCCACTTCTGAAAAGGTTCACTACTGTGCCAAGTTTTCTCCATTATCTTCTCCAGAGATAATGGCTCACTGTGGTTCTTTGGAGTCCCAGAGTCTTTGAAATAGCCTTCCCAGACTGATGTAAATCAATCACCTTTTTCCTCATCATTTCTGGAATTTCTTTCAACCGTGGCATAATGAATTATGAATGCAGTTTCATAGATTTGGGGATTTAGTAACTAAAGGCAAATACTTTTTCACACAGGCCCATTTGGTATTGGATAACTTTTTTGCTTCAATAAATAACATTATCATTTAAAAACTGTATTTTGTGTTTACGCAGATTGCCTTTATGTTAGATTTTGTTTGAATTTTTGAAACAATTTAGTATGAAAAATACACAAAAATAGAAGAAATCAGATACTTTTTCACAGCACTGTAGTTAAAAGTTACAGGGAAGTGTTGAGGAGAGATAGGGAGAATGAAACGCATGAGCAAAACTAATCGACCAAAAAGGGAAATTTATCGGCCGATGTCAATAATTTGAAAATACCAATCAGCCAATTTATCGCCTCAGCAATATATATCAGCCAACCACTACAATACACTTATAGCTCTGCTTCCAGAGACTGAAGCTGTCAGTCTGTACTAAAATCCTCAGTCTGTTTTAGATCTTACGTTCACTGTACAAATATAAATTCAAATACATTTGGAGATCTGCGTGTATGTGTGTTAAACATGCTGATTTATTTAGCTTACTTGAGGAATTGCCCCATAATTCCAAATGTAGCCTTTGTGTGGGAAAACATTAGCCACATAGCGCAAATTTCCCTTCTTTACATCTTGCTTAATTGGGTTCAGAGGGTCTTTTGTAGCAATCTGAAAAGTAAACCATACTTAATTACATTATACACATCCAATGTTATAAAATAAATTATATACAGTATATTATATACATAATATTCCTGCAGACACCAACTGTCTGATTAGTCATTTTTACATGAATGTCAATAAACAGTCCACCTTAAATGTAGGTTAAAGGTCTTGTATTTATGTAGTAGGTTTACATAGTAGTCCTCCATTCTATTCTATTACACTGCAAGTAGTGTACAGTATGTCTCAATAACACTACAGAACAAATGAGATTTCATGCAATCTGTTGAATCCTGATTGCACATACCTCCATTTTTGCATTTGTCCATCTTGGTACCTCAACAACCATGTGGAAAATGTTCTGCAGAGCAAAAAAAGCAAAAAAAGCAAAATGTGTTGCTTCACTAAAAAGATTCATTTTTGTGAACGTTATACACAGGTATCATAGCAGAGCAGTTCAAAGTATTAAATGATTTCAGATGACACTATGTTGAAAGGGTAAAGATCATTCCACTCTCAGAAGTCCCTTCACCCATTAAGTAAACCCAATAAAGAACTGATAGACACTGTGCCGAATTGTGAAATGACATTTACTGCCAAAGGGGTCCCACAAGGGAGGTAATATCTACACTGTCATGGCATATCATGCATGATGATCTTAATAATGGAAATACAAATATTGTGAATCGAGATACTGTACCTGAGCTTCATCTGCACACATAGGTATGTCATGGAAGGGTGAAATGTACTTTCCATCTGAATTCTCTATAAAAAAAACAAAAAAAAATAAAAAAATAAAAAAAATCAACATTTCTCAGCCAAATAAATAATGTACAGCCGTGTGTTTCAAAGTGGTACAACTGAACACCTACAAAGTTGTGCACCTGTCTTTGGAGTCCCATTTATCAATGAGAAAAAGATGTTAGGGATCTCCCTCTAATTTCTTCAATGTGCACATTTTGACAATCATGTTATTTATCAGAAGGGAACAGGTTACGTCATGCTAGTACTAAACTTAAATGTCTATTTTCAGGTGGCAAAAAAAAAAAAAGAAACACGCCCAATTTAGAGGAAAAATATTTTAAAATGTACATTCCATGTACCTGAAAAGAGGTTATTTTAGATAATGAGACTCAATAACAACATAAGAAATATAGTAAGACCAGAAAATGATATTGTGAAAGTAACGCTATCCGTATTGAATGATGCCACGAGTGACCCCGTCAATGCTGTTTGAATTAACCCCTCCTTCATTTACACATATATTTAATTGGGCTTTGGGTAATACCATCAATACAAAATAATATCGTTTGACAGATGTTGCACTGGTAGGCTAATAGTAATAAATAGTAAAGCTCTCTGTGTAGCTAACTTGCCACCTTCAGATTGCAACGTCCCCGGCATGACAGGTTTATTTCCTTTTAAGCTAGAACAGAATTAAATAAAAGTCAACGATTAATAGCCATATATCTGAAGATTTTGGGCCGAATTATCAAATTCACTTAATCACTAAATATTTCGAATTTACGAATTATTTGGCTTTGGTAAAGCTTTAGCTAATGTAATAATGACGAGAAGAAAAGCGACACGTGGGACTTGCGGCCCAACCCCTTGCATCTCAAATCAATGAACAGCCCTGGCCGTACAAACTACTCTTCGACAAACCATTAAGATTAGAATTTATACTTACTGAAAAACACCCTGTAGCTCAAGGTGTTAGGGTTTCCTCTTTCTTCAACGGTAAAACTCATGTTGTGCTCTCTACTGTGTACTGATTCCCGGTAGGCTGTGTAAAAGTTCAGCAGCGACGTGATGGTGGAGATCACGCATGCGCATAGACGAGAGATTTTAAGTGAATGGACTATAAAGATAATCTTTTAATATCGTACTTCAGTGCGGAAGCTGTATTCAAAAAACACTGTAATAAAACAGTTATTGCATATTGGCATATCACATAAGAATAATAACTATAAGAATGTATCATTAAAAATATTTTCATCAAAGAACCAAAGATCATTTCAGAATTTTAGGTTACTCTATTTGTATGCTTTCAATTTGTGCAGTCTTCTTAGGTCACATTTAAAAAAAAAAAAAAAAAAAAAAAAAAAACAACTGTGTGCCGAAAGTGACACATTTCTTTCTCTGTTTTTCACACCTTTATTAAAGTACTGATAAAGGAACAATTCAAACAGTAACAATAACCATATCCACATGGTTCATAATTAAATAAAATTACAGGATGTAGATCTGAAACGAACTGAGGTACAAAACAATAAAAAATCTATAGGGGAAAAAAAGAAAATTATATACATAGTTGATAATTATACACTTTAAAGAGTTAAATAATACTAAAGATAACATTTAAGATAACATACTTTTTTAATTCAGCATTGAACAAATTAAATTAAAGTTAGGTAGAACAACATAACAATTAACAGTTCAAATATAAGGCATGGAGGTAAAAAAAAATAATAATAATAAATTAGAAACAATAACAAATATGCAAGTAATAAATGAAAAAAGTGTCAACTAAAAACCTTTAAGCGCAAAACAAGTGTTTTCCACGCTTTCTTGATTTAATTCAAAATACTGCTTAATTTCGTGTACATTTCTTTCATCGAAAACATCCCAAACTATGACGCAAGGGTGGGCGTGTGTTTCACGTCATTCTCCAATTGATGTCATATCCTCGCAGCGCTCTTCGCTTCCTGTGCCTGGCGGAGGGAGGGGTTGGTGCTGTCGGTTGGGAGGACGAGCAGAACGCCAAGAAAGCCTAAAGAAAGCGATAAGAAACGAGGGGAAAAGGGCCCGAGGTTTTACCTTCCATCGCTCGTCTCTGGTTAGCACCCCCGAAGCAAGTGCAATGTCGTCCAGTCGTCAGCTTAGTGAGAGCAGGGCCATCCCGACCAGGACGGTGCTGATCAACGACTCAACGCAGCTACCTCACGACTACTGCACCACTCCTGGAGGCACTTTATTCTCCACCACCCCGGGAGGTAATTCACGCCTGAGACCTGTGCTCCATGTCCCAGCTGATTTCGGCTTGTAGTTTTCATGGAGACAGTCTAATGGTAGAGGGTGGCCTGTTGTGGGCTGGAAGCCCTAACGACATAGGCTGAGTCTCAAAAAACCTACTGTGCTGCCTACCTAGACAGTATTTTAAGTGCCTTAGGCTCATTTGAACGTTTCGTTTAATTTATTCTAATGATGCTCAATAAAGTTGGAACGTTTAAATCGATGATGCCCATAAAATGTTGCCTAGGAAGGCAGCTCACTTGGCTTTGAGACACAGCCATAGAGTTCATAACAACAACAACAACAGGGAGGATGTGCGCCGCCTGTGCGTCAACATGATTGGTCCACTCTGACTGATGGACAGAATAGGACAGAACAAAGGAATGCATTACATTAAACGCATACAGACGCAAGCACATACAGCTCTCGAAAAAATTAAGACACCACTGCAAAATGATCAGTTTCTCTGGATTTACCATTTATAGGTATGTGTTTGAGTAAAATGAGCATTTTTGTTTTATTCTATAACCATTTATCCCAAATTCCAAATAAAAATATTGTCATTTAGAGCATTTATTTGCAGAAAATGACAACTGGTCAAAATAACAAAAAAACATGCAGTGTTTTCAGACCTCAAATAATGCAAAGAGAACAAGTTCATATTCATTTTTAAACAACACAATACTAATGTTTTAACTTAGGAAGAGTTCAGAAATCATTATTTGGTGGAATAACTCAGATTTTCAATCACAGCTTTCATGCATCTTGGCATGCTCTCTACCAGTCATTCACATTGCTGTTGAGTGACTTTATGCCACTTATGGCACAAATTCAAGAAGCTCGGCTTTGTTTGATGGCTTGTGGCCATCCATCTTCTTCTTTTTACTCAGACACATACCTATAAATAGTAAATCCAGAAAAACTGATAATCTTGCAGTGGTCTCTTAATTTTTTCCAGAGCTGTAGCTGTATACACCCCCACCAAGTGTGAATTCAATTGCTAGGTGGAAAAAAAAAAATCTTCTTTGCCATGGTTATGCTTTTTGTTTACACTGGATCAAAAGAACTAATGTTTGTACTGCTGAAAGCAGTAGTTTATTGGATGTTGAAGGAATGATCATATGTAAGAGCCAGATTGCTTTTGAATTGCATTAGGAATGTCTATAATACTGTTTATGCCATATGCATAATCATGTAATAAACTGTATTGTAACAATAAGCAGACCTGGCTGGCAGACTGACTAGTTTATTGTTTGTTGTGACAATGCAGGTACCCGAATAATCTATGATCGCAAGTTTCTGTTAGACCGGCGTAACTCGCCCATTGCCCAGACTCCTCCAGCGCACCTGCCGGTTATCCCAGGAGTGACAAGCAGAAACATCCTGAATGAAAACAAGAGGAATGAAGCTAACAACATCAAAAACCGTGATGCCAAGCCAGGGCAAGGTTAGTCTTTAAAACTGACCTAACTGGAACTGTTTCCACTGGAACCTCCCTGCTTTGCGATCTGTCATCTTTTGTACACAAAGATTAAAACTAATAGGTCTGAATGGAGGTTTAAAACTAATAGGTCTGATTGGAGGTTTAGACTAGTAATTACTAGAATTATACAGTTAGCATTATGACTTTTGGCCCTTTTTTATTTTATGCAATAATTTATACGTGCAAAGTCAATGGGCATGGCCATGAATTTAAAAAAAAAATATTTTTTTTGTGTAAGCATGTGCTAAGTCTAGGTGCAAGTGGGTTTGGTGAAATTGCGTGCGCAAAGCACTAATGGGCTGGGTCAAGTGCAATTTAATTCTGAGGTTCTTCTCTGGTTATTGCACTGTCTGCGTCCTATTATATAGTCAATTCCCTGTCAAGCACCATATAAATAAAATGTGCTGTGATATAATGACAGCACATTCATAAGAATTTGTTAGTGTAAATGGACCATATGCAATGAATTAGAAGAATAGAATATGGACTACTTTTGTGCATTAACTCTCCTTTGTACATTTATACACATGGAAAATGTGGTTCTTGTCAGGATTTGGATATAGGCTCTGTTAAATTATAGAGAATGTAAATATTATTAATCCAATAAAGTGATCAAGTGACACAGAATCATGACTAGTATTAACAGTGATTGTATCGGCCTTTCAGGTTAGGCTATGGATTTTTGCACAGACGTGTAGCATTCAGTTTTGCTTTAAAAATGAATTTAATTTATTGAAACACACACATAAATATATGTACAGTGTATATATATATAATATATATATACACACATATACACTACCGGTCAATAGTTTTGAAACACGACTGAAATGTTTCACATGATCTTAAAAATATTTTGATCTGAATGCGTATGTTTAAATGTTTGAAATTAGTTTTGTAGACAAAAATATAATTGTGCCACCATATTAATTTATTTCATTATAAAACTAAAATTTAATAAAAATAAAAATAAGTTTTTGAAATTGATGACTTGGACCAAATAATAAAGAAAAGCAGCCAATAAGTGCCCAACATAGACGGGAACTCCTTCAATACTGTTTAAAAAGCATCCCAGGGTGATATCTCAAGAAGTTGGTTGAGAAAATGTCAAGAGTACTTGTCTGCAAATTCTAGGCAAAGGGTGATTACTTTGAAGATGCTAAAATATAACACAGTTTTGATTTATTTTGGATTTTGTTTAGTCACAACATAATTCCCATAGTTCCATTTATGCTATTCCGTAGTTTTGATGACTTTACTATTATTCTAAAATGTAAAAATTATAATAAAGAATGAGTAAGTGTTTCAAAACTTTTGACCGGTAGTGTATATATATATATTTCCAAATTCAAATTACACATAAAATGAAACGAAAATATTATAAAAATAATGAAGTGGTAAAACAAATTCTATATAACCACCTCCTGTAAAATCTATTTTTTACATTTTACACTCTCCAACAGCATTCACCGGCCTCTTTTGCAGTGACTTAAAAATCACTCTTAAGACAACAGGTAAAAATAAATATTAATAGAAATTAGATCATAAATACAATTGTAAATATAAACATAATAATAATAATAATAATAATAATAATAATAATTGGAAAAATAAAGCATGACCTATAGATAGTTGAACACAAATCTCATAAAATGTTGTATCATAAAATGGCTACAACTGTGATTGCCAGTGAAATAATTTCATGTTCCAATATATTTTCAGAGTTTGGACATGAACTTTATTACCACCTGCTGGTGGAATCTCCAAACTGCAAATGCAGGAACTGAATTTAGACTTTGCGCTGAAAGCAAACGTGGGTCTGAAACGTCTTGACTCTTGACCTTGCGCAATGACCTTGGAATTAGCGCTCTTACGAAAATTGGATAAGACGTAGCGCATGGTCATTGCACGTTGTGCTGCACCTAGTGCGGTCACGAAAATGGAGCCCTTCCTCTCTTAGTTTCGTAGTGGTCATTAGGGCTGAAACGATTAGACGACGTTATCTACAATGCGACAATAAAAAATTTTTGACAAAAATGTTCATTGTTGAATAGTCGTTTGATCTCATTTAACGTAACCTGAGATTACATTAAACTCTAAGATGACACGTGAGAACAGCACTGCAGTTCACGCCTGAATGAGGAGAGGAAGAAAACAGCTCACAGTCCATATGCACTCTAAACTTTAACAACTTCAGGTGATGTAGATCATAAAGTATGAGGAAATTATAATGCAAAAATACAAATAAGTAAATACAGAAGCAATCACGTTATGGAATAAGTGTAGCCGGAGCTGCTGCTCCACCGAAGCAAAACTTGCATGTCGAGCGTATTTAAAGGAAACACCCCGGCGTTACATCATTAATGCAGTTATATTTAATGTGTTATAGCTTTAATAAAGTTCAGATAATATGGAAGCAGGTCATGTAAATAACTACAAACTCCGAATCGGGCATTTCTCTGTGCAGTCAGCGCCTCTTCTATGAGTTTCGTGAATGTCCTGATCTAAGGGGGAGAGATTGAAACTGCACCCGGCTGAGGCACACCCTGTCGCAGGGATGCTCGTCCCTCGAGCGCGCACTTGCACTTTAAAGTGATGGCTCACAACTTGTTGAATCATAATAAATGTCACTGTGCATTTCTTATCATGAAGAAAATTGGCAATACGCAGCTTTATTAATAAGAGAGAGTTTGTTTTTTGTGAGTTAAAGATGGATTGAAGTGAACAGAAAGGTGAGAGAGGGTAGTCTTCGCCCCATTATACACTACAACAAAATACGTTTTTGATTTTATTTTGGCTTGTTTTCCAATATAAATATCTAAAACTCCTTTAAAACAATGTACATTTTCTTTAGCAGCTATTCTTCAGAAGAAAAAATTATCTGAGAATGTTGAATATAATATTAAAAATACAAATATTTTAAAATATCTAAAAATCCTTTAAAAAAGATGCATTCTCCTGAGAGGCAGCATATAAGATATTTATACTTGCTTTTACAGAATAGATCTTTAAGTATATTTTGTCTTTAATGCACTCGCAGAAGTACAACCAAGTGAAAAAATACACTTATATTTAAGATACATTCTCTTAAAGCAAGTCTAAATATCTTATATGTTGCTTCTCAAGTAAATGTATCTTGTTTTAAGGATTTTTAGACAATATTAAATGGAAAACAAGACAAAAACACTTGATAACAATAGGATTTTTTGCAGTGAATTTGTCCTCTTTATTGTTAATAAGCACATTTAATACAACCTTTTAAGTCGGGGCACAAGCTGAATAATCAGTTAAAAGCTAATGATTAATTGTTGCAATAATCGCCCGAATAGTCGAATAATCGTTCCAATAATCGTTAGATTAATCGATTATCAAAATAATCGTTAGCTGCAGCCCTAGTGGTCATGAATGTTGCATATGAAATATTTTTTCCCCTCACTAGAGACTTTTATGTCACAGGTGAAGATGCTCAGTTCGAGATGGACATCTAAAGAAGAGGAACCAGTGTGAAGAACGATTAATTACCTGGTACCTGTGTGCCAGTGGCTTGGCTTGTAGAAACCAATGTTGTGAGCCCTCTCCTTTAGCTCTCTCTAGCTGCTGGGTGCTGCATAATCATGGGGATGAATGAGTAAAGTTTGCCCAGTGGGACTGCTGGTGCCCTGAAAGCTAACTTTTGAGTCTGCTCTATTTTAGTTTTCAGGACTACCATCAGCTATACTTGCTTCAGTCACAGAGCAAGGGAAAAATGATGTATTGTAAGTGCCCAGATATTACCAGTTCAAAGTAATCGACTTCATTAACAGATCAGCCATAAGAGATTCACTTCTGGTAGTTCAGATTTGATTTCAGAGTACACTGTTCCAGTTTATTCCTTTGAAAGGCCTTTAATGCAGTCTATTTTGTTCATGAGGAAATCCAGTTATTGTTTGTACACATCCTCCCAAATGTAATATTTGTCTGTTCCCATCCAAAAACTGAAATACTGGATTGTTTTCCCCCAATTTCTTGCTAATAAGGGACAGGACTATTATAATTTTGGTTCAAAGATGAAGAGAATTCCATTCCATTTGTATCCGTTAAACAGCTGTATATTTTTTACATTTAAGGTTTCAAGATTTTCAGGTATTTGTTCAGCTCAGAAGAATAGTTTTATAGAATTGTGAACATTTTTTGAAAATTCACAGACCTTAATCAAACATTTGAATTTATACTGAATTACGATGCCAAACAAATGTACTCCGATTGTCAAGTTTATTTTGAACTACCACGAAATTAGCATTTAAGTCCATGTTCTTCTAATTTCCTTTCACCTGAAAATGTAATGGCTAATTTTAAGTTAACTAATAACATCTAATCTGAATTTTGAATGACCAGACTGTTACTTTAGGTCAGAGAGAATGTTTTAAAATTCCAGATCCATCCTACTAACAGAATGGTTTTTTCCCACCTTTGCATTGTAAGTTAGTTCTTGTGATACTTGAAGCATCAACATCAGCTCTGTAGTCACTGTTAAACACATCCTCTGGTCAAAAGTAGACAGTACCTAGTGCTGTTAGACTAAATAAAGGGTTTAATATACCTTATGAAACATGATGACAAAGAGAGCTGGTCTCAGGAAGCACTTGCTCCCTTCAGCGGAGAAGTAGCATGGATAATATTTAACATTTAAATCAGCTGTGACATCTACAGTCACTTTGCAGTTACTACAATTCTTGCAAACCTTGATAATCAAATCAAAGGTAGGAAAGCACTGAAGTGTAGTTTGGTCATTTTACCATTGTCTATCTCACAGCCACATAATGTGAAAGTTTAAAGATCCTTTTCAAATATGGATAGTTTTGTAGTGACCACACATTCATATTTTAATTCTGATCAAATGTCTTGAAAACTTGAAATGAATCTTTCCAATGCTTTTCTATGCATATTGTTTTGATCTGCTTCTAAATCTTTAGTTCACATGTCAGAGTCATTATCTTATTTTTTGGGATGCCAAATCTCGTGAAGGGTGAGACGGTTTCATTAATATTCAATGAAAATTAAGCAAAGAGATTATCCAAACAAAGTGACTTAAAAGAGGAGAAAACTTATTCTCATGACTTTGTCACTTTTTGTGCCTCAGATATTCTTTTAAGCACAGAAAGATTTTTTTTTTTCTTCTTTTTCTCTCTTGGTGATCTCGTGTGCTTAGTCTCCATATCCATGCCTTACTTTACTAAGCTGAGCAGCTGTCAAATACAGTTCCCTTTCATATATTTAAACAGGATTATTTCATTTCAGTTTAATTTTTCTTCCTGTTTAATTTGAGGATAAGATCAAGATATTGCTATGTTTTACTAAAAAGCATTTATATTTTTGAAAACACGTTTATTATAATTTACTTTCTTACAGAGATGGAAAGATTTTGGGCATACGGCAGTGTAATGTTTGTAATACAAATAATGGGTGGGTTGACAAAAAAAAAAAAAAAGAATAAAAATGTGGTTTAGATTTGGCTAAGGTTAAACTTTCTATCAAACATTCAATACTGGTCATGAATTGAAATTGAATCCTTAAGAACATGATACACATTGTCATGTCTGGTTTAAAGCATTTTCAGACTTATTTAAAAGTCACATTTAATTAATAATGACAAAGTAAAGGGAACTTCTGATACTGTCCTTCTATAATATATTTTGAGTTGTCAAATCCCAACTTGTTTCAACTCTGAAATATGATTTAGATTTTTTTAAATGAACGCTGCTGCTTTTGATTATTTCTTTATTTTTTTCAGAAAGTGTCAGAAATAAATTTTGCTCTTTTAGAGGGGATTTTGGATGGAAATATTTTATCTAATGTGGCAGAAATTTGAAACTGTATTTTCTTTCTTTAAACCCTGTTGAGTTTAATTTCAATGAAATCCCAATGCCAGTGGACACTGTTACAGCAAGATCAATAAAAGTTACTTTATCAGCTCTCTCTTGCTGTTTATCATCTTTGCCAAATGCGTATGCATTTTAATATGCTAACAGTAAATATTATGTATTGTATACTCTATTGGATTTAAAATTCTAGATATTGCCACTTAATGGGGTACTGTAAAAGTGCAATGCATCAAATTTCCTAAATTATTTTAGCAAAATAGTCAATTCTGGAACTATATATAAAAAAATATATATAAAAAAACTCTGATCCTCATTATACATCAATTTGAGTCAAGCAAAGTCAATGTTTTATGGGTAAAAATCACAATGATTGACTATCACAATTATCAAGTTTATAAAAATTATACATTTGTTCATTCAGAACTTTTAGTAACATAGGAGAGTTCCCACCGTTTCTTTTTGAAAAGAACTTGCTAGAGGCCCTTAGCCCTTATAGATAAAACTACAGTATTTGAATGGAGGAGAGCTTGGTTGCTTGGAAACTCGTGGCAACACAATGTGTCCACTCTACAGCAGTTCAAGCAGAGGCTGTTGTTTTCAGTGCCAAGACATTCAACACAGTTGGAGTGACATGAAAGAACATAATCAAAATAAAGATAAAATCTTGAAAACTTTTCCCAATGCATTTTATATTTGAACAGGCAAAGCTAATCTTACTTTAAAAAAAATAAATAATAATAATATATATATATATATATATATATATATATATATATATATATATATATATATATATATATATATACACACACACACACACACACAAACACACACACTACCGGTCAAAACTTTTGAAACACTTGACTGAAATGTTTCTCATGATCTTAAAAATCTTTTGATCTGAAGGCATATGCTTAAATGTTTGAAATTAGTTTTGTAGACAAAAGTATAATTGTGCCACCATATTAATTTATTTCATTATAAAACTAAAATGTAATAAAAATAAAAATAAGTTTTTGAAATTGATGACTTGGACCAAATAATAAAGAAAAGCAGCCAATAAGTGCCCAACATAGATGGGAACTCCTTCAGTACTGTTTAAAAATCATCCCAGGGTGATATCTCAAGAAGTTGAGAAAATGTCAAGAGTACATGTCTGCAAATTCTAGGCAAAGAGTGACTACTTTGAAGATGCTAAAATATAACACAGTTTTGATTTATTTTGGATTTTGTCCATTATCACAACATAATTCCCATAGTTCCATTTATGTTATTCCATAGTTTTGATGACTTTACTATTATTCTAAAATGTGAAAAAAAAAAAAAAAAAAAAAAAACTGTAATAAAGAATGAGTAAGTTTTACAAAACGTTTGACCGGTAGTGTATATATATACACACACACATACTGTAAAAAAAAAAAACAAAAACAAAAAAAAACTGTAAACTACTGGCAGCTGTGGTTGCCAGCATCATACTGTACAATTACAGTATGCTACTGTTTTTGAAAATAACAGCTAGATACTGTTTTTACAGTTACAGTACACAGCTGTAATTTAGCAGCTTATTGCTGTTAAATAACATACTAGTAACTGTTGTTGAAATTAACAGCTAGATACTGTTATTTGTGCTACAATATACACAAGTTTAGTATGGCTTTTTAAGAGTAAAATTCTTAAGTTACCATAATCATACTTATCAAGCACATCAAAGCTTTACATTTTATCCAATTCTAAATGTTAATTGACAAAAATGCAATGATAAAAAAAAATCATCCTCTGTGATTTCAAACATTGCCCAATCTGTAAAAACGAAAGTTTCATTAATTCCTTTAAACCCACAGACAGCTAAGTCTGGAATCTTTTGTATGATTACAACCAAAGTATTGCATTAACACATAGATACATTCAGGGTTTGGAGGGTTACTTTTGAAATGAAACAGAATACATGCTGTAAAATGTAATTTGTAACGTATTTCATTAGATTACTCAAGGTCAGTAACGAATTCTAAATACTTTGGATTACTTCTTCAGCACTGGTAGATTTTTTCACTTGTTTTGACTATAAAAACTCTGCCAGTACAGTAAGACAAAATACACGTTAAAAATACATTCTCTGAAAAACCTAAATATCTTATGCAGTGTCGTTTCTAAAAAAGATTAATCAAATTGATCTTGTTTTAAGGATTTTTAGATATTTTTACAAGAAAATACAAAAATTATTATCAAGAATACGATTTTTGCCCTAATATCAAAGGTCTTACTAGAAAAAAATAAATTATGATCCTATGTGAATTTTCTTGATAAAAAAATATGATCGTGCCTGGTAACATGTGCATGTAAAATGACTAGAAATAGCATTTTAGCTTAGCGTAAAGATGACAATTTACACAAGGTTTATTTCTATTTCTTCTGATCCAAACTTACTTCAAACGTACTTCTCTGTCTGCTCGTATGAATGTAGCACATCATAAGAAAGTGTTTCACCGCTGTTCAAATGCACTTTGGATCGCATCATTTATATGTATAAATGTTTTCCATCTGAAAGGACTAAATATTAAATTAAACAAATAACAATAAAATACAAAGTAATCTCTTAAGTAATCAAAATACTTTTTGAATGTAACTGTATTCTAATTACCAAAAATTGTAATTGTAACTGTAGTGGTAGTAGTCTCACTATTCTTTCTGTTTAAAAGATTAACAATCAGCAAAAAACAAACAAACAAACAAACAACAACAAAAAACACAGTGTACCTTAAAGGTGCTATTTGTAAGATTGACAACAAGAGTTTGAAATGGATACTGCAGTCCAAATTCAAAATATTGGAGAGTTGTCAGCCCCGCCCCAGACTCGGGTTCTAGCAACCCTCATGAGCTTCGAGTCTGGGGCGGAGCAGACAACGCTCATATAGCACCTTTAAATGGATTGATAAGTGACTAAGTATTTTTAAATATACTGTATATTATCATTCAAAACCACAAAAAGAATATATTAACATAGCATGGCTTTGAATGTGACAATCCTATCTGAGAATACTGCGTTTTATCATTAGAAGGCACTTAACATAATTATTGATGCTATTGTACCCTCTTAAAGGAAGGCTTTGATGTATCCTCACTTCTATGCACCCACTAGACTAGAGCTCTGAGCTCTGTTCTATGCTCACTATGGAAGGCCAAATTATCTTTTAATATTCCCAGTGCTACTCACTATAATTGAATTTTTACTAGTTAGAATTCAAATTACAGAGCTCTACAACTGCATTTTTACTAGTAAGAATTCCAATTACAGAGCTCTACAAATGAATATTTACTTGTCATATGTTTCTATTGACTCCCATTCATTTTTAATTACAGAGCTCAACATTTGAATTTTTACTAGTAAGAATTTAAATTAGAGAGCTCTACAATTGAATTCTTACTAGTAAAAATTGCATTCTTGCTAGTAAAAATGTAATTAAAGAGCTCTGTAATTATAATTCTTAGTAGTAAAAAAATCAGTTGTAGATCTGTTTAATTGGAGTTTTATTGGTAAAAATGCAACTGCAGAGCTCTGCAATTGCATTCTTACTAGTAAAAATGCAAATAGAGAGCTCTGTTTTTGGAATTCTTACTAGTAAAAAACAAAACAAAAACAATTATAGAGCTCTTACTAGTAGAAAATATATTGTAGAGCTATCTAATTAAAATATTACCAGTACAAATGCAACGTAATGCTGGGAGCATTAAAACTAAATCGGCTTGCCATATTCTCACAAATGTGAATGTGCGTTCTTGGGTAGGTGATCTGTTGCTGGGAGATGGAGCAGCCGTCTGGTGAGAAGATTTCAGAGGTTAACAAGAGTCCACCCCCGACATATAGCAACATTTATCGCCTGTTAAAGAGGCAGCTGAGGGATGTGACTGTACATTTTCTCCTCCTCTCTGTGCAACCCATCCTTGCTTGAACTGCTGTAAGATGCTCGTTTAGTCAGTTTGCTCAGATGGATTCACACTTGACAGTCTTTGGAGAACAGGGTCATTAATTGATAGGATTTAGGATGAGTTTGACTTCGAGTCATGGACTCGGTCTGCCTCCACATTTAATTAAAGTCCTGAGAGGTGTCTGAGAGAGCCAGGTAGCCAGGTGAGAAATCTGATGAATAATATTTACTTTCCCTATCATATTGCCTTGACTTCAGGCTAGAAATATTTGCTCTGCTAAGCAAATAATATTATATATTTTTTTTCTTCAACTGTAGCCCATTGGTTGGCACAGCTAAGTTTGTTTCTCCCAGATGTCTGTATCAGTTGACGTACTGTAAAATGTTGGGGGACGAATACAGGCTACTCATTTTTACTACATGATAATTGATTTACCTGTGGCAGAACATTTGTTTTAAACATAAGCAGCTAAGTAAGTAAAGTAAATTTAAATATATATATATATATATAAACTGTCTTTTATTTTAGGATAGTGATCATATGAAGCCATTTATTATCACATAGCTGTTTGGCTCCTTTTTAAATCATAATGATAACAGAACTCACCCAAATGGCCCTGATCAAACGTTTACATACCCTTGAATGTTTGGCCTTGTTACAGACACACAAGGTGACACAAACAGGTTTAAATGGCAATTAAAGGTTAATTTCCCACACCTGTGACTTTTTAAATTGCAATTAGTGTCTGTGTATAAATAGTCAATGAGTTTGTTAGCTCTCACCTGGATGCACTGTGCAGGCTAGATACTGAGCCATGGGGAGCAGAAAAGAACTGTCAAAAGACCTGCGTAACAAGGTAATGGAACTTTATAAAGATGGAAAAGGTGATAAAAAGATATCCAAAGTCTTGAAAATGCCAGTCAGTACTGTTCAATCACTTATTAAAAAGTGGAAAATTTGGGGATCCCTTGATACCAAGCCAAGGTCAGGTAGACCAAGAAAGATTTCAGCCACAACTGCTAGAAGAATTGTTCAGGATACAAAGAAAAACCCACAGGTAACCTCAGGAGAAATACAGGCTGCTCTGGAAAAAGACGGTGTGGTTGTTTCAAGGAGCACAATACGACGATACTTGAACAAAAATGAGCTGCATGGTCGAGTTGCCAGAAAGAAGCCTTTACTGTGCCAATGCCACAAAAAAGCCTGGTTACAATATGCCCGACAACACCTTGACATGCCTCACATTTTGGCACACTGTAATTTGGAGTGACGAGACCAAAATAGAGCTTTATAGTCACAACCATAAGTGCTATGTTTGGAGAGAGCTCAACAAGGCCTATAGTGAAAAGAATACCATCCCCACTGTGAAGCATGGTGGTGGCTCACTGATGTTTTGGAGGTGTGTGAGCTCTAAAGGCACGGGGAATCTTGTGAAAATTGATGGCAAGATGAATACAGCATGTTATCAGAAAATACTGGCAGACAATTTGCATTCTTCTGCATGAAAGCTGCGCATGGGACACTCTTGGACTTTCCAGCACGACAATGACCCTAAGCACAAGGCCAAGTTGACCCTCCAGTGGTGAACAGGGGTCATTAATTTTTTTTAATTTTTTTTTATGATTGTGCCATTCTGTTATAACCTACAGTTGAATATGAATTCCATAAGAAATAAAAGATATGTTTTGCCTGCTCACTCATGTTTTCTTTAAAAATGGTACATAACCAATTCTCCAAGGGTATGCAAACTTTTGAGCACAACTGTATATATACAGTGCATGAAAGAATACTTATGTATATGTGATTTTATTCGTTTTTTTATTTTTAATACATTTGCAAAGATTTCAAACAAACTTCTTTCACGTTGTCATTATGGGGTATTGTTTGTAGAATTTTGAGGAAAATAATGAATTTAATCCATATTGGAATAAGGCTGTAACATAACAAAATGTGGAAAAAGTGGAGCGCTGTGAATACTTTCCAGATGCACTGTGTGTGTATATATATATATAAGAAAAACATACAATGTATATGCTATATATAATGTTAATGTATATAGCTTTTTATGTTAGGGGTCTGGATGGGGTCCTTTGGTTACAAAAGTTTAATCCCTACTCTATACATTAGCTCACTTTGTGATGTGTCATTCAAATATGTGGAGGATGAGTTGCATAGCAGGAGGCCTTTCTTTTGGCTGTATCATGAAAAGACAAACATTTATGTGTTTGTCACCTTCAAACATTATAAAAACAGTTAGTGTATGTCAAAGTTAGTTTGTGTTATGGTGATTTTAATTATTAACTTTCAATTCTTTCCATAAAGAGTAACATGCCGAATGTGCTGTTGATTGCAAGTTTCAGGCAGGAACAAAACACTGGGGTCATTTCAAACTCAGCATGAATGAGAATATGCCAATCACTGGTCACACCCACTAAATCCAAAACTACTGCAGCTTGGTATCTGTGTACTGATCTGTGCAGCTTTGTAGAAATGCATCCCAGGGCCTTTCCCATCCATATTTAGAGATTTTTGTTGTTGTTTTTAGCTCTGTGACTGTGATGCTTGGACACAACTGGAATTTAAATCAAGGCCCCTGAAAAGGGAAGCATTTCTCTTTCTGCCAGGGACTCAGTATCCCAAACTTTCAATAGACCAGCCAGTTACACAAACATGAGACAAGAATGTCTTAATGACATTCACAGAACTATCACATAAATTTCAAGTGATATCTCTCTGGCACAAATGTTATCTTATGAAGAAGGAAAAAACAGGATTTGTTTCTTTAACTGCGTTATCTTTGGAATCCTGGATTTGTTTTTGCTTTGCGATTGTGACATTAAACACTTGAGATGGATTTCAGCTACAAAGGCTTTAGAAATATTTGATCTTGTAGTCTCTTTCCTCTCACTTTTGGCCCTAAGTAACGTGTCTGTCATGGCCTGGGAGACCTTTGCATGGGCTGTCCCTGTGAATGTCTGGAGCCGCCCACACTGCCGTCTGGCTGCCAGATGTACTGTATTTCTCCTTGGCCCCCTCAAGGGTTGGAACTGCTATCCTGTCACTGTGAGAAGAGAGCCAGAGTGGGACTGAGCAAGAAAGAGAATTGGACAAAAGCTAAACTTTGGTGGCACAGTATCTGAAGCGAAGTGCTTTTTCTGTTTAAAAGATTCTACGATCAACAGGAAACCAGTTTATTTTGACAGGATTAACACAAAGAGAGACCTGAACCCTTGCTGAAATTAAGATGCAAAAACCAAAGGATGTGAACACACGAGGCACAGCTGTGAGACCGTAAGCCATTCATTTAACAATCAAACAACATGGAATGACAGAGATGCTATGCGATTTGTAATTTAAATATGAATTTGATTGTCTGATTTTACAGGGATAGTTCACTCAGAAAATGAAAATGGTGTGTGGAACATGCATTCAACTTACCACTCTGAAAGCTTCCGTAGTTTATTGTTGTGTTTATATCAGATTTTGTGGTGTTACATGTGTTGGGGATGGAAATTAAATCTTTGTGGTCTCATGGCTCAACACAAAGTGCATGTGTCCCTATAGAACAGTGCCAATGTTAGCAATAAACATATGTAAAATTTGCCAATTTACTTTATATTAGTACAGTATATACAGTATAAATCCTGTAGTGTGCTGTCTGATTTCAGCTCTGTGCAGATTATGGGTACAAGTGCCAGTGCAACGTCCCAGTCTGCTCAGTTTGCACCAACACACCAGGCTGATCACCATAGAAACAGCATGGCTGAGGACAGGCGCTCACTACAGGCGGTGAACATTCACAACAGCAAGGCTAAGTCCATCATCACAAACAAGGTGGCCCCTGTTGTCATCACGTAAGTGACAAAGTGCAACCTGATGCTTTTTAAAATTGGCCATAAGGGCCCTTGCATGCGCAAAATGTCACGCCTCTGTGTTACTCGTTACTGCAATGTACTGAGCAAAAACGTGTTCATGTGCCTTTTTGTCCCAGAAACAAATTTCATCAACAAATTTACCTTGACTTCAAGAGTGCCTCTTAATGAGACCAACATGTATTATCAGTTGTGGGTTTTCAATAAATGCCATTTCAGTAGACATAATGGGTTTCATCTCTATACAGAAAAAACTGCAGGGAAGAGTTTCAGATTCACGACAAGGTCCAATCTGCCAACTACTCACTGGGAAGGATATCTGATATGTTGCCTGAGCACTACTTAGTGCTGGTATGTTTGTCTTATACGAAACATTTTGTACTTATTGCCTAAAAGGCCTCAAGGTATTAAAAAAATATGTATTAATAAGCAGGTATTACTGGAAATGTAGATCAATGCATGGAAATTTGTTGTCATTCTCAGTGAAATTAAAATATTTGATATTTGTTTTATGACTTGCCTTTTTATTGCCCAGGGGGAGTATTTTATGGCACAGGATGTAAACAATAGAGCTGATGTCCTGAATACTACAGAAAGCTACGGGGCCCCCAACTTCCGCAAAGTTAAGGGAAACTACCCACTTTTTGGAATGGGCCAACCCAGCCTGAGCGGTTTCAAACAGGTCCTCCAGAGATTGCAGATTGAAGGCTATGAGGTCAGTTATGGCTTCTGGTCCTTTGAGTATGATTAAAATAAATTAGATTCCTGCTGCTTGTTGTTGGAATGCATGACCCACATGAGAAAAAAAATCCGAAGTTTTCAGAAAAAATAGATAAAAAGAATTC
Organism: Myxocyprinus asiaticus; assembly: GCF_019703515.2. Classification (NCBI taxonomy): domain Eukaryota; kingdom Metazoa; phylum Chordata; class Actinopteri; order Cypriniformes; family Catostomidae; genus Myxocyprinus; species Myxocyprinus asiaticus. The sequence continues at coordinate 30,023,270 of NC_059366.1, forward strand.
AGTATTTTTGTCTTGTTTTCCGGTTAAAATATCTGAACATTCTTAGAACAAGCTAAATTTACAAAAAAATATAATTCTGTTAAATAATAAGCCTTGTTTTCAGAGAATAGCTTATATCTTGAATTCATTTATTTTTCATGTCCATTTGGCAAATAGTTTATTCTTGTTTTAAGCGTACAGCTAACAAAATTTAGCAAGGTTTATGGTTTAAACAGAAAACATAAGATTGTGTGCTTTTGTTGTCAAATATGAATGCTATTCAGTTGTAAATCACCATTATTTCAAAGGCACCTCTGAAATGCAGTAAAGGCACATTGCAAGAACATTCCACAATGACAGTGCCATGTGTTCTGCTGATCGGCCTTCCATTACTGATTACAGATAGCTTTTTATCCCATAAAATGTGTGAACAGGAGGTGATTTTCTTCTGTGTGAGAGAGGAGCCAGTGGTCTTCTTCCGTTCAGATGAAGACTTCATTCCATACACTCCCAGAAGAAGAGAGAACCTTCATGAGAACCTGCATGTCCTGGACAAAGGGCACAGTGGAGAGCAAATGGAGCTCTCCATCCGGAAGGAGGTCAGTGGTTGAGCGCTGTGCTTTCTTGCATGCTAGCAGAACTAGCCTGGCTAGAGTTTTATCAGGGGGATCGCTTGCCATCTTTTTAAGGCCAAGTGTAGCCAGAGGTCATAGCATCTGTTCCATGTCAGTTTTTAATTCTCTGCTATGTTTAACTTCTTTTCTCCAGTTGTGTGACTTTGCCAAACTGAATCAAAATATGTTCTATGTCTATAATGACATTGAGCACTTTAAAGATGAACCTCAGCGTGTCCAGATACTGTCAGAAGAGGATATTCATGTCACTGAGGAGGTCTACAAAAGACCACTTTTCACTCAGCCATTGCACAGGTAATTGCTAATATTTTACTTTGATGCATTTGGCAAATGCTTTTATCCATATTCAAGGTATTTGTTTTATCAGTATATGTGTTCTCAGAATTGAATCCATGATCTTGGTATTGCCAGGTCCAATCTCAACCAGTTGACCTGCATGAACCCTGTTACTGACATATTTTGATGTATATGAATGAAATAAATTCCTACCATTACCATTTATTCTGTTGCTACTTTATTATGCTAGATTCATTTAGTTCTGTTTAAGTTAATACTGATTATGGTTTAATCATGAATTCTGATGGATTATAGATATTACAGACTACCGCTCCCTATGGAAGGGGCACCAGTGGAGGAGACATTTGATGCCCTTGTTAAAATACTTAGGGTAAAATCTCAATTTTTTTCTCCCTTTCTTCTAACTCCATAGAGTAAACTGGCAAACGTGTTAGTCATTTTACATATGTTTATTGCTAACATTGGCACTGTTCTAAAGGGACACATGCACTTTGTGTTGAGCCATAAGACCACAAAATTTAATTTCCTTCCCCTAAAACACCAACACATTTGCAAAAAATTTTTTTCTTACTCATTAATTTTGAATTGTTTTTCAATAAAAAAATCTTTACATCCTTGAAACAAGATACATTTACTTGACAAGCAGAATGATATAATATATTAGGTTGTTAACAGAGAAATCAATCAAAATTTTGTAAAGCTTGCATGAAACAAGAAAAAACTATTTGCCAATAGACTAAGAAAAATAAACTTGCTTTCCCTTTTCACTGTATATGTGCAAATGTATAATGTGTGATAAATTAAAAAAAAAAATTATATTTTTTTTATCCAACTGATGAATAGTTTTTCTTGTTTTAGGCATAAACCTTTACTAAATTTTGTTTGATTTCTCTGAAAACTAAAGACTTGATATCTTATGTCATATCTTACACTCAAAAAAAAATATATATATATATATATATATATATATATTTTAGACTATTTGTAAAATGTACGCATTTTAATTTCATAAGAAAATTTCATCAAATTGAGTTGTGTAATGCTAAACAAAATTAAATGAATAAAACTTAAAATATTTTGTTTCATTAAAGAGTGCTCAATTCAATTTGATGGAATTTTGTTATGCAGTTGAAATGCGTAAATCTTAAAATTAGTGTATGTCAACAAGTAAGAATTATTTTCTTTTTTCTTTTTTTTCAGTGATTAACTAATTCTAAGAACTGCCAGCTGAAAGCTCACCACTGAAACGTATTTATATTACATTGTCATCAGTAACATCAATCTTAAAACACCCTATTAACACAGACACAATTTATAAATGTTTACTTAAGACCATGAAAAATGTCTTCAGGTATCTGGTCGTGATCAGGAAATGGCAAGATATTTTTGGACATATTTAAAGTTATTTCTTCATCTGTTCCATCTTGATTTTATCTCGTCCTCCCTCTTGGTTTTATTTCCATTTTAACAAAACACTCTTTCTTTGGTGTGATTGATGCACAATGTCCTGGATTCTGTGAGAGAATGCTGGCTATGGACAGATCATTCTGAATTGGATTTAAAATTTTCCAGCACTATTTTTCTATTAAGAGTGGCCTTATACAGTTATGCTCAAACGTTTGCATACCCTTGGAGAATTGGTAATATTTACCATTTTGAAAGAAAACAGGAGTGAGCAGGCAAAACATATTTCTTTTATTTCTTATGGGATTCATATTCAACTGTAGGTTATAACAGAATGGCACAATCATAAAACAAAACATGGCAACAAAGAAAAAAATGAAATGACCCCTGTTCAAAAGTCTGCATACCCTTAGTTCTTAATACTGTTTATTGCCCCCTTTAGCATCAATGACAGTGTGCAGTCTTTTGTAGTAGTTGTCTATGAGGCCCCAAATTCTTGCAGGTGGTATAGCTGCCCATTCGTCTTGGCAAAATGCCTCCAGGTCATGCAAAGTCTTTGGTCGTCTTGCATGAACCGCACGTTTGAGATCTCCCCAGAGTGTCTCGATGATATTAAGGTCAGGAGACTGTGATGGCCACTCCAGAACCTTCACCTTTTTCTGCTGTAACCACTGGAGGGTAAACTTGTCCTTGTGCTTAGGGTCATTGTCGTGCTGGAAAGTCCAAGAGCGTCCCATGCGCAGCTTTCGTGCAGAAGAATGCAAATTGTCTACCAGTATTTTCTGATAACATGCTTCAATCATCTTGCCATCAATTTTCACAAGATTTCCTGTGCCTTTAGAGCTCACACACCCCCAAAACATCAGTGAGCCACCACCATGCTTCACAGTGGGGATGGTATTCTTTTCACTATAGGCCTTGTTGAGCCCTCTCCAAACATAGCGCTTATGGTTGAGACCATAAAGCTCTATTTTGTTCTCGTCACTCCAAATTACAATGTGCCAGAAGCTGTGAGGCGTGTCAAGGTGTTGTCAGCATATTGTAACCAGGCTTTTTTGTGGCATTGGCACAGTAAAGGCTTCTTTCTGGCAACTCGACCATGCAGCTCATTTTTGTTCAAGTTTCGTCATATTGTGCTCCTTGAGACAACCACACAGTCTTTTTCCAGAGCAGCCTGTTTTTCTCCTGCGGTTACCTGTGGGTTTTTCTTTGTATCCCGAACAATTCTTCTGGCAGTTGTGGCTGAAATCTTTCTTGGTCTACCTGACTGTGGCTTGGTATCAAGAGATCCCCGAATTTTCCACTTCTTAATAAGTGATTGAACAGTACTGACTGGCATTTTCAAGGCTTTGGATATCTTTTTATATCCTTTTCCATCTTTATAAAGTTCCATTACCTTGTTACGCAGGTCTTTTGACAGTTCTTTTCTGCTCCTCATGACTCAGTATCTAGCCTGCTCAGTGCATCCACGTGAGAGCTAACAAACTCATTGACTATTTATACACAGACACTAATTGCAATTTAAAAAGCCACAAGTGTGGAAAATTAACCTTTAATTGCCATTTGAACCTGTGTGTGTCACCTTTTGTGTCTGTGACAAGGCCAAACATTCAAGGGTATGTAAACTTTTGATCAGGGCCATTTGGGTGATTTCTGTTATCATTATGATTTAAAAAGGAGCCAAACAACTATGTGATAATAAATGGCTTCATATGATAATTATCCTTAAATAAAAGATAGTTTCTTTGCATGATCAGTCATATTTTCAAAATCAATGCCAAAATTTCATAATTTCTGCCAGGGTATGCAAATTTTTGAGCACAACTGTAAGTGTGTAGGCCAGGTCAAACAATGCAGCAAATAAATACAAATAAACAAGACTCCCCTCATGTTCACATTATTTGTGGAACTGATTATGTCTTTTCTTATTGTTTAGGATACACTTGGCCTGCACTTTGCACAGTGTGCTTTCCAGATCAGCTTGATCAGTCACATCTCATTTATCAGCTGTGTGTTTAAATTTCTCTCTCAGCTATTACACACAAAAACAAGTTTTTTTTTTTTTAGTTTTTTATTATAGTGGGGACTTTCCTTTGACTTCTATTGTTTTTATACAGCGCTAATGATATTTTCTATGCCGACGCCTAAACATCACAGAAAAATTATTACATTTTTAGTTAGGTATTAAAACATTAATTAGTATGTTTATTAAGCTGTTTTCTTGTTGAAACCATTGACTGCTCACCCAAATGTAGGTTTTTTAAGGTTACTATCTTTATCGGGACGAATTCACCCAACTCTCTGCTCTACACAGGAGACTCCAAACCTCTCAGTGCTGCGGGATAGCTCCAGACCTGTGCCTGCACTGCTCTTCAGCTGCCAGGTGGGAGTGGGCCGCACCAATCTTGGCTTGATCCTGGGTGCATTGGTCTTACATCACCTGCAGGGGGCCTCAAAGAGCCCCAGGTACCTACGTTCCACTGTTGGTTTAATTTAAATTACTATTCACTCTCTGAAATAAGAGCACTACAAATTAATTAAAAACAGTCTGCTACATAACAATATACTTTATTGTGTTAATTTCTCTGTTTTACTTGCACTTAAAGCTGAAGTACTCTCTATCTTTCACAGCCAAGAGGAAACACAGAGGAGGGAACACAAATTGGATTTCCAAGTGATTCACTTGCTAATTAGTCGCCTACCTAAAGGTCAACAAGTCCTTAATGAGGTTAGGAGGTGTTAGTGGTGTTTGTAAACAGTGCACAACTCGTTATTCAAATGAAGGCAACACAAAATAGCATGATTACTCCTGCTGAAAACAACAACAACAACAACATCTTGCTGGTCTTAGCTGGTTTAAGATGGTCTAGTTGGAGGGGGCCTGGGTAGCTCAGTGAGTATTGACACTGACTTCCAACCCTGGAGTTGTGAGCTCGAATCCAGGATGTGCTAAGTGACTCCAGCCAGGTCTCCTAAACAACCAAATTGGCCCAGTTGCTAGGGAGGGTAGAGTCACATGGGGTAACCTCCTCGTGGTCGCTATAATTTGTGGTTCTCGCTCTTGGTTCTCGCTACGTCACCGCGGTAACGCTTAACAAGCCACGTGATAAGATGCGCGGATTGACGGCCTCAGACGCGGAGGCAGCTGAGATTCGTCCTCTACCACTTGGATTGAGGCGAGTCACTACGCCACCATGATGTCTTAGAGCACACTGGGAACTGGGCATTCCAAATTGGGGAGAAAAGGGGAGAAGAAAAAAAAAAGATGGTCTAGTTGGTCTCACAGCTTGGCCTAGCTGGTCTTCAGTCAGTTTAGCTGGTCTCCCAGTCAGACCAAGCTGTGATTAGCTGGTTGTTGGTCGACTAGCTGGTCTCCAAGCCTGACCAGTTGGTGCCCAAAATTCTTCTTAAACCAAGTAAGACCAGAAAACCAGCTTGGGCTGGTTTAAGTTGTTTTTGTTTTTTTGTTTTTAACAGGGACCTCTTAGATGTATAGCATATTAGGATTTACCCTCTTAAACAGAGTGAATGAATAATTCTTTCACCATACTTTAGGTTGATGACGCTATTGCCATGTGTTCAGAGATGCATAATATAAAAGATGCCGTGTATGAAAACAAACTTAAGTTGGAAGGCATTGGTGAAGATTACAAGATTCAAGTGAGTCTCAAAGTTGATGATTTAACTATTGCCATGACATTTTTTAAGCATCAGTACTTTTTTAAATGAAGTTCATAGATAAGCAATATGTCATTCATAAATTTTTGTTTGTAGGGAAGCAGCACAAAATGCTATTTCCTGCAAAGAACATTGCAGAGTCTTGAGCGCTATCTATACCTATTAGTATTCAATGCATATCTTCACGATCAGGTATTACTTACTACATTCTACCATATAAATTAGCATGTACAGCAGTGTTGTGCCAGCCAGTGTATGCCACCATTGTCTGCTGTCTCTCTCCATCTCTTTATGTTTAGTATCCATTGGCATTTCCCCAGAGCTTCAGTCAGTGGTTGTGTATGAATGCTTGGATCTACAGACTGCTGGCCAGCATGAATTGCTCTGAAATCTCAGCACCAACCAGCCTTATAACTGATGGGATTAGAGTTCTGGTGAGGGCTCAAGTGCAAAGACACAGAGGTTAAATATTAAGACAGACAATAAATTCACAAAGTTATATTACATTGTGGAAAGTGTAAGAGACTTGACATAACTATTGCTTTTTTCCTTAGTTTCAAATAAATGTTCCTTGTCACGTTTAAGCGGATCTATATGCCAGTGCTTATTGCTTTAAATAAAAACAGGTTGAATTTTCATTAACCTGAGATTTTCTTATGGGGTATGGGTTTAGTATAGGTTTAGTACCTCAATATACACTGTGGAGACCTATAGCTGTCCAAGATCAGTATTATTGAATGTGGAGCTTATATAAAATAACTGTGAATTAAAAATCTACTGTGAAAGTAGACAGTAGAGAGCTTTTGATCTAAAATAGGGACCAGATGATTATTTAAAATAATAATGCAGAGCGTTTATTGTGTTTTTCTTTGTGTAATATTTACAGCTACTTTTTTATTTGATGTTGATTTGATTTTATAGGTTACAGCCATAATTGTTTAGATTGAGAATTTATTTTGTGGTTGGTTAGAAAACAATATGCTGCCATAAAAGTAAAAAATGAAAGAGGCCCATTAATATTGCCCCTTAGTAAAAAAAAAAAAAAGTAATTTCTGACACTGGTAGGTATGCACATAATGGTAACACTTTACAATAAGGCTGTATTTATTAAAATGACTTAACACAATAGTTAACATGAGCTAACAATAAAAATACTTTTACAGCATTTACTAATGTTGGGTAGTGTTAATTTCTACATATACTAATCCTTTTTGTTACATTAAAAGTATTAGTTAATGCAATGTTATCTAACATGAACCAATAATGAACAATAGTATTTTGATAAATTAAACCACCAATATTAATAAAGGCTGTAAAAATAATCAATCGTTATTAGTTCATGACTAATGTATGAACTAAAGTTAACAAATAGAACCTTACTGTGAAGCGTTACCCACATAATTGCGTAATTTTTTTTGCAAGGTGTCCAGCGAGGTTTTAGTAATAGACCTGCTCAGTACAGCCAAGGAGATGAAAGTTGCCAATTTCAGACGTGTTTCCAAAATGGCCCTCTATGGAATGGCCCAGCCAAGCTCTGAGGTAAATACATTCTGTTGTACAACCCCAATTTCGAAAAAGTTGGGATAGTATGGAAAATGCTAATAAAAACAAAAAGGAGTGATTTGTAAATTCTATTCACCCTGTGCTATATTGAAAGCACTACACCAACATATTATTTGATGTTTATATTATATTGATCTTTTTTCACACCAAAAGAGAGTGTATCCCTTTAGAAGACAATAATTTAACCGGTGGAGTTGTATCAATGACGTTTATGCTGACTGTCTGTGATTTTTTGAGCTTCAAAAGAGAAATCCCCATCCACTTGCATTTTAAGGACCTACTGAGCTAAGATATTTTTCTATTTTAATTCAAATGTGTTCTGTGAAGAAAGAAAGTCAAACACACCTGGGATATCATGAGGGAGAGTAAATAATGAGAGAATTTTCATTTTTGGGTGAACTATCCCATTTGGGTACTGAAGACACAAGTTTGTTAAGTTTAGCAAGCGGAATTTTATTTTTTAAATGTCATCCGTTTTTAATGGCTATCATGACATGGGCTCGGGAATACTTCTGCAAACCTTTGTCAGTCAGCACCATTTGCTGCTGCATCCCCAGATGCAAGTTATGGCTTTACTATGCAAAGCAGAAGCCATACATCAACACTGCCCAGAAGCACCGTCGACTTCTCTGGACTCAGTCTCATCTTAGATGGAAAATAGAACAGTGGAATCGTGTTTTGTGGTCCGACAAATTCACACTTCAAATAGTCTTTGGAAAAAACAGCCGTCGTGTTCTCTAGGCCAAAGAGGAAAAGGACCATCCAAACTGTTATCAGCATCAGGTCCAAAAGCCAGTGTCTGTCATGGGATGGGGTTGTGTCAGTGCCCATGGCATGGGTAACTTGCATCATTAATGCAGAAAGATAGGTACAAATTTGGAGCAACATACTGTATGCTGACATTTAGATGTTGTCTTTTCCAGGGATGTCCCAGCACTGTCCAGCAGGACAACGGCAAACCACATACGTAGCATGGCTACGTAAGCAGAGCTTGCGAGTGCTAAACTGGCCTGCCTGCAGTCCTGACCTTTCTCCAACTGAGAACGTGTGGTGCACTATGAAGCACAAAATACGACAACGAAGGACCCGTACAATTGTGCAGCTCAAGATCTGCAATATGGATGAATGGGGGAAAATTCCAGTTGCTTAACAAACTTGTGTCTTCAGTGCACAAATGCTTAATAAGTGTTATTAGAAGAAGTGGTGATGTTATAAAGTGGTAAACACTTGATCCCAACTTGTTTGGATAGATAATTAGCAAATTATCTGATTTGAAAAGAGTGTATATTTAAAAAAAATTATAATAATTAAATTCACAAAGTAAAACATAATTTAATATGTTGTTGTAGTGCTTTCAATATAGCAAAGGGTGAATAGAATTAACAAATCACTCATTTTTGTTTTATTAGCATTTTCCATACTGTCCGGATTGAATTAATTTTTCGGAAATTGTGGCTGTCTGCACAGTCTAATAATAATTTGTAAAAGCTTGATGGTGTCCATTTCAGGCCCTGTCTGTTGTGCTGTCCTACCTGACAGACCAGAGGCGAAGGCACTCCAGAATTCTCTGGCTAAATCTGCAAGAGGAGCTTGTGTTGGAGGGAAATGGACAAATCTTCACCCCACGAGAACCAGGCTGCCTGGAACAGCCCATTCCAGTGTGTGTTCAACACCCACAGAATCTCCAGGTGTGTTGAATTATTATTTTTTGTATCTTGACTGTTTCATTTTTCATATTAGGACAAAATTATTCTCAGTTAGTATCCATTTATATTGACTCCAGATTCAATCTGTGTCATTTATTATTATAATCTGTAGCATCTGTATTACATATGTAGAATTCAGTATAAAGTACTGATTAACAAATTATGCAACTAAAATTGCAATCAGTAACGTAATCTTTTAGATTATACTTTTTAGCCTGATTTCTTTTGGAATACTTGTTGGAATTTGATCAAAATCAAATTTTATCTGTAGTAGCTACCAATTTGCACTCTTTCTTTTAACATTAGTAAACATGAAATGAAACAGCAATTGCTATTTGTCAGTCCCTGAGCCCCTGGGAACTTCCTTATGATTTATAGATAAAATAATCCATATGCAATCATGTAATTCATAATAATGAACTGTAATTTCATTAAAAATGTAATCTAATAACAAGTACTTGATTTTGTAATCTTATTACGTAATCCAGATTTTAATAGTCCATTACTACACAACACTGGTTGCATCTATTTTTGTTTTTGTTTTTGTAATTAACAGTTTTTATTGATTCATACATTAAATAAAGAAAAGCAGAACATATATACATAGAATCAACATTTAACCCCCACTATTACCCCTCCCCCTCTCAATCCCCAACCCTGCCCTGACCCTCAACAAACATTCCTGTGGTCACACATGAGTATATACAGGCAAAAAATAAATAAATAAATAAATAATAATAATAATAATAATAAAAAAAATATATATATATATATATATATATATATATACACACACACTACCGGTCAAAAGTTTTGAAACACTTGACTGAAATGTTTCTCATGATCTTAAAAATCTTTTGATCAGCCAACCTCCATCCCCTTAAAATAATTTGTCTGGCGATCATTACACTGGTCAGAACCCAATTTTTTATGTGTTTATTCCCCACATTGATAACCGCCCCATCGCCCAAAACACAGAGTCTGGGGCAAAACGGAATCCGAGTGCCCAATACATAACGAGCCTCACATAAAACTTGGAACCTTCAAAATTCTTGTATCTTAACACACCACCAAAAAACATGGGTTGTGTCTCCATCTTCTGATTTGCATCGCCAGCAGGGGGTCCAGAAGAATCGATGTAAAATCTTGAATTGCATAAGGTGCACCCTTGCATCTCTAGATGCAGACTTGATGTTTTTTAGAATCCTAGTCTACACTCCCTCCTCCAATACCAAGTTTAAATCTTTCTCCCATAATCTCTTGATAGAAGTTAAAGTTCCATCCCCCAGACTCTGAATTAGCAGGGAGTAATACACTGATGCCTCGTGACCTTTTCCATAAGCAGTAATCACCATTCCCAGAGTATCTGCCATTTTAGGGGGGTGTATGCTACTCCCAAAAATAGTACAGAGCAGGTGGCACAACTGTAAATACCTAAAAAACTGAGATCTGGGAATCCCAAAATGTTGAAACAAATTTTCAAAAGATCTCAACACTCCACTCTCATATAGGTCACGGAGTGTATTAACCTCCCTTACAATCCACACTGACCAGCAGAAAGGGGACTTATTAATTCATAATTTTGGGTTCAGCCATATGCTCGAGGCAACATTTAAATAAATGTAAGAATTAAACACTCTGGACACTTTTGTAAGTGTAACTTAACTTCTCCGGTTAGTTTAATAGAAAGGATTTGCAATGGTGAAATAGGGGCAAGAACTTCCTGTTCAATACAAAACCAGGGAGGGTCTCTCTCAGGTGGAAGTGACCAATGAGCCAAATGCCAAACGCATAATAATAAAACAAAATCTTGGGTAGGCCTAACCCACCTTTGTCAATTGGCCTGTGCAATTTACTGAAATATAATCTGGGACATTTACCATTCCAAATGAAGGACTTCGCTATGCTTCAAATTGCTTGAAATAAGAAAAGGGGACATCTATAGGGAGAGACTGTAGCAGGTAGATGAATTTTGGAATACAATTCATTTTAATAACATTAACTTTCTCAATCATGGATAAATGTAATGAAGCCCACCTGCCCACATCACTCTAAAATCTTTTTATTAAAGGGTTAAAATCTACTTTAAATCACACAAATTTGCTGGGAATAAAATACCCAAATATTTAATGCCCTGTTTGAGCCACTGGAAGGCGCCCGGCTGAAAAGCCGTTACCGGGCAGTACACCGTTAGAGCCAAAACTTCGGATTTAGACCAATTAACTCTGTATCCTGAGAACTTAGAAAAGGAATTAATAATTCTGTGGAGGCAAGTCATAGATCTAGTGGGGTTGGAGATGAATAATAAGATATCTGCATAAAGCAAAAGCTCATGCGCCACACCTCCTGCCACCACCCCTTGAAAATCAACCTCCTTTCTTATCGCAGCTGCTATTGGCTCCAGGGCAAGACAAAACAATAATGGAGAAAGAGCACAACCCTGTCGGGTGCCTCTATCCAGAGTAAAATAATCTGAAATAAAACCACTCATTTGTACCGCCACTACCGGGTGTCTATAAAGTAACTTAATCCGACCAATAAAAGTATTCCCAAACCTGTACATTTCCAAAATCATAAAAAGATAATCCCATTCTACCATGTCAAATGCCTTTTCGAGGTCAAGTGAGATGGCAGCGACCGGAGTCTGATCATTTACCACTGACTACATGATATTGCTGAAACGCTTAACGTTATCAAAAGAGCTTCGGCCTCAAATAAACCCCACCTGATCTATACAGTGCATCCGGAAAGTATTCACAGCGCTTCACTTTTTCCACATTTTGTTATGTTACAGCCTTATTCCAAAATGGATTAAATTCATTATTTTCCTCAAAATTCTACAAACAATACCCCATAATGACAACGTGAAAGTAGTTTGTTTTGAAATCTTTGCAAATTTATTAAAAATAAAAAACGAAACAAATCACATGTACATAAGTATTCACAGCCTTTGCTCAATACTTTGTTGAAGCACCTTTGTCACCAATTACAGCCTCAAGTCTTTTTGAGTATGATGCTACAAGCTTGGCACATCTAGTTTTAGGGCAGTTTCTCCCATTCTTCTTTGCAGGACCTCTCAAGCTCCATCAGGTTGGATGGGGAACGTCGGTGCACAGCCATTTTCAGATCTCTCCAGAGATGTTCAATCTGGTTCAAGTCTGGGCTCTGGCTGGGCCACTCAAGGACATTCACAGAGTTGTCCTGTAGCCACTCCTTTGTTATCTTGGCTGTGTGCTTAGGGTTGTTGTCCTGTTGGAAGATGAACCTTTGCCCCAGTCTGAGGTCCAGAGCGCTCTGGAGCAGGTTTTCATCAAGGATGTCTCTGTACATTTCTGCATTCATCTTTCCCTCGATCCTGACTAGTCTCCCAGTTCCTGCCACTGAAAAATATCCCCACAGCATGATGCTGCCACCACCATGCTTCACTGTAGGGATGGTATTGGCCAGGTGATGAGCGGTGCCTGGTTTCCTCCAGACATGACGCTTGCCATTCAGGCCAAAGAGTTCAATCTTTGTTTCTCATGGTCTGAGAGTCCTTCAGGTGCCTTTTGGCAAACTCCAGGAGGGCTGTCATGTGCCTTTTACTGAGGAGTGGCTACTGTCTGGCCACTCTACCATACAGGCCTGATTGGTGGAGTGCTGCAGAGATGGTTGTTCTTCTGGAAGTTACTCCTCTTTCCACAGAGAAACGCTGGAGCTCTGTCAGAGTGACCATTGAGTTCTTGGTCACCTCCCTGACTAAGGCCCTTCTCCCCCGATCACTCAGTTTGGCCGGGCGGCCAGCTCTAGGAAGAGTCCTGGTGGTTCCAAACTTCTTCCATTTACGGAAGATGGAGGCCAATGTGCTCATTGGGACCTTCAATGCTGCAGAAATTTTTCTGTACCCTTCCCCAGATCTGTGCCTCGATACAATCCTGTCTCAGAGGTCTACAGACAATTCCTTGGACTTCATGGCTTGGTTTGTGCTCTGACATGCACTGTTAACTGTGGGACCTTATATAGACAGGTGTGTGCCTTTCCAAATTATGTCCAATCATCTGAATTGACCACAGGTGGACTCCAATCAAGTTGTAGAAACATCTCAAGGATGATCAGTGGAAACAGGATGCACCTGAGCTCAATTTTGAGTGTCATGGCAAAGGCTGTGAATACTTATGAACATGTGATTTTTTTCGTTTTTTATTTTTAATAAATTTGCAAAGATTTCAAACAAACTTCTTTCACATTGTCATTGTGGGGTATTGTTTGTCGAATTTTGAGGAAAATAATTAATTTAATCCATTTTGGAATAAGGCTGTAACATAACAAAATGTGGAAAAAGTTTGAATACTTACCGGATGCACTGTATGTATAAGAGATGTCATAACCTTACTTAATCGGTTAGCCAAAATGTTTGACAATATTTTAACGTCTAGCTGGATCAGGGAAATTGGACGGTAACTCTTACACTCACTTGGATCTTTGTCCTTTTTAAGAATCAGACTGATCCGGGCTTGCGTCATGGTTGTGTCGTGATGTAAATAGGACCCAGACGCAGGAGTAAAAATATAACAATATTAATGAGTGAAGAGTTCAGGTGAAAAAATATGAAGTAGCACAAACAACGGAACAGTCCAGAGATGAGGTGGAAGAAGATGAAGGTGGAGGACTCTGACGGTGGCAGCTGCAGCGGGGAGAGAGTAGAGGTAATGTATATTCCAGTGTGTGAGATGGTGACGACTGGAGCAGAGAGAAACAGAGGTGAGAAATCCTGGTGAATGGAGCTGATAGTAATGGCTGGAGCACAGGAAAATAGGCAAAAATATCTAGACTAAAAAAAATACAGAGAACAGCGTGAGAACATGAGTAACAAAGCACACAACAAGAGAATGATCCGATACTGAACTCACACAAAAGTGATGCTTATAAGGGAAGATAGTGTGCAGGTGCCAAGCTAATCAAGCAGCGGCTGACAATGAGTGTTGTTGGGCAACGCTGCCGTGTGATTAACTCCACACCAGATAACTCCACACTCCCTCAGGTCTACTGCCGCGAACCAGTCTTGATGCCAGACGCTCGCCAGAATGCATTTTTGCGTCAGCATCTTGAATGGGAGTCTGTGTAAAGCCTAGTTCAGTACTCACAGGTCCAAGATTGGCCGCAACCCACCGCCTTTTTTCGGTACGATGAATTAGGGGCTGAAAAAACCCTTCTTCATCTCGGCTGGAGGGACAGGTTCTATCGCACCCTTCCGTAGGAGGGTAGCGATCTCCGCGCAAAGTAGCAGCATTTTCGCCCTTCACCAAGGTGAAGTGGACACCGCTGAACCTGGGTGGATGCCCGGCGAAGTGAATAGCATAGCCGAGTCAGATGGTCCGGACCAGCCCTCACGACGGATTGGAAAGCGCAAGCCATGCGTCCAAGTTCCGCGCAAGGGGGACCAAAGGGACAACGTCATCAGACGTACCGGTAGGTGGGGCCTCGCGGCAGGGTGGAGCTTGAGGTGCCACACCACGTTGTGGCTGTGCTGAGTCTAAGGACATCGAAGCACTTACCTGGCTTCTTGTGACCACCCCCGGAACAGCCTGGGACGGGGGAGGAAGAGGACTCTCCTCGTGACCCATGGAGACTGTCACATTGGGGCGGATTTGTGCCACAGCTGGGCGCTCAGGGGTGGGAGACCACCGCTGGAGCACCAAACCTGCCAAATAGAGTGGTGGACGGTGGTCGTGATGACGGCCGTGCACACCGGATACGTGACCCAGGAAACAAGGAAACTGCTCTTGCTGAGCTCTTGAGTACTGCAGCCACTTGGGCATGCAGTGCAATTTAATGCAAAAAGTAACAAAAAGATGGAGAGATCTGCTTACCAGCTCCAGAGCAGCGGGTTTCGTTGTCCCTGGGTCGCCCGTCTCAAGGGCGCTTTGAAGCCTTTCACGGGTTCTGGGCGGCCGCGAGACGAGTGGCATTTGCTTCCTGCGGTGGGCTCCACGCCGGGGCCAGGCCGAAGGGGCGGGCTGCGGCGGAGACGGTGCAATCACCACAGGGGGATGCCTTTGGCGATGAGTAGACGGGGTGTGGGATCTTGAGCCGTGCCCGGGCAGGATATGCCGGCTAGCATCTGTCTAATGCTCCACCATCGAGAACTGCTGGGCAAAGTCCTCGATGGTGTCGCCGAATAGGCCCGCCTGGGAAATGGGGGCAGCAAGGAACCATGTCTTGTCGGCCTCGCCCATCTCGACCAGGTTGAGCCAAAGGTGGCGCTCCTGGCCCACTAGTGTGGCCATCGTCCGCCCGAGAGACCACGCCGTGACCTCCGTCGCTCGGAGAGCGAGGTCGGTCGCCGAGCGCAGTTCCTGCATCAATCCCGGGGCAGAACTACCCTCGTGCAGTTCCTTTAGCGTATTGGCGGACTTGCAGGAGAGCCATGGCGTGCAGGGCGGAGGCAGCTTGTCCAGCGGCACCGTAGGCCTTGGTCACCAGAGACGACGTAAACCTACAGGCCTTGGATGGGGGCTTTGGGCACCCGCACCAGGTGGCAGCGCTCTGCGGGCATAGGTGCCCCACGAGCGCCTTTATCCACCGGGGGATTGCCGAATAGCCCTTGGCCGCCCCACCATTGAGGGTAGTGAGGGCGGGGAAGCTGAAAAGATCGGGACCGGGCAGAAAAAAGTGCTTCCCGCAACCTTGTCAGCTCTTCATGCACTTCCGGGAAGAAAGGAACAGGGGCGGGGCGTGGCTTTGAACGGCGCCGCGAGCCCAGGAACCAATCACCGAGCCGCGAGGGTTCAGGGAAGAGCAGAGGGTTCCACTCTAGCCAACGCTCGCAGCTGCCCGGGAAAGCATGTCATCATCTCCGTGTCAGCCTGTGACTGGGCAATCATCCCTGAAGGGAGGAGCCCAGCTGAGGCTTCCGACTGGACGAGCCCGCTCTCCGATGCTGCGCTTGAGAGCTCATCACTTTCGCTGGCTCCGAATAAGAGGTCGAACTCGCCGTGAGACGAGCCAGCGGACTCATCCGGAAGCCCGATAGGGACAGACGAGCGTGCTGGGGAATGGGAGGTCCGCGGGGGGATACCCGGCGGAGGCGGTCCCATTGGGGTCCCCAAATCGCCCCCAGTGCTAGCCGCGCTGGCCTCATACCTGTGGGTAAAAGGACCGAAGCGGGGAGCCTATGGGGTGGCTTGCTTTCTTACGAAGGCGAGCCGCGACTGCAACTTTGCCATGGACATGTCCTCGCAATGAGAACATGACCATCCACGAACGCTGTCTCCACGTGAGCAATGCCCAGACACGAAAGACAGTGATTGTGACCTTCAGAAGGCGAGAGATAACAAGCGTAACCAGGAATAACACACAATCGGAAAAGCATCTTTAGAAAGACGCGTCTTTAAAAAGACGTTCCGTGTGTGCCGCTCTTTTAGAGAAATATACTCTTTTATTTCTGCTGAAGCGCCCAGGGGCATTCTCTGCAGTGCACCAGTGCAGAGGAGGGAGAAGCCGCTGAAATGCGCCGTCAGATTCAGCAGAGGTGAATGAACAGTCGTGGGAATTCAGCTCAGTGAGCATGACCATTCGGCTCCGAAGAGAAAATCTGAATGAGTGGTTGCATACCAGCTCCTTTTATACCCGTATGTCCGGGGGAGTGGCATGCAAATACCACTCACCAATTTTCATTGGCCTTTTATCAATGACCAGAGGTGTCTCGGGCTCCCAAGAGTGACCCCTAGTGTCACTACATCAACACAACGTCGAGTGAGTGACACATGGGGAAATAGTGTTATATCTGTATTTTAATCGGGTCAATTCTCTGAGGCCATCAGATGACATTCTGCGCTTCAGCTCTGTCTCTGCATCTTTAATATTCCCTTCCAACTCCACGAGTTTTCGTGCTTTGGATTTTTTTGTGAATGAGGCATAATGTATGGTCCGGCCACTAAGAACCGCATTAAGTGCCTCCAAAGCCACACCCACAGAAGATACTGAGGACCAGTTGGTCTCCATATAAACATTAATTTCAGCCTTTAACATTTGTTGGAATTCAGGATTTTGTAAAAGGGATACATTAAAGCGGCAACTATATGATTTCCTTTTCTCCATATGTGGCAGCACCTCTAAACTCACCAGGGTGTGATCTGAGACTAAAATGTTTCCAATTGAGCAATCAATAACAGATGATATGAGGGACTTAGATATATATAAAAAAAATCTATTCTAGAATAAATCTTATGGACTGATGAAAAAAAATTAGAGTCCCTACCAGATGGGTTCAAAAGTCTCCAAATATCTGTAAGACCAAGATTTTTACACATCCTGTGAAGCGTCAATGTGGCTCTAGTGGGCTTGCACACTTTTGCTTCATTATGATCAAGGACTGAGTCCATCAAAAGATTAAAGTCTCCTCCCAATATTATATCATGAGGGTTGCCAGCGGCTTGCAACATCCTTACCAGATCTATAAAAAAGCCCTGATCATCAATGTTAGGTGCATAAATATTAGCCATAATAAGACTTTGCCCCTGAATTTCTGCTAAAACAATAATAACTCTTCCTAATTTATCTTTAATCACTTTGAGACATTTGAATTGTAGATGCTTACTTATCAGTGTAATGACTTCCCTGCTCTTACTTGATCCAGCGCTAAAGAAAACATGTCCACCCCATATCTTCCCAAAAATTTCAGCTTCCTGTAGAGAAAGGTGCATTTCTTGAAGAAACACTATATCATATTTCTTACACTTAAGAAGAGAAATAACCTTCCTTCTTTTTATGGGGTGCCCCAACCCATTCACATTCCACGTGGAGAGAGACAATACGCTCATATTAACATCTGACATTTTGACATATGAGAAAAAATAGATTGTGTGTCAAAAACAAAATTATAAAGACCACATTCCAAAATTAGTGCAACAATCAAACCCTGAACTTCCCCCAGAACCAAACAAACCCTGCGCACGACAGCGCCAACTGGTGTCCATCCTTCTAAACTCAAACAGTCCATGTATGCCTACGAGAGCCCCCACGACAACTTTGCCATCAGATTGCTCAAGCTAGCAAGGTGTGTTATTCCACAAAACAAACTCCAGCCGATAGGTGGAACCAGCACAAAAAACAAAACAAAATTAAAAAAAAAACAAAAAAACAAAAGGAGTGCTCAGTTTCCTCGGACAGTCAAACGAATGTTCAGTGAGCCGGTCCATTCGGCTGCTACATGAGTGCAACAAATGACCTAATCACTCCAATGTCTTGGAAGAAATACTCCACAAAACAAACGGGAGGCATAAGCACAAAGATCGTGCAGATTCCTCCACAAGACTGTCCCGAAGGAGTGTTACTCCACAAAACAAACTCCAGCCACTAGGCGGATCCAGCACAAAAAGAAACAAAAAAGGTGCTCAGTTCCTCAAACAGTCAAGTGAATGTTCAGTGAGTCAGTCCATTCGGCTACAACGTGAGTACCACAAAATAACTTACTCAGTCCATTGACTTTATGAAGGACATCGCTTGCTGGGGACATGTAAATGTTTTGCGGCCATCCTTAGCATCTATTCTCAATTTGGCTTGGAACATCAGTGCAAAAGCAACCTTCCATTGATAAATTTCTTGCATTCCTTGAATCGATCACATTTCTCTCTTGTTGAATTCACAAAGTCTGGGAAAAAGAAAATGCTGTGGTTCTTCCAAAAAAGCCTTCCGATTCACCTCGCCTCGCGTAACACGAGATCTTTATCGGATGATCTCAGAAATTTGGCCAGAATCGATTGGGGCCTGTCTCCCACAGCAGATCACTGAGTCGGAACCCTGTGAGCTCGCTCACTTTGGATGTTATTCCGCCGGTTGCTGTTCTCCAAGTCCTCCAATTTCTCCCAGACGCGTTCAAAATCCACCTTGGTCACTAGTGGATTAGTTCCCTCTCCGATGACTCCAGATAATCGATCTGTTTCTCGACATCCCCCACTCTTGTGACCACCTCACTGAATTTCGTCTCCATGGTAGTGATCGATCGACGTTTTTCAGCAAGATCCTCCAAGTCAGCAACGACCTTCATCAGCAGTGCCGACATGTTCAACAATTCTCGCCGAATTTCCCTCACTTCTCCGGCCAGATCGACTCCCAGGCCTTCAGCCTGCTGCTCAGGGGCTTCAGCTTGAGCATGTAAGTGTCTTTTAATGTCTCCAGTGCCCAATGATTTTGAATTCTTTGACATATTGTCTTCCTAGAACAGTTATGGAACAGGGTGTATCGAATCTTACTGGTTTATGGCATAAAAAGTATTAAAACTAGCAAAGTGCACAGAGCTCGCCGTTCACACGTCCGAACCTCGCATGGCGTCATGTGACTGGTTGCATCTATTTTTAATCATAAAATACATGTCTTAGTCCATTTTATTACCTCAGTGTTTTCCAAACCTGGCCCTGGACCTCCTCCGGGGCTTTATTATCATGTTTTGCACTTCATAATGCACCACATATTCTCAAATGGAGACAGGTCTGGACTGCAGGCAGGTCAATCTAGCACCCGCACTCTCTGCTTATGCAGAGAATCACCATTTAAGAACAAGTGTTTCACCCTGGAGAATTGTTGCCATGATCTAAGCACCTGAACCAGAAGCTTTAGCATTGATAAATGGCTGTCCCCACAGGAACTTGAGCTGGCACTGAAGGAGAACATTCTGAGGTGTGAAAAGTGGCTGGAGGTGATTACAGAGCAGGAAAAACAAATGAGGATGTTGAGGAATTGTCACACCATAGAGGAGCTCTTTGTCCATCAGAAGAGCATTCATCCAGGTCTCACCTACCAACGGATTCCTCTGTCTGACTGTTTTGCACCTAAAGAAGAGGCAAGTCAGGACTCTAGTGTATATCATCATGGGCCAGATATCAAGCAACCCTATAAGCTTTAGACCCTGTTTACACCTGGTATTAATATGCGTCTCGGGTGATCCAATCACACGTGGTCAGATGAGACACATCACTTTTTACACCTGGTTACTTAAATGCATCTCCTGTCACCACTTGTGATCAGATTTGGAGGGGAGGGACTCTGTTTCATGACGAATTTCATCAATCACTATGTCAGCATCTTAATGCATGACATTAAAGCACAACAAAGTCAGAAAAGACAAAGAAAGCGCAAAAAATGGCATGCTATTTCTCCCAGATGTAGCTGAAATTTAATCTAAGCACAAAAGCAAAATTTTGAGCAGAATTGTCTGTTATTTTAGTGAATTACCTGTATTAACCTGAGCTGCAGATATTCGTGCTTCTCATAAGTGTCCCTGCATGTTGATATCAGACATACTGAAAAAGATCTGTGAAGTTCTCACGTGTATATATCCGCTTTTTTAGAAATTTCTGATCAGACTGTTATTTTCTTTTAAAGCCACTTGTAACCGTCAAAGTTTAAACTCTTGTTTAAGCACAGCAGTTGATTGAAAGCGGAGGGGAGGTGCTTCACTGCTGCCGGGATGCATGCAGGACGGATTACTGCTTACACTTCAAATGTGATGTGGTCATATGTGTTTTTGACCACATTCGTTTGTGGGTTTTGTGATCCGATCATAAAACGTTTTAGACCCCATTTAGACCTGCATTTAACACTGACCACATGTGATCAGATCACCAAAACGCATCTTAATACCAGCTGTAACAGGGTCATAATTAATGTCAATGGAAATGTTGTTGCTTAGGTTTTTGACCAGTTGTTGGAAGCCATGAAGAGCAGTCTGGCTAAAGACCCCAGCTGTGCTTTCGTCTTCAACTGCCTTGATGGGAAAGACCGAACTACTGTAGCCATGGTCATTGCCACTCTCACCCTGTGGCACATTAATGTAGGTCACTTTTAGTTGTTGGCTGCTTATGGAAGGAGGAAGCAAGATTTAAAGAATTTGCCCTCATGGCATTGATAGCTGGAGGAAAATACAGTATCTAAACTAAACTCATATTGGTTTAATAAATTATGTCCTGACCCTGATATCTGCAGGGCTTTCCTGAGTGTGGAGAGGAGGAGATTGTAAGTGTTCCAGATGCCAAGTACACCAAGGGAGAGTTTGAGGTACACTTTGACTTTGACACACTTTGACAAGGGGTTATATTAGGAGTTAAAGGAATAGTTCACCCAAAAAGGAAAATTCTCTAATTATTCACTTACCCTGATGCCATCCCAGATGTGTATGACTGTCTTTCTTCAGAAGAACACAAATAAGGATTTTTAGAAGAAGATAGAGCTTTCTAATGCAAGTTAATGGGTGCCAGCAATTTGACGACCCAAAAGTCAAATTTAGGCAGCATAAAAGTAATCCATGGGACTCCTGTCGATCAATGAATGTCTTCTGAAGCAAATCGATATGTTTGTGTAAAAAATAAGTTGATAATTAAAACGTTATTAACTTTAAAAAGCGCTTCCTGCCAGCTGTTGATGCATCATGCAGCTGTCACGTGATGTAAGTGAATCGGCGAGTTCACGCAAGAATTTGGAAGCGCCACTTATTTATAACAAAAGAACGAACGTCACGTTAGAGTTCAGCCATTTCAAACAGCATCAGAGCCCTGGACAGAAGTGAAGATTTAAAGTTAAAAATGTTTTAATTATTGACTTGTTTCTTATATAAACCTATCGATTCGCTTCAAAAGACATTAATTAATAGACTGGAGTTGTGTGAATTACTTTTATGCTGCCTAAATTCGACTTTTGGACCGTCAAAGTGCTGGCACCCGTTCACTTGCATTATAAGGACCTGACAGAGCTCTGTCTTCTTCTAAAAATCTTTATTTGTGTTCTGCTGAAGAAAGACAGTCATACACATCTGGGATGACATCAGGGTAAGTGAATAATGAGATAATTTTCATTTCTGGGTGAGCTATTCCTTTAAGGTTAGGGTTAGGTTAGGGTTCAGAGGGTTAGGGTTGGTAAAAGATGACATAACTTTTTTTGGGTGAACTTACCCTTCAATCTTTCAAATAAAAGGACTTGATGTATAATGGAAAGTGTTGTTGCTCATTTTACATGCAAAGACCATTTAATTCTCACAAAATGGGACATTTATTTCTAAGGGCGAAGGTGAGAAATGGTCTCTCTCACACACACACACACACAAAACTAAAATATGTCTGTTTTGAGGATAAAAAAAATTCTAATGCACATCTATAGAACTATAAAAAGTAAAATATAACTATTAACTTAGGCTGCCATTGGGGCCATGAAAAGAAACATGTTGTAATATTTGAAATAGTCGTGTATTTATGTATACATTTCAATTTGAAAGATAGATTTGAATGATTAAAAACATTGTTTTTCAGAATGGAGTTTGAGCCATACATTCTCTTTGTGCATGCTTTTTTGTGATCAGGTGGTGATGCAGGTGTTAAGGCTGTTGCCTGATGGTCATCGTGTGAAGAGAGAAGTGGATGCTGCTCTTGATGTTGTCAGTGAGACAATGACCCCCATGCATTACCATTTACGGGAAATCATCATATCCACTTACAGACAGGTGAAGTGTGTACATAGTTCAAATACTATATCTATGTGAGACTGTGTCTTTTATGTGATTAATTTAAATGTCTTTCACATGTTTGTTTGTACAAACTTCAACATGTAAAGCCAATCATAAATCTAAACTATATAGCAGGTGGTTAATATAACAGTCAATCAGTGCTTGTTATTTTAGCAAACAAGTTGAATAATTGATTACATCCGTGCCAAGTGTTTTATTCCCTAACATCATAGCCTTAAGGTGTCTTAGAGATACATGAGGATATTTTTCATTTGCACTTTGATGGGCTCAAAGGAACCAAGAAATTATCAGTGCCAATTACACTGTCTCCTATTGTGTGCATCAGGCCAGTGCACTCGGAATGTGTTTAATTTCGAGGTAGAAAAACATGCTTTTGTTCTGAAGTGAAGGCTTTGAAATAGAGGGACGTAAATTGGCAGAGAGCTTTCAAAGAGACTGCTTTGAAAAACCTTGTGAATATTTATTATTAAGCAAGAGAGTATGGAGTTATCTTTTGAAATCATTATCTTTTGTGTTTTCTGGTGCAGCTCATTTGGAGCAAACCATTATGGCAAAAAGTGTTCACTGTACACAAACAAGACAAAATGGAGTGAAGTTATGCAATTCTCTCAGATTGTCCTAACTGAAGTTCTAGTGTTCCAAGTTCTTACAGTAATCAGTGATTAAATGTGACACATTAACTTCTCATCTTATGAGAGTCATTTGGTTTTGAAGTGAGAAGCAAAAAGGAAAATAATGGGTTAAGATGTTGATCAAAAGAAATAGTCAACCATTCAGGTATGATTGTGAGGTTGTTTGAGATGTAAGGATGTTGAACAGGATGAGCAGAACTGTTATGGAGATGTAGTTAGCAAAGGCTGCATGAGTTCAAGAACCTAGTTGAACTTCATACCTTGCACAAACATGAGACAGTCTCTTTTGACACATGCAATATACTAACTTACAAAATATGTGACAATTTATCAAACTGGTTTGAGCTTGTCACTTTGAATTTGCATGTTCAGGCTTGTTGGGAGGCACTGCTGCTTCATTTCTAATCAGTTGAATCATATTGCTTCAGAAGATATGGATTTAGCCACTGGAGTCTTATGGATTACTTTTATGTTGCCCTAATGTGGATTTTGGAGCTTTACATTTTTAGAAAAAATTGTTACTTTAAAGGAGCCCTGAAAGAGCATCTACCTGAAATATTTTCAACAGATCACTAAGGAACTAACTGTCAAGAGATGTTGAATATGTATATTCGTCGACCAAGTATTGAGTCCATTTTAAACACCGATGATGTAATCACTCATTTGAATCCTGTTTATGTAATAATCAGAGACTATTCAGCTTCTCTCTGAACCTCATGAAAATAATTTCACAACACATGCTTACCAAAGTGAACAGATAATGGAAAAAAAACAGTTTGAAAGAATGTATTAATAAACAATTGACTATGTCCTGCCATTAGCTTTTTGTCAGTAAATAAGAGGGAAACTAGTGGAATAGAAACTTAGATTAAGATTAGATTTAAGATTTAAGTTTTTTCCCCTTAGATTAAGACAGCTAAATCGGAGGCTGATGCTCAGTGGTTGCGGTTAAGAAGTCTGCAGTACCTCGAGCGCTACATTTATCTCATCCTCTTCAACTGCTACCTCCATCTGGAGAAGAAAGACTCCTGGAGGCGATCCTTTAGCCAGTGGATGTACCAGGTGGGATTCTCATTTGCTTGCTCACTTCATAGAAGACATACAGTATATCACATGCAAGCTGTTTTTCCTGCTTGTACAATAGAGTGTGTATTAACCTCCTGAGACCCCCGCATGACTGTTGTGTGGATTTTCCATTTCCCTTTTTGATTTGGAACTAGTAGGACCTAATAAACAAGCAAAAAAATAAATAAAAAATTCTAGAGCAAATAGTTTTCATAAAAATTGATGTCCATATACACTGGTGGCCAATGGTTTGGAATAATGTACAGATTTTGCTGTTTCGGAAGGAAATTGGTATTTTAATTCACCAAAGTGGCATTCAACTGATCACAAAGTATAGTCAAGACATTACTGATGTAAAAAACAGCACCATCACTATTTGAAAAATGTAATTTTTGATCAATCTAGACAGGCCCCATTTCCAGCAGCCATCACTCCAACGCCTTATCCTTGAGTAATCATGCTAAATTGCTAATTTGGTACTAGAAAATCACTTGTCATTATATCAAACACAGTTGAAAGCTATTTGGTTTGTTAAATGAAGCTTAACATTGTCTTTGTGTTTGTTTTTGAGTTGCCACATTATGCAATAGACTGGCATGTCTTAAAGGAATAGTTCACCCAAAAATGAAAATTTGCTGCTAATTTACTCACCCTAAGGCCATCCAAGATGTATCTGAGTTTCTTTCTTCATCAAAACAGAACAGCAACAACACTTTCCATTATACATCAAGTCCTTTTATTTGAAAGATTGAAGGGTAAGTTCACCCAAAAAAAGTTATGTCATCTTTTACCAACCCTAACCCTCTGAACCCTAACCTAACCCTAACCTTAAAGGAATAGCTCACCCAGAAATGAAAATTATCTCATTATTCACTTACCCTGATGTCATCCCAGATGTGTATGACTGTCTTTCTTCAGCAGAACACAAATAAAGATTTTTAGAAGAAGACAGAGCTCTGTCAGGTCCTTATAATGCAAGTGAACGGGTGCCAGCACTTTGACGGTCCAAAAGTCGAATTTAGGCAGCATAAAAGTAATTCACACAACTCCAGTCTATTAATTAATGTCTTTTGAAGCGAATCGATAGGTTTATATAAGAAACAAGTCAATAATTAAAACATTTTTAACTTTAAATCTTCACTTCTGTCCAGGGCTCTGATGCTGTTTGAAATGGCTGAACTCTAACGTGACGTTCGTTCTTTTGTTATAAATAAGTGGCGCTTCCAAATTCTTGCGTGAACTCGCCGATTCACTTACATCACGTGACAGCTGCATGATGCATCAACAGCTGGCAGGAAGCGCTTTTTAAAGTTAATAACGTTTTAATTATCAACTTATTTTTTACACAAACATATCGATTTGCTTCAGAAGACATTCATTGATCGACAGGAGTCCCATGGATTACTTTTATGCTGCCTAAATTTGACTTTTGGGTCGTCAAATTGCTGGCACCCATTAACTTGCATTAGAAAGCTCTATCTTCTTCTAAAAATCCTTATTTGTGTTCTTCTGAAGAAAGACAGTCATACACATCTGGGATGGCATCAGGGTAAGTGAATAATTAGAGAATTTTCCTTTTTGGGTGAACTATTCCTTTAACTCCTAATATAACCCCTTGTCAAAGTGTGTCAAAGTCAAAGTGTACCTCAAACTCTCCCTTGGTGTACTTGGCATCTGGAACACTTACAATCTCCTCCTCTCCACACTCAGGAAAGCCCTGCAGATATCAGGGTCAGGACATAATTTATTAAACCAATATGAGTTTAGTTTAGATACTGTATTTTCCTCCAGCTATCAATGCCATGAGGGCAAATTCTTTAAATCTTGCTTCCTCCTTCCATAAGCAGCCAACAACTAAAAGTGACCTACATTAATGTGCCACAGGGTGAGAGTGGCAATGACCATGGCTACAGTAGTTCGGTCTTTCCCATCAAGGCAGTTGAAGACGAAAGCACAGCTGGGGTCTTTAGCCAGACTGCTCTTCATGGCTTCCAACAACTGGTCAAAAACCTAAGCAACAACATTTCCATTGACATTAATTATGACCCTGTTACAGCTGGTATTAAGATGCGTTTTGGTGATCTGATCACATGTGGTCAGTGTTAACTGCAGGTCTAAATGGGGTCTAAAACGTTTTATGATCGGATCACAAAACCCACAAACGAATGTGGTCAAAAACACATATGACCACATCACATTTGAAGTGTAAGCAGTAATCCGTCCTGCATGCATCCCGGCAGCAGTGAAGCACCTCCCCTCCGCTTTCAATCAACTGCTGTGCTTAAACAAGAGTTTAAACTTTGACGGTTACAAGTGGCTTTAAAAGAAAATAACAGTCTGATCAGAAATTTCTAAAAAAGCGGATATATACACGTGAGAACTTCACAGATCTTTTTCAGTATGTCTGATATCAACATGCAGGGACACTTATGAGAAGCACGAATATCTGCAGCTCAGGTTAATACAGGTAATTCACTAAAATAACAGACAATTCTGCTCAAAATTTTGCTTTTGTGCTTAGATTAAATTTCAGCTACATCTGGGAGAAATAGCATGCCATTTTTTGCGCTTTCTTTGTCTTTTCTGACTTTGTTGTGCTTTAATGTCATGCATTAAGATGCTGACATAGTGATTGATGAAATTCGTCATGAAACCGAGTCCCTCCCCTCCAAATCTGATCACAAGTGGTGACAGGAGATGCATTTAAGTAACCAGGTGTAAAAAGTGATGTGTCTCATCTGACCACGTGTGATTGGATCACCCGAGACGCATATTAATACCAGGTGTAAACAGGGTCTAAAGCTTATAGGGTTGCTTGATATCTGGCCCATGATGATATACACTAGAGTCCTGACTTGCCTCTTCTTTAGGTGCAAAACAGTCAGACAGAGGAATCCGTTGGTAGGTGAGACCTGGATGAATGCTCTTCTGATGGACAAAGAGCTCCTCTATGGTGTGACAATTCCTCAACATCCTCATTTGTTTTTCCTGCTCTGTAATCACCTCCAGCCACTTTTCACACCTCAGAATGTTCTCCTTCAGTGCCAGCTCAAGTTCCTGTGGGGACAGCCATTTATCAATGTTAAAGCTTCTGGTTCAGGTGCTTAGATCAATGCAACAATTCTCCAGGGTGAAACACTTGTTCTTAAATGGTGATTCTCCGCGCTTCCTGACTCCTCCTCCAAGTGACGCGTGACCTTACAACGAGCTTACGTCATCCCTCTCATGAGCGCGCATCACAGAGATGTATGGAAGCGAACATTTGTAGTTAAAAAGTATATAAGTATTGTTTTGTTTCTAAAAATAATCGATCGTTTGGGTTCAGAAGAACTTTATTTGTCGACTGGAGTCGTGTGGATTATTTTGATGCACCCTAAATATGCATTTTGGACTGTCAAAAAATGGAGTACATTCACTTGCATTGTTTAAAGGAGGCCTGAAATGAAATCCTAAAAATCTTAAATTCTGTTTTGATGAAGAAAGAAACTCAGATACATCTTGGATGGCCAGAGGGTGAGTAAATTATCATAAAATTTTCATTTTGGGGTGAACTATTCCTTTAAGGCCAATATTAGGTCAAAAATGGCAAAAAAGAAACAGCCTTCTCTAGAAACTCATCAGTCAATCATTGTTTTGAGGAATGAAGGCTATACAATACTTGAAATTGCCAAAAAAAAAAAACCCTGAAAATTTCATACAAAGGTGTACACTACAGTCTTCAAAGACAAAGGACAACTGGCTCTAACAAGGACAGAAAGAGATGTGGAAGGCCAAATGTACAACTAAACAAGAGGATAAGTACATCAGAGTCTCTAGTTTGAGAAATAGATGTCTCACATGTCCTCAGCTGACAGCTTCATTGAATTCTACCCGCTCAACACCAGTTTCATGTACAACAGTAAAGAGAAGACTCAGGGGTGCAGGCCTTATTGGAAGAATTGCAAAGAAAAAGCCACTTTTGAAACAGAAAATCAAAAAGAAAAGGTTAGAGTGGGCAAAGAAACACAGACATTGGACAACAGATAACTGGAAAAGAGTGTTATGGATCTTAACCCCATTGAGCTTTTGTGGGATCAGCTAGACTGTAAGGTGCATAAGAAGTGCCCGAAAAGACAGCCACATCTATGGCAAGTGCTACAGGAAGCGTGGGGTGAAATGTCACCTGAGTATCTGGACAAACTGACAGCTAGAATACCAAGGATCTGCAAAGCTGTCATTGCTGCACGTGGAGGATTTTTTGATGAGAACTCTTTGAAGTAGTTTAGTAATTTAGTAATTACTAGTGAAGTAATTTTTTCAAAATGTAATAGTAATTTTTCAAGTTATTAATGTCCTGCCTATACATTGTGATCAGTTGAATGCCACTTTGGTGAATAAAAGTACCAATTTCTTTCCATAAGAGCAAAATCTGTACATTATTCCAAACTTTTGGCTGCCAGTAAATGTGGACAGTGGGACTAAGTTGTGAAATTTTAAGTAATACCAAGCTATAGAAAAACAGACTTTTTTCATCAAATAGTTTATTATTTGTCCAAGAGTGTTGGCTATTCATGTTTTTGAGACATTATAGACATTACATCTGATTTTCTATAAAGCTGAATTAATAATTCTTATTAAAAGCAATGGGCAGCATCATCAAATCACTGCCAGCCATGTTAAAATAAAATTATACATTATAAAATTCTGAATCTACAGTATGTACTGATTATCATTGTCACATATCTGCCAAACATGTTGAGTGGTCCAAACTGAATTTTAACCCTTAAATGACAGTGTAGAGTCTTGCAAACTGTATTCAGCCAGTTTTAATTCATTTAAATTATGCGTTGTGTATAGTGAAGCCAAAATATGTCCACACGTGGATGCGGGTTGCACCGAAGTTAAGAAACTGATTTCAGCTGATAGAGCTAATATTTTCTACCTCCAAAAATCTGTTATGAGAAACATTTCTTACCGTCTCATGAAAGAACAGCATTTTTGCATCTGAAGTCAGATAATAGATGCACAGATCAGATGAGCAACCAGATGAGTGGAACCAGAGTTACGCTTACAAATGCAAATTCGATTTTTTCTTCTGTGCTTAATTGATGATAAATTCCATCTTCTCATATTAAGTATTAAAGTCAACCATGAAATCAAAATAGACCCTTTAAAGAGATAGTTCACCCAAAAAGGAAAATTCTCTCATCTCATAAATTAGATTTAGGCATGGGCGACATGGGCAGCCCAGACAAGTGCGGACTGAACTCTACCATGCCAGATGTGTATGACTTTCTTTCTTCAGCAGAACACAAACAAAGATTTTTATATAATAGGTGTGTGTGCGAAACAGATCAAAATTTAAATTAAGTCATTTTGCCTGTTTAGTTTCACTTTCACATCTGAAAGTTAAAGTGGAGATTTATAGTAAAAAAGGACTTAAATATTGTTCTGTTTCTCACCCATATCTATTATATCACTTCTGAAGATATGGATTTAAACACTGGAGTCATATGTGTTACTTTTATGTTTCCTTTATGTGATTTTTGGAGCGACAAAGGTCTGATCACCATTCACTTGCATTGTATGGACCTACAGAGCTTAGATCTTTTTCTAAAAATCTTCGTTTGTGTTCTGCTGAGGAAAGAATGTCATACACATCTGGGAGGGCATGAGGGTGAGTAAAT
Source organism: Myxocyprinus asiaticus (assembly GCF_019703515.2). Lineage (NCBI taxonomy): Eukaryota > Metazoa > Chordata > Actinopteri > Cypriniformes > Catostomidae > Myxocyprinus > Myxocyprinus asiaticus. The sequence continues at coordinate 30,053,387 of NC_059366.1, forward strand.
GAAAAGAGAATTTTCATTTTTGGGTGAACTATTCCTTTAATACATGTTTCTGGTCTTATTGTGCATTAGTGCACAGTTTACCAAAGAAATAAAATGTTGGTCTTCATAATCATACATAATCAAAACTTACTCCATCACTAAAACTACTTCCTTTTCAACTGACTTCGCCATGCCCATATTTTTCAACCTCTCCCCTCCAAACACTTGGCTTTATTCTGTTATAGAACGGCCACTTTTCTTCAATCCAATCAATATCTGATGGCTAAAATCAAGTCCCGCCCAACAATTTATCACTTTATATCCTCTTTCATTCAGAAATATGTCACATTAGGGTAGTAAAATGGTTGTGAATGCTGTTTCATGTTGACTTTTATTTTATTTGTATTAATATTCTTAGGACACAATAACTGATTATTTTTAAATAAGTAATTATTAGATAATTTTTCAGATTATTATTATTAGTAGTAGTAGTATTAGTATTAGTATTATATGAATAGTAATAGTAATATTTAGTAATACATTTTTATCTTAGCATAAAATTAACAAAGTGCCATAAACACTGCAAAACAATAAATGTAAGATATTAGCCTTTTTGAACACTGTGACCCATAAATGTTTACTTTTGTGTCAGACATCAAGATAATGTCAATCATACCCAATACACACACGCCTGTCTACAGGTTGAGTTGTTCTATGGCTTTGAAAGGTTGATTGGAGGACACCTATGGTGATGTAGACCAATGTCTTGTGGTACGATGAATGGCTGTACACTCTTCGTGCTCCCAGTGCTGCGGCTAAACATAGTTCTAAAGTTCCATGAAACATTCATGGGAAAATGTCACTCTGTCAATATGAGGTTGTAAATGTATTCAGTCTCATTCAGACCTTTTCTGAGTATAACCTTGGTTTATAGCCATGGATTTTAGTCTAGGTTTGAGGGGCTGAAAATATTTTTTTAATTCCTTTTATCCAAAGCAGCTGATACTAAGAAAATTGTTGGAATGAACAGCTGGTTCTGTGGCTTGCATAAAGCAATATTTATTTACTTACAAAGCCAAGATAATTGTATATACAAAGACACAAAAAAAACTTGCTAGATTGAGCTGGTAAAACACTTAAGCTGAACATTGCTCCTTCCCTGAACTGTGAAGCAGATCGAAAATGACAAGTAAGACCATTAAATAATTTTCCTTCATAATTACATACTCTATGGACAAATGAGCACAACTAAGCCACTTTTATGAACATTTCTTGCAAAAAATTACAGAGTTCTCAATATATATATATACAGAAAATATGGAACTAAAGTACTATTAAGTATTGTATTAATTATTACTTTCCTTTAATGCTGTAGGTGGCAGCTAGAGCTGGCATTTATGCCATCCTCAACCATCTGGGCTTTTCTGAGTTTGAGAACCTTGATGACCCTCTGTTGGCCAGGCTGCGTTTCCGCTGGCTCCCACACAGTGTCCATACTCTTCCCATGAGAGGGGAACTTATTTAGAAAGATGCAGTAGGCCGAGCAGACCAAATGCTGACTCTCACTTCATAAATCCTTTTTATATTGTGTTTGTTTTCTCTCAGAACTCATTAAACTTTAAATAGAAGTGCCATCTTGATACATCCTGTTGTCTTCTGTCCATTTTTGACTCTCTCTTTGCAGTGCTCTTTTGCAGTGTTGTGTTTTATCCTTTAAAGTCATTTACTTAATTAATCACTCATTCATTCTAATGAAAGATTAGTTTTAATGCTGACCTTTAAAGGGTATGTTTTCACACTGCAATTATAAAAAATGTCTTGGCTCATTGCATATAACACATTTAATTGTGATTTGACTGACTTTGCCCATGTCATTTGGCCGGAATGATCATTTGCATGCTTGTACATGCACTGTAAATAGTTGTAACTTACTCCATTTTAAATATATTTAGAGAACAGTTTGCTTCAATATACCATTACTTAAATGTTTTTGTTGCACTGTTTTTCCATTAGAGCCCATTTAGGGCTCAACTAACACTGCCATTCAGCCAGAAGAGCTATGCAGAGAAACAGAATGACACAGCTTGATAATGAGTGCACCTTGAATGTCTTCAGACGTTTTCATAGCATGAGATTTCGGACTGTTGACTGAGCAAAATAACATCACTGACGTCATTGTGTTCCTACTTGTTCTTCAGCCTTGAATTGTAAATAAAACCCTGTGGCTCCTATAAACCATACATCTGTGTTGAGAATAAGGTCAAATGTGTTATCAAAGAAAATGGTTAACTGAGAAATGCGAATGATCTTTCTGCTTGTCCAGGAAAGAGTTTGACAATAGACTTTACCAGGATATGCATAGGAGTTGAATGTTGCCAGGTCAAATTTGCAAAGAAATACACTAGATGAACCACCATGTATAAGTTGGATTTTCTCATACTCTGTTGTCTGAAGCTGAATGAAAACTAAAGTGAAATTGTGTCTGATTCACAATTGTCTTCGTTCTCATCTATTGATTTGGTTGTTGCTTACACATACTAACTTGGGACCTACAAGACTCCTCCTAATGTGCCAATGTAGACTGTTTTAGACCTGGCACTGGTTTCAATTGGCTTGAAGTTCATTCCAATGCAAAGACATAAGTCATCAATCAATCAGCAGTGATTATGCTCGTTTTTTGAGAATATTGATCTATTATATCCAATATAGCCCATTATATCCAGCATATGTTTTTGATGCCTGCATGCAGGAATGTGGGTAATGTTGAAATTAGCCTGCTTGGCATTCAGTGACAGTGAAGAGGCATGTATATGAGGTATAGCTACTCCAAAACACATTTAACTTGTCATCTGCAATGTCTTCCCAGTGTTCTATTGATATTTAAAGCTCTTTTGTCACATTTTTAGACAACTTTGTAGCACAGATTCAAAAGACCGATGGCTATCCGTATGCAAGTTCTCTCTGCATTTTCTCCATTTTCAAAATTTCAGTTACTATTTTGGCATAAAAAGTTATATTCAGCTTTTCAAAGGTCACATTACTTTTTAGCTGATGTTCCATAAAATAGAGGACACAAACACTTTCCCGCAGTCTCAGCTAAATCTTATATCAGCGTCATGCATTGTGGTTGTCAGCCAGTTAAAGGTGATGTGAAATTAATTCCAAGAAATATCTTTTGTATGTGGTAAAATAAGGTCAACAACACATTCCCAAAACAACATGGACCTTTAAAGACTCAGGAGACACAGTCTGATTGTGGCTAATTATATTGTACTGGAAAGCAGTTGGAAACATACAGATTTTGTTTGACAGTTTTTGTCATAATAGGCCCTAAACTACACAGAACATTTTTGGTGTTGCTAGACTGGCTATGGTTGCAACACCAGAGTTTAGACTACAGGCATTCACATATTCCAGTGTATGTATTTCCTGTACATTTAATTGCAAGGAACAGTTTTCTTAGCAGTGCTCCAAAAGCATTTAGAATAAACTTGTTTGTCTATTTCTGTCACATTTGGATTTGAGAGATTGAATAATGAGGATGCCACCACTGCCATTCTGGGTAGATGATTAATGATGATCTTATGCATATTCATAAAAATGCTTTGAAATATTACATCATCATCATCATATGTAACATTGAACCCTTAAGAAAAGTGCTTTAAGCACCTTCAGATCAGATCAGTGTCCCTTTAAAAAAAAATATCACTATATCCTAAATAATATCACTATAGCCCAAAAAAGCTCCTTTCACTTCACAGAAATAAAATAGTTTGTTTTGATTAACAGTGTAAGGTTAATACCGTATTAACACTGAAGAACAGTAAAGTACAATAAAACATGGAAGAATTAGACCACATTCCCCAATACACAATGGTTAAAGAACAAAGAACTTTACATGACAGGTCTGACAAGCAGTTTACATATAGGCGGCAAAAATGTAAATGTGTACATAATAAAGTTTAAAAAATACAAGATATAATAGATCAGTTCTTGAGGCCATTGAGGAGGCGGGCGGCATCAGGGAAGAAACTGTCATGGTTACGTGAGGTCCCAGTGCAAATCCACTTCCACTCATCTGCCAGAAAAGGGAGTAAAGTGAACAGTGTGTCTGAGATCTTGCAAGCCCTATTGATGGCTCTCAGGGTGAATGTATCTTTGATTGATGACAGATGGCAGCAAAAATGCAGCAGATTGATAATGTACAGATACTAATGGCAGATCACATGCTGTGTTCTGGTCTAGGAGGCAAAGGGAAACCAGACTGTGATCTAGACTTTTTATGGAATATTGTGCCTGAGAAATGTATATTTTAACTTTTAGAAGATTGAAACTATTGGGAGATAATTTCATCTGATGAATATTTTAAAACAAATTGAGCATTCACTCCTCTCTAACTAATTAAACAGATTTCGCCTTTTATATGGTTTAATTTTATAATACTAATTACACATAATGATAGCAGACAGTAGAGTTATGATCCTCATCAGTGTTAAACAATGTAAAGCACTACAGTCCTAAACCCACAAGTGCACTTTCATCCCAGATTTGTTCTAACCTCAAAGGCTCATCAGAATACAATAGCATCATTAATACACATGCAAATGCACTGCAACCGCAAATCGAATGAATATATTAGCAAAATTTAGCTTTAACTAAAATAAACTCTACAGAGAGTGATTTTATGATCTGCTCTTGTAGCATACCAGATTTCCACTGAGGATTAGCCACATTGCAGCTGACACTAATATTATCATCCCTGTGATCCCTTAGAGAGTTGAGCAGTCCCTGAAGTTCACCAAATGCCTTCTTATTTGTGTCACAGTTTGTCACAGATAAGAGATGGAGTTGCCTGAGGTAAGTTGACCAAATATCATTTGATTCCACTCAAGAATAGCATCTTTTATTGCTTCCAAATGAGTTTCATAACATGAAAATGAACCGGTTTTATTCAGGTCGAAAATATTTTTTAAACCAACAAAAGTCAAATTTAAGGGTTAGATCAAGTAGAGATCGATCTCAACAATCACAAAGTTAACAACTGCATGTTGCCACTTTCCAGTCGTCTTGATGACCATTCATATTGAAATCACAAATAGGCTTTCTGTTGCTGTATTTTGTCACAGAAATTTCCAAGGTCTACACATTTTATGAGCAACCAAAAAGAGCTCACAACAGTATATTTCAAAAAGCGTAATATAGGTTGTCAAAGCACAAAATATCTACTCATTTACTATTTCTTTTTTTTTTTATGCTTTTTTACTGCAGCACAGTCTATTAGGATTAACAAAGTCTGTGTTAAAGTGCAGAATTATTCTCTACTTCTATAAATCTACTTTTTTCTTCAGGACTTTCCCTTAAAGGACTAGCAGAACACATTTGAAGAAAAACAGAAAAATATCTTAGCTCAGTAGGTCCTTAAAATGCAAGTGGATGGTGATCAGACTTTTGAAGCTCCAAAAAGATGCATGTTTACTCACAATAGTGCATTTTATTACATCTGTAACATGCAGGGCTGGCCCTAGCATTTTGGGGGCCCTAGGCAGATTTTCAAAATGGGGCCCCCCCACCTTCAGGTAGCTACACCTACTGTATAAATTGTGCAAATAAACATGTCTATTTATTTAAAAGCGTAATGCTTAAAAATGCAAAACTATCAACTGTAGTTTATCAGAACATCTTTCGTGGTCTGGACTGATCATAAGAACCTAAAGCACATCCGTAGCGTAAAGTGCCTCAACTCTAGACAGGCTCGCTGGGCATTATATTTCACTCATTTTAATTTTACCCTTTTGTATCGCCAGGGCTCTAAAAACGTCAAGCCCGACTCATTGTCGCGATGTTTCAAAATCGAGACCTCCACCATTCCACCGGATTCCATCCTACCTGCCACTCGAGTGGTGGGCATGGTATCCTGGGAGGTGGAGGCTAAAGTTCATGCTGCGCTATGAAACACTGCGCCCCCCGCCACATGCCCAGCGGGTCGGTTATTTGTTCCGCGATCAGTTTGGAAGCACGTCCTACAGTGGGGTCACCCATCCAATGTCTCTTTTCATCCAGGGGCAGCTCGCACCCAGATGCTCATTAGACAACTTCAAAACTGTTTGGAAGGAATACATCTCACAAATGTTGATATTCAGATTAAATATCAAGACTAAGAGGAGCACAGCCATTCAATAAATGTGTTGAGATGAGATTTAGTGCCATCTATGGTCAAGAGAAAAAGTTAAGGTGAAAAAGTTCACCACAGTTGTACAGAGCGGTTATCTGCATTACTGCAGACTTTGTCAGCTCTTCAACAAGGCATTTCTGTCCACAGAACTGCCGCTCGCTGGATGATTTTTGTATTTGGCACCATTCTGAGTAAATTCTAGAGACTGTTGTGCGTGAAAATCCTAGGAGATCAGCAGTTATAGAAATACACAAACCAGACCATCTGGCACCAACAATCATCTGAGATGATCCAAATCACTGAGATCACATTTTTTCCCCCATTCTGATGGTTGATGTGAACATTAACTGAAGCTTCTGACCATCTGCATGATTTTATGCACTGCACTGCTGCCACATGATTAGATAATAGCATGGATGATTGTTGGTGCCAGATAGGCTGGTTTGGTATTTCTGTCACTGCT